>NC_133696.1:12500-762500 GCF_048934315.1 Petromyzon marinus | reverse complement strand
GAGCAACAACCACGCCAACGGCCCTGAACAGCGACGCGCCAGATTGATCCTCCGAGTGAACACCGAGGGACTCTCACCCGGAGGAAGTGAGAGTAGCTCGCGACCGTGATGAACACCCACGCGACACTGATGTCCTGGCGCGCCAATAAACCCACGTCTCGGATGCCCCCAACATTGCCAGTCGCTGCCGCATCCGTGGATAGCAGCCTCACGACGAACCACGACTACCACGCGAGATACGGCTTGCCCACACGCACAGGAAGAGCGCCAGCGCAGAGTTTCTCCGCCTTCCCACCAGGCGAAGAGAGGCGCGCGGAGGAGGAAGCCCGGCGCCGTGCGACGTGACGAGTCGTGAGTCACCGGCCTGCGGCCTCCCCCCCCCACGCACCTCGACTCGTGGCCTTGCCGCCCTCGTGGTGCCGGCATGACCCTGTGCCGTGGGGCGTGGTTCGAGGTTTCATAGAAACTACATCGCCACCGTCGTGGTTGTCAGCCATGGTCAAGCCACTGCTGGATGAAGGTCTCCCCGTGCGTGCAGTTGTCGGTCATAGGTGTCGTTTTTGTTTAGAGTGGATTTGGTGGATGGAAACTAAATTGTGAATGATTACGTTCATTAAATTTTAACTGGAAACTTTCGTGACTGCAGGAATTCATATTCTATGGTTCTTTCGGTAAAGTCACGTAGATAGAAAAAAATGACAATAAAATTATAAAAATGAAAATAATGATCCATGAATTCACTTAATTTTCATTTTTATTTTGTTGTTGTTATTATTTCTTGTTCTATCTCCGTGACTTTACCGAAAGAACCATAGAATATTATGTTCATTGTACGGCCATCTTCGGGGAGATTATCAAATTACACAAATCAAAAGCGAATTCTAATGCGTTCTAATCAAGCAAGCATGGGTTATCTTAAAAACACATACACAATACGTGTGTGGCTTTTCAACTTGTTCCAGGACACCCCATGATAGTGCATGCATACAAAAACATTACATTTGAATGGCATTTTGTCATCAATGGGGTGATGTGACCCCCACAGCCACTCGAGGAGCTATGTTCACCACGGCACGTATATGAAGCGATTCTAACATCGATTGGCAACCCTGAATCGTGACAATTCGTATTGTGTTTCGAGGGGGGTGAGAGTTGGGGCGTGCCCCTTCATGGATCAAAAATGTCTCACAAGCTCAAGGTGGCATCGTACTGGGCATTTCGTGTGTGGTACTCGCACATTTCACACAAAGCTTGTGCCTCCATTAGCCAAAGTCTTGGCCTCATAGTAGCCCCTTAATTTAAATGTTCGGGGTTTTCTACTGCAGTGTGGATGTTAATAAAGCTAGCCTGCACGAAAGAGTGTATGCAACATATTCTAAAATGATCAAGTATTCATGCTGCCAACGCAGAATCACCAAATATTTTGTTCAAAGTATTGATGATGGATTTACATTGCAGGTCACGTAGAGAATAACAGGAAAAAGTATTACAATAAAAAATAACATTTGTAAGGCGCATTTCGTCCGCAGATCCCAAAATCCTAGACCTGATCTCACTGTAGCTCGGAGCTAAGCAGGGCTGAGGCTGTTCAGTGTACGGAAGAGTGACTACGAGGTGCTGTACCCGTGGGGCTTTGAAATGTCCAGGAGGCGGCAGCAGTGCTGAGTGTCACCCCCCCCGTGTCACCCCCCCCCCCCCCCCCCACCGTGAGTGTCACCCCCCCCCCGTGTCACCCCCCCCCCCCCCCCCACCGTGAGTGTCACCCCCCCCCGTGAGTGCTTGGGTGTTCTCTGGCTTCTCAAGTTTGTTTCGCCCCCCCCACCCCCCCCACACTTGACAATCACTCACTCATGGCATCGGTCAAACATCCCACTGCAGAACCCTCCTGAAGAATAACGACGTGGCTCCTGCATTCCTGGACTAACAATAATAATAAAGGGCATTATTATATTCTTGTTGTTGTTGGTAAACATTGATGCTAGTGAGGGTTGGCGACGCGCTGCGCTTCCAGACGTCGCCGGTTCAATCTCCGGGCGCAGCAACCTTCACCGTGGAGCGAGTCTCTCCAGCAACCCCGCCTCCTCAGCCTGCGTCTACCCAGCCGTGTGCGTTCGCCACAGTCGAATGGCACACGTGTGGTGCTGTACAATGGGGGGTTCTAACACCTAAGACGTCTGACCACCGTGGAAGAGAAGGCCAAAGTAACCCTCTAGCGGAGACCCTTCTGCCTTGAGTGGCGTGAGCGAGCACTAAGCAGGGCTGAAGCTTTTGCCTTGTCCGAATTTGAAACTATTTTTTTCTCACAATATACCGGATCTCTAAAGTACTCCTGAAACCACGTTTCACGTTCCGACTGCCACGCATGGCATAGCGACGTGACCTTTGCCACAGTGCAGTCGCTGCTTTTGCCGAGCGGTGAGCAAATCCCTGCGTTAATTACGTACCGTTTATAATTTCCTGGCTTCATGGTACTTCGATGAGAGATGGTCGAGGCTAAAATGTTGTCACTCCATATCCAAGAGAGAACTTTCGATTTCATTGAAATCCACAGTTTGCGTGACCACGTTGGCCTGCGCTACGAAGCCGCAGCCTTAATGATCGCACCACGCGGTGCTCTCACGAACCGCGCGTGCTGAGCACCATTAACATTGGTAGTTTATAACCTCCGTTCTCTTACATTTATTTCACACCTAATATTGGCGTCTATAAATGGTTTATTATTTAGCCTTTTTTCCTTATTTGGACGGTCAATCATGGCGATCCTTCACCAGAACGCAGTTCTGCATCGGTTAATAATTGCCCTAATTACCACCTCGATTCTTTCCCATCGAGTGTTGAAGCGAGCACGCGCCAAGCACCAACTCCCAGGTCAAATTCAGGAGCAACCAAACCTCTCATTGCCTGCTGCGTCCGTCTCCCCGTCTCTCGTCGTCCTTGGGAAGAATGACTTCGCTCGTCAACTGCGGTGCCGTGGCTTAGAGAACTGCATTTCGCTGACCACAATACAACATGACGATGGAGGCTGAATGTACGCACACCTTACGAAGACAAAGTTCCACCGTAATAGCCTCGATTCCCGCTCACGGCCAACACCAGTTAAGATTACCTGAACCCGTCTTGGGTCTCTCCTAGGTCGACTCAGCCTAAAATGAGTACTTAGTGCGGCGTGTAAACATCGTCACATAACAAACAAACATAGATCCCCGTATAGACTGCAACAGACTGTTGGGGCAGGTGCTGTTAGCGGCACACGAGGTGGTGGGTGGCCAGCACCACGCCCTGCCGCCTTCGTCTCCCCAGTGGCGATATTTACACACCGCACCAGGTGCTCATTTGAGAACGAGTCGACCTAGGGGAGGCCCAGGACCGGTTCAGATAATCGCCACTGGTGTTGGCCGTGAACGAGAATCGAACCCGGGTCGCCAGGTTCGGTAGCGCATCGTAGCGCTAACCGCTACACCACCGCTCCCCACATACACACACAACCGTGCGCATACCACTATTTACACAGTTGCAAAGCACAGGCCCTAAGACCTAAAATATCAATGGTAAGCAACAGATGGGGCCATCAATATCAACAGAATGTGAATATCGGATCAGTTCCTTATGCGGTAAAGGCGAAATTGGACAGTCGGGACGTAACATTAGCATAAGACTAAAAGAACACCAAAGGAACATTAAATTATCTCAAACACAGCTGGAAGCGTATTATTAAGTGATACACAATACATTTCAATTCCTTATAGAGGAAGCACATACTAATTAACTGACTACTAATCTATTATATAATTGCAATACCCCCCACCTCCGCCTCTGATCTCAAAACTTGGTGGGGTTCAATAACGATGACGTTATCCTGCACTATTTAAGACCGGAAGCAGGCGGGTGGCTTCACTATTCTGGCAAATCGCCCGAAGACGCTGGATGTAATTACCAGTGAAACGTCGTTGTCAAATTCCAAACGTTGTGGGTTCACTCTTCAAACAAACACCGGTGGGTTGAAGTAATTAATTGGCGTTTTGTTAACGTGACACTTTTTTTACTGATTGGCCGTGTCGGGTGGTGGAGGGTTGCGACGCATTTATAAATAACGCGATCTAACCCAAAAACCTACATTATCACTAATGCAATGTTGTTGGACCTGCCGGCTTGGCGGAGTGAACAACTAAAAGCTGTCTCATAGCACGCACGGCGGCCGTCTGGGGCCGCCTGGATCCACGCTTGAGGCCACCTGGATCCACGCTTGGGGCCGCCTGGATCCACGTCTGGGGCCACCTGGATCCACGTCTGGGGCCACTTGGATCCACGTCTGGGGCCACTTGGATCCACGTCTGGGGCCACTTGGATCCATGCCTGGGGCCGCCTGGATCCACGTCTGGGGCCACTTGGATCCATGCCTGGGGCCATCTGGATCCACGCCTGGGGCCACCTGGATCCATGCCTGGGGCCGCTTGGATCCATGCCTGGGGCCGCCTGGATCCACGTCTGGGGCCGCCTGGATCCACGCCTGGGGCCGCCTGGATCCACGTCTGGGGCCGCCTGGATCCACGCCTGGGGCCGCCTGGATCCACGCCTGGGGTCACCTGGATCCACGCCTGGGGCCACCTGGATCCACGCCTGGGGCCGCCTGGATCCACGCCTGGGGCCACCTGGATCCACGTCTGGGGGATGCGCGATGCCTCGCTCATTCGCGAGCCCAGAGGCGCCGCGGCACGGCCGCCAGAGGAGAGTGGAGGGCGTCACAGACCAACCGCGCCAGCAGCTCCTGAGGGCCGCTTCCAGGGTGGACGGCCCAAGGCCCGGAGTAAATTGAGTCAATCATTTAACGAATGTTGCCCCATGGATGTTTTGTTCAGAAGGAAATAGGAAAGTTGTTGTTCAATTACCGGTGCCGAGGCGAAGGCAAGATGCTCCACAAACTGCAGTGCTTGCACATGAAATAATAATCTAGATGTGCACTGCTGCAGATAGGGTTCATTACAAAACAAAAAATATTCTCCACTGCTGTATTAACTCTCCACCCAAACTGCTGGCATCTCTTGCGATTCTACGATGTAACATTCTGCACATGGCGTGCACACGAGAGCCGATTTCATCGCTCCATCTCCCCCGGTAGACTGTCGTTCCATCCCTCGGCTGTGGCTTCTTCATTGTTTTTGTCAGCCATCATCCCGTCTCGCGATGAGTCTTGACAGTTTGACAGTTTGAGAATGATGGTGTCCCACGTCTTTAACCCCGGGAATGTCCTCCAGCCCGCGTCTTCCTGCTTCTGCCACTCGGCGTAATTCAAAGACGTTGTATCTGTCCTCGCGTCTTTGTGATGAATAATATTGTAAGATTGTAAAATGTCAGATATTAAGTGTTGGTTAAAAAGCCAGAAAGGTGGATTATACGTAAAATGCACCTTAATTCGGGTCTATACACTGATTATTTGAGAGCCCGTATTGAGAAGGTTAATGCTTATTTATCGTATGACCTTTCCCATGAATGTTCCCTTTTAATCGCCGAGTAACAGATTGCTGGAGTCGTTTTGTTGCACACTCGAAATGAAGGACGTGGGTAGGTGCGCCAAATCGAGGGCAAACACATTTATTGTGGTCAACCTGTAAGATTCAACAGCAGCACGTGGGTCACACGCAGCAATCCTCAACCGAGTCGCCATTAACCACGTGACTGGTGTACAAGTCCGGTTAATCAATAACTCTGCCAGCCACCCACAGGCCAAACTCGGTCATCGTATGCTGGTGTGCACACGTGCATTGATGTACTGCACAGCACATCAGGACTTTCACTTTACTCCCTTGCTGCACCAGGAAATAATTAAAAGAGTGGTCCATTCCTAATGTGCCACAATTGCGGCTTGAAGAACATTCATGCGGATGGCAAACCACAGCGCACAGGCGCCGTTATCACATCACGATGATGACGCTTCTGGCAATCCGCGGGGGTGGTTGCGTGTCCGCAATCCGCGGGGGTGGTTGCGTGTCCGCAATCCGCGGGGGTGGTTGCGTGTCCGCAATCGGACGCCTTCGTTCGCTCAAACCCGGCGCTGCTGCAAGGTTTTGGCTGTCCCATGGCAATCGCGCGGCGGAGCGATCTCCGCTCGTTACGGGAGGTTCGCGGTTCGGATCCGACAGGGCGCCCTGGTTATTGCTGCACAGGTACTAACCGTATTGTTATTATTGCTATACGTGCCCTCTGCTTCACAGCGGGCGTTTAAGATCTCCCTGAAGTTATTCGTAAGTGTGGGCCATTGTGTGCTCGGGTCATGGTACCTAATTTTTCAAATTGTAATTTTGTTTTGCGTTTGTAATGTGACGCAAGTCGCTTGTCGCGTGGACAGCGCTCTGGGGCACCCTCGCTCAAGAGACGCTCCATGAACAAGAAATGTGCATAATAATAATAATCATTACCATCAGTGGCACGCTTCGTGTTCGAGAAGGGCCCACGGAAGAAGACTTCACAGAGCTACCTCGGAGATCCCTTCAAGCGACCTCTGGCTTATTTTACACGTAGGCTTTAACGACCGAAATTTAGATTCTTAATTGCGTTGGATACCCCGCACCGGCTGTCTAGATGTCATGAATGCGTAGGTGTTCACCACAGCCAACACGTGATGGCCATGATAAGCTCTTCGACAAGCTTCGTTATTAAAATGTTTCACAAGCACAGTGGTACAGGACAGGACGTAAACTTACACGGTAATACGTTACATTATTATATATTGCCCTGCAAATGTGCCGCCTCGCATCGACATATAAATATTAAACATTAAGTTACTGCCGTAGTCAAACACTCGTTTACTATCTGGGAGACAATTTTTTTTGTCAACTTTCCAGTGGGCGAGCGCGCTTTAGCAGAACCATCGCTCACTCCCGAGCGGCGCTTCGTGTCGCCCCTTCACGGGAGGACACTCGGGACAGAGATCTGCCCGGCGGTGGCCGTGATGAGCGCGTCCTGATCAAGTTGCTCCCAGGTAGCGTTTTCAACTCGCAGATCGCTTCCCGAGGTCGTGGCGCCAGAACAAGACGTGTTAAATAGCGCTTCCATGGAAGCCGTGTCCTCAGTGTCGAACTAGAACCAACGGGGGAGGGGGGGGGGGAGACAAGTGTCTTGTTATATTCTTAGTTCTTTCGGTAAAGTCACGTTGAAGGGAAACAATAAAATAATAAAATATATATAAAACAATAAAAATTCTCACGACGTTTCGACCATAACACAAACGGTCGTCATCAGGTGTGTCGTTTTGCATAAATGTATTCTTCTTGTGCTGTGGCCGAAACGTCGTGAGAATCTTATTTTATTATGTTTTTTTATTATTTTATTTCCCTTCTACGTGACTTTACCGAAAGAACCAAGAAGATTAATCCCTGCAGTCACGAAAGCTTTAGATTGAAACACCTCCTGGTTATTGAACGGATACTAAAAGTCAAGTATTCAGTCGAATATCAAGAACATTTTAACTATGATTATTAAATCATAGTTTTTTTCATGCTGTGGCGCCAATCTGGAACCGGGACCAGCATTCCGTCGGTGCGATGATTAATCAATACCACGTGACCATTTTCAGACTGCATCCTGTACAACGATGTCATTTTTTTGTATGTTGCCCATGAATACCATCCTCCGAAAGGCGATAAACCGACAGACAACGTTTCGTGGGTACCAGATGTACGTGGAGCAGCAGCGGCACGGCCGACCCTCGGCATGCAGTGGCCTCGGATGCGCTGAGTCGCGTGTGGTCTGGCATTGTTTTTGTTTTGGAGAAAAGCTTCTGCTACCTGACAAAGATTTGACATTTGTGACATTCCTATAAATATAAATTGACAATCTTGTACGGTTCAATCCTCATTAACATCATCATCGTCATTTTACAGAATTAATGTGCTTCCCATGCGGTAAATGATTTAGCAAAACAGGAGACATTATTTATGGAGTGTCCTTCGTCCTCCAGCAACTGAATAATAGCCAGCAATTGAACATACCGCGGCTGGAAAACGACGCTTTGTGGCATTGTAATGACTCACCTCTGGAATCCAGTGGCCATGGGATCACCTGCACTGAGGCCCCCAAAAGGTTCATGGTTCTTGTAGGAACATTGCACTTTCCCAGGAGGTAAAAACCGCCCTGTAACAAGCTATTCCCATTCGCCCCACGGAAACCGAGCTCCCTCATGGATCGTGCTCTGACTCTCGCTGCCGTTGTAACCTCGGCCATTTATCACGCCTCAATTACGAGACTGGCGTTCACCTCGAGCCCTGGAGAAGGCGCTTTGACGTAACCGAGCCCAAGGTGTTCACTTTCAGCAAATCGCGCGGCAGTCCGCGGCCGCATGACACATGAGCGTCTCCCGTATCACACGACCTTTGAGATTCTGAACAGGCTACACGGCGGCCGTTACAACCGGAGCGCGCCATCACTTCTCAGTCTCTCACTGGGAGAGGGGAAGCACATTCTGTACGAGGGACCCCAACCTTGCGAGTTACTGAGAGATAGACGAGAGACGGCAAGGTATTGAGATGAGAGACGAGAGGTACAGATGGGACGGAAATGGCAGAGATGAATTCGCTTCATTAGACCTCCTTTGCCAGTACCAAAATGTAATAATAGGGTTTTTTTGGTACTGGCAAAGGAGGTCTAATGATGTAGATGCTCACCCCGAGCCCTCATTACTTTGATAGTGCATTGTCTTTGAGCTGTGTGACGCCTTTTGGCGTCATCTGGTCGAGCACCAATTGGGTCGAGGCTCAAAAGAAAGCCGTCCCTTGGTGTGGCCCAATCAGTTTCAAGGATAATGCATATATTATCATAGTATGTTTTTTGTTTGCATTTTGACTGCAGGTATTGTGGTTAATGCAGACATGAATCCTTGTAAAAAGGTTTCAGTTTTGTTGACAGAAAAAAGGGGGAAAACCCTATTATTACATAATGAATTCGCTTGTCTCACCTGTGAGAGCACCTCGCCAAGCCGAGGTCGTAGCTCGGTGCTCTTCGTTGCGAGGCCCGCGGGCCAAGGAGGCCTTGAGTATGGCCCCGACAAAACACAAATGTGACCCCCCCCCCCATCACCATCGTGCTGCTGTCAAACCCCATCAATGGTCATCAAATGTGTGGCGGCCCTCTCACTAATGATGTCTTTGCGGCAAAAGTGCCCCCCCCCCCCCTATGGAACTGAGTGAAGAACGCTGCTGTAGACAACGAGGACGACCTCAATTTAAACAACCACCACCGCACACAGCCACAGCAGCGCCAGCGTCTCTCTGCACCTCAGACCGCGCCCGGCGCTCTCCTCGTAGAGCCCCAGTCAAGTCCCCACCCTCGGCTCATTCCAAATTCTCCAATCCACCCACCAGCTCACCAGCACGCGCCCTGTCGCCCATTGTGCGTGCGGGTACATACCCCAGCCCCATCATTGCCCAGCCCCATCATTGCCCAGACACCTTTGACACGGCATCTCTACAGGTGCGCTGGCCTCGTTACGTTCATCATGGGTTTGGAATCTGAGACGACGATTCGTGCACCCGTGCTGCGGTCACGAACACCTGGGCCACTTGGCGCTGCCCGGGGCCCGAAGCGCCTCCTCGGCTCGCTCGGAGCCACCGCTGCCGGGCAGAGGTGAGCGTGGGAGGCGCTCTCAGCCGCGGTGGATTATCACGGCAACACGCACGCCTGACGCTATCCCCAGGCTCCCCTGTTTGCCTACAAGAAGCAAACGCGAACACAACTCCTCTGCGACTCACGGTTATTGTTTTAGACGAAGCCGTCTGCCGTTAAATCGATGACTCATTGTATCAGCCATACACCGTGAGGAAAACGCCGTTTGCGTGTTTGGTTGATAGCTGCGGCGTAATTTGGGCTCTTAAATTACTCAACATAAATTAAGAAAGCAGCCGCTACAGTGCAAGTTCTTGCACCCGGCATATTGCAGATTGAACAATTTCATTCTCCGCACCCCATCCGATGGAACAGAGATCACGGTGCAGGATTGTTATTCCATTAATCGGCAACAACATCATCGTCAGCCATGACCAATCCACTGCTGGATGAAGGCCTCCATCAAGCCATCGCCGTCTCTGCCAATGCCGTGATTTAACTATCCACGTGGCACGTGAACTAATGAGCTCATTAAATTGCTCCATCTCCTCTGTCAGTCATGGAGGTGGAGAGGGGGTTGCTTTGTCATACTTCACCACAATGGTCAGTGCGGCGCGATGGAGAGGGAACATTTTGTCTCGACTCTTACTGAATACCGGACTGCTACGCGAGCTCACATTCAGTCGAGAGCAGCGTCCTTCATGACAAGGCCCCTGACGCTCTCTCATGCGGCCCCTGACAATGCACTCATCTGAAAACAACCCCCGTGCTGTCAAACGCCAATGGTTTCAATTGCGTGGCGGCTCTCACACTGATGATGTCTGATCGGCGAAAGTGGCCCCCCTCTGAAACTGAGTGAAGGTAACTGCCGTTGGAGTCTAAAGTCTCCAAGGCTCCCACACTGCATTGCTACATCAAGGCGCTGCCAAATCGATTTAAGGACACGTCTAATTTTTACTATCTAATTATCATTGTTTTTGTTGTTTTCTCCTTCTCATTGTTCGCTCAGTTACATTAATTGGAGCATTAGCATCCAATTTACATAACACCATGTCATTTACATAACACCGATTCTGACTTTGTGATTTGATGCTTGCGTCTTGAGAATGAGAATCGATTTTAATTGGCGCACACGGGAGGCACTTTCCGAGCTAGCGGCGGTGTGAAGTCGCATCTTTACATTCTTAACCTCACGAAATGTATATATTTTTTATTTGTAAATTCTGGGCATAATATTTTCACGCGACTGATCCAAACAATAGAGGCAGCAGCTACAGTCGCCACAATGTGAAACAAAAAACAAAATCGGCTGTGAAATAATCACGACTCGCAAAAACTCATTTAAGGAGTGTGAATTGTTACCACAGTGGGGATGTGAATCTGCTCTTTTGTATGCATATGAAGACGTGGATAGAGCTACCTTTGAGATCGCTTCAAGTGACCTCTGATCCCACACCGCAGTGGCGAGGACCTTCCCATCCACTCTGCACAAGAGAGGAGCGCTCGTCCCGAGAAACTCAACATTTGTAGTGGGTTCGAATTAGGTGCACACACGACTCCTTGGGAGGCAACGCTGATTTATTAGAACGGTAAGTAATATAACACTGCACATAAGGTGGTGACCACCAACCTACTCTAGCTAACACATACTTATCAAATACTCTAGCGTGACCCAGCCAGGTGGCTACTGCCAGGTCCGCTGACTGGAGGCTTGACTCCTCTTGGCGTCTTCACGATGCATCTTCGTTCTTGACACGGGCAGCCTCGAACCTCGTAAGGAGGCTGCTTATATGGGCCTCGGCGTGCCCGGGCCCCACCCCGGCCACGCCTCCCTTCGAGAACCCTCTCGAAGCCCCCCTGCTGTCCACGTGCCCTCCGAGGTGCCTCCTAGGCCCCCAGTCACGTGTCCAGCCGGGGTCACAGAGAGTGCCACGGCCTCACACCACCCTCGTGGCCTCCCGGAGCCCAGAACCGGCCCTGACGTCATTCCCGCCTCCAGCCGGGATGACGTCATGCGTGTGTGTAGACCCGCGTGGTCATGACGCTCCCCCGCATAGTGACGTCACGCTTGTGCGTGTGTACACAGTAGTGATTCTACAATCACTACACATTGATAGTTCATTCTCAGAGCTGCAACTTAACAAGACGTGAGTGGAGAGCCAGATTTAATGTAAAGTTGTTTTATTTCTTATGGTGCAAGCTCAACACTGACCTCTGAACTACCAGGCCACCTCAAAATGAATACGTTTAGTGAATAAATAAATAAAGTTATTACACTTTTAAATCCATAAAATGTTAAATAAAATCTGAAATTTGCCCTACCTACGAAGCGAGTAGATGAGAAAGCACAGAGGCCAATGGTTTGATTCCTGTTCGGGGCAAATCCAGGTATGGCCATGGCGTTACATCTGATGACATGGTAAGTCTTACTCTTCTGCTTCTTCTGTCCACGTGACAAATACTGATAGGCACTCCTCTGAGAGGCGACTGAATGCGGCACACCAAGCCAGCTCTGAGAGTGGCAGAGCGCGACTCTTCAGCAGGATAGGCACATTCCGCGGGTCAGGGGCCGAGGCCAGCCGTGGGAAGGCTGTCAATAAAAACCCCCGCTCAGAGATCAATGCAGAGCAGCTCACCGCTCCGAGCTTGATACAGAACGCTGCGGCGAGATGCGAGTCCATTGTCCCGACTCACACCTCGACCCTCGGCTTGTAACGACGGCGCACGGGCGCTCTTCTCGTCCTCTCGTGCACGCGACAGCCCCAGCAAGATGAGCTCGAGTGGCCCATTGCTGGAAGGGGCCTCAGGCCCCATCCTCGTCCAGCCTTTCCCAAAAAAACCCCAAGTCCGTTTATCAACGCGGCTCAGCTGTCCATGAAGCGATCGTCTCGGTCGATCTCCGCTCTGCTCGAAGAAGCGCGCGACACGATGGCTCTCAGACTCGTTCTCGGGTCGCACCGCGTGCCGATCAGCATGATGGCCGACGTTTCGCTCCACGTGCTGGGAGCTTCTTCAGCAACTGATGAAAGCAGGTCGCGTTCTCCCAGGAGTCTGTAAAGTTGCGAGCGCTGCTGGGGTTTGTTTACTAGTTTCGGGACAAACCCGCCTACCTAAGTTCGATTCACAGCCACGTCCAACATTTCGCAGCCATCAGCAGCAACAGCAGCAGGCGGCAACTTTATACAACGCAGACAGAGAACGCGAGCTGCTCCATTGAGTTCCTGAAAAAGCTACCATCACGTGACGCGAAACGTCGGACATCCGTCGTGCCGAACACCACGCGCTACGACCCGACAGCGCGTGGGAGGGATAGACAGCGGCACCGCCGATAACGCGCACAGCAGGGAACACTCCACGCAGCAGGGAACACTCCACACAGCAGGGAACACTCCACACAGCAGGGAACACTCCACACAGCAGGGAACACTCCACACAGCAGGGAACACTCCGCACAGCAGGGAACACTCCGCACAGCAGGGAACACTCCGCACAGCAGGGAACACTCCACACAGCAGAGAACACTCCACGCAGCAGGGAACACTCCACGCAGCAGGGAACACTCCACACAGCAGGGAACACTCCACACAGCAGGGAACACTCCACACAGCAGGGAACACTCCACACAGCAGCGAACACTCCACACAGCAGCGAACACTCCACGCACCAGGGAACACTCTGGCCAGCAGAGTGGCAGCCGAGTCGAACGGCAGGGCACGGCCGTTGTAGCGCAGTACGAAGATGAAGAAGATGAAGATTAAGAAGATTAAGCTGCTGCTGCTGCTGCTCAGCGCTCCCTCGCTCGGCATCTCCTTCAAAAGGGTCGAAGGGAGGCGCCCCCGCAGGGCGTCCAAGATCACAAGCGGCAGTCGCGCACCCTGGGAGGGAGTGCGACTGCCGCTTGTGATGGGGCCATGGAACTAGCGTCCAAGGCTACACCACGGCTGTCGCGGGGTTTGTTTTTAGGGATTTTCTCCCATGCAAGATGCATGTCTGCTGCCACTGCCCAGGTGAGCAGTTTTTCTCGCTGTCCACTGGTATTTGTGTATTTATACAAATTGGGGGTGGGTGGGTGGGTGAGTCTGGACCAGTATCCGAAGTGGTTACTAAGACAGATATCACTTTGTGACTCATTAGTGGTCGTTATCTCAACGATAGATTGATGCCTGCCATAGGAATGTGAAATTTGCACAATTGACTTCGGAATAGCGGAAAATTTCAACTGACTGGCGATTCTATTATTTGTCATAATTGAGTGTCGCGGTTCGATTCGGAATGAGTGCTTAGGCCATCTCATTCGTCATATTTCTCAGCTTTTCTCAGGCCTTTGCCGTGAAATTTCAAAATGTTGTGACAATCCATTCGCTCGAATATATCATGAGCATATCATTTGAACATATAGGACTTGTATAAAGACACCAATAAATATCGATGTTCACATTCACCATCGATGCATGTATTTTGAGCGTGGAAATGCCTCAATGACAGCGTTTACGATCGAGCGCCAAACACCTCCCCACCGGGCCCAATATCCGGATATTCGCCAGAGCATCAGCTGACATCAATACCTCACCTGAATACCTTCAGTCATCTCGCGCTAATAGAACGTTCTTCGAATACTTTGACATCCCCCTTTAATCATCGCTCAGTAATCGGGACCCATTATTCAGAAACGGTCCTGCCTGGGACGTGAGGCCAATTCGATACATTCACAAAGAGATTTGCATGCCACAGAAATTGCCCTCACATGTTTCTATGAAAAGGAAATTGATATTTAAAAAAATTACTTCCACAAAAACCCCGAAGCCACGGAACCTTCCATCGCACGGTTCAGCGACTGTTACAATCGTAAATGATAAGACGCGTCTGGTTATCGCATTTTCCCTCTTGAAACGAGACAATTTTCTCAGAAGCTATCGCCGGGCCTGATTTTTTCCCCTCCTTATGAATGTGTGTCAGAGACCTCCATCCTAAATGGGTGTTCAATGGACACGGGGCTTCAAAGCCACGCGATCTCAATCCTCCAGCACCGTCGATCACAAAGGCTGAATATAAGTGCGCCTTTGAAGAGGCGTACAAATAAACAACTGCGGACAAATGCACTGCTCTTCATTTCCATTTGAACTCGAGGCTTAGCGGGAAGCACAGGGCTGCCGCGGGCATTCGTTTGTAATTCTTGATCTCTGTGCAGTGACTTCGCAGGATGTCACTGTGCAGTGCCGGCCCTAGAGAGGCACCGCGTGCGGTGAAGCGACATCGCGGCCACCGCAGTGGTTGTGGGTGCGGTACCAGTGGGAAGGACCCACCCTTCACTCCACCACACACGACCTGTCGATTGAATAACTATGGTGTACCATCTAAACCTGTGGTCTACCATCGATACCGCGGGGTGAACAGAGGTTGCGGGGGATACAACAATCTCGCTAATTGTTTCGACTGTCGCCCCGGGAGATCGAATCGAACGGGCGGCCTGCGGCGTTGCCCGTGCGCTGCTGACCGCCACAGCGCCGTGCCGGCAGCGGCGGCAGCGGCAGCGGCGGCAGCGGCGGCAGCAGCGGCAGCAGCGGCGGCAGCAGCGGCAGTAGCAGCGCCCTTGCCCTGTGGACTCCCCACCCCGCTCCACACGAAGCGCCCCACGCTTCTCTTCCTCTTCATCCTTCTTCAGGAGCCTCTCGGCTGTTTTGTTTTACTGCCCGTGCACAATTTGTGCTCGCTGCAGCATTGGACCGAAACCAAATATTTACGAAAACAACAACAACAACAACAACAACAAAACCCTGTTTATAACTTCAAAAAGTCCTCTAAAGGGCAAGACCCCTTTACGAATTCCCAATGACTCAAGGGCCACGACCGTCGAAGCCGGCATCCCGGCGAACGCACAGCGAGGGGGCGAGACGTAGGGCGCACGGACACGGGACGCGTCTCCCTGTGGTGACCGTTCACTGTTAGCCCCCTCCAGCCTACAATCAGCCAGGCCAATTGAATTGTAAATATCAAGACCTCGCCAAAATGAAACACCGCAGGGGAAAGAAAAAGGGGACCCCCCCCCGCACCCACGTTCACCTAGCCCCCACCCCCTCCCACGCACCGATTGAAAATCTGATGTGGCCCGACTGGTAATAATGAATAGACACGTCACTCATAAATACTGAAATAAAATGTCTTGGTTAACAATGTATGTGTGTATTGCCGTAACCTCTTGACGATGTCAAATTAAAACGAATCACAATCAGTCTGGGGATAGCTTGCCACTAACGAACAAACAAAGCCGTGAGAGTAGATTGGCCAGCAGTTGAATCTGACGGTGCAGGGTTCTGAGATCATCACGCCCTGTGCTCAGCCAGCAGTATACATGGGCTGGTGGGTGGGTGGGGCTGGTGGGTGGGTGGGGGTGGTGGTGGGGGGGGTGGTGTTGGGGTGGTGGTGGGGGGGGTGGTGGTGGTGGTGGGGGGGGGGTGGTGGGGGGGGTGTTGGGGTGGTGGTGGGGGGGTGTAAATGCTCACAATGATCTTCACCAATATGCCCTGTGTATGATCGCAAGGTCACCGCGGGGGAGCTTTATTTTAAGTTATAAAAAAAAGACAAAAAGGTCATCAAATGAGGCCACCGCAGTATATTTGACGGAGAATATCGTTTTGGGAAGATTAAAAAATGTGTGTGTGTGTTATTAGACCGCTGTAGGTGAAACTGACCACTGTAGGTGAAACTGACCACTGTAGGTGAAACTGACTGCTGTAGGTGGAACTGACCACTGTAAGCGGAACTGACCACAGTAAGTGGAATTGACCACAGTAAGTGGAATTGACCGCTGTAAGTGGAACTGACCACTGTAGGTGAAACTGACTGCTGTAGGTGAAACTGACTGCTGTAGGTGAAACTGACTGCTGTAGGTGAAACTGACCACTGTAGGTGGAACTGGCCACTGTAAGCGGAACTGACCACAGTAAGTGGAATTGACCACTGTAGGTAGAACTGACCACTGTAGATGAAACTGACCGCTGTAGGTGAAACTGACCACTGTAGGTGAAACTGACTGCTGTAGGTGGAACTGACCACTGTAAGCGGAATTGACCACTGTAGGTAGAACTGACCACTGTAGGTGAAACTGACCACTGTAGGTGAAACTGACCACTGTAGGTGAAATTGACCACTGTAGGTGGAGCTGCCCACTGTAGGTGGAACTGACCACTGTAGGTGAAACTGACCACTGTAAGCGGAACTGATCACTGTAGGTGAAACTGACCACTGTAGGTGAAACTGACTGCTGTAGGTGAAACTGACCGCTGTAGGTGAAACTGACTGCTGTAGGTGAAACTGACCACTGTAGGTGAAACTGACTGCTGTAGGTGAAACTGACCACTATAAGTGGAACTGGCCACTGTAAGCGGAACTGACCACAGTAAGTGGAATTGACCACTGTAGGTAGAACTGACCACTGTAGATGAAACTGACCGCTGTAGGTGAAACTGACCGCTGTAGGTGAAACTGACCACTGTAAGTGAAACTGACCACTGTAGGTGAAACTGACCACTGTAGGTGGAACTGACCACTGTAAGTGTAACTGACCGCTGTAAGTGGAACTGACCACTGTAGGTGAAACTGACCACTGTAGGTGGAACTGACCACTGTAGGTGGAACTGACCACTGTAAGTGTAACTGACCGCTGTAAGTGGAACTGACCACTGTAGGTGAAACTGACCACTGTAGGTGAAACTGACCACTATAAGTGGAACTGACCACAGTAGGTGAAACTGACCGCTGTAGGTGAAACTGACCACTGTAGGTGGAACTGACCGCTGTAAGTGGAACTGACCACTGTAGGTGAAACTGACTGCTGTAGGTGGAACTGACCACTGTAAGCGGAATTGACCACTGTAGGTAGAACTGACCACTGTAGATGAAACTGACCGCTGTAGGTGAAACTGACCACTGTAGGTGAAACTGACTGCTGTAGGTGGAACTGACCACTGTAAGCGGAATTGACCACTGTAGGTAGAACTGACCACTGTAGGTGAAACTGACCACTGTAGGTGAAACTGACCACTGTAGGTGAAATTGACCACTGTAGGTGGAGCTGCCCACTGTAGGTGGAACTGACCACTGTAGGTGAAACTGACCACTGTAAGCGGAACTGATCACTGTAGGTGAAACTGACCACTGTAGGTGAAACTGACCGCTGTAGGTGAAACTGACTGCTGTAGGTGAAACTGACCACTGTAGGTGAAACTGACTGCTGTAGGTGAAACTGACCACTATAAGTGGAACTGGCCACTGTAAGCGGAACTGACCACAGTAAGTGGAATTGACCACTGTAGGTAGAACTGACCACTGTAGATGAAACTGACCGCTGTAGGTGAAACTGACCGCTGTAGGTGAAACTGACCACTGTAAGTGAAACTGACCACTGTAGGTGAAACTGACCACTGTAGGTGGAACTGACCACTGTAAGTGTAACTGACCGCTGTAAGTGGAACTGACCACTGTAGGTGAAACTGACCACTGTAGGTGAAACTGACCACTGTAGGTGGAACTGACCACTGTAGGTGGAACTGACCACCCGGCTTTGTCTGTTGCTGGCCACGGCGCGGTGTTGCAGCGAGCGTCTAAAGCTGCTCCCTGGGCCCGCACAGAATGACCCCACCCGACACGAGAATCAAAGGCAGTGAAGAATGGTACAGGCCGGTTGGCTACGTACGGTGCGAAAGAAGTTCGCCATGCATGCATACCCATCGCTACCTCGTGCGTGAGGGGAGGGGCAATGGGGGCGACGGGGCCTTCTGTCTCCCACCGTGTTTGTTGTTTTTTTTTTATCGCGCAAGCACCAAGGCAGTGCCGCCGACCTGCAGCAGCGTGATGCTGACCACGTGAATCAGCTGCCACCAACTTCCCATCAGAGTCAGAGCCACAGCTGCGGCGCGCTGATGAGACCCGCAACATCTCGGGGCCGCCAGTCCACAGCCGCTGTTCTGAGCCACGCTCAAGAGATGTGCACGCGTGTGTGTGTGCGTGTGTGTGTGAGCGTGTGTATGTGTGAGCATGTGTGAACGTGCGTGTGTGAGCATGTGTGCGTGTGAGCGTGTGTGTGAACGTGTGTGTGCGTGTACGTGTGTGTGCGAGCGTGTGAGCGTGTGTGAACGTGTGTGTGTGTGAGCGTGTGTGTGTGTGCGAGTGTGTGTGTGTGTGTGAGCGTGTGTGTGCGTGTGAGCGTGTGTGTGTGTGGACGTGTGTGTGTGAGCGTGTGTGTGTGTGAGCGTGTGTGTGTGAACGTGTGTGTGTGTGTGCGTGTGTGTGTGTGAGCGTGTGTGTGTGAGCCTGTGTGTGTGTACGTGTGTGTGTGAGCGTGTGTGTGTGTGAGCAAACGCCACCCTCCCTCAGCATTTCGCTTGGGAGATCATCTCTACCCGGTGCGGTTTCAGGAAAGGGCGGTCCTGCACAGATGCCATATTTTCTGTCCGTCTGCTACAGCAGAGGTGTAGGGAATTCCAACAAGACCTACACCTCTGCTTTATTGACCTGGTCAAGGCCTATGATACCATCAGTAGGCCTGGGCTCTGGGTTGTTATTCGTGCTCTTTGGAGTCCCTGACCCTCTGCTCACGATCATTAAGGACCTTCACGATGGTGAGCGGGCCCGGGTAAAACTACGTGGCCGGGAGTCAGAGCCATTCCCTGTACACCTTGGGGTGCGACAGGGATGTCCTCTGGCTCCCACATTATTTAACATCTATTTTGACCAGGTAGTTCGTGAAGCCTTCAATAGCTGTACCGGGGGAATCTTCATTTGGTGCAGATATAATGGGAGGCTGATCGATGCCCGGGTGCGGTCAAGGGATGGCTCCCTATTGCTCAACCACGTTATGTATGTCGATGATTTGGTAATAGCTGCTCATTCAGAGGAGGAGTTGGAGACGCTGCTGCTGAGGCTGGAGCGTGCCACTAAGAAATGGGGCCTTACCATCAGCCCCACCAAAACTAAGCACCTACCTGGGTATTTTGTACCATCGGACACTCCACCCCCACAACTCCGAATCGGTGATGGGGCAGTTGTGGAGAGAGTGGAGAGTTTCCCATACCTGGGCAGTGTGCTTATGACAGGCTCCAGTTTAACAGCAGAGGTCTCACTCCGAATCAGTCGAGCGGCAATGTCTTTTCATCGGTTGCGTAACTCTGTGTGGAAGCTACCTGGTCTGTCGCTCCGCACTAAGCTTCAGGTCTTCTCGGCCACGGTCATTCCCTCCCTTCTCTACGCTTGCGAAACGTGGACCCCCCCTAATGGAACATCTTCGCCGGTTAGAAACATTTAGGATGGCCTGCCTACGATCCATCCTGGGTTTAACCAGGCTGGATTGTGTGAGGAGCTCACAAATCTTTGAAAGATCTGGGCAAGGTCCCATCGGTGAGCTCCTCCGGCTGGCAAGGCTGCGTTGGCTGGGTCGAGGGAGTTAAACGGGCGCGGCACGGGCTAGAGAAGAGATGGAGTGATGTGGTACAGGAGGACGTGGAGCTGAGTGGACTTGCCGATGACTGGTACCAGCGGTGTCAAGATCGGCCTCTGTGGAGGAGGAGTCCCGTGAAGGAAGCTACTGGGCAGTTGGAGGCAGTCGCCCTCCAACAACAACGGAGGGCGGAGAGGAGCGACGCTCACAACAACGAGCGGAACGCCGGATGGCTAAAGCACAGCAGGTTGGCACAGTAGGGGGCACAGGTGGTGCGTCGGCCACTCATCTCAGTCAGTCGACTGCGTTTTGTATTTGGTGCACAATGACAATTCGCACACAAACAAAATAACTCAGCACATGTATCAACAACACTGTGGCTTTAACCGAAGAATATACAATGAGGTGACGTTTCGAGCAATGTGCGTTTCCAATGGGAATGAACCCCAATTGTTCCCTCAGTAAAACGACGCCACACAGCACGTGTGGACTGAGCTCGCCAAGCGGCAAATCAATAGAACGGTAAAGGCGCAGCCCCTGCAATGCCTCGCTCACGCCACCGCTGACAAAGGCGCCTCCACCCGAGCGAGCCCAGCTCTTCCGCGGTGACAATACAACTTGAAGGAAGTGGACGTGGCCACGCTTTACCCCACCACACGCACTGCGGGGCGCCCATGTGTAGCGCAGGGTGGGCACACTACGTGGGTGGTGATTTAAGAAGAAACTTGCACCACCGTTTCAAAAGTCACGTCCGGAGATCGAACCGGTGACCTCTGGGTTGCTGACCGTTGCACCACAGCAGCACACAAACCCCAACCAAGCCACTGGCAAATCCACTCCTTGGATTTACTTGCCCAGCTGGTCCCAGATTTCGCCTTTATTTGGATCTGACGTTGGAACTAAAACATGCTTGGCGCCAAGCACACACTCCACAAGGCCCCTTTACAATTAAAAGGCAGCTCACACGAATCAAACGGTGGCATTTTTATTTGAAAATTCAAACCGACATTGAGCCAATGAAACCACGAAGCACGTGGTCGCCTCGGTCCATCACAAAACTCGATGGCAGTCGCGGAAGGCAACGCCGTGGACGGCGCACGGCGAGGTGCCAGCACAGCGACGCATTATTCACTGGGGATTACGGAAGGACTGTAAACTTTTACAAAACCGCGCACCCCCACACCGCACGACATTTAAAACAGCGAGTTCGGTTTATTGTGCTTTCACAGTGCAGGGGAATAGGTGGCCCGCACAGCCTGCCGGCCTCCCTCTCCGCTCCAGCAACCAAGGACTTCTGCCTGTCAAAGGCCCCAAATCATCCTCCGCTCGGTGGGAGGTCGCTCTCTCTCTCTCTTCTGCTGCTGCGTCCGTGGGATGGAATTGCTTTCTCTCATCTACCCGTGCTGATGACTCCCTGCCTCATCTATCCGTAAAATAAATAACGAGATGTCTCCTTTCCAAAGGATGCCCTTGCCCTAGTGGGTGTTTTATATACAGTGTATCAATATAAGGTTGCATTTCAATGACATTTAAATCCACATCGTATTGCATTGCAAATATTTTAGGAAATCGATGAGTTATAGTTTAACTAGATCATCGTTCTAACACTTTACCAAGCAAGTAACATCCTTACCATGATATGCTACGTGTACTGTGTACTCAACCTTCCGCACATATAACCAATTCCATTTAGATGATGTTGGAAATAATTTACAGCCCTCAGTCAATCCACTTCTGCATGAAGGCCTGCCCATACCATGTCAGTCATGGATGGTTGTTGTTGATTTGTCTTTGGCCATTCTTCATTAAGCTGGCCAGTGTGGGTTGATGAAGGAGGGTGGAGGCCCAGGACCGGCTCAGATGGCACTCGCCACTCATGTTCGCCGTGGCCGGGAATCGAACGCAGGTCGCCAGGTTCATGTTGGGATCGGCTAACCACCGCGTCACTGCTCCACAGGTGCCATTATGTAATGTAAAATAGATATAAATCATGAATACAAATTCATATACTTATAGTAGGGTACGGAAGAGCTCATCTCAACGTGTGCTCCCAAGTTAGTCAGGATATACTACGCATTCCTATGACAAGGACTGACCTTCTCATAGGACAGCCACTGTGTTATATTTCCGTCCCGTTGGACAGTCTCACGACGAAGTGGTACTTATTTCAGTGACGCTAGCTGTGGCAATGGCTGGATTGATAGTCATGGTGAAGATGATGCAGAGTGTGCCTCGGCAGGGATTTGAATTAACGGCCTCGTGACTGCTCTTACCCGGCACTGATCTTCCATTTATCCAGGCCATACATCAATGTGACCCGCATACAATTATCACACCCTTTCAACACTTAATTATACGGGTAAACTGCGGAGCCCGCATAATTATCAAAATTGGCAGTTTAGGGTGGCTATTGTAAAATCCCCTTTCGTACAGACTACGTCTCGATCACTTTGAACATAATCAGCACTTATGGGATTTAAAGCAATCACAGCTGTTATTCTGCCAATTTTATTTTACCACCAGGATTGGCAAAAACAGTTTTGACGACCACCACTTCCAAATGAATGAATGATTAATTAAAGCTGGCCCCTTGATTGGCTGAGCCTCGTGCGTTCTCATCAGCAAAGGTGATGATGTCACATTGCCGTGTGATTGGCTGCGTCCGAGCTAGGCCACCCTCTGGATTGAGTTTCCCTGCCCCCGGCTGCTGCGTTCGGATTATTATAATTATTATTATAATTATTATTATAATTATTATAATCATTGCTCAGTCTCAGGCCTCCAGGCTGACTCCAGGACACCGTTCCCAACTCTGACCCTGACCTTGACCTCGGGAGTGTAGCTGGGGTTGCCACTTCAGAGGTACAAAAACGCCAGGACAAATAATTATTATTGGGAAGAAGAATATCTCACGATACCAAAAAAGAGGGCAGAGCTGTGGGTAAAGGCCTCGTCTGTAAGTCTTCACGTACAATTAAAAGTCTCCTTTTGGTCAACTGTTTAATAAGACGCCACTCAAAACAATGCTTCAGAATTCACTTTCTATCAAGACCTTGCGATTGTCTGCCAACATGCGTGCCATTGAGACCGTCCACACTCCACGTGACCAGCAAGTTTTGATTGTTGCGTGGCCAAACATTTAACGATAATTATCAGACTATCATTGTTTCAGCTCACCGCCGAGTTGCAGAACGTTTCTCACAACCAGACTTACTTCTCTCCTCTGCCGCTATTGTGAGACACAAGGCCAAAGCTGAGGTCAAGACCAGGCGTAGGTTGATACCTCTAAGGTCCAAACTAACGGGACGCATCAAAGCAAGAAGAATGACTCTTGGCCTTGAGTCTCCAGTGGGCAGGGCACGGCTGCTGAAAGTAACACACCACCAGCACGACGCTCACGGCAGTGACCGGGAAAGGTTACCCGTCTGGGTGTCTTAGATGATAAGTCAATACAATCATCATCAGGGTGACAGGGTGGCGCAGTGGGAGCGTCCAGCAGTGAGTAGAGAATGTCTGATGATGGTAATGATAGCATATAAATCCAACTGCATCTCAAGACACAAAAAAACAAATCCGCCTTTTAACAACACTTAGAATGGACTAACATTGTCCCTTCTGTAGAGCTATGATTGTTTTAAACCTCTGCGATTACAACAGAGATTCCCCCGTATAGCCTTAACAGACTGTAGGGGCAAGTGCTATTAGCGAGCACCTATGAAGGCCGGAACGGTACACGAGAGGGTGGGTGGCCAGCACCACGCCCGACCGCCTTAGTCTCCCCAGTGGCAATGTTTTTATCCACCGCACCAGGTACTCATTTGAGGCTGAGTCGTTCTAGGGGAGGCCCAGGACCGGTTCAGATAATCCTCACTGGTGTTGGCCGTGAGCGGGAATCAAACCCGGGTCGCCAGGTTCATAGCGCAGCGCGCTAACCGCTACACTACCGCTCCCCACACACACACAGACACACATCGCAATACAATGACATTTTGTGCGTGTATATCCAATAACCTTCACTCTAATCCTAGCGCTCGTTTTTAAGAGCATTAGACGTTGCTAAACCCAGCAGAATGTTGCATGTCGTGAACAAAAGCTAATTGCCGTTGGTATTGTGTTGGTATTGTGTTGGTATTGTGTTGGTATTGTGTTGCTTGTCTCGTTTCAATCTTTAAATCCAACACCCAGCGCCTCTGTCTCCGCCGTTTGCGATGGTGGTGCGTTGTCTACACCACGGTGGTGGTGTTAGTGGTGGTGTTAGTGGTGGTGTTAGTGGTGGTGGTGTTAGTGGTGGTGTTGGTGTTGGTGGTGGTAGTGGTGTTAGTGGTGGTGTTAGTGGTGGTGTTGGTGGTGTTAGTGGTGGTGTTAGTGGTGGTGTTAGTGGTTTTTTAGTGGTGGTGTTAGTGGTGGTGTTGGTGGTGTTAGTGGTGGTGTTAGTGGTGGTGTTAGTGGTTTTTTAGTGGTGGTGTTAGTGGTGTTAGTGGTGGTGGTGTTAGTGGTGGTGTTAGTGGTGGTGGTGTTAGTGGTGGTGGTGGTGGTGTTAGTGGTGTTAGTGGTGGTGGTGTTAATGGTGGTGTTAGTGGTGTTAGTGGTGGTGGTGTTAGTGGTGGTGTTAGTGGTGGTGGTGGTGTTAGTGGTGGTGGTGTTAGTGGTGGTGGTGGTGTTAGTGGTGGTGTTAGTGGTGGTGGTGTTAGTGGTGGTGTTAGTGGTGATGTTAGAGGTGTTGGTGGTGTTAGTGGTGGTGTTAGTGGTGGTGTTGGTGGTGTTAGTGGTGGTGGTAGTGGTGATGTTAGTGGTGGTGTTAGTGGTGGTGTTGGTGGTGTTGTTAGTAGTGGTGTTAGTGGTGGTATTAGTGGTGGTGTTGGTGGTGTTAGTGGTGGTGTTAGTGGTGGTGTTAGTGGTGGTGTTAGTGGTGGTCTTGGTGGTGTTAGTGATGGTGTTAGTGGTGGTGTTAGTGGTAGTGTTAGTGGAGGTGTTGGTGGTGGTGTTAGTGGTGGTGTTGGTGGTGGTGTTGGTGGTGTTAGTGGTGGTGTTAGTGGTGGTGGTGGTGTTAGTGGTGGTGTTAGTGGTGGTGTTAGTGGTGGTGTTGGTGGTGGTGTTAGTGGTGGTGTTAGTGGTGGTGTTAGTGGTGGTGTTGGTGGTGGTGTTGGTGGTGTTAGTGGTGGTGTTAGTGGTGGTGTTGGTGGTGTTGGTGGTGTTAGTGGTGGTGTTGGTGGTGCGTTGTCTCCATCACGGAGCACGAGGAGGCGTTTACGAATCGAGCCCCCAACTCCCACAACGCGCGCAGAGAATTCAAACGTGACCCCTCCACCCTCTCCACCTCCACCACCCCCTCCACCTCCTCCACCCCCTCCACATCCACCACCTCCACCCCCTCCACCTCCACCCCATCCACCTCGCTTCTTGAAGAAGTGAGCGCTCATCGAATCCGCGCTAAAATAGGTATGTTGAACTTCTTTCGCACCGTACATAACCAGACGTGCTAATCGGATGTGCAGGGAAAGGACAACAAACTAAACACAAAAAATATATTCTAAAGAATGAAATTGGAATCTAAATTATTTAAAAGTGCATAGCTCCAGTGGCTTCCTAATATATATCTGAAAGAAGAACGTTCCAGACGGCCGCAGAAGCGCGTCTGAAAGTGCGCGGTGTGGTGACCACCATCTTGGTTCGATTCCCATCGATGGATAAGGGGTATCAAACCCCACGTTTACCAGCGTGAAGTATGGACAAAAAACCCCCATGACCGACCCACACCTCTGATTATCACGCTTGGCTACGTGCGGTAGGAAAGAAGTTCAACAGACGGCACCGATACTGTACTTCATTTCAGCCGGAACAATCCGGCACGGCGTTACGGTAATTAATTTGGCACGCTACATCTGTTCGTATGACCATATGAATACATGGTACAATGATGTAGTATTATTACTATAATGTAATGGCGTGCCTTGTAGTCGAGTGGTAGTTAGTGTCTTACTCCAATAATCCCGACGTCCAAGCGAGACGAGCAGCCTTCTGAAGAATATCGAGTGAGAAACTCCACCCTGGCTATACATTAGTACGTTTCAATTATACAACTCAGCGCAGATGAGCCTAACGTATAACTACCAAGCATATAAAACACAAGAAGAGCGTAGCAATAGCAAGGACGCTTTCTCTGGATTCCAGACCTGCTGGGTCCCATATGCCCGTAATCCATAACCGCTGATTGCGCTCGCGAGCAATCAACAACCCTGGAACCTCACCCGGCGATGCCTGTACGGCTCCACGTGGCTGCACATGGGCGGGCCAGTCGCGGGAGCTCTCCTTGGTCCCCAGAGAATCGGTGTCAGCGTGAGCATGGGCTGGCCTGTAGCGGGGAGCGGTGGTGCAGCGGTTAGCGCGCCGCGCTACGAACCCGGACACCCGAGTTCGATTCTCGCTCACGGCCCACATCGGTGATGATAATTATCTGAACCGGTCCTGGGCCTCTCATCGGTCGTCCCTGGTGTGGTGTGTATACATAGGTACTAGGGAGACAAAGGCGGCCGGGCGTGGTGTTGGCCACCCGCCCTGCGTGTACCATGACGGCCTTCATAGCACTTGCCCCAACAGTCTGTTCAAGTCTATATGGGGAATCTTTGTCTTTCGTTCTGTATGGTACATTATTGATACAGTCCTTATTTTAGAAAATATATTGTGTGATTATCCCCGTTTTGACGACTGCGTTGCCATATTCCCCGTGTTATCTAGTAAATGTAGAGTACGCTGTATACAGGACTACAAGTAAACGTTCTCACGCGATACGTGTTGGACAGTGATGTGCAGCGTTCGAATGCTTATACTGTAGCCTGAGAAGGGTTTGATGCTTAGTATTTTTTTAAAAGGAGAGGCACAGATTATTACAATAATTCATTCTCCATTAGATAGAAACCTGTGGATGTTTAAACTCCTTATATGAACATGTGCAATGTACTGGGAATAATTCCAGATGCATAATGCTTATGCTGAGTTAATATTTTCCAAGGGTTTCTAAGGGAGCTGTTAGGTTATTTATTGGTGTCCATTACCATGACATTATTACGCATTTTCAAATTAACGACGCCCATTTCGCCTAAACTTCACGAACTCCCTCCCTCTGCAGGAGCCTCCCGCTTGTGGTGGGGGCTGCTGCTGCGCTAATGGTCTCCAACTCCTCGTGAACGCGATGCTGCTGCTGCGCTAATGGTCTCCAACTCCTCGTGAACGCGTTGCTGCTGCTGCTGCTGAGCTAATGGTCTCCAACTCCTCGTGAACGCGTTGCTGCTGCTGCTGCGCTAATGGTCTCCAACTCCTCGTGAACGCGTTGCTGCTGCTGCTGCTGAGCTAATGGCCTCCAACTCCTCGTGAACGCGTTGCTGTTGCTGCTGCGCTAATGGTCTCCAACTCCTCGTGAACGCGTTGCTGCTTCTGCTGCTTCTGCTGCTGTCATCATAGCGTGAGAATAGAACTTTGTATCATGCACAAACAACTTCCAGACCGCTGAGCCAACTGCTGTAAAACGTATAACAACGGCGACTTATACAATCTCATTTGCATCGCTCTAGTTTTGTTTGCGTAAAAAACAAGTACAAAAACGTGGGCTTTTTAAATATTCGGGCCAAGAAATCACATTGAGGTTTTGACTTGAATAGGCAGAGGGGGTTGACAGCACGGAGGGCTGGCGAGAGGCAGTTTCAGACTCTGGGATCAGTAAAGGAGAATTAATGACCACCCACTGAGTGAAGGTTGCCTGGGGGCTTCATTATAGTGGGGAGTGGAGTGGAGTGAGATGAGAGGGGAGAGGTAGGAGAGGGAGTGGAGTGAGATGAGAGAGGAGAGGTAGGAGAGTGCGCGGAGGGGAGTGAGATGAGAGGGGAGAGGTAGGAGAGGGAGTGAGATGAGAGGGGAGAGGTAGGAGAGTGCGTGGAGGGGAGTAGAGTGAGATGAGAGGAGAGAGGTAGGAGACTGCGTGGAGGGGAGTGGAGTGAGATGAGAAGGGAGAGGTAGGAGAGTGTGTGGAGGGGAGTGGAGTGAGATGAGAGGGGAGAGGTAGGAGAGGGAGTGGAGTGAGATGAGAGGGGAGAGGCAGGGGAGTGCGTGGAGGGGAGTGGAGTGAGATGAGAGGGGAGAGGCAGGAGAGTGCGTGGAGGGGAGTGGAGTGAGATGAGAGGGGAGAGGTAGGGGAGTGCGTGGTAAGTCAATAGAAGATTAACTGTATAAGACGACGGTGAATCCTTACTAATATGAATTCCAAGAGCTGTATAATTTGTTGCAATTCTGGAAATGAAATAAGTCTCAAATGTATTGTTGTTTGTTTCATAATATGCTGTGAGTCTATACTCACAGCATGCTCACATTGCTGTGTGCGGTCAAAACAACCCCCGAATAAACTGAAGACTTCCTCATTGTCCCTCGGCTTGTTCCCTCGTTATTTAGCAATCCGGAGGAATGTGACGTCTCATGGGAAATATGTTTGTAATCGAATCACAAAGATGTATAACGGCATATTGATCACGGCAGTCACTCTGGGGCGAGATTTACGGTGAAGAGTATTCATTAAAATAATAATCATGTGGCCAAACAATCGTTTAAAAAGCTAAACTAAATATTGTTATTATTCTACCAGGTAAGGCCCACTGTTTTCAGAAGCGACCTGGCTACATAAATTACAGCCAGATGAAGTGGCTCATGTGGAAATGTCCACATAGACGCCTGATGTTGATTCTAAACGTGGAGGGGAAAAACTGGAGGACTCGGAGAACAATCCACGCAGTGACCACGGAGGTAGAGAGAGAGAGACACGAACACCTCAAATACACAGCAGCAGCAGCAGGCGTCAGGGTCGGGATCGAATCCACGACCTCCTGTAGACCAGGCGAGGGAGTCAACATCTCCTAGCCACCGCCGGCGGCGCCCCTTTAAAAAGCCACACACGAGGGGGCGAGATGGTGAGCCGACCACGAGTGTGCCCGTATGGCATTGCACTGTCATCACGTTTAGCCTGCAGCACAGCATTGATCACAATCCTTACGTGGGTATGGCTCGCTTTAAAGGATAACTAAGAATGTAAACTTCATTTTCTTCTTGTTCTGCACAGACGAAAACCGGATCAACACAACCCGTGTCGGTCCGCTCCGAGGGTTCCCCATCCCTTGGCCGAGTGAACTCGCGGTGCCTCCACGTCTGTGGCACAACGGCCTCGCCCGTAGCCGCCCTTGTCCACACACAGCGGGCAGCACACAGACAACGCTCCCCCGCATAGCCTCTAACAGACAGGGCAAGTGTTGTTAGCGACGACCGATAGCAGGCCGGCACGGCACACGAGCGGGTGGGTGGGGCCAGGACCCCACCCAACCATCATTTGTCTCTCCAGTGCCAATGTCGACTACGCACCGCACCGGGCACTCGTTTACGGCTGAGTCGACCTAAGGGAGGCCGAGGATCGCTTCAGATGATCGTCACTAATGTTGACTGTGAGCGGGAATCGAATTCGTGTCGCCGTTGCGCAGCACGCTAACCATTGCGCCACCGCTCCTCGGAAAACAAATACAAAGATCCCCCGTATAGCCTTCGACCGACGGTCAGGGCAAGTGCAGTTAGCCAGCACCTTTGAAGGCCGGCACGGTACCAGAGCCACACGCGGCCGTCTTTGTCTCGTGGAGACGCCTCCACGCATCGCGCCAGCGACCCATCCGCGGCTGAGTCGACCTCGGGAGTGGGGGCGGCAGGACCGCTTCAGATGATCGCCACCGATCGCCCTTGACCGTGAGCGCGGGTCAGGAACTCGCGCGCGTGTCCTCGGCGCAGCGCCCCAACCGCTGCGCCACCGCTCCCCCCCACGCGGGGCTATTTAAGCGGCGCGCAGAGAGCGGCATCGGCGTCGTGGATCTCCATCACCGCCTCTGTCGGTGTGATGGCTGCGCACGCCGTGGGAAGACATCGGCCAGTGCTGCTGAAGTAGACGCGAGTGATGTGCTGTGTGCATGCACACGCGTGAGCACACACGCACAGACTCTGACATAGCAACGAGCGTGCAAGGAAATCCGAGGATGGAGGCATCACGGACCGATGTGTCGGTGACTCCGTTGCCTTCGAAACCGGCGTCGTTGCAACTTTGATGCTACTGCTGCTGCTGGCGGTGATGCCGAAGATGATGACGAGAATGGCGATGATGATGATGATGGTGGTGAGAGTCCTGCTGGGTTTAACGCTTACAAGTGAGTCCTTCGCTTCTGCCCGCATACACAACCCTATCTCGTAACTTATCTCCTTCTCCTCCTCCTCCTCCTCGAACGGAGCATTCTGCAGCGTGCGAGTCTCATGATGCAGATCGCCACACGCGCGACGTCTAGACGCCAGATCGCTCGATAGGTACACCCAGTGAGTGTGCACACACACACATTGGGGTTATACTGTGAGTGTGTACACACACACAGACTGGGGTTATACTGTGAGTGTATACACACACACAGACTGGGGTTATACTGTGTACACACACTGGGGTTATACTGTGAGTGTGTACACACACACAGACTGGGGTTATACTGTGAGTGTGCACACACACACTGGGGTTATACTGTGAGTGTATACACACACACATTGGGGTTATACTGTGAGTGTGCACACACACATTGGGGTTATACTGTGAGTGTATACACACACACACTGGGGTTATACTGTGAGTGTGCACACACACATTGGGGTTATACTGTGAGTGTATACACACACACAGACTGGGGTTATACTGTGTACACACACTGGGGTTATACTGTGAGTGTGTACACACACACACTGGGGTTATACTGTGTGTACACACACACATTGGGGTTATACTGTGTACACACACACATAGGGGCTATACTGTGTACACACACACACACATTGGGGTTATACTGTGTGTACACACACACACATTGGGGTTATACTGTGTGTACACACACACACACAGGGCTATACTGTGTGTACACACACACATCGGGGTTATACTGTGTACACACACACAGGGGCTATACTGTGTACACACACACTGGGTTTATACTGTGTACACACACACACAGGGCTATACTGTGTACACATCCACACGGGGCTATACTGTGTACACACCCACACGGGGCTATACTGTGTACACACACACAGGGCTATACTGTGAGTGTGTACACACACACACTGGGGGTATACTGTGAGTGTGTACACACACTGTGGTTACTGTGTGTACATACCCACACTGGGGTTATACTGTGTGTACACACACACACTGTGGCTATACTGTGTGTACACACACACACTGTGGTTATACTGTGTGTACACACCCACACTGGGGTTATACTGTGTGTACACACACACTGTGGTTATACTGTGTGTACACACACACGCACTGTGGCTATACTGTGTGTACACACACACACACTGTGGTTATACTGTGTGTACACACACACACTGTGGCTATACTGTGTGTACACACACACACTCTGGCTATACTGTGTGTACACACACACAGGGCTATACTGTGTACACACACACACAGGGGCTATACTGTGTACACACACACAGGGCTATACTGTGTACACACACACACACATGGCTATACTGTGTACACACACACTGTGGCTATACTGTGTACACACACACAGTGGGGCTATACTGTGTACACACACAGGGCTATACTGTGTACACACACACGGGGCTATAATGTGTACACACACACACACAGGGCTATACTGTGTACACACACACTGTGGCTATACTGTGTACACATACACACGGGGCTATACTGTGTACACACACACACACTGTGGCTATACTGTGTACACACACTGTGGCTATAGTGTGTACACACACACACACTAGGGCTATACTGTTTGCACACACACACACAGGGGCTATACTGTGTACACACACACACGGGGCTATATTGTGTACACACACACAGGGCTATACTGTGTACACACACACACGGGGCTATACTGTGTACACACACACACAGGGCTATACTGTGTACACACACAGGGGCTATACTGTGTACACACACAGGGGCTATACTGTGTACACACACACACACACAGGGCTATACTGTGTACACACACAGGGGCTATACTGTGTACACACACAGGGGTTATACTGTGTACACATACACACTGTGGCTATACTGTGTACACACACACACAGGGCTATACTGTGTACACACACACACTGTGGCTATACTGTGTACACACTGGGGCTATACTGTGTACACACACACACACAGGGCTATACTGTGTACACACACACACTGTGGCTATACTGTGTACACACACACACAGTGGGGCTATACTGTGTACACACACACATTAGGGCTATGCTGTGTACACACACACACAGGGGCTATACTGTGTACACACACACAGGGCTATACTGTGTACACACACACACAGGGGCTATACTGTGTACACACGCACGGGGATATACTGTGTACACACACACACAGTGGGGCTATACTGCGCGTCCCCTACATTGCCTTCTTCTTTAGAGCGGCACGGCCCGTGGTTACATGGGGGGCGTCGTCTGCTCGCATCTCCCTTCCCCCATGATCTCCCACTCTGCCTCTTCTCTTTGTCACATCCACCGTCCACACATCTCCTTCCACGCCACCCCCATCCCACCACCACCACCATCTCACCCTCCCTCGGCCTTCCTCTGCTGATCCCTGCCCTGTCCCGGAGGAAGCTCAACAACCCCGATACGTGGCTGCATCATCCTCATATCTTCTAAACACGTGCCCGAAACCACATTACGTAGCCCGTACTGTTTAAAGCAAGCTGCGCATACGATATGGAGAAACAGATAACGCCGGCCAACTGCTCGACTGGGTAATACACATCACTGGATGCCAGCTGATATCGTGGCATATCGTGGTCTCTGTGGACTCGCTCTAGGGTGTCTGTCGAGGATGGTCAACGTGTCTCACCTGCATCGCTGTGTCCCTCTTTGTGATTGCTCAGCCACCGTGAAGATCCCCGCGAGTTGTGTCGCCCCAGACGGTCGAAGCGCACAGCAGTCGAGCTCCTCGTCGTCTCTACTCCGAAGCCCGCGATAGACTCTGCCGAGGTCTGTCAACACACTCCATCACTCACCTGCGTAGGCTCGCTTAACACGCTCCAGCAGCAGCCACCTGCCGGCTTGCTCCACCGGGGCAGAGATCGGCCGCGATGCTCCTACTCCTGCTGCTGCCCAGCCTGGCCACCGCGGTCGCTCTCCTCGCGTGCCGGAGCAGCCACGCGGCAGCACCTCGCTCCTGCCCGGCTCCCTGCACCTGCGCGGGGGAGGTGGTGGACTGCAGTGGCCGAGCCATCGCCTCCTTGCGTCCGGGCAGCGTCTCCTTGCCTCGCTACGCCAGCGTGCTGGACCTGAGCCACAACCTCCTGCAGAAGCTGCAGCCTGGCTGGCTGTCGGGCTCGGCGGCTCTCAGCCGGCTCAGCGTGGCTCACTGCCGGCTCAACTTCATAGCGCAGGGGGCGTTCAGCCCGATGGGGCATCTGCAGCACCTGGACCTCTCCTCCAACCGGCTGGGCTCGCTGGAGGCGGACACGCTGGAGGGGCTACCGGCCCTGGAGGTGCTGCTGCTCTACAACAACTCCATCTCGCGGCTCAACGCGGCGGCCTTCACGCACAGCCCGCTGCTGCGCGCCGTCTACTTGAGCCACAACGCGCTGCTCCGCGTGCCCGCGGACACCCTGGTGTCCATGGGTCGGCTGTCGCTCTTCGACGTCTCCTTCAACCGCGTCGCCTCCGTGCCCGTGCAGGAGCTGAACGCGCTGCCGGCTCCTCTGCGGGACGGGCTGCTCTTGCACGGGAACCCGCTGGAGTGCGAGTGCCAGCTCTATCTGCTGCTCGCCTCGTGGCGCAGGAGACGCTTCCGCTCGGTCACCGAGTTCGCGGACGGGGAGATGCGCTGCGCCAGACGGGCCGCGGCCAACGCCACGGCGCTCGCCACGACCGCCATCGACCTCCTGCAAGCTCGCCCCGAGGAGCTGGGCTGCTCCCAAACCGGCGGCGACGTTTTCCGCGCCTCCTACAGAGCGCACCTCACCGACGTGCTCACCATCCCGTGCGACGTCCTGGTCGTGGGCCAGAGCGGCACCGAGTACGAGTGGCTCACGCCCTCCCGCACGCTCGACTCGGTCCGCATCCTACCGGGGGGAGCTCTGGAAATCCGCGCCCTGGAGCCCGAGAAGCTGTCAGGCGAGTACACGTGCCGGGCGTGGAACGCGCGCCTCCGCATCAACGACTCGGTGACGGTGAACGTCACCGTGATGGACACCCCGCCGCCCGAGAGCTTCAGCACGGGCCTCACCACCCTCATCGCGTGCAGCGCCACGCTGCTCATGGTGCTCGTGTACCTTTACCTGACGCCCTGCGGCTGCAGGCGACACGCGCAGCACCGCAGGCGCGAGCACCCCCAGTCGCGACCGCGCTGCTGCAACAGCTGCAGCTACTGCTGCTACAGCTGCTTGTGCTTGCGCTGCTGCGGGCACGACTATGACGACGCTGCTGCTACTGCTGGCTGCTGTGGTCCGTGCAGTCATGGTGGCGGTGGTGGTGGTGACGGCGGCGGTGACTGTTGTCAATTTGGCCACTCGATGCACGCCGATGTCAGCGGTGGTGGCGGCGCGGTCGCCGGTGGAGGCCGAATGTCGTCGCACGCCACCAACAGCCGGGCCCCCGGCCACTCGGTGTTGCTGGGGCCGGGGAGTTCGTGTCCCGGCACCGGGGCCAAGCACGTGGCCTTCCGGGAGCCGGCGGCCGCGTCGCACAACGGCAGCGCGGGGGCGCGCCTCCTCGTGCGCATCAAATCCGACTCGGAGTCGGCGAGCTCCGTGTACTCGGACGCCACGACCGTGCGCGAGTGCTGAACTCTCCCCAGAGGGCCGCTGTGCCACTCGCACCGCCGGCTGCCGCCTAGCGCGCACGCAGCCCGCGCGTTCAACAAACAGTGACATCGTGGTGGTGGTGGTGGTGGCGAGGCGCGCATCGCGACGTACTTCGCGCATTCATCAGCAGCAGCCTCGTGAGGGAGAGTGCGCAGTGGAGTGTGTACACTGGACCGACTTGCGTGTTGGCCAATGGTCACTGATTGGGGCTGTCCCGAAACGTCAGCCTGCCGTGTACACTCTTCTTCTGGCATACGGCTGTGTTCATGACGAATGTGACGAGTTAACGGTGTGTGGTGTGTGTGGTGTGTGTGGTGTGTGTGTGTGGTGTGTGTGTGTGTTACGGAAGGCGTATGTCTGTGCTGGCGCACACGTGCCTGTAAATCCAGCGTTTTGCAGGCCAAGGGGTTGGTGGATCACCTAGGGATTTGAGGTGGGTAGGGGCTTGACAGGGAGCTGGCTGGACAGCTAAGTTGCCTCGCGAGGCCGCCTACGTGCAGCGGGGCATTGCAAGCGATTCCCCCCTCGTAAGTGCAGTTGCAGCTTCTGTTCCCACACCGACTCACTTTACAAACATAATTAATAATATCCATAAGAGGTTTTTTTTTTAGTTAGATTGCCTAAATATAAATGTGCCGTTAAACCCGCCACCACCCGACACAGCTAACTAGTAAGGGTTGTCGCGTAAGCAGAACGTGCCAATTCGTCACGAGTACAGCACTCCGGTTGTGTGTTGCCACAACATTTACAATCTGAGTACGACTTCGTCAGTAATTACAACTAGCGTCATCAGCCGATAGCCAGATTTAATTGAAACTAAATAATGATTGGCGAAGCATGCAGATGGAGCAGGAATCACCGGTGGAAGGGCACAGCTACCCGACGCGTCATGAGGACGCGCGCGAATGTTCATGCCACCGCCGAGCCGAGGGAACGGCGAAGCGGCGTTGCTTTGACGCCGAGACGACGCCGAGACGGAGCGAGCCGCCGTCACGGCCACGGATTCGTCCGCAGCGCCCGCGCGGGAGTGGTGCGCGGCCTGGCGCGAGAAGGGCGCCGCGTGCGAGCGGTGGACAGCAGCAGCAGCCACGTGGCTCCTGCTGCTGCTGCCCCACGTGGCTCCTGCTGCTGCTGCCCCACGTGGCTCCTGCTGCTGCTGCCCCACGTGGCTCCTGCTGCTGCTGCCCCACGTGGCTTCTGCTGCCCCACGTGGCTCCTGCTGCTGCTGCCCCACGTGGCTCCTGCTGCTGCTGCCCCACGTGGCTCCTGCTGCTGCTGCCCCACGTGGCTCCTGCTGCTGCTGCTGCCCCACGTGGCTCCTGCTGCTGCCCCACGTGGCTCCTGCTGCTGCTGCCCCACGTGGCTCCTGCTGCTGCCCCACGTGGCTCCTGCTGCTGCTGCCCCACGTGGCTGCGACTGCTGCCCGCGCTGTACCCACAGGCGGCAGTGGCAGGAGGATGCTGCCAGTGTCGATTCAGTGATGGATTCGCGTCTGAAAGGGTTCATTGTTAAAGCCGCGGAGAGGTGGCAACACCGAGAGGGGTCCGTGCGCTCACAAAGAACGACGCCACCGCTCCCGCTGTGAGTGACCGCGCGTTCTGTAACGCGGCAGGGGGCGATGGGGCGGTGTTGTCCAGACGAGCGCAGTCCTCGCGGCACAACACGACGGAGTAGAACGCCGCTGAGGAGTCCTTGTGCCCACTTCTTTCGACGTGAGAATGTAAATTAAGTCGTTGCACGCAGCACGCGCCCGATGATTGCTAAACACGTGTCCCGTTACGTACGGCGCCCATTCAGACTTAAGATAGAGATCGTGTGTGTGTGGGTGTGTATATAGGTGGGGAGCGGTGGCGCAGCGGTTAGGGCGCTGCGCTACGAACCCGTTGTCCCGAGTTCAATTCCTGCTCATGCGATGTGTAAACATTGACACCTGGGGGACAAAGTCGGTCGGGCGTGGTGCTGGCCACCCATTCATTATCCGAATCATAAATGCTTGCGAACAGCACTTGCCCCAAAAGTATGTTAAGTCTATAATGGGGATCTGTGCCTTTGCCTTTTTTTGTCACACTCGGCGCAGATAACTGATGAAACCTGATACATATTTTGTTTTTAAATCAACACATTCGTTAATAACAGTGCGGACTTAAAAGGATGTATATGTATTAAACACGCGATATGTTGGGCAATGGCTCTTGTTCATAGCACATAAATGAAGAAGGCCCATTGCCTGAAACGCCTCCTATTATATATTACATTTTAAGACAACGGTAATATGAACGAATGTGTTGAGTTGTTGTTGTTGTTGTGTGTGCCAACGCAGCATCGCCAAATAACTTCACGCATTTGCTCACCGCATTGGCCCCACCAGTCGACACCGGCTACACCGACAATGGGTGTTTGTCAATCGTCCCGAGTCGAGTGAGTATGTATCAGAGAGGGCTGATTCGGAGTAAGCTCGCTCTATATACTGTATATGGTATGCACGTGTAAACTGGAGGTGTGCTTTGCAATCATCAGGTGCGTGCAGCGTTTAACGATGGGTTTCGATGAGTCGAGTTGATGGGGACAGCGCTGACAAGTCCTGCTCCCTGACTGCCCCCTCCCGGTCCGCACTCACCGGGGCTTCATTTCTCACGGGGTGCATTTACAGGAGCTCAGATGCCGCACAGCTCCGGCTGAAATCAAGCCCCGGCATTAACCGCGCGGTTAGCATTGACAATCCGTGAGCGTGTAGCAGCGCAACCCGCCACTTAGAGCGCCCGGGGACGCTCTGGTAATGGGCGAGCTCATCTCAATCAATAAACCATTCCCTTCCATCTCATATTCATCTCGTGGCCAAACAAAACACGCACGCACACCACGCGCGCCCGGACGCCCCAGCTCGCTGAACCCGCACCCTTCGCCACGGTTCGGCTCTCCGGGGCGACCAAACCAACCTCGCACCCTCCGGATGCGTGGAGGCCGCACCACCGATGAGCACGGTTGGCTACGTACGGTGCGAAAGACCTTCAACGTGCACGCGCGCGTACTTAGCCACCCGGGGTTATTGCAATCGAGTCACTTCATGCAGAGTTACATTCCGCAAGTTGGGGCATCATCATCATCATGATGGTGCACGCTGGATGAGGGCTTCCCCACACCGTGCCGGTCGCGGCGGAAGGGGGGGTCGTTTGACCATACTTCACCACGCTGGTCCACGCGCATTATTTTTGTTGCACTGCCCCCTGCTGCCTGCAAAGTAGCCCGTCCGCTCCCTGCAACACCTCCGATGTGCACTGGCCCTTCCATTCCCCGTGAAATCAATGGTCAGAGTGGACGGCGACCCAGTCTCTTGTACGACACTCGCTCATGACGACATCACGTAACTATCCGTTGTCCCCATGCAGCTAACTCTCCTGTCTAAATACAAGCATCATGAATACACAGCAATGCCTTCTGTGGGCGCGTGTAATGCATGGGGGCACGGCGCGGGGAGAGAGATTCACGGGAAATGTCGAAACTCCCTGGATCGGTGGGAGCTGCCGGCTTTTCGCGTCCAGCGAGCAACGTATCGCTGTGAATTGCGTTCGGCCGTGGTCCGATTTACAGATTCATTGACACGAACGAAGACAGGGCAATTGCCTTAGAGAAGACAGACAGTGTCCAGAGCCTTAAGATACGATGTGAAGATTCATGGGACACCGTCGGAAATCAGGGAATTACCCTGGCAGTCCATTCTCTCGCATCTGTCAAGTAGCGCGCGCACAGCCATGAAGGATGTTCGGTCATTATCTAATTAACGGATTCATGGGACGGAAACAAAAGAAGGCAGCGCCGCTACTCCGGTGCGACGGGCATTGTCTGAAGCCTCGTCCTCTCGTGTCGACCATCACCGCCGTTATCTCATCACTGACGTTCCAATTCGATTGTTCTCTTTGCAAATCGGCGGCGCGCAATGCTCGATTGGTAAACGTGAAATAACGCGAATAACTGGATGAGAGACGAGCTGTTAGGCTCTAAAAATCGCGAATATCCTCCCGTGCAAATGATAAAATTGTACGTTGCGTGGCCGTGAGTGAGGTACGGTAGTCGCCAATGTGCGTTGTGTCGTAGCACAGACATTCAACAAGACGCCTTAGTCACACATTTGAACAATGTTATTGATTACTTGTCTTTTCATGTGCCACGTGTTTGTGATGATGCTTATTTCGTAAGAAAGAGCATTTATACCTAACCAGGTTGGGATTGGGAACGAAACACACTTCATGACATTTTATACAATTCTACATCAAGAGTGCCACGTCAGATCCATTCTTCGCGTGGCCGCAATTAAAATACAGCGAGTTCACAATTTCGTCGCCATCCCTTTTAAATATGGCCATCGGTTCAATACATTCGCAAGATTAACTACTTTCATTATAATAACTACTTTATTAACTAATTTTATTCAAACTAGATTCGAAGCTTTCGTGACTGCAGGAATTACTCTTTGGTTCTTTCGGTAAAGTCACGTAGGTAAAAAATAAAATAAATGAAAACAACTAAATTAAATCACGACGTTTCGGTTGCAACACAAGCAACCATCATTAATCTAAGAATGAATGATAAACACATACACGGGACAGCATAGGCAGACACACATGCAGAGAGAGACACACAAAGACACACAGTGTCTCGCTCGGTGTGTCTTTGTGTGTCTCTCTCTACATGTGTGTCTGCCTATGCTGTCCTGTGTCTGTGTTTATCATTCATTCTTACTTAATGATGGTTGCTTGTGTTGCAACCGAAACGTCGTATTCTATTATTATTTTATTTTCTACGTTACTTTACCGAAATAACCAAAGAGTAATTTTATTCATAATAACAATGGCACAGGGTCTTCACGTGGAATCCACAGTTGACAGTGCACTCTGATAATTTACTGAAGCGAGTAGCTGGTCTTTCTCACCAGGGTGCAATCCCATTGAGAGAGGTGAAATCTCATTGAGAGAGGTGCAATCCCATTGAGAGAGGTGCAATCCCATTGAGAGAGGTGAAATCTCATTCAGAGAGGTGCAATCCCATTGAGAGAGGTGCAATCCCATTGAGAGAAGTGTAATCCCATTGAGAGAGGTGACATCTCATTGAGAGAGGTGCAATCCCATTGAGAGAGGTGCAATCCCATTGAGAGAGGTGTAATCCCATTGAAACCGGTGCAATCCCATTTTCAAGGGAGACCCAGGCTCCAAAAGCCAAACAGAGGAGGAGGTACAGCAAATGAACAGGACACCAATTGCCAAGCAATACAAATGCCGTAAACTCTTCCGTTTTGTGTGATATCAGTTCAATCACACTACAGTGGAACGTACTGACACAAGTGTAGCCTTGACGAGGTAGAAGGAATGCGATTTTTAAGAAACATCACCATTCGTCGCAGGCTTATAGCCAACGACCGCACAAAAATCCCATTAGATTCAATTTTGGTTTTCACTTAATTTGCCTTTTTGCAGCTCTGGGACTTAACCGCGCTGCTTGCGTTGACATTGCGATGCACAATCTCAGCAGGGCATTACGAGGCGCCACGATGGGCCCTATGGCACATCAAGAGAATACTCCAGAAGTCGTTTTGGAACGTCATATTTCAGACCAATTCTATGACAACGTGCTTATCGATTAATCATAATCTCTTCAAATGACGGCGATAAAGCAATCACTCTATACAATGGGGAAACAGCAAAATAAAAAGAGCCATTCAAAATGTTTCACGTGAGAAAGTGCAGGGCGATTGTGCGAACCCAACCGAAGAGTGACAAGCAAACTGCCGAGTCGTGAGCGTACACAGAGCAACAACAACAACAACCACAGCCACCATATATAATATGGAGCCAGCGTTTCTCTTATTCCCATGTCGCTCAGCCAGTGCTCTCGGATTCAGTTGCTAACTGCATCACTTTAACACGTGGGCTAACTGCCCGTTGAATATTGTTCGCAAGGTCGTTGTCTAATCTGTTGACGTGCAATGTTTGGAGTTTGAGGACTCGAAGAGCTACGTGCATTGTTGTACTCACCCGTCTGCGCGCGTGTGTGTGTGCACGTCTGTCTGCGCGTGTGTGTGTGTGTGTGCGCGTGTGTGTGTCAGTGTGTGTGTGTCAGTGTGTGTGGCCTTTCATCTCAGTCACCCATAGCACCACCTGGGTCTACCCCGTGACCTTCTGCCAGCGGGCCTTCGACACTTTCACGTGGCCCCACAGTGCACATGGCCTGGCACAAGCACCGCGGAGTCGTCGCCGCCTCTTAGTGTTGTTGTTGTTGGCCAAGTCGTGTTCATGTCGGGGAGATTGGACGTTAGAAAGCACGCGCGCGCACACTCGCGCTCATTGGCACTGAAGTGAGACTGGTTAAGACGGCCGTGTGTCACTCCGCTGCTGAATTGGAGCCCTCCCGGCGCGTCAGTCTTGGAGGGTTTATTTGACCATACTTAATCACGCTGGTCAACACGGGATTTGGGGAGGGAATGGGTAAGGGCGGTCGGTTCGAATATCACTCGTCACTGAGTTGGCCTCGGCTGGGAATTGATCTCAGGTGCCCGGGTTCACAGTAGGCACCGCCACTGCTTTACCTGCTTACACCCCAATCAGTGAAGAGCAACATGCAGAGCCGTCCCGAGAGTGCACGGCGAATCGGGGCGACTGACCCGGGCCCCGCACCTTGCGGAGCCTGGCGCTTTGACGTCACGGTGGCGTCAGATGTGAGACTCCCCCCCCCCCCCCCCCCCATGGACGGCCCTGCCAGCAGTATTGTGAACCCCTTTGATTGGCTCTTCTTATTCAGCACGAAGGATGTACGCGTGCTCAAATATCTTGTAATTAGCACACCCCTGCAATGTGCACATTGATTGAATACGCGTCGGTGCACGCACCTTGTGTGCGATGTGAGTATTAAGCGCAGCGCACACCATATCCACGCACAGGGTTTGTGTACGGTTAATAAGCATAACTCGCCTCGATGTGAATGCAGGCAAAGCCAAATGATACAATATACACGCCGACGGTAGCATACATTTAGCACGTGTCTCTGTATGGTTATATCATCATACTCATCATCATCATCATACTCATAATCATCATACTCATCATCATCATAATAACTTAGGGCGCTTTGTCGATCTGTGATTGGATGAAGGCTTCCCCACGCGACGCCTGTCGTGTGGGGCTTGTTTGACCATACTTCACCATTCCGTTCAGTAACGGGTTGGTGTCAAGGGTTTAGATGTCACTCGCCACTGATGTTATCCGTGGCTGGGGATCGAGCTCAGGTCGCCGGGTTCATAGCGTGGTGCGCTAACTACTGCGCCACTACTCCCACCCATATATGTGTATATGTGTGAATATATACCCACAATGTAACAATGACAATGTCCACACGAAATAAATCAGTGATATATATCAGTCTGGCCTTGAACGTTTTCTATTAAAGTTACAATGCTGATGCGTACGGCTCTTGACTTTTGTACCTCCGTGTACACTTACGGTACACGCACGGCTCGCTCGTTAACCCATGACGGGCGGTGAGCACTGCTCGGCCATACTTCACCACGCTGGTCTAGTGCGGGCCGGCTCACACGTCGCTCGCCACTGGTGCCAGGACAGCGAAGCCGCTCCGTGGGAGCCGTCCCTGCGGCGGGGGGGCTGAGAAGCCACCCGGCTTCCGTCACAGCGCCTCCCACACCACCCCCCACATGAACACACTGACAGGGGCGGAGCCAGGATCTCAGGCCGGGGTGACATTCAACAAATGTTAATGTCAAGAATGATTTAGAGAGAGTCAGGCTGTTGAACTAGTAGACGCCATCGGTTGGCGACACGCTCTGACAATGCAGTTGCACGGAGTCCGCCAGACCGAGTGTTGTACACTTACACGCAGAATGTCACCCCTGTCACCCCCCCTGGCTCCGCCCCTGAACACACACACACACACCACCCCCCACATAGGTCACCTGGCCAGCAGGTTTTCACCCAGAAGCCCCCTTATGGGACGAAGCTTCACTGTCTCCTGCGACCAGGGGATTGCGCGACCTCCCCCGAGGCTGGCGTGCACCGCGGTGCCGTGACCTGAGTGGTAATTACATGGTCACGACGGGGGCTGCTGAAGCCACCGCAGGTAGAAAGCATCCACACTCGACACGCAGGTGGGTAGGGGGGGGGACAAAGTAGCGACCGACAGGAAGACAGTGGGGGGGGGGGGCCTCGTCTCCGCACAACATGTGCAGGGACCTCGCCCTTGCACCACGTGTGGTGCCAGGGCGGTACAGGAGGACAAGGACCTCTCGGCCGTGCACTTGGGTAAACAATGGGGGGCGGGCGTCGGAGAGGGGGGCTAATCCGATTGGCCAAGAGCGGAAAATCCGAGGCTCCGGATTGGACGAGGGGCCAGCGGGTTCGCGGCGCATTAGCTTTGAAGTAGAGGGATAAAAAGGGACGAAAATCAGGAGCAAGGCCTCTTTGTGTTCGGGGTCTTCTGGAGTGAGGGACCGAGGAGTCATCGTTTCCTGCTACTCGAACGTCCGTGAGACGGGTCGCAGAGCAGCCACGTCCAGTTCCCAGCCAAAGCCACGTGCAGCCTCGCCTCTCTGCGACTACCTACACCTCGAGAGTGGATCGTAAGTACGGAGAGAGGTAAGGCCAAGAGGGAATATCCGTTGAGGAGAGTGAGTAGGGAGAGACGGGACAAATTGAGTCCTAGACCGCTGGGAGATAGGTTAGACCTGCCCTGCCGACCCACACTGACACGAGTAGATTAACTTCATTAAGCGGAGAATAAATCGCCAGTAGACATTAAATCGTGTCGGAGGGGGTGCCTGGTGTTGTGAGCCTGTTCGTTGTGGTTTTCTGCGTTTTTGCACGAGCGTATATTTTGCCCGCGCGTGCACGCTCGCCACGCACGTTAACTTGTGAGCCCGCGCGTTGTGGTGTCCCGTGTGTTCTACCCACGTGGGGACTCTCGCCACTGCGCAGCTCGTGGTTAGCGTGTACGAGAGGGGCACAGCGGCACATTCGCAAGGTGGTTAGTACAGCCATTTACATCATGCCACGAGGGGCAGCAGCGAGGGGGGGAGAGTCGGAGAGCGGTGGGTCGCAGCAGAACGGGGAGGCGGGGGGCAGCAGCCTCGACACCACTGACGTTCGCCGTTGCCTGGGAATCGAGCACCGGAGTGCGGCTAACCGCTGCATCACCGCTCCCCACACTTACACACAATGTGCTAACCACTGGGCCACCGCTCCCCACACTCACACACACAATGTGCTAACCACTGCGCCACCGCTCCACGATGACGTCCAGATTAGTTTACTTTGAGTCCAGGGGATTCCACGCTGAAGGTCGCGCCCACGTCTTGTCGTCAACCAAATCCACTGCTAGATGAGAGTCCCCCCCCCCCACGCCGTGTAAGCAGCGAGGGTCGTTTGACCATACTTCACCCCGCTGGCCAATGCGGGCTCATGGTGGTGGAGCTGGACGACTGCACCGGGAGGGTCCCCGTGGTTGCCGAGGTCTGGCGGGGGACGGGGGGCATTCCATGCGAGTTGTTTGTAGGCTTCCTCTCTTCTCACGGGTCATCTGGCGTGCTGTTTGTCCAACGTATCGCTTGGCATCTCTTGCAGGCCAGGTGCGGTTATAATTGGGATACCTGAGTATGCTGCTGCTGCTGCTACCTGGCAGTGTGGCGCTTTCGCACCTGGCGCGCATTTCTCAACACGCTCGCTCCCCCGTGCCTCGCCAACAGAGCGGCGTCTCCGTCACGCGACACTGAAACACGAAGCCATCGATGGCAACAACTCAGAGAGAGAGAGCGCGCACGGAGGGCCTTAAAGACCGTAACAGAAATTGCCTGCCTGTGGCACAGCTGGCGAAATGGCTTCCTCTAGCCATTCTTCGTCTTCTACGTTGGCGTCTTGGTCGAAGTGGGAGTCGCTCACATTTCACCCCACTATAACCAGCACCTATCAATCGACTAACCCCATTTAGACTACCGGGTGAACAGAGGCGGAGGGGGGGGGTTAAGAAGATGACCCCCATTGTGGACGCTGCCGTGCAGGGAGAGCCACGACCTTGGCGGCAGTAGTCACGAGTCGGTGTGTGCCTCAACCCACTCGCTGAATTAGCCACGGGCCCCGTGGGTCAATACCAACACAAAAACATTCTGCAGCGCTTTGGTGGTCAGCGGTGATGTCTGACGAGGCTTAAGCTGGAATCCGGCCACGCGCCTGCGCGACTCTACAACGTGCTCCAGTGCACAGGCTACCTGGTGACTCGGCTATGCTCATTAAAAACAGATCCTGCCGATGAGTGAAGTGTGCTGACAAACGCGCCTTCTCTGTGTGCACTTCAATGAGTACCCGGTGCGATGTTGTAAACATCAACAAACACCGGAGAGACAAAGGAGGCCGGGTAAGGTGCGAGCCACACCAAGCCCTCGTGTGCCCACAGCACTTGCCCTGCAAAAATTGTGCGGGGGACATTTGTCTTTGGTTTGCAATGTGCGACATTCCGTAGTGACACTGGATATGTGTACACGTGTTTACCCATTTTCATAAGGACATATTTAGGTTTGTCAATTTCAAAAAGATCAATTTTGTAGGCCTTAAAAACCCCGTTAAGCTGGGGGCAATGGCAAGAGGCTTTGTAGTCCAGCGTCTCGTAGGCGAGGGTTTGAAGATCTTAGGAGATGGGCAGTACAGCCAGCGTTATTTACATTTTAAATCCATCTGTGTGCAGCCTTTGAGTGCCGATATGAGCTTGCATGCGTGGGTTCTCTCTGGGTATTTAGATTTCCTGCAACAAGCCAAACACTCATTAATGGAATTGGCCGCAAAATCCGAATGCGGAACCCTCCGGCCAAAGTCTTGAGATTCAGCCAGCCCTTTTCCTGGATAAAACAATCGTGTTATTTATTTATATGATTTCCGCCGCTAGTTGCGAGCCAATTAGTGTATCTGTAAAGTCAACAGATGGGCAAAGAGCACATTATGCAATTAGCATATGGACGTGGAAGACTGGTACAAAACAACCGCAGATGTTAAATTTGGGTGAGAAATGGAATGTGAAACGACGCACTTTAGACAGTAATTCACGTTGACTTTTGACAGCCGCCAACAGATCTAACAAATGTCTGTCGGTTGGTGGAAAACAGAAAGCCGATACTTGCATAAGAAAATAAATTGAGTTCAAATCCTGGTTGAGAGTTTACTCAAGCGATCATCCACCCGAGGTCGATAAAGTCAAGAGGACCACTCTGTGTTGAAGTCAACAGTGGTTGTCCTGTGGATAGACTTTCCCATGTCATAGGAATGTGGAATTTCCACCAATGGCTCAGAGCTGTAACTGGGAGATGAGCACTGTCTCAATACTCTATTGGAGGGAGAATTCACGTTTGACTTGACTTTGATACATCCTTTGTGAACGCAGACAATCCTCAGATGCATCTCCAAGAGTGGGGCTCGCGTGGGTGTGTGGGCTGACGCGCCATCTCTAGACTTGCGGTGTCGCATCCGACCGGTAATGATGCCCCATTAATTGCACGGTCGTGTGTTCGAGCAAGTCTCTGCCTCATGACCGCCACACAGTGGTTATCGAGGGGTCATGCAAATACCAACATCACATGGACGTTATAAAATACTTATACTGGTAGGAACCTCCTGGTTACACCAGCCCACAGGGGATTATTGTGTCCGTCCGTCGTGCATCAAAAAATGGGAGGGGTGGGGCTGGGTGGAGAGGGGAGGGGCTGGGTGGGGAGGGTGGGGAGGATGGGGAGGGGCTGGGTGGGGAGGGGCTGGGTGGGGGGTGGGAGGGGTGAGGCTGGGTGGGGAGGGGCTGGTCACCCCGTGGTGCCCTTATAAAACTCAACGTTTAACCTACTCACGTCGGCTTGTGCCCGCCCTCACAGTCGGGCATATTTGCGGAATACACTACATGCCGCCGATGGCCCTGACCATTGACCGAGCAACCCAACGTTCCTACCAGCTCCCTCCGCAGGAATGTGTTCCACAACTGGAGAGTGAGGACATTCGCTACTCCACCGGTACGAATGTGGCGAACAACATCACACAGTGGAACATCCAGGGAGAAATGTCTCAGAGTTTCACTCCACGTGTCGAGAAGCTCTTTGACTTGAGATCAAAACCCGAAGCCACGCTGCAACATGTTGCTGCCCGTCCGCCCCTCGACGCCATCACCGCCTCTCTCTCCCACAGCGAGGCGTCCCCATCACGGCACCCAGAGCCGCCCTCCTCTTCCTACGCACACCTCGGTTACTCATGGCGCTTGCCAGGTACGTGGTGAAAATAACAACCGCGTACGGGTGTAGAAAAGTTTACTACAACTATCAGCATGCGCCCGTGTATAATAATAATAAACATCAAGATTACATTCACAAATATTTGTGGATGATGAAATCTTCACCATGCTCTGGCGGTCATCGGTGGCGGGGGGGGGGGGGGTGACCATACTTCACCTCGCTGTTAACGCTGGTTAGTAAAGGGGCGGTCATGGAGGGGGGTGGGGGGCAGGTTGAGATGTCAGTCGCCACGGTTCGCCGGTCACTGGGTAATCCACTGCATCGCACACTACCCACCGCACCACCGCTCCACTGTACACCACCATCATCATTGACTGCTGCCATGCGAGCACAGACATTCACAGCCATTCGCAGACATTCACACCCATTTACAGCCTTTCACAGACATTCACAGACATTCACAGCCTTTCACAGACATTCACAGCCTTTCACAGACATTTACATACATTCACAGCCATTCACAGCCATTGACAGACATTCACAGCCCTTCACAGCCTTTCACAGACATTCACAGCCATTCACAGCCATTGACAGACATTCACAGCCCTTCACAGCCTTTCACAGACATTCACAGCCATTCACAGCCATTGACAGACATTCACAGCCATTCACAGCCTTTCACAGACATTCACAGACATTCACAGACATTCACAGCCATTCACAGACATTCGCAGACATTTACAGCTATTCACAGCCATTCACAGCCATTCACAGCCTTTCACAGCCATTCAAAGACATTCACAGCCATTCACAGACATTCACAGCCATTCACAGCCATTCACACCCATTCACAGACATTCACAGCCATTCACACCCATTCACAGACATTCACAGCCATTCACAGACATTCACATCCATTTACAGACATTCACAGACTGAGGACGAGCATCCAAGGTTGGTGGGATGCGTCTGACTCATTTCTTATGGACAGCCCCAACAGGGCTGCTTCTTCTTCCCCGCGTGTTCAGCTCTAATCCAACAAATGGCTTACAATTGCTCGTAAATATTTGGCTCAGTACGATGAAGAAAACAAAAACAGCAATCGTAATTTATATCGTGTCGTGTCTAAATGCAATTGCATCTCAACGTGAGTGGCGGTGAGACTCCAATGGTATAGCGTGGGGAAGAGCTGAGAGTCTCACTCTGGATGAAAGCCTCTCACTCGAGGTCGCCTTTGAGAGTTTCATCTTGATTTGAAGAGTCTAGTTCGTCATCCTTCCTCCGCGCACCTCCAATTAGCGCGGCGAAAGAAGTTCAACAGGAGTTGAGCACATTCCCAAAGGCGCAAACCAAAAACAAACCGCCAGTAACAAACGGCACCCTCAAAGATGTAACAGATAAGAGTTGCGGCGCGTGTCTTGCATTGAGCACGGTGTGTGGGAGCTTTCGGGAGTTACAGGGGCTGTGCATGCGCTCGCACAAAGCACTCCGCATGACGCGGTGGGGTATCAGGGTGCCAGTGCAAATGAGCTCTCGTCTGATTGAATGGTAATAATAATAAATCACCGATTCAACACTCAGACAGTCGTACTGCAGTGCACGGTTATTCTATTCGTGAAAATTCCACACCACCGCCAGCATAGCCAAGAAGGTTATTATTATTATGCTCACTGTGTGGGCTATCATCAACATAATTGAGTTGCATTCCACGCCAGTGCCATTAATATACATTAGCCTACTTCGCCAGTGATATACCCCAAGTGAACCCAGCGGTAATGCGCTCCATACAGCAGTGGAATAATCGCCAGCATTACCGCCATGATCATCAATAACAAATCCTTTGTGGACTATTAAATAAAAGTACAGCATCAGCATCCACTTCTTCACTAAATAATGAAGGCCACACACCCATCATCATCATCACCACCATCATCATCAAATTCATTGTCTGCTATTGCTTGAAACCTCATCATTATAATCATCCAATCCCCTACTGGTGAAGAATCATGATCGTGACGGTTTAATTTCAGTCAGGTTTGTCTGGATCAGCGACCCAGAAACATATTTCCGCGACCGGCACACCACATCCAGTATACTTCTCACGATGGTTTAGGCTACAACGAGTCACGTGCTCCGAGTTTCCTCTCGCTCTACGAGTCCAGCGGGTCGGTGTGTGACAGGAGTGTGGTGACTTCCATTCCACGCCTCCCACTGGAATATTCTAGAGCTGGGGACAATTTGTCTATCGAGTACATTTACCGACCCAAAAATGTAATCGATTCAATCTTGATTTTAAGCTTTCGTGTCTGCAGGAATCCATACTCTTTGGTTCTTTCGGTAAAGTCACGTAGATAGACAAAATAATAGATCACGACGTTTCGATCGCAACACAAGCAATCGTCATCAGATGGTTGTCTCTCATGATGCAGCAAAACTGAAATAAACCGAGAGGTTTCATTTTCCCCTCCGATTATAATTGATCGAGTAATGGAAGTGGAGCGTTCCGAGTTGAGCTGCGTGTGGAGGAGCGGCCTTCTGCCCGACGCACAGTGCAGCCCTGCACAAGTCCACGCTTGGCGGCTGTGAAAACTGGCGCGGTAAATCGGTGGAGTCGCCAATTATTTAAATTCATTATCAAAAAGGCTTGAGGGATATTTGCTGCTTAAAGGGAAAGCGCTTGCGTCATCCCAGTTGTATATTCAGCCCATAAAGATGACGATCTTGCTTCTTTGGGCGCCACCGTTTTCAATAACCTCTCTGTCACGGGACGTTTTGTCTGGCAATAAAATGTCATCGCGCATTTGCTATCAACTCAAATAAGATGCCACGTGAAATATATCTCTCGTGCGTCAAAAGGAAACATTTGCCTAAAATGTATTCATTTGATACGCATTTCAGAGTGATGGCGTAAGCCCTGGAACACGCTGAAAAATCTTGGTTTTAAATAGGTCATCTTTTATCTCTGACATTTTACATATATATCTGTATATACATATATCTGTATGTATATATTTGTGTATAAAACCTCTATATTAACCTTTCAAAAACTTCACACTCGTTTACTGACTTCCACGATTGGACCAGGTTGATGAACATCGATATTCAAGATATCTCTGGGACAACATTCACGGCACTCTTACATTGGAGATGCGATGAACACGTAGAACTCGGTGATTACATGGCACATGCTAATCATTGACAATGTTTAACAAGGCAAGTTGTGTTGAACAGAAGGATTGCTACTGTATGTTGAACTTCTTTCGCACCGTATGTAGCCAACCGTGCTAATCGGAGGTGCGGGGGAAGGACAACAACACTAAACACAAAATGCAGTTGTTTAGAAATGAGTTTTCAATATAGATGTAAAAGTGCATAGCTCCAGTAGCTTGCTAACATCGGAAGGCAGAGCGTTCCAGACGGGCGCATGAACTGAGTGGAGCCAGCAGTGCTGCTTTGCGAGCTGCGCTGTGAACCAGGCGACCGAGTTCCGTAGATTCCCAGCCACGGCGAACATCAGTGGCAAGTGATGGCTGACCCGGTTCTGCATACCATCTGCACTAAATCGCGTTGACCAGTATGGTGAAGTATGGCCAAACAACCCCCGCGACTGACTCCGCATGGGGAAGACTTTAATCGAGCAATGGATTGACAAGGTTGCGTAAACGATCTTTATATTCTTAGCTGTTTCGGTAAAGTCACGTTGAAGGGAAACGGCGTAGCTACAGAGGAGGAGGAGGCGGGAGAGGAGCGCGCAGGTGGCGCAACTGCAACGGGACCCACGGGCCGGACGGGCCCAGGCTCCGGGCTACGAAGAGAGGGGGGGGGGGCATTGGACCCCCCCACGCCAAGCACCCCAAGCCACGAGGAATCAATCTCTGCGCTCTACATTTCAGAGGGCCTAATTTTTTTGCATGTATTTCGCTGGTAAGAAACATCAACTCGATGATATTTGTGCTAATGTCATCTCTCTCTCTGGCCCTTATAGCACATTGCCAGCATGTACACGACTCGGCGATATAGCACTTATAGAACATTGGCAGAATGTGTGCACATCGCATCCTTACGATGGCACAGGGCCGCGCCCCGAGATGACGCCACGGTCATCGTCACGGATACCGCGGCACGACACCGCGCACGTGACGTTCTCGGCATCCGCGCACGTGCGTTGAACGTCTTTCGTACCGTACGTGGCCAAACGCGCTAATCGGAGACGCCGGGGAAGGCACGTGTGGGAATACGTTCCAGTACGTTCCAGTAAAACTGACTGTGCGCAACACGAAACAACCACCGCGTGCACCGACAGTCCCCAACAAGCAGGTGCTTGTTGTTTGTTGAGCCCCGGAGATCCCAGGAGACGAAGCGACGTGAAAACAAAGGTTCGAGCTTCTCTGTGCTCGCGTTATTCATCCTGCAACTCGCTGCCGTTCATTGGCCTCCCACCTCGTCCTTGGTCCAGTTTTGCCAGACGGACAAATGATGCACTGTACCGAGTGAAAATATGTTGCACAATGCGGTTCATTCTCTAAAACCGCGGGGATGGAGACATCGCTCCTGCCTGTTAACAAATGTATAAGTGGGCTTGGGGAGGGAAACGTCGCACTTCCGATGAGCGGGGTTGGCTGCGTACGGTACAAAAGAAGTTAAATATACGTACAGAAGAGGTGATGACCGGCGAGACTAATTAAAGAGTGGCAGCCAAAGGAGGGAAACACGCCTGAGAGGCAATGAGATTATCTCGTGTGCAGACGATAGGATGGTTGTATCATGAGACGATCAGCGGTGATGGCTTTTGGGAGGCCTTCATTGAGAAGTGGATAGAGCATTGGCTAACAATGATGCTGATCATTAGGGGATGGAAAACTTTATCCTCCCACCTCTGTCCCATCGGCGATTCATTGCCCCGATTCAGGGTTCGTAATTGAATTCAATACCACGTAATTATATTAAACGAATGTAGTGCCACGAGGGCTGGCTGCAGGGATGACACGAACTCCTTGCAACGGCTACAAAGCCCAACATCAAAAGTCACATTTGATGCGAAATTCATGCACGCATCACGAGTTCAAGGATGTATATTCATTGATGCTTTGTTCCACCACATCTGTTGGCCGATTACCGTCTACAATTGCATGATGCAAAATAAGCAGTCGGCACATGCGTGCAGCTGATTAAGCAATCACGCACGAAACAGCTGCCTTAGCTTTTGCCTGCTCAAAATCCAACTCGTTTTATATACCGCATCGATTTTCATGACTGGCCCAATCAATTGTCCATTCAAAAAAATCGTTGCTTATAAATATACCTCGAGCGTGGGGGCATCGGTGCCACAATGGTGAACGCGCGTATCCAATAAACCTGGTTCTCGAGTTCGATTCCCGGCCACAGCTAGCATCGGTGGCGAGCGATACCTGAACCGGTCCCTGGGCCCTCCACTTCACCAACCCGCAGTGTGGGGCGAAGTATGGCCATATAACCCGTGCCACCGGCAGAGTATGAGGAGGGTCTCATTCAGTCGTGGACTGACAAAGGGACTTTGCTTGTGCAATCAGACCATGCAACAGTGTTTTCGAGAATGCTGTGCTTTTTTTCCTGGAAGATCAATTATTAAAAGGAATTTTTTTAAAAAAAACATTCCTTTCATTCTCCAACGTTCTGTGTGTGCCTCTGGCAGGGTTAAATTGTAGGCCTGAACCCACATTGTCAGATAAGCCTTTGCCTTTAGGAGGAGCTAATTTAAATTCCACGTGAATATAGGTGCGGTATATTCAGGCCCTTTCAGGTTAATGGCGTTCACGTTCACCCTGTTGCGAATTTGTCGTGGAATAACGTAGCACGTGTGGCCGTGTCGATAAGCAAAGCTCATTTTTTTTTCAAACCAACAAAAGTGAAACGATATCCTGCTCAAGCAAACACTGAGGCAGCGTTCCTCTCTTGTTTACAGCCCAAGGCCAGTGGTGGACATTCCATATTCCTTTGGCAGGGGCAAGTCAATCCATAGGCCAACCATTGTCGACTTCCCCATGAGGCGGTGCTCAAGGAGACTTTCATGAATTCTAAACCCAATACGAGGCAAAGGTGTAAACCTGAAAGAGCCTTGCTCACTCCACTGCTGGCGGAAGGGCATCTGCGTCCCGATTATTTTAGTGAAACTTACGGAGCGATTGGGGCCTGGTAACTGCTGTTGCTATTTGTGCAACCTTTTTCTGATTTTTTTGTTCTCCAGTGGGACGGCAGACGCATCATGTGACCAGATAGCAGCCCCCTTACACAACTGCGCATCAAAAAACGCAGCGACCTGTCGTGTGTTCATAATGAAGATTTTTGGGTAAGATCGCGTTATTTATAAATGTGTCGCAACCCTCCACCACCCGACACGGCCAATCAGTAAAAAAAAATTGTCACGTTAACAAAACGCCAATTAGTGACTTCTTCAGCCCACCGGCGTGTTTGAAGAGTGAATCCACAACATTTAGAATTTGAGTAGTACGACGTTTCGCTGGTTATGACAGCCAGCATCTTCGGGTGACTTGCCTGTCGTTTGTTTTTTGTTCTTGGCGTCTGAGTGTGTAGAATGATTCTGCAATATGGTGACAGCTGTGTAAATATTAATCATGGAACTGTTGACAAATGGTCATGAAGCTGTCTCCTCCCACCCCTCCCACAACCCCCACCACCACCCACCCAAACCGGTCCAACTGGAAGAGGCGGCGGGGGGAGGGGCTAAATAGAAAGAGGTGGGGCCTAAAGAAGAAGGGGCGCGGCCTAAAAAGGAAAGGCGCATAGGTAAAAGAGGCCCTGCCCCTCCCTAGTCAGGAGTGGATAGGGCGGAAGTGGCTGAGGGCATCAGGAGAACAATCAGCGGGGCCTGAGAGGTTGAACTTCCCTCTTCAATTCAGGCAACAGAAGCAGAGAACCAACCACGTGCAGCAGGCAGCACAGCATTAGTGCCACAGATGTGGCAACATGCCGACTAGTAATGTATATCATGGTTATGCATTTATATTTCAAGAATGGCTTCGCTACCTTTCAGCACAGGTCTGCATTACGTGTTTGTAAAATGACATGAATTCAATTAGAGCTCAATTTTTTAAATCAAGTATAGCAAAACAAATGACTCAATTGTTGCGTTTTAAAAGACATCACATTAACCCAATACACTCCGAGTCAATATACAGTTGACTTCATGACTAATGGTTTGCTCATGAAATTAAGCAATATTTGAGAACTCAAATGGCCACAGATGACATGAAAAGCAGCAGGACATTTCACTTCGCCGGTGGTTGGTCTGTACAGATTCCCGCTGTGATCAGGTGAGACTGGCGTCCTGGAAGCTTCCTGAAGAAGTCCCTGAAGCTCCCAGTAAGTGGGGCACTGCATGCATGTGGTGCAATCCTAAAACGTCTACTTGGCTGCACGTAGTGTACAATAAAGTACGTTTTGTGAATGTAAAACGTTAACCTGGCTCTCTAATAAGTTATTTTGTCAACGTAGTGTAGTATACATGGACAGCCCATTTGTTTAGCCCACAGTTGAATAAGGGTGTTGGGGAGGCTGCCCCCCGTCTCCCCGTTCATCTGCGACCCACCGTTCTCCGACTCTCCCCCCCTCGCTGCTGCCCCTCGTGGCATGATGTAAATGGCTGTACAAACCACCTTGCGAATACGCCGCTGTGCCCCTCTCGTACACGCCAACCACGAGCTGCCCAGTGGCGAGAGTCCCCACGTGGGTAGAACACACGGGACACCACAACGCGCGTGCTCACAAGTTAACGTGCGTGGCGAGCGAGCACGAGCGGCCAAAATATACGCTCGTGCGAAAACACCGGACACCACAAGGAACAGGCTCACAACACCAGGCACCCCTCTCCGTACTCACAGAGACAACACGACACGGTTTAATGTCTACTGGCGATTTATTCTCCGCTTAATGAAGTTAATCTACTCGTGTCAGTGTGGGTCGGCAGGGCAGGTCTAACCTATCTCCCAGCGGTCTAGAACCCAATTTGTCCCGTCTCTCCCTACTCACTCTCCTTAACGGATATTCCCTCTTGGCCTTACCTCTCTCCTCCGTACTTAATATCCGCTCTCGAGGTGTAGGTAGTCGCAGGGAGGCGAGGCTGCACGTGGCTTTGGCTGGGAACTGGACCTGGCTGCTCTGCGACCCGTCTCACGGACGTTCGAGTAGCAGGGGACGATGACTCCTCGGTCCCTCACTCCAGAAGACCCCGAACACAAAGAGGTCTTGCTCCTGATTTTAGTCACTTTTTATCCCTCTACTTCAAAGCTAACGCGCCGCGAACCCGCTGGCCCCTCGTCCAATCCGGAGCCTCGGATTTCCCACCCTTGGCCAATCGGATCGTCCCCCCCTCTCCGACGCCCGCCCCTCATTGTTCACCCACGTAGTGCACATGCAACGGCAAGAGGGGGGCCCCCCACCCTCCCGCTGCTCGCTACTCTGCCCCACCCCCTACCTGCCTGCCGACCCGTGCGTGTTTTTGTTGTTTCCTATCCGCGGTGGCTCGGCAGCCCCGTCGTGACCACGTGATTCCAACCCGAGTCACGGCGCCGCAGTGCACGTTAGCCTCGGGGGAGGCCGCACAATTCCCTGGTCGCAGGAAACCGTGAAGCTTGGTCCCATGAGGGGGCTCCTGGGTGAAAACCTGTCGGCCAAGTGACCTCCCCTCAGGGCTCTATGTGGGTGTGTGTGTTCATGTGGGGGCTCTATGTGGGTGTGTGTGTGTGTGCATGTGTGTTCACCTGGGGGGTGGTGGGGGAAGCGCTGTGTCTCTGCTGCTGCCCCCCCCCGCCGCAGGCACGGCTCCCACGGAGCGGCTTCGCTGTCGTGGCACCACAAGGGCGTCCCTACGCCGTGCGGCTCGGCAGGGCGATTTGACGAAGGACGGCCACCGCCATGCTGGTGTGTGCGCATTGGGGGACACGATGTTGTACTGTACTGCCCCTTGCTGAACGCCGCATAGCTTAGTCCGTACAGCTCAGCCCCACAGCTGCTTGTGGCGTGCACGGTGGTCACCCATCAGAATCTTGATTTATGCCGGAGGAATAAGATGAGCTATGACGCTCTTCTTCACAGATGTCCACGCACCACGCAGGCTTCACCGTGCTCAACTTCCGAGATCTTCTCGTGAGATAGGATTGACCACATTGCGGGTGATCCTGCCCAGACGCTGATACGGATTGTGTCAATCCCCTGCTGGTTGAAAGTCTCCCCACGCTGCTATCGGTCATGGTGGTTGTTTGGCCGTGTTTTGTTATTTTCTTTGAACCTATCTACGTGACTTTACCGAAAGACCCAAAGAACATGTTTGACCGTACTTTAACCTGGCCACCCGCTATGGCGTGGATCAAACACGTGGAAACAGACAGCACGTGGAACAAAAGCTGAAAAAACACAGAGCAACGTGGAGAGATGCGTACTGAGAATTTACATTGAGAAAAAGCATGAATTTGAGAACGGACACAAATCAAGAGGCAATGTTATCTGCTAATAAAGTTTGGCCCGGGCAAGACAGATGGCGGGAAGGGCTGATCGCTGATGTACGAGGCTGGTGACAGAATGGCAGCGAAAGGAGGGCTCATGTATGACAGATTGTCTGCCATTAAAACGGAGTGGTGATGGGAGTCGATGCACAGAAGTCTGCAGTGAGATGGCGATGGTGCGTGGTTTGCATCCAGTCGCGGGTGATGATGATGGCTATTGATTTCACGTGTGCACAAATACTGTGCACGGCAAGATTAATGTAAACATGCATGATGTAATATCATCGTCATGTGGTCATCACGCCATACGGTTGTTACGAGTTTCTAATTTCATGGTAATCTCGACATGCCAAGTTATGTCAAGAAAAATAGCTCTCTTGTGCAAAAACACTGCAACACTTTGTCAGCACATTTCAGACGTTATTACAAATCACGCCACGCTCGCGTTACCATTCCTCATCAAAGAGAACACGCGCTCTGTCCCTTAGCTGGCAATACCTACTATAATCACCCAGGAATGTCCTTAACGCTCGTGACGTCACTCCACGTCGACCAGCCCCCTCATTAATAATCATGAGCAGGTGACGTCCTCCAAATGGACCCCCCCCCCCATTATTACCTACTATAATGAGCCAAGAATGTCTGTGTGCATCGTTCGTGACGTCACTCCACGTCGACCAGCCCCCTCATTAATAATCATGAGCAGGTGACGTCACTCCACATGGGGGGGCGAGGCGCCTCCTCTCCCCTCCTCGGCGTCAACTCACAACCCTCACTACAAAGGCAGAACCCTCATCACGTCACGCGATCTCCATCACGCTGTTGAGACATCAAAGTAAAAAGGACGTGATGATGAACAAGGGATTAACACATTCCTGCGGAGGGAGCTGGTAGGAACGTTGGGTTGCTCGGTCAATGGCCAGGGTCAACGGCGGCACCACGTGGTGTATTCCGCAAATTTGCCCGACTGTGAGGGCGGGCACAAGCCGGCATGAGTAAGTTAAACGTTGAGTTTTATAAGGGCACCACGGGGTGACCAGCCCCTCCCCACCCAGCCCCACCCCTCCCACCCCCCACCCAGCCCCTCCCCACCCAGCCCCTCCCCACCCAGCCCCTCCCTCCCCACCCTCCCCTCTCCACCCAGCCCCACCCCTCCCATTTTTGGATGCACGACGGACGGACGAACACAATAATCCCCTGTGGGTTGGTGTAACCAGGAGGTTCCTACCAGTACAACCTTTACATGAAATAGGTCTGTGTCACCGCGCCCTTACCAGTTGCACTCGAATGGATGCAATGAATAATATCACATCGCGGTCTGCTTTTCGCTTGCAAGTTTCAGATTTACTGCAATACCACCGTCCTTGGACGGAAAACAGGAGAGTTGTAGAGAGTTTACGATGCATCTCGTGATTACCGTCATCTTGTTTCAATTCTAAATTCATTTCAAAAGAAATTTCACACATCATGCATTAGTCTTAACGGAAGTCAATTTGAACATTTGTAAAACATGAAATAATATTACTAGTTGATACAATATCACTAGACGTGTGCTGACTGTTTTGTTGGCCGACTCTCTGTGTTGCGTTGCATTATATTTCCAAGTTTACTAAGTTTGTTTTCTCATTCATTTGTACCTGATGATGGTTGCTTGTGTTGCAATCGAAACGTCGTATTCTATTATTATTAATTTTCTTTCTACGTTACTTTACCGAATGAACCAAAGAGTAATAATTCCTGCAGTCACGAAAGCTTCAAATCAAGTTTATCCGTGTTCCTGACGTGTGGACAGATGAAACTGATGGCTGTGCTCTCGCACAATGTCCGTGATGCAGTCACTTCTAGCCTGTTGTTGTTGTTGGTGGTGGTGGTGGGCGACGCGGCAATCTACTCGTGTGGACGAGCTGTGCACGACGACGACGATGATGATGATGACGATGATGATGACGATGACGACGACGACGATGATGATGACGATGATGATGCACCACCACCACCATGGTGGTGCGTGCCGCGAGCGTTCAGGGTCTCAGCGCAGTCATCGTCCTCGCTGCGTGTCGACATCGCCGAGTGTGGCACCGATGTCGGACCCATTGGTTACCCCCCCCCAGTCGCGGAGCTGAGTACACCCCTGGACAAAAATGAGTGTCCCAGAAATAAAGTATTTAATTGCCTCGGCCATTTAGTATCATTTGTTACCCCGGGGCACCGCCATAAGCATCAATAGTGAAAAAAAGAGCTTAATAGCTCATCTGATTCCTCCAGTTTAACACGTAGGCTTTCGCGACCAATATTATTCATAATAAAGGTTTTTGGGTTAGATCGCGTTTATTTATAAATGTGTCGTAACCCTCCACCACCCGACACGGCCAATCAGCAAAAAAAGTGTCACGTTGACAAAAGACAAATAATTCACTACTTCAGCCCACCGGTGTGTTGAAGAGTTAATCCACATTTACAGTTTGAGTACGACGTTTCGCTGGTAAATACTTCCAGCATCATCGGGCAATTCGCCAGAATGGTAAAGCCCTCGCTTGCTCCCGGTTTTATATAGAGCAGCAGGGTGACGTCATCACTTAACTCATCAGGTGCAGTGATTAGAGGCGGAGGGGGGGGTAATGTAATTATATAATCGATTAGTAATCAGTCATTGGTTATGATTAGTAATGAGTTGTAGATTAGTAATTCTTTAAATCAAAATGTAATGTGTATTATTTAATAATACGCTTCCAGGCCGCACTAAGCCGGTAGCTGTCAGAGCGATTAAAGTTATTCTTGTTCCTCTCAATTTCAATGGATTCTCTAATTAGTCTTTGCCAGTAATAATTAGTTTTACACACCACTGCAACATTGTCAAAATCAATTGAGTGTCCTTGTTGACAAGCATGTTCTGCCACTGCCGACAGTTGTGTTTGAGATAATTTAATATTTCTCTGATGTTCTTTTAGTCTTACGCTGATGTTACGTCCCGTCTGCCCAATGTAGCAGCTGCCACATGAACAATTAATCCGATATACACCTTCTGTTGATAGTTTAGGTAATGCGTCTTTAGTGCAAGATACTAGTTTTTGAATTTTGTGTACTGTACCAAATCTTACTGTAATGTTTTGCTTTTGCAAAACGCGGGCTAATTTGTCAGTTACTCCTGAGATATATGGAATTTTTATTGTTTTAACAATCTGGTCGCTTTCAGTAGTATTGCTTTGCGATCGTGATTTGGCATTCAGTGCTCTGTTAATTTGAGCATTATTGTAGCCATTCTGTCGTAGTGCGTCTTTAACGTGTTTAATCTCTCTCACTAGACTCTCACCATCTGACACTGTTTTCGCCCGATGTACGAGCGTCTTGATAAGAGAGGATTTTTGAGCTGGATGATGATGCGATTCTGCATTTAGATAGGCATCAGTGTGCGTTTGCTTTCTGTAAACGCTGTGTGTTATTTTACCGTTTAGGCCATGTCCAAGCAAAATATCTAGGAATGGGAGTGTGTTATTCACCTCCATTTCCATGGTGAACTGGATGGCCGGGTTTTGTGCATTGAGATGATTTAGAAAATCATTAAGTGTATCTTTACCATGTGGCCAGACAACCAAAGTGTCATCCACATACCTAAACCAAAAGGATGGTTTTAATGTGCTCGAGGCAAGTGCTCTTATTTCAAAGTTTTCCATGTACAAATTTGCTATAGCAGGGGATAAAGGAGAACCCATTGCTGCTCCTTCCTTTTGTTTAAAGAAATCCCCTCTCCATAAGAAGTAAGTGTTATTTAAACAATGGCCAGCAAGTTTCGGAATATATTTTTGTAAACCGGTATTCTTTACTAGTGTATCAAGTAATTTAAGCGATTCGTCCACTGGAACCTTAGTGAATAGAGAAATCACATCAAAACTTACCAGAATATCATCAGGAGTAAGTTTAATATCTTTAATCACATTCACAAGATGTTCTGAATTTTTTATGAATGAAGATGTCTTACCGATGTAGGGCTGTATTTGTTTGGTTATATATTTTGCTAATTGATATGTGGCAGAGCCAATTGTACTGACTATGGGTCGTAATGGGATGCCGATTTTATGAATCTTTGGTAGCCCATAGAGTCTAGGTGGTTTTGAGGCCCTTGGCTTAATTAGGTATTGCTCATTTTTAGGGATTAATGAATTTGCAATTATTGCAGTGGTCTTACGTTCTAAAGTATTAGTTGGATCTCGTTTAATTTTAATGTAGGTACTTTCCTCTAGTAAATTTCTAATTTTATTATCATAATCGGCTGGTGACATCACTACAGTAGTGCGGCCTTTATCAGCTGCTAGGATTTGGATATCCTTATTTACACGCAGCTCTCTTAAGGCTTTTGCCTCGTTAGAGCTAATATTTACTTTTGGAACTTTGCTATTCTCAATTATTTTAGCAACCTCATGTCTAGTCATCTCTGCCTCATTATGTGGAAGGAGTCTAACTGCTGATTCTACCTCAGCAATTATCTCATCCACTGGAATTGTGCGTGGGGTAACGGCAAAGTTAAGGCCTTTCACTAAGGTTCCAGTGGACGAATCGCTTAAATTACTTGATACACTAGTAAAGAATACCGGTTTACAAAAATATATTCTGAAACTTGCTGGCCATTGTTTAAATAACACTTACTTCTTATGGAGAGGGGATTTCTTTAAACAAAAGGAAGGAGCAGCAATGGGTTCTCCTTTATCCCCTGCTATAGCAAATTTGTACATGGAAAACTTTGAAATAAGAGCACTTGCCTCGAGCACATTAAAACCATCCTTTTGGTTTAGGTATGTGGATGACACTTTGGTTGTCTGGCCACATGGTAAAGATAAACTTAATGATTTTCTAAATCATCTCAATGCACAAAACCCGGCCATCCAGTTCACCATGGAAATGGAGGTGAATAACACACTCCCATTCCTAGATATTTTGCTTGGACATGGCCTAAATGGTAAAATAACACACAGCGTTTACAGAAAGCAAACGCACACTGATGCCTATCTGAATGCAGAATCGCATCATCATCCAGCTCAAAAATCCTCTCTTATCAAGACGCTCGTACATCGGGCGAAAACAGTGTCAGATGGTGAGAGTCTAGTGAGAGAGATTAAACACGTTAAAGACGCACTACGACAGAATGGCTACAATAATGCTCAAATTAACAGAGCACTGAATGCCAAATCACGATCGCAAAGCAATACTACTGAAAGCGACCAGATTGTTAAAACAATAAAAATTCCATATATCTCAGGAGTAACTGACAAATTAGCCCGCGTTTTTCAAAAGCAAAACATTACAGTAAGATTTGGTACAGTACACAAAATTCAAAAACTAGTATCTTGCACTAAAGACGCATTACCTAAACTATCAACAGAAGGTGTATATCGGATTAATTGTTCATGTGGCAGCTGCTACATTGGGCAGACGGGACGTAACATCAGCGTAAGACTAAAAGAACATCAGAGAAATATTAAATTATCTCAAACACAACTGTCGGCAGTGGCAGAACATGCTTGTCAACAAGGACACTCAATTGATTTTGACAATGTTGCAGTGGTGTGTAAAACTAATTATTACTGGCAAAGACTAATTAGAGAATCCATTGAAATTGAGAGGAACAAGAATAACTTTAATCGCTCTGACAGCTACCGGCTTAGTGCGGCCTGGAAGCGTATTATTAAATAATACACATTACATTTTGATTTAAAGAATTACTAATCTACAACTCATTACTAATCATAACCAATGACTGATTACTAATCGATTATATAATTACATTACCCCCCCCTCCGCCTCTAATCACTGCACCTGATGAGTTAAGTGATGACGTCACCCTGCTGCTCTATATAAAACCGGGAGCAAGCGAGGGCTTTACCATTCTGGCGAATTGCCCGATGATGCTGGAAGTATTTACCAGCGAAACGTCGTACTCAAACTGTAAATGTGGATTAACTCTTCAACACACCGGTGGGCTGAAGTAGTGAATTATTTGTCTTTTGTCAACGTGACACTTTTTTTGCTGATTGGCCGTGTCGGGTGGTGGAGGGTTACGACACATTTATAAATAAACGCGATCTAACCCAAAAACCTTTATTATGAATGATCCCTCCAGTATGAATACATTCTGATCCTGTAGATGGATGTATGTGCTCTATGTAGTATGCGTGTCACGTCCATTTCATGAACCTAGAGAGTGACTTCACATCCCAGGGGCGTGGTACAGCAAGCGTGGCGTGGGTAGCGTGAGTGGGATGGTGGGATGGAGGGGGATGGAGTGTGGGCCGTCCACTCACGGCTCATTAGAATCATTATCCGACCTGATTACTGCCATTTAATCGCCTCTTGAGAAAGGGTGTGGGTGGAAAGGCATTTGCGGTGGCTCATTATAAAAAAAAGAGACAGGAAGCTCGCAAGCAAACGCACCACCACCATTATCCCCACCTCGCAAGTGAATGCAAAATATCTCTTGGGTTCACGTCTCCTCTCTCGCACATTTCCATCAATTTGTATTCTACGATGTTCTAAAATTTGTGGTCGTCTTTTGAGATTTGTTCCTTGTGACATATAAGGGATGTGCTCACCGATGGGCAGATTGCGTGTGGTGGGGTACAAGATGTCTTACCGGCGTGGAATAGTAGACCAAAACAGTACAGTGCACCTTTTACAGGAGCTCTCCAGAGCTCCCTCCCGTGGAGGCCCTTTCACCAGCAGTGGCGTGAGCCAGCTATTGCAGGGACTGTGCCTTAACCTTTGAGGATGTATCGAGTTCACATCTTCCAAGTTGTAAATCCACAGCACGCCATCCAGCAGTAGAGACGTTAACTCGAAAGCCAACAGAAGGCAAGTGCATGAGAGAGATGTCGACTGTGGAGATGGTGGAATTCTCCCTATTAACGCCTCTGAAATCTCACTACAAAAGGTGTTGCGATTTGCACCGTGAAACTATCAAGGGAGCTTAGTGTTCACATACCTAACTGGTTTATCCGCAAAATCGACTGAGTAATAAAATATCGTTTATAATTATTTGTACAAATCTGAAGTTGGCTTTCCTCGTCAATTGGCAGCGTCTGTTCATCTGTTGCACAAACGAAATCAAGCGACTTGAGACTAAAGGCCACCAACAGCTCTCTGCTGCGGCCTGGCTGTCGCCAGCGGAACAACATGGAAGTTAAACTCGCAATCATGCTCTACGATGAGAATAATCTGTCTTGAATGTCAGAAAAACCACGACTTCCCACCAGCGGCGACGTCACCGCCACTTAGTGGTGAACGGCGGTTGATGTTGTTGTGAAACTCATCTCTATCATGAACTGTACTTCATGTTACAAACACGTTGTTAGTCGTGCACACTAAGCAATCCACAGACCTTCCTATTATCCGTAAATTACATTCCTAATTATCCGAACCATCACACGGACACGCGGAAGAGACGTGGAAGTGATGACATCTTCCCATGTTTGTTGCGCTTCACCGCATTATATTGCTTCTCACTTTTACACATCTTGCCCAAGCCCCTACCTATGTTCTCAAGAGGTGCACTCGGGGGAGAGGAGGGAAAACTTTGGTCTGCTCCATACGTTTTGAGAAGGCCGTTGTTATGCAATAGGCCATTTTAAAGACAATTCACAAATGTGAAAATTGCAAAGAAACAATTAACAATTCTTCACGTGCATTTCATTTTAGATGCATTTTATTACAAATTTTTAAAATGCGTACGCCATCATTTTTTCTTCCCAAATTTATAAATCGCCTTCTCAGAAATTTTAAAATTGATACGCCACCACCGAAATTTACGGCCTTCTGAAAAAATTGACACCCTCTGAATTGCCACTGCGCCAGAGCGCATGCCAACCGGCCACACGCCCCATGAACAATGGAGGCGCGGGCCCCGCCGGCCCACCTACATCATGCTGTTGCCCTCAAAGGGCTTGCAGCGCTCGGAGCGGAAGTAGGCGGCGAGGCGAGGTCGCGCCGCCACGCGCTGCTGGAATGCGCGCAGCAGCGCCGTGACCTCCGCCGCTGCCGCCCACTCCTCGGGGAACTGCGCCTCGGTGGCACGCAGGGCGTGCAGCAGTGCCAAGTCCACGTACGTCAGCGAGTCGCCCACCAGGAACCTGCAGCGCAACGGCAACAACGACGACGACAATCACAGGTAAAGGTGTCGCCTTGCCGTTACTTGATCGCACGGCTGCTGGTGCAAGGAACTCCACTTGGGGGAGCGCCAAAGAGCCCCTGTGGAGGGTATTTGGCCTACTCTTTCATGCTGGCTAGACATCTTTGACGAGGTGGGAGTAGCCCACACTTTACCCCCGACCCCCCCCCCCCGGGCACGAGACGTGCCCACTTGGGGTGTACCCATTTATACTGCGAGGTGGATAGAGGTGGAGGAGATTTTTTAAAAACTTGCACCACGGTTTCAAGTGTCGACCTCTTGATGGAAAGTATAGTGCGCTAACCTTAAGCCATGGCAGCATTCCAAATTATTTTTAAAAATGCCAACAGCCACACAGCCTCATTTGTACAACCTGTGCACAGCCTCGGTGGAACGCCTGCCACTTTCATTGTGTGCTGCACAGGTCAGTCAGGTTTACCCACCAGGTTTGGCTATTCTGGAATCCAGCGGGTAGCGTCAATACGGCTACCGAGTCTCAAGATTCGTTCTTATGAGGGGCCTGCATTGGGATGCTTGACCAGTTCCACTAATGGCAGGAAACCAAAGTACCCGGAGAAAACGCTCGCACACGAAGAGGGTGACAATCAGCGCTGCCATCTCCCGGCCAAGTCGTCGCCCCACCCATACTACACCTCACGGTCTAGGCCGTGGTGGCCCAGGTTTAAACCTGCTTAGCTTCCCGCACCTCACGAGGTGCACTCACAGTGCAGTGCGCTAATCACTGCACCGCCATTCACCATACGTGAACACAAAAAAATAATTCTCACACCACTTGATGAATGCACATCGAGCAGAAGACTCAATTTCAATCAATGCAGCAATATATCGTGACATACCTAACGGCTAAATTACACGCCCCTATTATTGTCGCAGATTGTCAACGAGTACTCTCGAGTGTCATCAGCGGTGGGAAGACAAAAGGTGACCAGGTCGAGCATAATTCTACCCTTGCCATCCCATCCTGTTCCTCGGGACGTACTTAATAAATGGTCACGAACAGCGCTTGCATCGGCAGTCTGTAGCACAGAACGGGTTGTCTCTGTGTACACATATGACCAGGAATGTGACCAATCTCACCAAATCTCAGAAGTTGAGCAGATTTCAACTTGGACAGTGCTGGGATGGGTGACCACCATGCACAAAAGACAGTGCAGTATGCAGTGGGCAGTGCCGTAAAATCAGTTCTTCTGCCCTTATCCACGCTTCGCTAACCTGCGCGAACCAGCGTGGTGAAGTATGGTCAAATACCCGCCACGGCTTGCCGGGCGTGGGGAGGGGCCCTCCTCCGGCACGCACCCGTTGACAGCGAAGAGTCAAATACACACCCTTGGCCTCCATCGTTGGCCTTGAGGGTGGCCTCAAAGTGTCCGAGAAAGCGGAGCAGCCGTTCCTTCACGAATTTCTCGATGTACGGCTTGGTCTCCTCCTGCTGCGTGAAGTACGAAGCATGGAAGTCCTTCCCGTGGAAAGCCAGACGCCCTGTGTGAGACACGGAGGGGTAAAACAAAAACGAGAAAAAAAAAACCTTCAAATGACACCTGCAAAATTATGGGTTAACCTTAAAAAATACTTGCATAGTGTGCATGTTTCGATACATTGTAACCTGACGTAATGAGTGGGGCACGCTCTATACAGTAATTAATCGGTTACCTTCTGGCTATTTAATTCCACCAAGCCGTGCAGTTTCTCTTGCTTGCGCATCAGTTGGGTTTTTTTTTTTTGCAATCACAAAACTGCATCGGTTTTCTATCGTCCAATTTTTACGGACAATCATTGGAAAAATGTCACAATTATATCGCATGTTAAAAAGTATGAACAGTGTGTAAGTTGGGCTTTAGAAGCACAGTAGAAGCTGGATACAAGCACACCCACTTGGGTGTATGGCCATGTGCACGCACATCTGAAGAAGTGTGCCTGTATCAGAAGTTAACCTTTGCCTTCCTCCCAAAAGGGAAATCTAACAATGTGTTGCTTACAACTGAACTGTGCTTATATCAGGAGTGCATACAATAAACTTGCACTATATATGTTTAATAAATGTAGGATGTAATGTAAGGTAATCTGCTGTCATCATTAAACAAATGACTGCACAATATTAATTATTTATTGATGGCAAACACTGTGATTGTTGAATGTTGATTGCTTAATCGGATGTTCATCTAAAATCCTTTATATTCTACACTTCAGGCTAAATGTCTGAGACAGGGAGGTTACACACGCTGTCTGAGAAGGCTGCTTCTGGTTGTTTGCACTCACCAGCGCTGGTTTTTTACTTAAAATTAAATATCCAATCTGCAACTATTCCGATTCATAATCGACTTTGCCAAACAACTTACAATGTCACGAGTAAAAGCCATTAACATGCCATAAGTTGAAGACAATTGCTAAATTTGGTCGTGAGAATTATTCTTCAAATTTCCGGTTAGGAGCTGAAACGACCGTGGCTCCGTCCGACGATGCAGGGTCGCACGGCACACATTTCGCGAGATCATTACGTGGACTCACCCCAAGAAATCTTTAACAAATAATATTGGCCGTGAACCTCCACGCTAAGTGTAACTCTTGTCACATCGTCACATGATCCCCACAGCCCCACCAAGGCACGGTTCTCGTGAAGACAGAGACGGCCGTGGCGACGCCGCCGCCGCCGGCGGTGGTGCCGGGACCAGGGTTGGTGGTGCGGGAGGACGCACCCTCGCAGATGAAGTCGTGGATCGTGGCGTTGACCTGATCCGCGTGCCACTCGTCGTCCTCGCTCTGCGGCCACAGGCCCAGGCGTCGGCCCAGGTAGCGGCAGATAACGGGCGTCTGCGACAGCGTGAACGATCCTGTGGGACAGCAGGTGCGAGGGCATCTATTGACAAGATACAGTACTGCGTTCAGATCTACGTTATATCGCGTAAGAAGGGCTCACAAGTGATGTCATCACACCTATCCCTCTATTTAAGGAATGAAATAGGAGGATTTAGTCACAAATCTGGCTATCACCTGATGAAGCTAGTTTTAATTACTGGCGAAACGTCGTACTCAGATTGTAAATGTTGTGGCTTTGCCCTCCAACACGCCGGTGTGCTGTACGAGTGACGAATTGTCATGTTCTGTTGACGTGACAACCCTTACTAGTTGGCTGTGTCGGGTGGTGGTGGGTTTAACGACAAATTTATATATTTACGCGATCTAACCCAAAAAAACCTCTTATGGATAAACCATTTAAACTAAACCCAGTTTCCCAAGTTAAATTCTTGGCCACAGCTAACGTGGCAGTGGCACTGAAATCTTAACCGATCTTGGTTCCCACCACAACTTGACCAACCTGCACTGACCCGTACCGTAGGTCAAACAACCTCCATCGCCGTCACGGCAAGGGGAGGCCTTCACCTAGCAGCGGGTTGACAATGCGCCGTGCGTACAGCGCTGTACTGCGTTCACTCCAAGGGTCGGGGAGGTGAGCGCTGGGGGTTTGATGGCCACCGGACCTTTGCGGATGAGCGGAGGCGCAAGCGCGGGGTATTCTTGGTGCTTGCCCTGAAAGAACATGGCCTCAATGCCATCGTTGACCTCGGTGTAAGGTTCACCGGCCTCCTCCAGCACAAGGCGAATGAACTCGGCACGGCCCGCCAGCTTGGGCCAGTAGTAGAGCACCCATCCCTCCTCCTGTGCAGCCATGGCAGTGCAGACAACGATGGAGATCCCCCTAGAGCACGGGTTGCCAACCAAAACAAACAAGAGACGTTTTTTTCTCGAATTCGCTGAAAAACTCCTCTTTTTCAAGAGCCCCAATGCACTGCGTGGTGAATACGAGACGGCGGTCCTTCATAAGTAACGTCACGAAGCAGTTCCGGAGCCGCAGGTTGCCGACGCCCTAGGAGCCGGGGCCTTTAAAGTCCACTTGGCAGGCGCGGCACCACGGGGGCCAGGCGGCTGTACGGGTCGTGGTTGCCCGCCGATGTCCCCCGTGGGCGCTGTTCCCTCTCCGACTCTCGCTGCGACCGCCACCCGCACGACCGCGCGGGAAATGGGAGGAGAGTTCGCTCTGAGCGCGCGGCAGGTTCACTTGAAGCATCATCAGTGGACGAGCGTGCAGTCACCACTCTGATGCACCACAGTGGCGATGCACCACCGCCTAATGCAGTGCTCATCATCATCCTGCAGTAATGCTGCATCACCGCATGCGGTATAAAGTCGATATGAACAAAGCACCGGCTGGACTCTCGTCTCTGACTTGAGAAGCTAAGCCGGGTTCGGCCTGGTTAAGTGTTTGGATAACGAGTGAACAGATGCAAGCGCCCAGCAACGCAGCAGGTGTCACAGGCATTGTTCGTTGTGCTGTGTGTGGTACGTTGGGGTTGTTCGTTGTGCTGTGTGTGGTACGTTGGGGTTGTTCGTTGTGCTGTGTGTGGTACGTTGGGGTTGTTCGTTGTGCTGTGTGTGGTACGTTGGGGTTGTTCGTTGTGCTGTGTGTGGTACGTTGGGGTTGTTCGTTGTGCTGTGTGTGGTACGTTGGGGGTGAGGCACCGCGTGGGGTCAAACGCTGCAGGATGTTGGACACCGCGCGCTCACAGTCCCGTGACTCGAGTGCCCAGCAATAAAGAACACGCTACAAGACGATCATTAACCGAACGGGCAACTCAAACATGCGACTCTTGCGCAATCTGACAGCAACGAGTTGAGGCGAGGCCTGGCCAGCCCAGCCGAGTTGGCCTCGCGAGTTCGAGACTCTGCTGCAGCCGCGTGAACCTTCCTGCTGCTGCTCCTGTTGTCTAAACCGTGGCAGCAGGCAGACAACCACCAAGACCACCGCTCGCACGCCGCTCAACTCTTCTGTAGCCTATGGCAGTGCTGCTGCTGCAGGGGCAAGTGCTGTTGACGAGGGGGCTGGGTGGTCAGCAACCACACCCGGCCGCCTTTGTCTCCCCAGTGGCAATGTTTACACCACACCGCACCAGGTACTCAATTGAGGCCGAGTCGACCTAGGGGGAGGCGGTCGTGGCGAGCGACTTCACCAGGACAATGAAGAGGCGCTCTCGGGGCAAACGGAGCCCTGCGATGCTTGCAGACTTGTGGCTGGACAGCGACACGAGACGCTTCATTTAATGAATAGAAGAGACAAGCCAAGAAGCGCCCAGTAGACACTGAATAAGCACTAAACTACGTACTCATACATGCATAATAGTGTTTTGCCTTTTGTTTCATTATAAAAAAATATATTTATAAAACCCTTTTGCTTATTTTTAAAGTTGTACATGAACAGGATAGGTGACATGTACCATGTAAAGCAACCATAAACACATGAAAATACCTAGGTTTACAATTTATGAGTAAAACTCTACTATCTACACAATATTCACAGACGTAAAATGTAACAGCTTAAATATCTTGGGAAGAGTAGCCAATCAGTTGTTTTAATGTCATATTTGAAGTCAGAACATCAGAATCCAAAATAAACAGCACATTTCATCTCTGACGCGGACGACGACTAAACATCGTGGAGCTGCGTGGTCGGCACCGACAGTAACACACACACACACACGTGTACTCACACATGACAGTAACACACACACACGTGTACTCACACATGACAGTAACACACACACACGTGTACTCACACATGACAGTAACACACACACACAAGTGTACTCACACATGACAGTAACACACACACGTGTACTTACACATGACAGTAACACACACACACAAGTGTACTCACACATGACAGTAACACACACACGTGTACTCACACATGACAGTAACACACACACACGTGTACTCACACATGACAGTAACACACACACACGTGTACTCACACATGACAGTAACACACACACACGTGTACTTACACATGACAGTAACACACACACGTGTACTCACACATGACAGTAACACACACACACACGTGTACTTACACATGACAGTAACACACACACGTGTACTTACACATGACAGTAACACACACACACGTGTACTCACACATGACAGTAACACACACACACGTGTACTCACACATGACAGTAACACACACACGTGTACTCACACATGACAGTAACACACACACACGTGTACTCACACATGACAGTAACACACACACACGTGTACTTACACATGACAGTAACACACACACGTGTACTCACACATGACAGTAACACACACACACGTGTACTTACACATGACAGTAACACACACGTGTACTCACACATGACAGTAACACACACACACGTGTACTTACACATGACAGTAACACACACACACGTGTACTCACACACGACAGTAACACACACACGTGTACTCACACATGACAGTAACACACACACGTGTACTCACACATGACAGTAACACACACACACGTGTACTCACACATGACAGTAACACACACACACGTGTACTCACACATGACAGTAACACACACACGTGTACTTACACATGACAGTAACACACACACGTGTACTCACACATGACAGTAACACACACACGTGTACTCACACATGACAGTAACACACACACACGTGTACTTACACATGACAGTAACACACACACACGTGTACTCACACATGACAGTAACACACACACGTGTACTCACACATGACAGTAACACACACGTACACGTGTACTCACACATGACAGTAACACACACACACGTGTACTCACACACGACAGTAACACACGTACACGTGTACTCACACATGACAGTAACACACACACACGTGTACTTACACATGGCAGTAACACACACACACGTGTACTCACACATGACAGTAACACACACACACGTGTACTCACACATGACAGTAACACACACACGTGTACTTACACATGACAGTAACACACACATACGTGTACTCACACATGACAGTAACACACACACACGTGTACTCACACATGACAGTAACACACACACACACGTGTACTTACACATGACAGTAACACACACACACGTGTACTCACACATGACAGTAACACACACACGTGTACTTACACATGACAGTAACACACACACACACGTGTACTTACACATGACAGTAACACACACACACGTGTACTCACACATGACAGTAACACACACACACGTGTACTCACACATTACAGTAACACACACACACACACGTGTACTCACACATGACAGTAACACACACACGTGTACTCACACATGACAGTAACACACACACACGTGTACTTACACATGACAGTAACACACACACGTGTACTTACACATGACAGTAACACACACACACGTGTACTCACACATGACAGTAACACACACACACGTGTACTCACACATGACAGTAACACACACACACGTGTACTTACACATGACAGTAACACACACACGTGTACTTACACATGACAGTAACACACACACGTGTACTCACACATGACAGTAACACACACACACACGTGTACTCACACATGACAGTAACACACACACACGTGTACTCACACATGACAGTAACACACACACACGTGTACTTACACATGACAGTAACACACACACGTGTACTTACACATGACAGTAACACACACACACGTGTACTCACACATGACAGTAACACACACACACGTGTACTCACACATGACAGTAACACACACACACGTGTACTTACACATGACAGTAACACACACACGTGTACTTACACATGACAGTAACACACACACACGTGTACTCACACATGACAGTAACACACACACACGTGTACTCACACATGACAGTAACACACACACACGTGTACTTACACATGACAGTAACACACACACACGTGTACTTACACATGACAGTAACACACACACACGTGTACTCACACATGACAGTAACACACACACGTGTACTCACACATGACAGTAACACACACACACGTGTACTTACACATGACAGTAACACACACACGTGTACTCACACATGACAGTAACACACACACACGTGTACTCACACATGACAGTAACACACACACACGTGTACTTACACATGACAGTAACACACACACACGTGTACTTACACATGACAGTAACACACACACACGTGTACTCACACATGACAGTAACACACACACACGTGTACTTACACATGACAGTAACACACACACGTGTACTTACACATGACAGTAACACACACACACGTGTACTCACACATGACAGTAACACACACACACGTGTACTCACACATGACAGTAACACACACACACGTGTACTTACACATGACAGTAACACACACACACGTGTACTTACACATGACAGTAACACACACACACGTGTACTCACACATGACAGTAACACACACACGTGTACTCACACATGACAGTAACACACACACACGTGTACTTACACATGACAGTAACACACACACGTGTACTCACACATGACAGTAACACACACACACGTGTACTCACACATGACAGTAATAACACACACACGTGTACTCACTCATGACAGTAACACACACACACGTGTACTTACACATGACAGTAACACACACACACGTGTACTCACACATGACAGTAACACACACACGTGCACTTACACATGACAGTAACACACACACACGTGTACTCACTCATGACAGTAACACACACACACGTGTACTCACACATGACAGTAACACACACACACGTGTACTTACACATGACAGTAACACACACACGTGTACTCACACATGACAGTAACACACACACACGTGTACTTACACATGACAGTAACACACACACACACGTGTACTCACACATGACAGTAACACACACACACGTGTACTCACACATGACAGTAACACACACACACGTGTACTTACACATGACAGTAACACACACACACGTGTACTCACACATGACAGTAACACACACACGTGTACTTACACATGACAGTAACACACACACGTGTACTCACACATGACAGTAACACACACACACACGTGTACTCACACATGACAGTAACACACACACACGTGTACTTACACATGACAGTAACACACACACACGTGTACTCACACATGACAGTAACACACACACGTGTACTCACACATGACAGTAACACACACACGTGTACTCACACATGACAGTAACACACACACGTGTACTCACACATGACAGTAACACACACACACGTGTACTCACACATGACAGTAACACACACACACGTGTACTCACACATGACAGTAACACACACACACGTGTACTTACACATGACAGTAACACACACACACGTGTACTTACACATGACAGTAACACACACACACGTGTACTCACACACGACAGTAACACACACACGTGTACTTACACATGACAGTAACACACACGTGTACTCACACATGACAGTAACACACACACACGTGTACTTACACATGACAGTAATACACACATACACGTGTACTCACACACGACAGTAACACACACACACGTGTACTCACACATGACAGTAACACACACACACGTGTACTCACACATGACAGTAACACACACACGTGTACTCACACATGACAGTATCACACACACACGTGTACTCACACATGACAGCAACACATACACACACGTGTACTTACACATGACAGTAACACACACACACGTGTACTCACACATGACAGTAACACACACACGTGTACTCACACATGACAGTATCACACACACACACGTGTGCTCACACATGACAGTAACAAACACACACAAGTGTACTTACACATGACAGTAACACACACACACGTGTACTCACACATGGCAGTAACACACACACACGTGTACTCACACATGACAGTAACACACACACACGTGTACTCACACATGACAGTAACACACACACACGTGTACTCACACATGACAGTAACACACACACACACGTGTACTCACACATGACAGTAACACACACACGTGTACTTACACATGACAGTAACACACACATACACGTGTACTCACACATTACAGTAACACACACACACACACGTGTACTCACACATGACAGTAACACACACACACGTGTACTTACACATGACAGTAACACACACACACGTGTACTCACACATGACAGTAACACACACACACACGTGTACTCACACATGACTGTAACACACACACACACGTGTACTTATACATGACAGTAACACACACACGTGTACTCACACATGACAGTAGCACACACACACGTGTACTCACACACGACAGTAACACACACACGTGTACTCACACATGACAGTAACACACACACACACGTGTACTCACACATGACAGTAACACACACACACGTGTACTCACACATGACAGTATCACACACACGTGTACTCACACATGACAGTATCACACACACACGTGTGCTCACACATGACAGTAACACACACACACGTGTACTCACACATGACAGTATCACACACACACGTGTACTCACACATGACAGTAACACACACGCAAGTGTACTTACACATGACAGTAACACACACACACGTGTACTCACACATGGCAGTAACACACACACACGTGTACTCACACATGACAGTAACACACACACGTGTACTCACACATGACAGTAACACACACACGTGTACTCACACATGACAGTAACACACACACACACACACGTGTACTCACATATGACAGTAACACACACACGTGTACTCACACATGACAGTAACACACACACGTGTACTCACACATGACAGTAACACACACACGTGTACTCACACATGACAGTAACACACATACGTGTACTCACACATGACAGTAACACACACACACACGTGTACTCACACATGACAGTAACACACACACGTGTACTCACACATGACAGTAACACACACACGTGTACTCACACATGACAGTAACACACACACACGTGTACTCACACATGACAGTAACACACACACACGTGTACTCACACATGACAGTAACACACACACACACGTGTACTCACACATGACAGTAACACACACACGTGTACTCACACATGACAGTAACACACACACGTGTACTCACACATGACAGTAACACACACACACGTGTACTCACACATGACAGTAACACACACACACACGTGTACTCACACATGACAGTAACACACACACGTGTACTCACACATGACAGTGACACACACACACGTGTACTCAAACATGACAGTAACACACACACACGTGTACTCACACACACACACACACGTGTACTCACACATGACAGTAACACACACACACACGTGTACTCACACATACACACGTGTACTCACACATGACAGTAACACACACACGTGTACTCACACATGAGAGTAACACACACAGACGTGTACTCACACATGACAGTAACACACACACGTGTACTCACACATGACAGTAACACACACACGTGTACTCACACATGACAGTAACACACACAGACGTGTACTCACACATGACAGTAACACACACACACGTGTACTCACACATGACAGTAACACACACACGTGTACTCACACATGACAGTAACACACACACACACGTGTACTCACACATGACAGTAACACACACACACACGTGTACTCACACATGACAGTAACACACACACGTGTACTCACACATGACAGTAACACACACACGTGTACTCACACATGACAGTAACACACACGTGTACTCACACATGACAGTAACACACACACACACGTGTACTCACACATGACAGTAACACACACACACACGTGTACTCACACATGACAGCACACACACACACGTGTACTCACACACAACAGTAACACACACACACGTGTACTCACACATGACAGTAACACACACACACGTGTACTCAAACATGACAGTAACACACACACACGTGTACTCACACACACACGTGTACTCACACATGACAGTAACACACACACGTGTACTCACACATACACACGTGTACTCACACATGACAGTAACACACACACGTGTACTCACACATGACAGTAACACACACACACGTGTACTCACACATGACAGTAACACACACACGTGTACTCACACATGACAGTAACACACACACACGTGTACTCACACATGACAGTAACACACACACACGTGTACTCACACATGACAGTAACACACACACACACGCGTACTCACACATGACAGTAACACACACACACACGTGTACTCACACATGACAGTAACACACACACGTGTACTCACACATGACAGTAACACACACACGTGTACTCACACATGACAGTAACACACACGTGTACTCACACATGACAGTAACACACACACACACACACGTGTACTCACACATGACAGTAACACACACACACGTGTACTCACACATGACAGCACACACACACGTGTACTCACACACAACAGTAACACACACACACGTGTACTCACACATGACAGTAACACACACACGTGTACTCACACATGACAGTATCACACACACACGTGTACTCACACATGACAGTATTACACACACACGTGTATTCACACATGACAGTAACACACACACGTGTACTCACGCATGACAGTAACACACACACGCGTACTCAAACATGACAGTAACACACACACACACGTGTACTCACACATGACAGTAGCACACATACGTGTACTCACACATGACAGTAACACACACGTGTACTCACACATGACAGTAACACACACACGTGTACTCACACATGACAGTAACACACACACACGTGTACTCACACATGACAGTAACACACACACACACGTGTACTCACACATGCCAGTAACACACACACACACGTATACTCACACATGACAGTAACACACACACGTGTACTCACACATGACAGTAACACACACACGTGTACTCACACATGACAGTAACACACACACGTGTACTCACACATGACAGTAACACACACACGTGTACTCACACATGACAGTAACACACACACACGTGTACTCACACATGACAGTAACACACACACACGTGTACTCACACATGACAGCACACACACACACGTGTACTCACACACCACAGTAACACACACACACACACACGTGTACTCACACATGACAGTAACACACACACACGTGTACTCACACATGACAGTATCACACACACACACGTGTACTCACACATGACAGTATCACACACACGTGTATTCACACATGACAGTAGCACACACACACGTGTACTCACACATGACAGTAGCACAAACACGTGTACAGTACTCACACACTACCACTGCCCGATGCCAGAGACCTACTCGTACTACTACTACACCTACTACTCCTCCTCGCACACCTACTACTCCTACTACTCGTACACCTACTACACCTACTACTCGTACACCTACTACACCTACTACTCGTACACCTACTACACCTACTACTCCTCGTACACCTACTACACCTACTACTCCTCGTACACCTACTACACCTACTACTCCTCGTACTACTACTACACCTACTACTACTCGTACACCTACTACTCCTCCTCGTACTACTACTACTCCTACTACTCCTCCTCCTCGCCGCGCTGCCCGCAACTCCTCCTCCACTCGGCACGGACACGGCGCGTGATGGTGGTGGTTACCGTGTGGTGGTGGTGGTAGTGGTGGTCACGGCGTGTGTGGTGGTGGTGGTGGTGGTTGTTAACGTGATGGTGGTCACGGCATGGGCGGGCTGCCAGCACATGCCCAGCCCCCTGACACGCGGAGTTCTCGACACTCGCACTGCCCACACACCACACACACCACACACTGTCATACTGTCATACTATAAAGATCAAGATCCCCCATATAGCCTTAACAGACTGTAGGGGCAAGTGCTGTTAGCGAGCACCTATGAAGGCCGGAACGGTACACAAGGGGGTGGGTGGCCAACACCACGCCCGGCCGCCTTTGTCTCCCAAGTGGCGATGTTTACACACCGCACCAGGTACTCATTTCAGGCTGAGTCGTCACTGGTGTTGTCTGTGAACGGGAATCGAACCCGTGTCGCCGGGTTCATAGCGAAGCGCGCTAACCGCTACACTATCGCTCCTACTATAACATAACATAACAACCGCCATTCGCCACTAAGTGGCGGTGACGTCACCACGACGCTTGTGCCAGGCCATGTGCACCTTGAGGCTATCACGTGAAGTGTCGAACGCCCGCTGGCAGGAGGTCACGGGGCAGACCCAGGTGCCACGGGTCGACTGACTGAGATGACCGAGATGACTGGCTGATGCACCACCTGTGCCCCCTACTGTGCCAACCTGCTGTGCTTTAGCCACCCGGCGCTCCGCTCGTTGTTGTGAGCGTCGCTCCTCCGCCCTCCGTTGTTGTTGGAAGGCGACTGCCTCCAACTGCCCAGTAGCGTCCTTCACGAGCCTCCTCCACAGAGGCTGATCTTGACACCGCTGGTACCGGTCATCGGCAAGTCCACTCAGCTCCACGTCCTCCTGTACCACATCACTCCATCTCTTCTCTAGCCCGTGCCGCGCCCGTTTAGCCCCCTCGATCCGGCCGAACAAAAGCTGTTTAGGCATGCGGTGGCTGGGCATGCGGGCTACATGACCCAGCCAAAGCAGCCTTGCCTGCCGGAGGAGCTCACTGATGGGACCTTGCACAGATTTTTCAAGGATTTGTGAGCTCCTTACACAATCCAGCCTGGTTAAACCCAGGACGGATCGTAGGCAGGCTTGCCTAAATGTTTCTAACCGGCAAAGATGTTCCATTAGGGGGGTCCACGTTTCTCAAGCGTAGAGAAGGGACGGAATGACCGTGGCCGAGAAGACCTGAAGCTTAGTGTGGAGAAATAGACCAGGTAGCTTCCACACAGCGTTACGCAACCGATGAAAAGATATTGCCGCTCGACTGATTCGGAGTGAGACCTCTGCTGTTAAACTGGAAGTGGTCATAAGCACACTGCCCAGGTATGGGAAACTCGCCACTCTCTCCACAACTGCCCCATCACCGATTGGGAGTTGTGGGTGTGGAGTGTCCGATGGTACAAAATACCCAGGAAGGTGCTTAGTTTCGGTGGGGCTGATGGTAAGGCCCCATCTCTTAGTGGCACGTTCCAGTCTCAGCAGCAGCGTCTCCAACTCCTCCTCTGAATGAGCAGCTATTACCAAATCATCGGCATACATAACGTGGTTGAGCAATAGGGAACCATCCCTTGACCGCACCCGGGCATCGATCAGCCTCCCATTATATCTGTACCATATGGAGATTCCCCCGGTACAGCTATTGAAGGCTTCACGAACTACCTGGTCAAAATAGATGTTAAATAATGTGGGAGCCAGAGGACATCCCTGTCGCACCCCAAGGTGTACAGGGAATGGCTCTGACTCCTGGCCACGTAGTTTTACCCGGGCCCGCTCACCATCATGTAGGTCCTTAATGATCGTGAGCAGAGGGTCAGGGACTCCAAAAGCACGAAGAACAACCCAGAGCCCAGGCCTATTGATGGTATCATAGGCCTTGACCAGGTCAATAAAGCAGAGATGTAGGTCTTGCTGGAATTCCCTACACCTCTGCTGTAGCAGACGGACAGAAAATATGGCATCTGTGCAGGACCGCCCTTTCCTGAAACCGCATTGGGGCTCCGCAAGCCTCTCCTCAGCGTACCTGGCAAGGCGATGTTGAATAATCCTTGCCAGGACCTTTCCCGGCACACTGAGGAGTGAGATGCCCCTGTAGTTGTTACAGTCTGTGCGGTCCCCCTTCTTAAAGAGGGGGACCACCAGGGCTCCTACTATGTACACACACAGTCATACTGTGTACATACACACTGCAATACTATGTATACACACAGTACACAACAGTACGCATAGAACTGTGTTTGGCGTTTAGTTTGTCTCCCGCATCTCCGAATATCCCGGTTGGCGCCACAGGGCAGCACACACACAACACGTGTAGCTTGCTATGGACAGCCCATAACCAGACAAGTGTGACCGCCACCCCGTGCACACTTCGCGTCCCTCGTCAAGCGAAGGCTCTTTGGTGAATGCGGCTCCCCTGGGCTTCACGAGCCGTGTTCATGCGGCTCCCCTGGGCTTCACGAGCTGTGTTCATGCGGCTCCCCTGGGCTTCACGAGCCGTGTTCATGCGGCTCCCCTGGGCTTCACGAGCCGTGTTCATGCGGCTCCCCTGGGCTTCACGAGCCGTGTTCATGCGGCTCCCCTGGGCTTCACGAGCCGTGTTCATGCGGCTCCCCTGGGCTTCACGAGCCGTGTTCATGCGGCGCAGGGCTGCTGCTGCTGTTGCCACAGCCATCGCAGCAGCGGCGACGATATCAGCTGTGGTGTGGCGAGCTGCCACGTGGCTCCCCGCTGGTGGTCACGTGGTTAGGATTCGCCGCGGCCCGGGTTCGATTCCCGGTCAGGGAATTGTAATTTTTTGTTATCAATTTCAGTTGGGTTAATGATTAACCAGAATTCGATCTTAGTTTCATTTATTTCACGTATTAGGTATTTTATTAGGTATAACCCTGTCAGCCATGCGGCTCTTGACTCGGGTGCAACCACAACAAAACAAAAACATGAACAAGAAACATCTTAAACTGACGACACGCAACAGAAAAATCCAGGAAAAAAACAGCAAAGTCTTCCAGAAAAAAACACCGTATTTCAACGGTGTGTTGACCGAGGGGAGGCCGTGAACAGGAATCGAACTGCAGTCAACGTGTTCGTAGCGCAGCACGCTACCGGTTGCACTACCGCTCCCCACGAAGCACAGCACCAAGCATCACAAACTAGGCCATGAAACGGTCTGACACCCAAACCAACACCTCTGACAAGTTTCTACACTACAGATGTGCAACGTTTTTTTTATTTACACGTTTAATATGTATACGTTGGACAATATGAATGAAGAATGTACACTCATTTCACTGACCTGTGTGGATGGAGGCTTCCCCCCACATCATGCCAGTCACGGAAGTTATCTGACCATGCTTCACCATCAACAGCGGCGGTGATATAAGCTGTGGTGTAGCGAGCTCGCACGTGGCTCCCTGGTGGTCTAGTGGTTAGGATTCGGCGCTCTCACCGCCGCGGCCCGGGTTCGATTCCCGGTCAGGGAACTCGCTATTTTTTAAAAATAAATTTTAGTTTGGTTAATGATGAACCAGGAATCGAACTGAGGTTGCCCCGGTTCATGGTTCTCTTTGCGTAATCGCTTTGGCGCATAGAAACCACTTTTTTATGCATGGATAATGTATTACTCATTGAGGGAACACGTGTTTTGATGTTGTTGCTCGTGTGCTCGTTTTATTTGGGTTATTCATTTTTTTTATCCAAGTGTTATGAAGAAGGTCCACTTGGCCAAAACGTCGCCTATTGCATATACAGTATTGTTTTCATTTAAGGGACAGTCTTATTGATGAATGTGGTTAGTTTATTTTCACTCCACTGGGGGTTTAGCTTCGTAATGATAATTTCAGGCATTATAGGCCGCTATTTTTACGACACTGTACTGACAGTACTATATACTGTAGTCGTTTTTAATGAATATATTTTAATCAAAACTTGACATTTGTTAACTTGCGGAAAGATTGGGTGAATCGTGACGCAGATGGCTTCATTATCCATTGAACATTTTCCGGTTAAAATTAAGCCCTGCTATCTCCTCCCCGAAGCATTGTTATGCGGTATTGTATATATTTCATAAGGAAGATTTTTGATGAACTAGACTTTTTCATCATCTTTACTCAGAGTACAGTATTTACGCTTGCAGGAGAAAAGCAGAGAGCCATATAAGAGGGGGGGGAAAAAATCCAACGTTTATATCGATCAGCCGCCTGCTTGCTGTACTGCATTCCTGCGGGCAGCTTCTCTGCTGGCCCTGCATGTGGAGGCGATTCTCTTGCGTGATCTGACACCCAACCAACACCTCTGCCAAGTTGCTTTATCACAAATATGCAAACATTTTTATCTACACGATTAATGTGTACGTTGACAATATGAATTAAGCATGTACACTCATTCCACTGAGCTGTGGATGGACGCTTCCCCCACATCATGCCAGTCACGGAAGCTTTTTGACCATACTTCACCATCATGAACGGCGACGATAGTTGCTGTTGTGTGGCGCCTTCGCACGTGGCTCCCTGGTGGTCTAGTGGTTAGGATTCGGCGCTCTCACCGCCGCGGCCCGGGTTCGATTCCCGGTCAGGGAACTATATATTTTTTTATTTCAGTTGGGTTAATTATGAACCAGAAATCGAACTGAGGTTGCCCCGGTTCATGGTGCTATTTGCTTGATCGCTTTGCACATAGAAACCACTTTTAATCATGGATAATGCATTACTCATTGAGGGTCTCTGTAGTTTACAGAGATGGCACCCTCTCTATCAACAAAGGTTTTGAACCCTCGGTTGCTGGCTTGGGGTTGAGAATACAGGACAGTAAATAATTGTATTGGTGCAACAACAGTGTGAAACGTGAGCCCTGCTGGGCGAAAGGCGGCCAAAGGCGCAGCCCTGCGATATTTTGCTCTCACCACTGCTGGCGGAAGGGCCTCCACTGGAGCAGGGTTGTTGGCTCTTCTTGCACGCGGGCCAGACGTATTGAAAGCCGTGCTGCGAGCAAACACACTCTACCCCCACCACACACGCCACCTGCCGATCGAAGGTGGTGTTACACGCCGTTCACGATGCTGGCTGGACAAAGGGCTTTACGATTATGCTCAAAAAACTTTTCCATGGCCCCGAATAGAACAGGCGACCTCTGAACTTTCGATTCTATTTGCGCAATATTCGGAGTGTGAAAGTGGCTCCTGTTGGGGATTTCAAGGAAACCCCAAAAAAATACAGCACTGTATTATACACCACTCGATATGTGCATACTCCCTGTAGATTGTATCATCTGTGTAAATATTGTGCTCAATGTTGCCTTGTTTACATGTTTGCCTTCCGCTATAACTTGAAACCTAATTTTGGGTTTTAAGAGACAAAATATTTAAACCAATAACACTGGCATTCATTACTCGGCGTCGCATTTTCACATTTCCGAACTTATCTTGACATATCAGTTTGATGTTTGAAGCATCATACATGTTGTCATTTGCCGATTTAACGTTCATTACTGTTGCCTTTCTATGGCCAGTGCAAAGCATGTTGATCCCCAGTGCCTGCCTCAGGCTGCATGTTGAGCTGATGTCTCCACACACCAACCCAGCGGGCTACACCAATCTCTTTGCGTTCCAAAACCAACTCCCCAAGGCAATACCGTGGTTTGTTCCCACGACCTTCACTCATCCATTACTCCACCCATGGTGATGACTGTCGACTAGACCGACAGGCTAATAGTGGCATATGTTGGTCCCTTTTAGCAATAGGGAAACGGTTAAGACTATTTTATAACAAATTGAAATACGAAATGCTTCGACAACCTTAACACACCAACCATAAATAAGTTTGCAAAGTACTTACATACTAAGGCATGTAAGTATCCTCCCCACTTACATACTAAGGCATGTAACTCTCTTCCCCACTTACATACTAAGGCATGTAAGTCTCCTCCCCACTTACATACTAAGGCATGTAAGTCTCCTCCCCACTTACATACTAAGGCATGTAACTCTCCTCCCCACTTACATACTAAGGCATGTAACTCTCCTCCCCACTTATATACTAAGGCATGTAACTCTCCTCCCCACTTACATACTAAGGCATGTAACTCTCCTCCCCACTTACATACTAAGGCATGTAACTCTCCTCCCCACTTATATACTAAGGCATGTAACTCTCCTCCCCACTTACATACTAAGGCATGTAACTCTCCTCCCCACTTACATACTAAGGCATGTAACTCTCCTCCCCACTTATATACTAAGGCATGTAACTCTCCTCCCCACTTACATACTAAGGCATGTAACTCTCTTCCCCACTTATATACTAAGGCATGTAACTCTCCTCCCCACTTACATACTAAGGCATGTAACTCTCCTCCCCACTTACATACTAAGGCATGTAACTCTCCTCCCCACTTACATACTAAGGCATGTAACTCTCCTCCCCACTTACATACTAAGGCATGTAAGTATCCTCCCCACTTACATACTAAGGCATGTAAGTCTCCTCCCCATTTACATACTAAGGCATGTAACTCTCCTCCCCACTTACATACTAAGGCATGTAAGTATCCTCCCCACTTACATACTAAGGCATGTAAGTCTCCTCCCCATTTACATACTAAGGCATGTAACTCTCCTCCCCATTTACATACTAAGGCATGTAAGTCTCCTCCCCATTTACATACTAAGGCATGTAACTCTCTTCCCCACTTATATACTAAGGCATGTAACTCTCCTCCCCATTTACATACTAAGGCATGTAACTCTCTTCCCCACTTACATACTAAGGCATGTAACTCTCCTCCCCACTTACATACTAAGGCATGTAACTCTCCTCCCCACTTATATACTAAGGCATGTAACTCTCCTCCCCATTTACATACTAAGGCATGTAACTCTCTTCCCCACTTACATACTAAGGCATGTAACTCTCCTCCCCACTTATATACTAAGGCATGCAACTCTCCTCCCCACTTATATACTAAGGCATGCAACTCTCCTCCCCACTTACATACTAAGGCATGTAACTCTCCTCCCCACTTACATACTAAGGCATGTAAGTCTCCTCCCCATTTATATACTAAGGCATGTAACTCTCCTCCCCATTTACATACTAAGGCATGTAACTCTCCTCCCCACTTACATACTAAGGCATGTAAGTATCCTCCCCACTTACATACTAAGGCATGTAAGTCTCCTCCCCATTTACATACTAAGGCATGTAACTCTCCTCCCCATTTACATACTAAGGCATGTAAGTCTCCTCCCCATTTACATACTAAGGCATGTAACTCTCTTCCCCACTTATATACTAAGGCATGTAACTCTCCTCCCCATTTACATACTAAGGCATGTAACTCTCCTCCCCACTTACATACTAAGGCATGTAACTCTCCTCCCCACTTACATACTAAGGCATGTAACTCTCCTCCCCACTTACATACTAAGGCATGTAACTCTCCTCCCCACTTACATACTAAGGCATGTAACTCTCCTCCCCACTTACATACTAAGGCATGTAACTCTCCTCCCCACTTATATACTAAAATATACATGGTAACGAGCTGCCATAATGTAATGGTTAGCACGCTGAATTGCAATAGAGGTTGCTCCTTCAATCTCCTGGTAGAGCATTTAAAATAATGAATACGTCTCTTAAATCCTCCCGCCTCGATCCACCAAGCACTATAAAGAGGCACGTGAGTCCGTCCGTAGGCCCCCGGTGGCTCTATGTTGGGTCGACTCATATCTTCTGAGACACCGGGCCGCCAGTGTTAAGTAGGGCAACATACCCTGTAGAGCAACTTTCTACAGATCCATTCGCACATCTGATTAGCACGCTTGGCTACGTACGGTGCGAAAGAAAGTCAACATACAGTGGAGGCCCTTCTGCCAGCAGTGGCGTGAGCAAGCAATTGCAGAGCTTTACCGTTACCTATCTTTTACAATGTAACACGTAAGCATGTTTGAGCTGAACTAAATGTTACACGGTGCATCCACTGCAGTTTGTTATTTGAAACGTGACCTGAAAGCCAGCGATTAAATCGTCAACCATGTTCTATTACCACCGATGTTATATTTTCCAGCACCAGAGAGTAATTTAAAACTTCAATGAACAAAACCTGAGCTGCATTACGAAATTATTATGCAACCGTAGCTTAATAGAATATACAGAATGCACATTTAAAAGACCCCTGGCGCTGTATGTCACACTGTTTAAAAATGACGATATACAGTCTGAATTAAATGCATTTATTAATGGATTTGGATATGCTTACAGAACATCACCAGCGCTAGTGCTAAATGTGTTAGATAATAGGCAAACAATGGTTACAGCAAACACAGCAACGTACATGTGAAATAAAACTGCGAAAAATAGACAATACATTGCATTAATTATACTGCAATAGACAATACATTGCATTATTTTTTTAACTTTGTCCCATCAAATGCATTGCAAATGGAATTGATGACCACTTTGTGCTAATGAAATTCATAAAATACCATGTTTTCTTTTTCTACATACACGTTCAAAAGTATACATTAGAATCTGCATTTTTACATATGATACAATCACTTCAGACTTGCCAATTCAGGTCGGTGCCTTTGGGACATTAAATGCTACTCCATCACAGTATAAGATTATTGTTTTTCTCAATATGTACAATGGTGACGGATATTTTGAACTATATTTAAATGGGGCCGTCTAATTTATAAACAAATTGAAATGTTCACAAGTATGCTGAAATTGTTGAAATGGTGGCACATTTGAATTTTAACTCCAGTGTAAAACACGAGTTATACTATTTATGTAAGTGATGTTTTCACTGGAAAATTAACTTACATGCCAGTTTCCCACATTCACAATCTCTAGTGACACGGCAGGAAGTAAACAGGCAATCATTTGTGCATTATACAGATCTTAATTGATACTCCAACCAGTTACTCTATTTCCAATCCTTAAATCCATCCGTAGAGTCCAACATTTGTTAATGGCTTGCGGTTGAGGAACCAATTGCTAAAATATTGCAAAATTACAACACGAGACTTGTGATTTTTTTAAGCTTTTAAACTGTGTTCAGTGCTCACTACACCAACCGATAAAACACTTGATAAATTGTATTTAATAAATAACAAACGTGATAACTGGTGTTTTAAGTGCACAAAGCTTGAAGTATTTAGTGGCTGCATGTGGCAATGTTGTCACCAGAGCTGACTGCAGTGCAAAAATCCAAGAAACTGTGTGCATTGTTGTCAGTGGCATGTCTGATATTTAAGCACACATCCATAGACCAGAAATGGTTCAGTGGGATAAAAATACATTACTGCAAATATATTTATATGTATATACACACACACATATACATATAAAACACAAAACACACACATCAGCGATTACATATTTTATATATTTAAATCAATGCCAGCACACTGAAATACACAAGATATGTTCTGCATAAACAACACGCTTGTATAGGCCAAAAATGTGCAGTAAAATATTCTGGGGTTTACCATCAGTGTGTAAATACACGAGAGAAATTAAGGAAGATGTACTATCAGATTAATCAAGGGATACATATTCTGTATATTTGCAAAAATATGTACCTATGGCTAAAGGAAGTGAAATTAGCTACTTCATGTTTTAAACTTTGCAGATATTTTACAAGTGTGTTACAATTAATTGCAAGGTTAACCCCAATAATGTGATGCTGATAATTTTCTTTCGTCTTACAGGAAGTGTAACAATATGTAACAATGCACTTAATGTTTTTAGATCGTAAAGTATGTTGTAGGAAACACTTTAGTAACACGAGTGTAAAATGATCAGGTATATAAACCACACCAGTCAAAACGAGAGCCATTAAGAGTAACGAGTCAACGGGAAGAGAAGAGAATGAAAGCATTCCACAGCTCGATATTCGTAGATTGGTCCTTGCGTGGCCCTCTAAGGGGCTCTGACATAAAGCCAAGACGACACGGCACGCTCACGAGAAGACAGTCTCAACACGGAGGCTCGGACAGAGGCTGCTCACTACGCCACGTGATGTCCGGTTGGATTGGCCTCGATTTACGATTCACCATCGCTTCAACAGTAATTGACAATCAATTTCTACAACCAATAAACATCGAGCGTAACATATCAAATTAACACTATTTTCAGAAATCATACACATCTAAAATTGATTTTACCAAAAGCATAAAAAACACGTATATACTTAATTTCCGTCTTTCAATAATCATTCGAGAAACGCTCCTTAGAATTAATTGCATTTTTATAGTACACCCCAGCAGCGATGACAACATACACGTCTGCTGATACTCCGAATGCGACAGATCCGTTTCGACTCTCGGGGCGACTTGTGGAGAATGAAATGTCCAACGAAGCCACGAATTCACGTGAACGCATCTATTCCGAAAGGGAAAGTGAAGAAATTACACGCACAAAAGTAATCAGTTGCAAAATGCAAGCGTAACAACTCCAAGACTCAAGAGCCAGGACTGTTAGGTGAAATGAATGCCGTGACTCCATGTTGACAAGCCCATTAGACAGACGCTCATCTTCCAGAATTTTCAAGTCATTCAATAAAATGTACTCTCGTTAGTCTCCCGACAGACTTTGAGCGTTTTCTCCTGGTCGTGAAGAAAGCTGCACCATTGTAGAACACGTTAGATATATATACGGATGTAGTTTCCTTGGTCCATTACATTTCCCCACCCAACTTGTCTTCTGAGTGATATAAATATCGCGCATTCCGTACGATGATGTAGGCTCTGAGTGGTGCCAAGAAGCGCATTGGAAATATACATAACCACTAAACACAGTTACTGTATTCCTAAGTTGCAACACTGCATACGTTTCACTTCAGTTGAAGACGTGCCCCAAAAAAATCTTCAAGGCATTGTCGTCGTTCTTCTCGCGTATTAAAATTAAATCAACTCAATGGTGTCTGGCAGTACAATGATTCAAATGCCCTTTGAAATATGATTAAAAAATATAAATTACCCATTACAGGATAAACAGGTTCCTTCTACACTGATGTTCTTGAATATTGAGTGGGAATTTAATAGTGCACAACATTTTTACGTAAAGCTCAACAGCACATATTGGCCTGGAAAAAAAGCATAAAAACTACTTAAAGACCTCTTAATAAAACGCAACAGTTAACGCTTAGCAGTTGATATATTTAATCCAATGAACATTTCACCTTTTCAACGATGATATAAAAATGATTGATTTACCAGAAAATGTAGCACACAAATAATTTCCATACTTTGGACCGTAAAAAAAAACCCCTTGTAAACAGGGACTTTTTTAGCAAAAAGTTCAGCTTAATCTTAATACATAATTATTTTTAGACACTTACAAGTGATGTCACACTTATCTAAAGCAACACTACATGACAGTGCGTGTTATAAGAAAATAATCCAGTGAGACACTTGAACGCAACTAGTCAATCAATTAACAAGCCTGCAGAGGACACGTGGCCCGACTGCTATTGGCCACATGTACAACGCACTCCACTACAATTTTGCCAATCAAATTACCAGGTCACATTGTGTCAACCATTCGCCGACTTACACTAACGCCTTCAATGCGAGCTGATATGGACTTAAACGCGTTTTCGGTTTGTCAGCACCGCAGCAGATATTCTAAACACAATGGACGCGTTATCCTAGTGGCCAGTTAGGATGTATGGATGTTGAACTTCTTTCGCTCCGTACGTAGGTAACCGATCAAATCGGAGATAATACATTTCATATTTACCAGGCGCAATTCATGTTGGGTCAATTAAAGTAGAGTGCGTGCCAATGATATAGTTTAATAATGGCACAATCTAACTGGGTTAATGAGAATGCATGGGAATCTTGATTACAATCATGATATGTTTCATTAATCAACACATTGTGGCATACAACATGGCGTGAAAACGTTCCCAAGAAAGTGCACACGAGGAGGAAAAGTTAACAGCCAAATTTCAATCAGCTTATTCATTAACCGAAAAAATTGTAATTTTTTAGCTGGGAGTGGCAGTCAAAGCATAAGAGGGGCGTTAATGTATTACAGGGAAGTGTCTGTTCTGTTTCAACTGACAGTAGTACACCAAGAACATTCCGTTCTAGGTTGAAGTGTGAGATGCTTGCAACTCAGCTATTTAACTTTACACTTAGGGTTAATTGATATATTCGGTAATATCTCTGTTAATGGGAAGCAGAATGGCTTAACCCAGGCACCACGTTATAATGCCATTATTTAGGCATTTCAAAGAACGTGTAATTTTATTGGTGTGCCAGTCTCTGGGTGAACCGTCGGACACAAACCGTGTGCCACTGGATCATTTAGAACTCAATGGTTTAGAGAACATAACGACCCTACACACTAAACCCGTGATGTTATCATGAAATGCCCTCCCTACAGGTGAGCTTGAAGTATAAAAAAGCAGCTATGCGCTTGCTTTTCACAAACACCTGCAACAAACACTGCACACTTACTCTTTGGTTCTATTCGGTCAAGTCACGTAGGTATTTTTTTTACCTACGTGACTTTACCGAATAGAACCAAAGAGTATGGATCCTTGCAGTCACGAAAGCTTCAAATCTAGAACTGCACACTTAAACATTAACATTGTCATGCAGACATTCTCATTTGTATTCCGATTGTCTAAAGGCTTTTCTAATAGGTGCATGATCAAAGTAAAACGTTTAAACAATTGTGAAATACTATACTAGTGCAGGTGAACGAGAGCTTGTGCATTGGCACGTGCAAAGTACCTTGCAAATACTCTCAAGCATGACAGTACTGAAAACACACAGTAACTAATCACACCTCACTCCGAATAACAGACTGGGTATTCAAATACTTGCATCATTCCTACATCAAAATAAACCACTTCAATATGAACTACCCCACACATTGTACAGCCACTCCAACATCTGCATATTAGCATTTCAGTGAAAAAGTGCATATGAACCAGAACATTTACATATGGCCATAGCACAATCTGTATTTATACAGATGCCTATTTTTTTATTCAAACAACACCCATCCAGAGTGAAATTGTGAATTTACAATGATCAAGGTGGACAATGATCAAGGTATCTTCAGATTTTAATTAAGGTCCAGCAATGTCATAAAAAGTAAATTAATACCTGAACCTCCATCTACCACCAATGGGCAGGTGCTTAAAGCTGTCAATCAGATACACTTATTATGACTTGTTAGTTATTCCTGAGCATGACAAATGTGTTGCACTGCTAGTTCACAAGAACAGCTAATATGATATTGCTTACAATAACCACATCACCCACACTGGTGCATACTGTTATACTTGCCAAGTACAGTACTAGACAACGGAAATGTGTGCGGTGACATGACGCTCCGTGAAGATGCTCAACACTTCACCAGCGGGTTGAGACTTCCATAACAATCAGAAAAGAGCATCTCTGTTGCATTAAACAAATATGCCAAACAGTTAATGGGCAGCTGTCTGCATACATTTAGAAACGGTGTCAATAATTGCATCAAAATAAACTTGACTATGATGGCAGTGGTGTATACGTACACGCGGAGAGCACAACACACAATTAACACTGCCTTGCAATTGAAAGTAATAACACACAGCTCATAATTCGGGCAACAGCCCTCAAGAAGGAACAATGCCAGAAACTTTACAATTAAAATGTAGTGTTCATGACAATGGCGAGATTCATTGTTTTTAACACCTATCAACGTTCTAATCTGTAAAGCGAAACTAATGTTTTAAGCAATCTGCCAGAATAACACTTGGGCTGCGGTTAACAACTGGTAAAAAAATTATTGGAGAAGTCATGCATTGCCAAAGGAGACATTAATTTGGAAACCATTAAATTTACAAGCCAGATATGTTAGCTAAATGTATAACAAAATACTGTTATGTCCATAGATGTCTCTTCAAAATCATCGGTGCAGCGCAAGGCTAAGCTGGTACAAAGGAAAACAATGTTTGGTAAACCTCATCTGTAGTAACGATCAACACATTTTGACATCAGACACCTTATTCTTGGTTTTCGGTAAAGTCACGTAGAAGGGAAACAATAAAATATAAAATAAATAAAAAACATAAAACAATAAAATTCTCATGACGTTTTTAAAAAAAACGCCACTTTTTTCAAATTTTCTTGTTGTGGTTTTCACACCTGATGATGATTGCTTGTGTTGCAGTCGAAACGTCGTGATAATTTATTGTTTCATTTTTTTTATTATTCTATTGTTTCCCTTCTACGTGACTTACTGAAAGAACCAAGAATATGAATCTGCAGTCACGAAAGCTTTAAATCAAAAAATCAGACACCTTCTTCTAGTGCTTTGATTGGTAACGTGGAGCTAAATGTTTACAGATGAGTTTCAATACAGTTTGCTTGTGTTGCGATCGAAACGTCCTGATATTGTTATTATTTTGATATTTTTTTCTATCTACGTGGCTTTACCGAAAGACCAAAATAATAGTTTATAAGATGTATTTAATGAAATTGGCCAGGGCTAACACTGCCATTTTTGCAGCTGAATAAACATTTGGCAGTAACAAAAGACGACATGCCTTCAAATAGAAATAATCTTTTGGGTAAAGGTTACTGAAACTCTTCAGTTAATTTAAAGTGTATTACTTTTAATTGCTTGACAGATAACACAACCGCGAATTCGAAGGTCATTCCCATCGGTGCTGCAAATATTTGGGGAAATGCAACAAATATTGTTTTTATGCCAAGTGGAAAGGTACTCACATGGAAAAAAAAAAATTTGCGAGTGTTGTCCATGGTAGTTATTATGGATATGCATAATGGGGATGTGCTTATAATTTTAGAAGATGGAAAAACCCTAGATTTTTAGGGGCATAGATAGAAAATTTCAGGTGATCGAGTTTTTATTATGATTCCAAAACGTAAAGTGATGACACCAAGGTGTCACTTCTGCCAACTGCCACCAGCGTTGAGTGAAATAACTTTGTGTGGCTGTGAAGATACAAATACAAAACAAGGTACAGGATCCAGAAATTCAAAAGAGATCAGAGAATGTCCTTAAAAATCCACACATTTATATCCTTCAATGGGAAAAAGCTGGTCAAGAACTACAGAAAAATCCTGTTGCCTGTATTCCCAAATATCGTGTAGTATTTCAGCCAAAGTTGTGCAGACTAGACATAAAAATAATTAAAAACATGTTGCACTAATATGATTTCAATAATGAATGTAAAACCAAGATTGATATTTATGCAAATCTAATGCTAATATAATTTTAGGATAACAAAATTACCAAGAACAGGCAGATCATAAAAACGAGTGGGTCCACGAGAATCCCGACATGCAAAGGGCAGGGGGACAGCACGAACCACAAGTAACACTGCAGCGCTGACCTTTGTGAGAACAAAGCACAGATCAATAGGTGCATAGCAATACTTTGCCCTATTGTATCCAATTAGGACCGTGTTGTAATTTCCATTTTGTACGGTTCACAATTCTCACAACATTGAATGTGTATATCTTCACAGATCACAAATGCATGAATTTTGTTTATACTTAGCCTTGTCTTCAGGACATTTTGGGATGGTTCATACTTTCTTGAAAATTACACAAACATGTACACAGTTCAATACAAGGTCCTGTGAATTACTTGATTTAAAAATGCTTGTTATTAAATGATATTTAATGTCTAAGTACGCAATAATTTTGAAAACATTTGGCAATTTAAAGGTATTTTTATTGCAGACCGACCAATTTTACACTATTAACACTTTGCTGTGCCAATGTTATAGTTATTATGTCGTTATATTTTGCCGCCTAATTATTTTCACAAAACCCATTGGGGCTTTTGATGATGTAAGTTATCTTGGTAACGATTCCAGTCAATTCCAGAAAGCTCCATCAGTCCTTATAATACCCGTGTACTTGCCATTTTATATTGGTATGCAGGCAAATCATCTTTAGCAAAATGTTGTATTAAAATGCATGGCTAGTGATTAGTTCCTGTCTCCAAAATAGTAGTTCGTACCTATCCAGCATTCTTGCAGCATATACCCAAGGATATTCCACTTGTTTGTATGTATCAAACCACATTGGCAAATGACCAAGTGAATATCCAAACCAAACAAAGTTAGTATTGTAATTCTGCCAATTTCTATTACACAATTAATTGGGTAATAAAGTTGGTGATGAAGTCCCCTGCTTCCTGGCCTGCAAGGATTGTTACAGCCTCCTAACACACATTGTTTCTGGCCTTTCAAACATGTCAAAAATACTTTCACACGCATTCAGCTATATATGTATGTTGAACTTCTTTCGCACCGTACGTAGCCAACCGTGCTAATCGGAGGTCCTGAGTGAAAGTTTCCTGAAACACATTTGCTTCAGTGAGACAAAGTGAAAAAATTGTCAACTTGGAATCCATAAATGCCAGCATTTCAAGTGTCTGGGCACGTCATAAAATCAAAGATGTGGGCATCACAATAAAAATCCAGGCATTACAAACAGCAAACCAAAGAAATGTTTTCATGACGTGAATAGATGGAATATTTTAAATATTTTAACATTTTATTTGTTTCATTTTTGTCTTTTTTAGTCACCTGTCTGTAGCTATTGAAACCCTGTTGATACCCAATGACAAACTCAACGTGCTCAAATTTCAACTGAAGACATCTTGCGGAAAGAAAATAATTATCCCCCACGGGAGTCCTTACGCTGCCATCGCACAAGTGCTCAACGTGCAAATACACACTCAGGGTCGAGGATGACGATTACACAACTACTGTGCGCCCGCCGGCTTGACAAAGACAGCGTTCAGCAGACAGGGCCGTGGTGCAGACTGACAAAACGTACAATTGCTTCGCGTGCTCAAGACGACTGCCGTTGGCTCTGCCAAGACGACAGACGAAGCGCTGTCCCCCGCCCCAGTGGACGGGGGGGGGGGGGTCGAGGTGCTCGGCCCATCAGGCGTTCTCATCCCTGATCTCCGTCAGGATCTTGAGCAGGCTCTCCAGGCCAAACACGTAGCCGCGGTCGTGCCCGTCGTGGATGGTCTGGTCGTCGCGAAAACCCTTGAAGGTGGAGTGCGCAAAGTCGATCATGCGAACGTCCACCTTGGTGTTGAGGCCGCCTCCGTTCCCGCCGGCACCGCCGCCTCCGCCCGCGGTGGTGGTCGCGACAGCGACGTCCCGCTGGTTCCCCTGCCCTGTCGCTTCCAAAAGCTGGCGCCGCAACTCGACCTTGCGCTCCTTTCCGTCGTAGATGATGAGCAGCGAGCTGGAGTAGAAGCGGTAGGACACCTGCCGCTCCAGCACGGCCTTGAGCGTGTGCAGCTTCGCGATTATGGGATCAAGGAGGTCGCAACGGAGGTGGCGCCCGTTGAACAGGAACTGGAAGAGGGTTTCGCGGAAGCCCTCCTCGGACAGCCCCCGTCCGTAGTACTTGTTCCGGCACAGAAAGTGCCCCGTGTCTGTGTGGTACACCTGCAGCGTGCACAACGAGAGAGATTCACGCAAAGACCAAACTGTTCCTGCGTTCGCAACAGAGCCAGTCCGCACGCAGTGATTTGATTCTTGAAGGTGCCCAGCGTGGAAGTGTTCCCTAAGGGTAATGCGAGTGACTCGGTGATGCTATTATAATAGTCATATGTGCATTTCTACTGCATGCTAAATATCACCTTCAATTATAAAATGTTCATAACTTTTGTAAAAAATAATTATTTCACTTTAAATATATATTTAAAAATAATTGTAATTAAAGTATCAAAATCTGGCTCTCATAACACTAGCCCTAAATGTCCCACAAGTTACAACACTGTTATGATGTTTATATAAAAACCAAGACCTCTGAAATCACACACTAGTGTAACAACTGCTACCACTGCATCTGCTCATCGATTAATCTTGATTCCTCAGGCTCATGATACATGTGTTAACTGTAATAAGTCATGTTTTTCAATTGGTATATGTAGACGGTGTATGTAATGGATTCAGGTCACACCCACTGCTACATTCACAATGTTAATTAAAAAAATAATCTATTCTCAAATCATGGCCCAGATTTACAAAATTCAGCAGTGGGGACATAAGAAGCCTGAATCGTTCCACTCGCAAACCACCAAAGCAATGTGCAAATCACTATCCAGAAGCCCTGCCAGTGTAACACATCATACCTACTATCATCACCCAGGAATGTCTGTCCTTAACACTCGTGACGTCACTCCACATTGACCAGCCCCCCTCATTAATAATCATGAACAGGTTCGGTCCTCCACATGGACCCCCCCACCCCTTATTAGTAATCATGAGCAGGTGACGTCACTCCACATGGAGCACCCGCCCCCCATTAATAATAATGAGCAGGTGACTTCACTCCACATCAAACAGCCCCCCTCATTAATAATCATTATAAGGTGACGTCCTCCACATGGACACCCCCCCCCCCATTCATAATAATTAGCGCCCGACGTCACTCCACATAGGGGGGCGAGGCGCCTCCTCCCCCCTCCTCGGCATCAACTCACAACCCTCACTACAAAGGCAGAACCCTCACGTCACGCGATCTCCGTCACGCTATTGAGACATCAAAGTAAAAAGGACGTCGTGATGAATAAGGGATTATAACCTTAAATAGGTCTGTGCCACCGCGCCCTTACTAATTGCACACGCATTGATGCAATGCATATCACGTCGCGGTCTGATTTTCGCTTGCAAGTTTCACATTTATTGCAATACACCCGTCCTTGGATGGGTAAAAGACGAGTTATGGAGATTTGTGGTAGCCAGTACTTTCCAAGCTCAAGCGTCACGGTGTGCAATTTTGCGGATGAATACATTGCTATTTATATCTGGAAAAAGTGAACAATCATCGATGGTGTGCGAGGAGATTAAAACAATTTATTACTCAAGCAATTTGAATGCATGAACTATGCACTATGTAATCGGCCTCTGTAGGAGTTGTTCAAACATGGTTAGGCTCAAAAGCGAAGTCATTAAACATATCTATATACAATTGTGACACCATATAGCTGACCCTGGAAGAATGACGATGAGGTTTCAGATTCTCCTTATTTGATACATTTCACAACTAACTACTGCAAGACAAAAATGACACACCAATCGCTTATTTTTATTCTGCACATTGGCCACCACCAGAGGGTGAACTCAAACAAAGCCACCGAGAAGGACGTTGCTACTAACAGTTTAATGCCAAGTGACGTGACGCACAACTGCAATCCAGCTACTTAGAGGTGCTACTAGTGGTTCATCTACTGATGAGAATTGTGTGACACGTGCAGCTGAAAGGCAAATAATGCCTACAGGATAATTTATTGACATGTTCAAACGTAGACCGCCACTGGCCAAATGATTTGATGAATCACCACGATTCAGTTTCACGATTCTTGTCTTGTGACTTGTTTTTGTCTCAATAGTACATTCTTGTTCACTCCATTTGCCTAAATATTGCATAAGCATATCAAGAGGACATATTTTGCATGACGGCAATTATTACTCACGCAAATCGAGGCATATGATCCTTATGGCGTTACCCCAGGGTACCAAATAATAAAAAATGGCCGAGGCAATTAAATACTTTATTTATGGAACACTATTTTTTCCAGGGGTGTACTTAACTCCGCGACTGGGGTACCAATCAATCCGAAATCAGTGCTACTACACGATGTTGAAACGCCAAACATCAGCATAAAAAATCCGTTATCGAAAAATTAAACTTTGAATAGTGCATCGTGTACAGCTCGTCGAGATGAGTCGATTGCCGCATCACCGACCATCAGCAGACTAAAAATGACTGCATCGCGGTCATTAAGCGAGAGCCGGGGTACTATGGAACCCCGGGGTACCACCATAAAGGTTCATATATCGTAAGCAGAAAAAACTATCTATTCTAATTGATGAATTAATGCATTCTGACGTGCCTACTAATTAATCTGCATTGTGTTTGAATGTGCTATTTCATAAACATGAGTTTTCTCAAGGGACTCCATTTTATTCCTATGTGGGGAAAAGAAAACCACCGGTCGGCAATGACCAAAATCTCAAATCCGGATCATCGTAAAATGTGTGTTAAGGATGAGCGAGGCATTTATGGCTAAACAAAGTATTCATTACTCAAGTGCATTGTTTACATGGCTGAGTGGTACCAAACTTACCGCTTGTTGTGGAGGCCAGCCGTCTGGCCCACAAAGGATGGTAATTAGTAAGCCGCAAGGTAACATCACCCAAGTGTGAAACTACTGCAGACTGTACTCATCTGTGAAACGTAGCACCTTCGTGATAGCCTTCCACAGATAAGATTTGTGCGAATACCAATTGAACCTTATAGCAGGGCCCCGGAAAAACGGAAGTAAAATCGTAAATCATTAATTATTTTTTGGCGACTGTCCCACCGCGCACCTAAACGCCGCGATCTACCTGGCGCGGATCATTCTACTGTCATGGTCGTTCAAGCGCAGCGAGGACGAATGCGCAGAAGAGCTCAACAAGCGAATGCACTCCATGCTCGGGTATAGGCAGAATCATAAGTCTTATCCAAAGCTGATCATACTTCCTACACAACTTAAGTCCTTAATTAGTCATAATAGTATGCGTAATACAGTGAAACTGCTCTCTTATCTTCATTATTGTGACCTACCAATGTCTGCAGCCAGGATCAATCGATGACAATCCTATTACCTGCAGATCTTTAAGAGATGAGATGCGTTGCACCGTTAATTCCTCCTGTTTGATAATACTTCTCTTGTCCGTATGCATGTGTAGATGTTTTTTTTGCAGTTAAGCCATAGTCCCAACATACCGCTCGTATCAATGCGGATAAGAGTGGCGGCGACCCACTACTCTGTAGAGTAACATTGGTATAAACGCTTGTTACAATATGAACAACGCATTGAAAACGCATACTATTTTATGTACTGTTTACAAAGTGTGTTCACAAATCCACACTGAGAAACACGATGATTGACAGAGGGGTCTAAATATTTTTTTCGATAGTATATTTAAATACAGGTACTGCAAGTAAGTAGTTTTCAGTTTTAAAGGCATAGTTTAACAAGACAAACTTTCCACCATCCTTCAAACCCGTTGGTGAAAAAGAACAAAGTTTTTGTTTACATTATAATGTTTACGCGCGTGCCGGGGGCTTATGGGACCCCAGGGGTCCCCCACGCAATAAGGTTCAATTGTACAAACGACGTGACGATTCTACAGGCACTGTTGCTTCCGCTTCTGCGGCGAGAGCGCACGTGAGGCCACCTGCCTGCATGCCACACACGCGCACGCCCAGCTGGGCGGACGTGCTCTGCTGGCACTTGCGTGTCTGCCGAGCCGCCTTCTCCTCGGACGCGTCGTCGCCGTGCTGCCGCGTGCCCATCTTGAGGTCCAGGATGCAGGGCAGCTTGAACTGGGACACGACGTTCTCCAGCAGCAGGAACTCTGCGAGTGCCGCCGTTAAAGGAACCAGCCGCCTTCAACACAATTTACACGGGACGGTTATATTCCTCGCACCGTCTCAAGTCTCATGATGTTGGTGGAAAAACCGTTTGCCCCGAATTTTTAAGTCACTGTGCCAATCGCTTTTTAGGAAACAAGGGTTTCATTCGTAAGTTTTATTCCAACATTAAGTGCTTTTTATATTTTTTTGTTGTTGCAATACCTTAAAAACCTTAAATTGAATAAAAACCACTTTAAAATTCACACCAGGCTCAAAAGAAAGCTGTCTCTGGTGTGGACCAATCAGTTTCAAAGACAATGCACATATTATCAGAGTATGTTTTTTGTTTGCATTCTGACCACAAGTATTGTGGTTAATGCACACATGATTCCTTGTAAAAGGTTTCAGTTTCGTGTTTTAACATCTTAACACCTATATTCTTGGTTCTTTCGGTAAAGTCACGTAGAAGGGAAACAATAAAATAATAAAAATAGAAAACAATACAATTCTCACGTTTCGACTGCAACTAAAGCAATCATCATCAGGTGTGAAAACCACAGCAGGATGATTGCTTGTGTTGCAGTCGAAACGTCGTGAGAATTTTATTTTATATTTTTATTATTTTATTGTGTCCCTTCTACATGACTTTACCGAAAGAACCAAGAATTTGAATCCCTACAGTCACGAAAGCTTTAAATCAAAATCTTAACACCTGTTTTGTTGCCAGAAAAAAAGGTGAAAACCTATTCTCATATTTTGGTACTGGCAAAGGAGGTCCCATAGATAGCTGCTTGTGATTTAACTGGGATCAGCACAAGAAAAACAATCACCCAAAATTTTGTTCTGAACTCATTTGGTTAAATTCCAGCCCTGCTAATGAAGATATCAGTATAACTGCCCTACGATGAAAATGATCTCATATGGCTGAGCAGCAGAGAAAGTGCTGCCCCTACTATGTGGTTCATAGGTCACTTGAGAACTTAAGAGGTAACCCTGTAAAATCCGCTTCCATAAGCGATTCTCGAATGCTCAGACTTGCACTGCTCTACGAGAGAGACCCCCCCAATGGATACTTCGTCTCATGAAAGCACAACGGGGATAAAATTAGGACGATAATAAAATTAACACCGATGACACATTCCACACGGTTGCATGGGGAAGGATACTGAACATCTTGCGGTCCTTGGACTCGGAGCGCATGCGGTTCAGCTGCTTCTTGTGACAGCGCAGGCTCCACGGGTTGAAGCTGATCTTCTCGGAAGAGGAGCTGCACCCTCCATCAAGCATTTGGAAGGGAGCCTCCGACTGGATGTGCAGCTCAACCTTTGGGCTCTTGAGGTCTTGCATTCTGTGTATACGCGCATGTACAAGCATGGCATAAACTTGGAATCATTTATTTTAATTTATTTGTAAGTGGCAGGAAGAAAGGGAACTGTCACAGTGGTTTGTATACTGCATTCTGAACCCGGTGAGCTGAGTTCAATTCTCAGCCATGGCTGATATCAGTGATTAGTGATGTGTGAACAGCTTCTAGGGCCTCCCCAACCCTGCACTCATCAGCATGATGAAGTGTCGTAAAAAAACAGACGGCTGATAGCCATGAAGAGGCTTTCATCCAGCAGTGGACTGACAAAGCACCATAATCATTACGCACATGAAGCCTTACAAGAATTCTATTGGTAATAATTAGTCATTGTTAGCAATTTCTGACTCAAACTCGGATAAAAATGCCAGTAATGATGCATGCAGTATTACTGCTGCAAACTGCAATATGTATACTGCCACCACAAACTTGGCTCCATAATTCAATTGCACTAGGATCCAATTTTTTGGGAACGATAGCAGAAGGGGACTGCTGATCAATATTAATGTGGCCAAGTAGAAAGAACTGCAATTAATTTGCAGCCAACTCAGTGTTGAGCCAAAACAATCTAAAACTTAGAAAATGCAGAACAACGCAGTTACTTTTCAAATGCAGCACAACTTATTGAATTCGTAAAAAAACGAATTGCTGCATTAGTATTAAATACAAAGGCAATGACATCGCCTGGATATGGTAAATAACTCCACAATGCACATTAGATATGTCAGGAAGAGGGCGATTAAAAAAAGTTTTTTACGTTTCCGTGAGACAACGATACACTGGATCAACGCAAGCCACCCAAACACAGCGTGGCTAATGAAGCAAGATATTGTACAGGAGAGACGTGGACCCTATTAATAACACATTCTCAGGAAGGTCAAAACAATGTTAACAATAAACGATGCTTAAAATAAACTCAGTCGACTGGTTTAACTTACAGGGCTGCAGAAAATATGCATGTATTCTGGAAACAAGTTGGCATGCTCGCGATGTGTGGAATGGCACCCCCTCCGTTTCATTTTATTCATTGGCAAGAATTTTCTTGAATGTTCTGAAGCCAACAAATGTGGGTGGTGTACCTTCGGGGCTCGGTGGGAAACGATTCACATCCCAGCGATTAAATTGTTATCATGGTCCAGGGCAATGGTTAAACTAGTTTTGTTTAATTCGTTCCGTCTCATTTTTGCTGTCTCTTTCATCTGTAAAGTTTGTTGTTTCTCATTTGAATGCAGTCTCATTTGTTCGGTCTCATTTGTTTTGTCTGTCTCCCTTGCGTTGTCTATTTTACATTTCTTGCCTTGTTTAAATTGTCAATCTCCATTGTCGTGTCTTGCTTGCAGTGAATGTCTGTCATGTTTAGGCTCACTTGTGATGTCTAACCAGCTTGCACTGCGTCTGATTTCTAATGTCCCTCTCATTTGTTCTATATCTGCACAGTAGTAATTAATACATTAGTATATCATTTGAACATACATCTTATACATAAATGATTCAATGCATGTATTGCAAGCAAAAGTATTCGTTTTAATGAACAAATCGATGCACAGTGACTTTCCAATGTGCTACAAAAGTAGCTGATATCCCATTAAGTGACATCTCACACTGAAGTGTACAGTGAAGAAGCCTCTATTTTTCTAAATATCTCTACAAAGCATTACAAAGACTGAGTAAATATTGCCACAGTATTAATTTCAATCCTTAAATATGTAAAACCGTAGGTGAACACAAATTAAACGCACACAAACACATGACATGAATATCAATGAGATACAGGGGCACACTTGCAAGCAGTATTTCCTTCATCGCTGAAAATGTAAATGTATTTGTGAAGGCACACAGCTCTAAAGTGGAATTCCAATAGAACTCTATGGACTTGAAACGTTGCATTGAATGTATTTGTTTAAGTGTCAGCAGGTTGCTCAATTCACCATAACTGTTTTTATAAAGCTATACTTACATATAGACACAATGGAATAACCAAAATCTAACCACCACAATATCGGAACTGCTTAATAAGAAAATCTGTGTGTAATCCAGAGGGCTTAAGGACCCCACAGAACAAAAGCATTGCATTTCCCAATCAAAATAAAATATTTAACATGAAGAAGCTTGCAAAAACAGATACCGTTTGTAGGCCATTTCAAAATCAAGTTACAGGGTTGTATCTGATACGCGAGCCATAACATCCCTCACCCTGCTTTTTAAGCCAACTTAAAATGCACACCAACGACTCCTGGCAAGAGGCCAGGTAGTGTGAGGATTTCCAGGCGGTGCACTCACCTGCCCAAAAACGTAAAACTCTCCAGCAGTGCGCACCTGTGATCATCCAGAACAGACCACACAACGTATAACGGCGCAACGCCCGATCCACAAGTTCGAAGGAGACGTCACAGCGACACACTACTCCCGCTGCTCTCGACGCGGTTGTCCTACCACCTGAATGTGAAATTGTAGTTGTTTGCTCTGCATCGACATCAGCCGCACGACAAGAAGAAGACTCACCCGCTAGTGGTGAACACGGAGCATTCGCTCGTGTCGCTGCCGTCGGGCGCCGACGAGGCCCTGTCGGAGCCGTGCTCGCCGCCGCTGGTCGAGCGCCGCAGGCTGCGGCGCGAGTGCTTGCGGCGCGGCTGCTCGCTGGTGGCGCCGGCGTCGGCCTCGCCCGTGGGCTCCGACTCGGAGCAAAGGTGCGCGACGAGCGTGAAGTAGCCGTCACTGTCCTCCTCAAAGTGCACCGACACCACGCCTGCGGGAACGCGAGATGGCGGGGGGAGGAGATCTTTAGCGATGCTGAGCGAACGGGTCGGCAAACTGCGCAGATTTGGCAATTTGGGTCCCACCTGCATCGTGCCCTATTTCTCAAGAGTAGGGCATCGTGGACAGGCATTGTGAATGTTAATTTGTTTAACCTTTTTTGGCTTGCATAACTGTAATGGTGACTTGTATATTAAAATTATTAGTTTGTGTTATTTGCATAATTTTCCTTCCTTTGATGCACTCCACTACTGCTTTCTCTGCACTGCCAATCTCAATAATACTAAAACCCAACACCTTCTCAATTATCCCATTGAAAGTGCACTACTCCATATAATATTCCCACATTAAAACATAATGGTAAAATCCATGGAATTGACTAAGTGTTTCGTGCACATCAAAGGCAAATATTTCAACATTTATAGTGCAGGAGTACATATGAGGCACAACAGCTGCATTCGTGTGCTTCATTCCCACGTTTATAATGAACATTGAAATTGCAAGATGTGTGGAAAACAAAGAATGATTCATCAGCTTCTCCACTTGCTCACGAATGTATTTGAATGACTATCCAAGCTGGTAGGGAGTAACATTGCTGATACATACTTTATGAAGTATTCTGTACTGACAGTCAATATCCACTCACTGTGAAAATAAACAAGCATTCAAGAGACTTCTTGTTTCTTCAACAACTTCACGAGAACAATTGTCAAAATGCCAAATGTTAACAGAATACAAGTCTTGAAAGCGTATGACCTGTGAAGGATAATGCCCGATGACCGAGGCACTATATTTCTATCTGCATAATGTAAGAAGCAACCCGAAAGCAAACAGTGGTGATTGATAAATCTTTAGGCTGTGTGTCCCAGACAAACACAAGCTTCAAACTTCATGAGACAAAGGACATGAATATCAGGGTCAAGTTCAGTGCCATATCGCTCTGGCGAAGCCTCTGCATTGACGATGTGTTTAGACATATCGGTTACATCATTCGTGTGCGTAACAATTAATGTAAACTGAAGAGAATTAAAATCTTGCAATGTTACACAAGTGCCATAATGACACTCTAAGTTGTTAATTCAAAGTAAAAAAAAAATCCATTAACAAATCCAGCCAAAGTATGTTTGAGATGTTTATTTTTGGTCTACGTTTCTTCCGTGAAGGAGCACAGCCTTCGAAGGACAAACCACATTCCAGCAGACTCCATTTGTTAAATAAAGGACCACAAGTTATCAACCCATGACCAAGACCGTTGAAGGCATCACTTAAAATAAGGACCACCTTCACATTCTTATAATTGCTCCCCTCAAAAGCCTGTCCAACACCCTTAGTGCACAAGCCACACTGAGGTCGTAAATTAATTTCACTCGCTCTTAATCAGTACGCGCAGTGCTGTGCGATTTAATCACGAACATGCTGTTCAGCTGCACACTTTCGACACCATTTCCTGGGCAGTCGGTGTTGACTTTAAAAGACAACTCTATAACCTGAACATTCAGAACCGCATTTGAAAAATCGAAAAACCTTCTGTTCCCTGTAGTTCAAAGAAATCATGAGGAACAAATTAAAAGTTTGCAAAGACACAAGCACTGAATTTTAAGATACCAATTGCTTTGGTTCGCACGTTCAGAGCATGTTTCACTCGTTAATAGCACATATTTTGCAAGGTGCATAGAAAATAAATCACAAGATACAGCAAGCAGCTCATGTGTCCATCTCAAGTATGTACCAAAAGTCTATATTTAAAAACCGAAGAAAATTAAAAACTTGCGATTCTGTTGTTCTCAGCTCGTGTAAACATTGACAGGAAATCAGGGACCATTTAAACTACAAAATGTGTTTTTTGAGTCAGCAACGATTTTACAAAGCCCTGTTAATGAACCGCATTCCCCTCGTAACACTTGATGGAGCAACATACACTAACCATGCGGTATTTTGATAAATGGATTGGTTCCCCACCCCCATTACTTGGTGCTGTAGACAAGCGCCAGGGCCTGGTGTCTCAGTAAAATCACAAGCATCATTTAACATAAATCAACCTCGAGAGAACATAACTCAACGTGCATTTCAAATATTCATGTTGACATTAAAGTCCTCCTCCAAGAGTAACTGTATCAAACATTTACGAACGGCAGGTTATATTACCCCACAAATATTCCCACAAACACGGCATGTCATTTTAATATTAAACATGCAAAATGCACATAGGACACATTATTCGCGGCCTAATACCATATTGCATACAGCTGGAAATCAAATGCAGTAGAATTCACTGAATCAAATTTCACTTTAATCGGAGTAGCATTCAAACGCATAATAAATCAGACGATGAATTAATAACATTCATTTTCCCCCCCAATTAGCTTACGTAAAAGCACATACTGCACATACCTGTCAAATGTTGAAGTTTTGTTACTAAATATTTTATACAAAGCAATTTCAATTGTTTTCTAAATGTTGCGTACAGTAATGGATGCTGGGTATTCATATAGGGAGTGAATCGAAGTTCTCACCGATATATATTTTTTTTACAAAGTGTCCCACCGCAATTCATCTGGATTAGCGAGTCTCCACTGTATTGCGTGCTATGGCACTAACTTGGAATTGCTGGCCCTCAGCAAATGAAAAGATTAACGTTTCTAAAAATATGCCACACTGTAACTGCATTACACAAAGCATAGCTTAATCCTGGTTAAACTAAATCTGTGATTCTCTTCAATAAACAGATGGTGTTTAAAAGTGTGCTGATTTGTTATCCTGTGACCTGAAATACAACAGTCATCAAAGCCATTTTTTTATTCAAGCCAAAGTAGTTTTTTTAATCAAACAACTTAGCAATGTGCATCACATAGCATAATAATTAAGCATAGCAAACATACAAGTATATTTATAAACATATATACACGCAGAATGACGGTGACCATCGTACGAAGAAAAACATTTCCCTGCCTGGTTCTTTTCACGGTTCACAGCACGAGCAGCCGTGCAGCAAAGTAAATGATTCAGTCGTAACCCTCCACCACCCCACACAGCCAGTCAGGTTTGTCACGTAAACAAAACGTGCAAATAAGTTACTACTTCAGCCCACCAGTGTGTTGGAAGGTAAATCCACCTTACTGGCATTGATAATTACGTGATCTAATCCAAAAACTTTTATTATGAATAATATTGGTCGCGAAATCCTGTGGTAAACTAAATGACTGCGTTTCCTCACAATTGATAAGTATATTGTAAATGTGGGACTGGTGCTCTATAAAATGTGAGCATTCCTTTAGATACAAAATTGTATCCAGAAGATAGTGTACGTGGAATATAGGCGGGGGAGCAAAGTACAGCACAACAGTGGATTGTGCTGCACTGCCCTCAGCCATTCACCACGTAGCCCCGCAACCCATAACTGCTGCATGGCGACTGCACTTTCAAGGCACTATCCACAGGCTCAACCCCGCTTTGCTTCCCACATCTGAGATGACGAGGAGCCCCGTTACCTTTGTATAGCGGCGTGAACTCCTTCATCTCCTGCGGCAGCGACTCGTAGAAGCGTTGCTCGCGCGCGATCAGCGGCTTGCAGATGGTGTCGTCGTCAAACTTCATCATGCTTGAGTGGCCGCCCACCTGGTGCACGAAGGGCTCCAGCAGCACTTCCCTGCGCGTGCTCCCCGTGCCCTCCATGGCCCCCAGCGCCGCCCCCCCCCGGCACATCGCGCTCTACGCCGCCATGCGCCGCCCGGGAGCATGGGCCGGTGTCCCGGGCGACCGGCACCAGTCGCGGTGACACGCTCGGCACAAGGGCACCGGATCGTGTTCCGGCTCGCGGCGGCGGCGTTGGGACGACGATAAACGCCTCCTCACCGGTGTGCACTGCCGGCCTCGAGCACCACGCCACGCACATCAAAACCGCAGCGGCGACACTTCACGCTCCGGCGGGCTGCGAGTTAAGCGCCTGCGTGCCCCGCCGGCACCCTGCACGTGACGAGAAAGCGGAGAGCGATGTTATTGCCGTGCCCGTCCGCGACGGCTGCTAAATCTTAAGTGTTATACTTTATCCAGTGTCTGTGATCAACAATAACAACCACCAGTGCATAGGTTTTTTTGCAGTTGTGCATATGGCCCTCCGATGTTTTTTTAGGTTGTACCACGTATTGGTCGGCATGGTGTTTGACGGCTCACTCCACGTGCGAAAGATGTCCCCAGCACGTGAAGAAACTCCAGTTATAAACTACAAATACAACACATCATATCTTACCTAGAATTGTCAAGATTACTCGGAATGCCTTTCTTTCAAATGACATGAGTTTTGTTTAAATGTACACACATGCTAAATGACCATAAATTTGGAGATTAAAGTGAACAAAACATACCCCGTCTAAACGCCAAGCAGTTACCTTAAACGCCTAATGCATGTCCTCTTTAAATGCTACAACTCAGTTAAGACCCACAAGTAATCCGTTTAAATCACCCAGGCAAAGAGCTTTTTAAATGACCTCCATTTAGCAACGTTAAAGGGACAATCTGTCATTTTTAAGGGTACCAACTTACATTTTTAACGACAGTGCGTTGTCAAAACACGCATGTAGATAAACACCTCCCCCCAAGGTTAACGTGTTGAGCTTTTACCACGGAGTCAATATCACTAGACAAAAAAACCTCCTTGAAAGGCACACGTTATTGCTGATGAGGATGTGAAAGTTAAAACCGGCCCGTACAGTGAGGGAATAAAGTATTTGATCCCATGCTGATTTTGTACGTTTGCCCACTGACAAAGAAATGATCAGTCTATAATTTTAATGGTAGGTTTATTTGAACAGTGAGAGACAGAATAACAACAAAAAAATCCGGAAAAACGCATGTCAAAAATGTTATTAATTGATTGACATTTTAATGAGGGAAATAAGTATTTGACCCCTCTGCAAAACATGACTTAGTACTTGGTGGCAAAACCCTTGTTGGCAATCACAGAGGTCAGACGTTTCTTGTACTTGGCCACCAGATTTGCACACATCTCAGGAGGGATTTTGTCCCACTCCTCTTTGCAGATCTTCTCCAAGTCATTAAGGTTTTGTGGCTGACGTTTGGCAACTCGAACCTTCAGCTCCCTCCACAGATTTTCGATGGGATTAAGGTCTGGAGACTGGCTAGGCCACTCCAGGACCTTAATGTGCTTCTTCTTGAGTCACTCCTTTGTTGCCTTGGCCGTGTGTTTTGGGTCATTGTCATGCAGGAATACCCATCCACGACCCATTTTCAATGCCCTGGCTGAGGGAAGGAGGTTCTCACCCAAGATCTGACGGTACATGGCCCCGTCCATCGTCCCTTTGATGCGGTGAAGTTGTCCTATCCTCTTAGCAGAAAAACACCTCCAAAGCATAATGTTTCCACCTCTATGTTTTACGGTGGGGATGGTGTTCTTGGGGTCATAGGCAGCATTCCTCCTCATCCAAACACGGCGAGTTGAGTTGATGCCAAAGAGCTCCATTTTTGTCTCATCTGACCACAACACTTTCACCCAGTTGTCCTCTGAATCATTCAGATGTTCATTGGCAAACTTCAGACGAGCATGTATATGTGCTTTCTTGAGCAGGGGGACCTTGCGGGCGCTGCAGGATTTCAGTCCTTCACGGCGTAGTGTTACCAATTGTTTTATTGGTGACTATGGTCCCAGCTGCCTTGAGATCATTGAAAAGATCCTCCCGTGTAGTTCTGGGCTGATTCCTCACCGTTCTCATGATCATTGCAACTCCACGAGGTGAGATCTTGCATGGAGCCCCAGACCGAGGGAGATTGAGTTCTTTTGTGTTTCTCCCATTTGCGAATAATCGCACCAACTGTTGTCACCTTCTCACCAAGCTGCTTGGCAATGGTCTTGTAGCCCATTCCAGCATTGTGTAGGTCTACAATCTTGTCCCTGACATCCTTGGAGAGCTCTTTGGTCTTGCCCATGGTGGAGAGTTTGGAATCTGATTGATTGCTTCTGTGGACAGGTGTATTTTATACAGGTAACAAGCTGAGATTAGGAGCACTCCCTTTAAGAGTGTGCTCCTAATCTCAGCTCGTTACCTGTATAAAAGATAACTGGGAGCCAGAAATCTTTCTGATTGAGAGGGGCTCAAATACTTATTTCCCTCATTAAAATGCAAATCAATTTATAACATTTTTGACATGCGTTTTTCTGGATTTTTGTTGTTATTCTGTCTCTCACTGTCCAAATAAACCTACCATTAAAATTATAGACTGATCATTTCTTTGTCAGTGGGCAAACGTACAAAATCAGCAGGGGATCAAATGCTTTTTTCCCCTCACTGTAGTTGTCCTGCTTTGACAGCTGCTGCTGGAAAACGTACACACATAGGGCAATGACTAATACTGCCGTAATATTTGTCTACACTGTATATGTTGACGTGATTGGCAGCAGAGGGTAGTGCAGAAAAATGTCAATGTTGTAGCGACCTCCTATGCTCCGCTGCTTCACTAACCCAAACTGCTCAGTGTGGTGGAGTATAGTAAAATAAAAATAACTCAATCCCGTTAATTATATTCTCGTGGTTTATAAGTTTGAAACAATCCATTTAAAATCAAACCTTTGCCGTTTAAAAAGATCCAACATCTGCATCATGAACCACAGCGTAAACACTCCACAATAGCATTGTCTCCTAAAGTACCATCCAACTTAAACCAACATTTAATAACTAAAATAACTCATCTCGTTAGATTGCCCTGCAGTGAATTGTAAGATTTAATCTAGTAATAGCACCAATAAGTGAAAACTTTGATTAAATAGAAGTGCAATTTGGTACAAGTGAACTACACTATTTAATAACCATAACACTGTAATAACAGTGAACTGCAAGAATGTTTAAAACAAATAACACCATAAACAATTAATTAGAATACGTGAATTGCAGTAACGTTGATGGCATTTAATCAACATCACCTTTGCTGCAACACGTTTGGACCAGCGTGCGAGTCGGCCAAACCACTGTCAAGAGCTCCCTCTTGTGGGAGCCCTTCCACCACAAGAGGCGAGCGAGCCATTGCAGGGCTGCGCCTTTACATAGTACCCATAATCACATTGCATAATCAGCGAGATATTCTTGGTTCTTTCGGTATTTAAAAAAATATATTTTATTGTTTCCCTTCTACATGACTTTACCGAAAGAACCAAGAATATGAATCCCTGCAGTCACGAAAGCTTTAAATCAAAATTTAATCAGCGAGATGTTATACATAACCAGTCAGTACAGTGATGCACTGTGTAGAAGACAAGAGCTCATCACTGCCAAAGAAAAAAGCTGGAAAACTCGCATTTTTGCTCCTTGACTCTGCAAGGAATTCCTATATGTAACTACAATAAATAACGCTATAAATATGCAGACATGCATATTTCACATATTTGTATCTCCACGTAATAACAATATCGTGTACACATTCCATCAGCCACACGGCACTGCTGGGGAGCGAATCTTATCAGCAGGATTTGGCTCAATACAAGCAATCTCTGACTCGGTATCGGCATCCAGTGTCTGTTTGGCAGCGAAGCAACAACAACGCCGCCGCCGCTTGCCTGCTGCTGCTGCTACTGCTGCTGCTCAATGTCCCCTCAGCGGCTACGATCGCTACTGCTGCTGCTGCTGTGAGAAGCCGGGCCCCAGTTCACGACACAGTGCGCGCGGAGCGGACTCAAACGGCTGAAATAATAATGATTTACAAGCGGAACAAGACTGTCAACACACACACACCGACATTACCACAGGAAACTGTGAATCGAATTGAAACTTGATAAACGTGGTCAAAGAGTTATTTTTTTAAACGCTAGGCCTCAGCCACTATAAACCCACCTCGTTACTCCAGCCGCGGGGGGGTCAATGGCATTGACTAGCGGCTGCGGCTGCCGCTGCTGCTGTTGTCGTCGTTGTGACACAACGGTCGAGTGTCGTCGTTGCTGGGGTCGCGAGGCGGCGCCGCCTCCTCCACCTCCACCACCTCCTGCTGCTGCTGCCACTGCTGCCGCTGCTGCTTCTCGTGAGTCGGGGCACGGCAAAAGAACATGGCGTAAACAAGCCCCGCGGCGCCACGTCATCGCGTGCTGACGTCACGCAACATTTGCATAGCGAAAAAACAAAGATGCCCTCCCCGCCGCCGCCGCCCCGTCGTGTCGCCTGTAACAGAGAGCAGCGCCTGTGGATGCCGGCACGGCACGCGAGGGGGGTGGGTGGCCAACACCACGCCCGGCCGTCTTTGTCCCCCCCCCCTAGGATGTTCACACACCGCGCGCCAGGTGCTCGTTTGAGGCCGAGTCGGTGGCTTCAAGTCCACCTGGCATGGCACTGGCGGCGTGGTGACGTCACCGTCACTCGGTGGCGAATAACGGTGACGTCACCGTCACTCGGTGGCGAATGACGGTCGTGTTGGTATTGGGAGGCCCATGAGATCGGTTCAGATAATCGTCACTGGTGTGGGCCTGTGAGCGGGAATCGAACTCGGGTGGCCAGGTTCGTGGCGCTACCGCTCCCCACCGACACATTTTGCATCCACTCTCATTGACGGCCGCGCGTGCGCGATGACGTCATCGGCGAGTGTTTGCGTCCTCTGCAGCGGAGCGGCGCGCGAGGCGAGCGCGGTGACGTCATCGAGCGGCATCAAGCTCCGTGCGTCCGGATTGGAACGTCATGTCCTGACGGGGCACGTCTTTACTTTGTGACGTTAGAGGCCGTTGCGTCACTTTATTATGTAATTAGCACACCTGCTTTGGCGTCTTGCTGACTAATTAAAGATTATTGTAGACCACTCTTTCGGGTCTTTAGACAACGCGGCCTGATGGGAATTAAGTTTTTTTAATCTCTGAAGATCAGTTTTAAATAGGCATTGAGTATTCTTAGCTCTTTCGGTAAAGCCATCTGGCTACCATGAGAGATTCGTTCATGAGGCTATCCACATATACAAGCACAGAGACAATTTCAACCGAGAAGATGGATTCTGGCTTAGCAATCATTGGAAGGATTTCATATACCATTTCAGGTCTTAATTGATTGTTCACGCTTACGGTGGCTTTCAGACAGCATACATTAATTTTTCGTCTCCCCCTCCTCTTTTCAGAACATAGATGGACTCGTCCTTCTAAATAAACTGTTAAATCGCTGCGCGTGGCGCTGACGTTATTTATAAATAAGTAAATACACCGTTTAAAAATAAATAAATAATACAGTCCGCCACTTTCAAATGTTTCTTGCCGTTGTTTTTTTCACACCTGATGACGACCGTTTGTGTTATGGTCGAAACGTCGTGAGAATTTTTATTGTTTTATATATTTATTATTTTATTGTTTCCCTTCAACGTGACTTTACCGAAAGAGCTAAGAATATGAATTACTGCAGTCACGAAAGCTTTAAATCAAAATTTAGGCATTGAGTAGTTACACAAACAGTGGCCATTACAGGCCATCCACGTGATATGTCTGCTGATATTTAGTGCTATCTCGTGGCAAAGTCTAGAAAATATAAATATTGGAGACACGTATTCGGGGTTTTTTTTACAGAAAATAAAACTGATCAAGTTTACTAAATTAACAAATAAAATAGTGTCTGGTTGCATGCAGGGTGATGTACAGTTGAGAACATGCAAGCTGTGAAAGTTTGAGTTCAAAAGTCCTCCACCCACAGCACGTGCCTGGACTCGCACGCTATTTTATTGTTGCACATATGTAACATGTACTTGAATCAATAAATCAATGTCTCGTTACAGTTGTTAGTTTGGATTATAAGCACGTTAATCTACAAGCGGCTACTGAGTATCAGATAAGCCTTTATTCCTTTCACAGCAAGGTGTTTTTCAACAGTACATGCCCTTCCAGCTAGCCACTTTATTGTTGTATTAATTGTGTAAACTTGGCCAACTTGATTTTTGGCTAAAAGTTGCAGAAAGAGGAAATTACCCTGGTGCTGAAATAATTTTTATTTTCATAAATGTGCCACTAGATGGCAGCAGACACATCACTTATCGTCTGTGTGGCTCGCAAACAAAACATGAGTTTGGTTTCCAGCCTGCCCAATCATAATCCTCTTCTCATCGTTACCACATTTGAATACATTTGGTCACGTGAAATATCAAATTCACGCGAGAGAAGATGGGACGAGCTGCGAAAGAGTTAATTTAAAAAATCGAGTTCATGACATCGAGTCCCACTCATAACTGCAGGTGGGGCTCTCATAGTGGAAACATTTGGTCGAATCTTCCACACTGACCGCACGACTTGGAATAGGGAGGAGTTAGTGGGGGCCGCGACTAGTTCTCACACTTTACCCCACCACACATGATCTAAGGATTTAGTAATTGTGGTGTACCCATTTATACTGCTGAGTGACTTTACCGAAAGAACCAAAGAAGAAGAGGTGTGGGATTTAAGAAGCGTCCGTCTCTCATAGAACCAGCAACCTCTGAAATGCGAGCCCAGCATGCAAACCATTCCACCACGACACTGTCCCATCATGCATGCATCAGCGTATAATTTGTTTAAATTGTAAAATCGTCATACGCACGATTTTATGAATATAATGTGAGCTGAATAATTGCTATGAGTTTAATCGATATATGCTTACCTCGTGGTGAATGTGGACGTACGTGTTTGTGAGTGTGTGTTTTAGCGCTGGAGAGAGCGGTAGTGTAGTTGTTAGCGCTACGCTGCGCTATGAACCCGGCGTCCCCAGTTCGACTCCTGCTCAAGGCCAACACCAGTGGCGATTTTTTAAACCGGTACTGGGCCTCCCCTAGGTCGATTCGGCCTTAAGTGAGTACCTGGTGTGGTGTATAAACATCGCTACGCGAAGGACAAAGGCGATCGTGAGTGGTGCTGGCTACCCACCTACTTCGTGTATCGTCCGGCATTCATAGTTGCTCGCTAACAGCACTTGCCCCAACAGTCTGTTAAGGCTATAAGGTGGGTGTTTGTTTTTGTTGGCCAGGTACTATGCTCTGTATGATTCGTCAAACCCGCAGGTTATGCTTGCAGCATACCACAAAGCACCCTGCCTCACCATCTCCAACCCCTTAATAACATCCCAGGTGTAATTGTATGTCTGCATTAACGCCTAACGCTTACACTCGTTCTTATGGAAACATCCTACTTTTGTAAACCGTAGCTCTTAGGCCAGATGTAAAGCTCCCCTTTTAGCATTGAGACGCACGCAAGTAATTGTCCCTGAACCCTCATGGCTAACCCTAGCACCTCATCTTATCCTGCATTTATGATTTACATTTCCATGATAAGGGGGCCATGAATGTTTGCTACTTCTCGTTGCAACAGTCGATGCACGGGTGCTGTTGTCATTTTTTATCTCAGCAAATTATTTGCAGATACAATAATGAGATGTAATTTTGGCATATAAAACCAGCACATGTTGACATCCAGGGGCGGAGCCAGGATTTTGACTTGGGGGGGCTGTATTCAATATTCTGAGATATCCAGTGTATATTTTCCAATGGGCGCTACAAATGTATAAAACAAATTTTATTGGATTTGAACGCGGAGTTTATTAATAGGTTGGAGCCGCTGTTGTGGCTAATAATTTTGATAAGTTCGAAAGGCTGCCGCTCAAGCAGCCTGCAGGACAGCACAAGGTGGCAGCCTGCAGGGCAGCAGCACGAGGTGGCAGCCTGCAGAATTTTACTCCAGCCAGAGATCCGGTTATCACGATTACCGACTTTCCCAAAATATCAGGGGGGCTTAGACCCCCCAGCCCCCTCCCCCCGTGGCCCCGCCCCTGCTGACATATTACTCTTGCCAATTATGTAACTTGGTCTTTAAAGTTCACTCTGCAATTTAAAACAAGGTTTTTCTAATGAAATGTGTTTATTTCAATAGTGTTACTGAATAGTCCATTCAGATGGAATATCTAGCTTTTTACGGTGTCCAGCAGGCTTTGGTAATTGCATTTTAAAATACACGCTCCTTACCATTGTGTTACATAAAGTATATTTTAAAAAGGTTTACATAAACAGTGAGGGCTTTAGGAGGTTGGCAACATTTCAGATGACATGACAGCCTAAGCGGAATGCTGTATTTTTTCTATATATAAACAAAATGTAATAACTTAATGACGCACCACAGACCTATGGGCGTATGTTAATCTGCAGGTTGAGAGATGAACACCCAGTGGTGAGGGATTTAATTAAGATCTGGATAGCCTCACCGCTGCCGATGAACACAGAGGCGAAACAGCGACACGTGGCAGAAATATCTTTATCATCAGCTACTAATGCACGGGCCAGAACAGTGGAGCTATTATTAAACTTAACGTGAGAATGAGCGTTACGGTCACAGTTAGGGGTTTAAAAACACAGCTCACGCTAAACTATCATTTCTGAGCGAACCATGCGTGCTTCAAAGTGGAACTGTCATCACGATCCATCTCCAGCCGGAAATATAGACCATGAAAAGACATTTGACTTGGTGATAGAAAGTGATTCAGCCATACAAGCCGGAGTGACTGCATTGAGACGACAGATATAGCGGGGGAGGTGTAAGGGGAAGATTTGGGGGGGAGATTGAGGAGGGAGGTGGTGGGGAGAGGTGGAGGGGGAAGGTGGAGGAGGTGGAGGGGGAAGGTGGAGGAGGTGGAGGAGCTTGATGATTTCCTTCCCCCACTAATTTCTTCACATTTCCAGCCCTGATGATGGTCCCCTCTACACACGGATGCCCTATTTTCAGGAAAGGGATACATTGTGTTTTGTTCTTGCACATACTGTGTAATTGCAACTATATATTTACAAAAAAATCCTATTTTTCTGGAGAAAAAAAACCTATTGTGTATATTCTAACCTTCGTCCGTTGTGATGTTCACCTTTCCTATACTTTGCACTCGTGTTTTTATTTAGTTTGTTCTTGCACCGTCCTGAGCCGCGCCTCGCTGGACATCTGTGAAAAAGAGCTTCATAGCTCACCGGATTCCTCCTGCTACAGTCTAAATACAGAATATCATCATCCTGTCTGTCAATCATCTCCATGCTTGCGGGCGGGTGGGCGGAGTGTGATATTGACGTCACGGGGGGTGGGCGGGTCCCAGCGCGAGCCGCTCTTAGGCGTGAGCGCCCCACCGAGCATCCCACACAGCATCTCGCAACTGCACACACACACACCGCCAGCGCAGCTGATTGGCGCGTCTTCTTTTGTTTAGCCTTTGGGAGGGTGGGGGTTTTGTTGTTGTTTATTGTTTAGACTGAAGACAATTCTATTTAGATTCGCCCGCTTGAGAAGACAGTATGGCTGGCCGGTGGTGCTGGTTGTGGCTGCTGCTGCTGGTGACTGTGCAAGTCCAATGCCAGCGCATGTGTGTGGAGGTAGGTGTCTGTGTGTGTGTGTGGAGGTAGGTGTCTGTGTGTGTGTGTGGAGGTAGGCGTCTGTGTGTGTGGAGGTAGGTGTCTGTGTGTGTGTGTGGAGGTAGGTGTCTGTGTGTGTGTGTGGAGGTAGGTGTCTGTGTGTGTGTGGAGGTAGGTGTGTGTGTGGAGGTAGGTGTGTGTGTGGAGGTAGGTGTCTGTGTGTGTGTGTGGAGGTAGGTGTCTGTGTGTGTGTGTGGAGGTAGGTGTCTGTGTGTGGAGGTAGGTGTCTGTGTGTGTAGGTAGGTGTCTCTGTGTGTGTGGAGGTAGGTGTCTGTGTGTGTGGAGGTAGGTGTCTGTGTGTGTGTGGAGGTAGGTGTGTGTGTGGAGGTAGGTGTGTGTGTGTGTGGAGGTAGGTGTGTGTGTGTGTGTGGAGGTAGGTGTCTGTGTGTGTGTGTGGAGGTAGGTGTGTGTGGAGGTAGGTGTGTGTGTGGAGGTAGGTGTGTGTGTGTGTGTAGGTAGGTGTCTCTGTGTGTGTGTGGAGGTAGGTGTCTGTGTGTGTGTGTGGAGGTAGGTGTGTGTGTGTGTGTGGAGGTAGGTGTCTGTGTGTGTGTGTAGGTAGGTGTCTCTGTGTGTGTGTGTGGAGGTAGGTGTCTCTGTGTGTGTATGGAGGTAAGTGTCTCTGTGTGTGTGTGGAGGTAGGTGTGTGTGTGTGGAGGTAGGTGTCTCTGTGTGTGTGTGGAGGTAGGTGTCTCTGTGTGTGTGTGGGTCCACTTGCACACACGGCTGTGCACTGCCCGCTACCATATGGCAAGGTAGTCCCTGCTGCCGGCTGGCGATGGTGGTGTGATGGTGATAGTAAGTCACCATCCACGTTGTGATGGTGATGGTGATAGTAAGTCACCATCCACATGGTGATGGTGATAGTAAGTCACCATCCACGTTGTGATGGTGATAGTAAGTCACCATCCACGTTGTGATGGTGATGGTGATAGTAAGTCACCATCACCATCCACGTTGTGATGGTGATAGTAAGTCACCATCCACGTTGTGTGTGTGTGGAGGTAGGTGTGTGTGTGTGGAGGTAGTATAGTATGGTGAGTATAGTATGGTGATAGTAAGTCACCATCCACGTTGTGATGGTGATAGTAAGTCACCATCACCATCCACGTTGTGATGGTAATAGTAAGTCACCATCACCATCCACGTTGTGATGGTGATGGTGATAGTAAGTCACCATCCACGTTGTTTATGGTGATAGTAAGTCACCATCCACGTTGTGATGGTGATAGTAAGTCACCATCCACGTTGTGATGGTGATAGTAAGTCACCATCACCATCCACGTTGTGATGGTGATAGTAAGTCACCATCACCATCCACGTTGTGATGGTGATAGTAAGTCACCATCCACGTTGTGATGGTGATAGTAAGTCACCATCCACGTTGTGATGGTGATAGTAAGTCACCATCACCATCCACGTTGTGATGGTGATAGTAAGTCACCACGTTGTGGTGCTGCTGCTGCTACACTGACTGCGTCGATGTCGGCTTGCGACGTTTCGGCATCTGTGTCCTACGGAATGACACAACGTGCATCAATAAGATTACATATCGTCCGTTTCGAATGGCAATGCATTAGGTAATAAATGTAAGGTGACCGTATTGAGGGTTTTATATATGAGAATAAGTGCGGTGTTTGCAGCCTGCATGCCCCGTCGCTACACGCTCTGTGTGTAGACCCACTTCGCACGTGTACACACAGCACAACGTGGACACACTTCATAGAGATGTTGCATACCAAGGGTATAGGGTGTGCAAGACTTAATGTGCTGGCCCTGCACGTTACAGACTGCTGTTGTGCCTACTGTGTGTGGACGTATATGGGCGGTTAATTTACAGTTTATATTGCGAATAAGTACTCGGTGTATATTTCTATATGAAGACTGTATTTGATATGCATTTGATGTACATATAAGCACACCTGTAGATTGTTACACGTTACAGTACTGTGTGTGTAGTAGTAGTAGTATCAGCTGCGTGTACTGTAGTTTGCATACGAATTGTATGGCAATCCGTAGCAGCGATATGCAAATGTGTAAACGTATCACTACCAATAGCTGTCAACCCATACGGTTTAGCAGTATTATGCTCTTTGGTTCTATTCGGTAAAGTCACGTAGTGAAAAAATATAAAATTAAAATAAAATCACGACGTTTCGGCCACAACACAAGTGGCCTTCATCAGGTGAAGGGACCGGACTGTCCAGAAGACAGCGTTGGAGTGAAATCAGCCAAGCCCAGGTCGCGTCCTTTAAGCTGTGTGGGAGGAAACAAAGGCGCCTTGACAAAATGAATTAGCATAACAATGAGCATGATGTACATAGGAGGTACATGATGGACCATGATGGACCAGGCGCGGGGGGAGGAGAGTTTACATAATGTTGGTGTTTACATAATGTTGGTGTGTAGGGAAATAAGCAGCTGTGAAAGTTTGGGATATCACTACTTGAAAAAATATACTGTACCATTGAAAATTAGTTTAATGTTTGGTTTGATTTAGAACATCTTTCCAATGATTGCTTAATTTTAGACCATCCTCTCGGTTGAAATTGTGTCTGTGTTTGTAAATCTGAATTGCCTCGTGGACAAATCTCTGATAATAACCCGTGGGTTTGCAGAGAACCTTGGTATCGGAGAAAACTATATCGTGATCACCCACAGCGTTGTAACAGTGATCAGCTACGGCAGAATAATTCGTTCTGCCGTGTTTCAAATCTGATTTGTGCTCGCGAATTCGGTCAGAGACATGTCGTTTCGTCTCCCCAATATAGCAGTCACCACAGGTGCAGCTCAATTTGTAAACCCCGGGGTACTGTAAGTCAGGAATTACATCCTTCACAGATGGGATCAGGTCACGGATTTTGTGTACTGTATTGAACCGGACCAGGATCTTGTGTTTGTTTAGAATTTTGGAGATCTTTTTAGTAACGCCTGCTATGTATGGCAGTGTGACGGTTTTGATCGGAGTGTCAAGTGGTTGTTTCTGTATGGAGGGAGAAACAGCTTGGCGGATGGTACGGTCAGAGTATCCGTTCCTCTTGAGGGCCAGATGTACATGTTTTAATTCACTGGTCAGGTGGTGTTGGTCCGAAATGCAATGAGCCCTGTGGTATAACGTTTTGATGAGAGAATTCTTTTGGGTCGGGTGGTGGTGGGAATCAGGTTTCAAGTAGGAATCTGTGTGGGTGGGTTTCCTGTAGACAGGATGTCCCAATGAGCCATCAGGTCTCCTCTCAAACAGAACATCCAAGAATGGCAGCTTGCCATCTTTCTCCACTTCCATGGTGAATTTGATGGCGGGGTGTCTGGAATTGATGTGGTCTAGGAAAAGGTTCAAAGCTGGGAGGCCATGTGGCCAAATGATGAAAGTGTCGTCTACATATCTCTTCCACAGGGAAGGTCTTAGGGTGGAAGTCTGGATGGGGTCTGATTCAAATTTCTCCATGAAAACATTGGCTATCACTGGTGACAAGGGGGAACCCATGGGGGTACCCTCATATCACCAGTGATAGCCAATGTTTTCATGGAGAAATTTGAATCAGACGCCATCCAGACTTCCACCCTCAGACCTTCCCTGTGGAAGAGATATGTAGATGACACTTTCGTCATTAGGCCACATGGCCTCCCAGCTTTGAACCTTTTCCTAGACCACATAAATTCCAGACACCCCACCATCAAATTCACCATGGAAGTGGAGAAAGATGGCAAGCTGCCATTCTTGGATGTTCTGTTTGAGAGGAGACCTGATGGCTCATTGGGACATTCTGTCTACAGGAAACCCACCCACACAGATTCCTACTTGAAACCTGATTCCCACCACCACCCGACCCAAAAGAATTATCTCATCAAAACGTTATACCACAGGGCTCATTGCATTTCGGACCAACACCACCTGACCAGTGAATTAAAACATGTACATCTGGCCCTCAAGAGGAACGGATACTCTGACCGTACCATCCGCCAAGCTGTTTCTCCCTCCATACAGAAACAACCACTTGACACTCCGATCAAAACCATCACACTACCATATATAGCAGGTGTTACTAAAAAGATCTCCAAAATTCTAAACAAACACAAGATCCTGGTCCGGTTCAATACAGTACACAAAATCCGTGACCTGATCCCATCTGTGAAGGATGTCATTCCTGACTTACAGCACCCCGGGGTTTACAAATTGAACTGCACCTGTGGTGATTGCTATATCAGGGAGACGAAACGACATGTCTCTGACCGAATTCACGAGCACAAATCAGATTTGAAACACGGCAGAACGAATTATTCTGCCGTAGCTGATCACTGTTACAATGCTGTGGGTGGTCATGATATAGTTTTCTCCGATACCAAGGTTCTCTGCAAACCCACGGGTTATTATCAGAGATTTGTCCACGAGGCAATTCAGATTTACAAACACAGACACAATTTCAACTGAGAGGATGGTCTAAAATTAAGCAATCATTGGAAAGATGTTCTAAATCAAACCAAACATGAAACTAATTTTCAATGGTACAGTATATTTTTTCAAGTAGTGATATCCCAAACTTTCACAGCTACATATTTCCCTTCACACCAACATTATGTAAACTCTCCTCCCCCCGCGCCTGGTCCATCATGGTCCCCCCCGCGCCTGGTTCATCATGGTCCATCATGTACCTCCTACGTACATCATGCTAATTTTTTATGCTAATTCCTTTGTCAAGGCGCCTTTGTTTCCTCCCACACAGCTTAAAGGACGCTACCTGGGCTTGGCTGATTTCACTCCAACGCTGTCTTCTGGACAGTCCGGTCCCTTCACCTGATGAAGGCCACTTGTGTTGTAGCCGAAACGTCATCATTTTTTTTTTACCTATGTGACTTTACCGAATAGAACCAAAGACTATGGATCCTTGCAGTCACGAAAGCTTCAAATCTAGAATTAGCAGTATTATTCTTGTGCAGGGAAGTTGAGTTCTCAGTGCCATGCGGCGTACAGACGTTTCGATACCAGCAACAACTATTTGTCAATGTGTTTGTGTGTTTCTCCCTTGTGATGATGGGGCTTTGTAGGATGTGCGTTGAGATGTATCAGGGTACGGGGTGACCAATACGGTCTGGATTGGTCTGTAGTAAGCTAGGCAGCACTGATACGGGGTTGACAGACTATGTATTATATTGTGTGTGTATATTTGCATGTAATTTATGCACATTGTCAAACTCTAGGCCATGTTTGGGTCGTGATATTTAACACCTAACAGAAAGAGTGATCGTGCGACTGTTAAGCAGTCGAATGGTAGAGAAACCCTTGCCAAAAGGGACCGTGATAATAACAATGGCAAAACGACGGCATGGCAGCTCGAGGCGAAACTACGCACAAGGCTTGGGGAAGCCTTCATCCAGCAGTGGGTAAATAATAGTTTGGGATTTGGTAATCCGAGGTGTGGGAAGGCAGACAGCCGACGCTAACGAATGCCCACGCTCTGTGATCCTGTAGCTGGATGTTGGACAAACTCCAAGACCCGAGCATGTGGGTGTTGTCCACATGGGACAAAAATCGGAGTACTCAGAGAAAACTCACCCGTGAGAAGGGGTAAACACGATATATGATGAATGTAATTGTTATCTAGCTGTGCTGCCATACCAGACATCCACAGCTAGGGAGTTTCACGAATGCGTGTGATCCACCACAGTGCTGGATCACAGGCGTGCCCACGTCGCCACCGACACGAGCAAGGCGGCGCATTACATTGCGATTGCAGAGTTACTATACACTGGCCTAAGTTGGGGTTTACTACATTTAATATATTGTCATTCAATGTTAAAATGCCTTACTGCGTTTAGTTGCACGGTGTTTCCCTACGTACGTGGCCTAAACAGAGTCTTTGCCATTTCTAATGATAAATGCATTGTCATTGAGAAACCTGTGCTTAAATGACAATGCATAAGCAGAAGATAATAATGATGGCCCTTGGCTGTGTATTAAATGGCACATTGGACTGGAGCCAGTTTGTAGGGAGAGTCACACCACTGGCTTAATGCCTGCACACCGTGCCTCACTATGGACACGTGTCCAAGCGGGAACACGTGCCTCACTATGGACACGTGTCCAAGCACGGGCACGTGCCTCGCTATGGACACGTGTCCAAGCGGTAGCACGTGCCTCGCTATTGACGCGTGTCCAAGCACGGGCACGCCGTCAAGCCCCCCACACCTTCTCCACCTGGGTGTACACGCCGGGCTATCTCTGCTGTCACTGTGGGCGAGTGGTTCACTGTGTCTTGTTTCAAACGAGGTGCCAATGTTTGGCGCTGTGAGCATTCACGTGATAGATGTTCTTGTTTTGGGGAGCGGTGGCGCAATGATTCGGTTACTACGCCAAGAACTCCAGAGCCCACAGTTCGATTCCTGGCCGTGGCCAACATTAGCGGCGAGTTGTTATATCTGAATTGGTCCTGGACTTCTCCACTTCACCAACTCGCACTGACCAGCGTGTTTGAAGTTGGTCAAACAATCCAGCAGTGGATCAACAAAAAGACATTTTATTTTTTTGTTGGAGTATATTCACACCTGGCCTCGACCATGGCAATGTGTAATTTGGCTTAGCACTACTGCCGCAACGCTTATTTGAGTGGGAAGACACTTGACTTAAATATCACTTCTGATTGGGTTTTATAGATTGTATTGTCTTATATACTGTATTGTTTTATAGACTGTATTGTGTTATAGACTGTATTGTTTTATAGACTATTGCTTTATAGACTGTATTACGTTGTAGACTGTTTTATACACTGTATTGTTTTATATACTGTATTGCTTTATATACTGTATTGTTTTATAGACTGTGTTGTATATATTGTATTGTTTTATAGACTATTGTTTTTTATATACTGTATTGTTTTATAGACTGTTGTTTTACTGGGAGGAAACGTAGTGGACTGGAAGCCCAACCGGGATTAATTATCACAGGAGGCAGGGGATTAATTGTGTATGTCTGTGGATGTCTGTCCACGTGAGAGGGGTGGGGCTGGGTGGGGAGGGTGGGGAGGGGCTGGGTGGGGAGGGTGGGGCTGGGTGGGGGGTGGGGAGGGTGGGGCTGGGTGGGGGTTGGGAGGGGTGGGGAGTGGGAGGGGTGGGGCTGGGTGGAGAGGGGCTGGTCACCCCGTGGTGCCCTTATAAAACTCAACGTTTAACCTACTCACGCCGGCTTGTGCCCGCCCTCAGTCGGGCATATTTGCGGAATACACCACGCCGCCGTTGACCCTGGCCATTGACCGAGCAACCCAACGTTCCTACCAGCTCCCTCCGCAGGAATGTGTTATATATTGTATTGTTTTATAGACTGTATTGTATTTTTTAATTTAAAGCTTTCGTGACTGCAGGGATTCATATTCTTGGTTCTTTCGATAAAGTCACGTAGAAGGGAACAATAAAATAATAAGAATATAAAACAATAAAATTCTCACGACGTTTCGACTGCAACACAAGCAATCATCATCAGGTGTCAAAACCACAGCAAGAACATTTGAAAAAAGTGGCGGTTTTTTAACGTTAGCACCATGGAGAGCGATTTGGCAGTTATTCAGATAGCCAGTAAACTCGAGCACATACACCAAGCTCTTAAGGCTAATGGTTACTCCGACTACACAATCCGCAAAGCTATCACTCCAACCATGAAGAAGGACCCTCTTGAGAAGCCTTTCAAAACCATCACTTTACCCTACATTGCGGGGATCACAAAAAAGATCTCCAAAATCTTGAATAAACACAAGATCCAGGTCCGATTCAACACATTACATAAAATCCGTGATCTGGTTCCGTCTGTAAAAGATGTGATTCCGGACATACAGTACCCTGGTGTCTACAAACTAAGTTGCCTCTGGTAGTAGTTACATTGGAGAAACCAAACGACATGTCTCGGACCGCATTTGTGAACACAAAGCAGACCTAAAACACGGTAGGACCAACACCTCGGCCGTGGCAGATCACTGTTATAATTCAGTAGGCTCACATGACATTGACTTCTCCAAGACAGAGGTTCTTTGCAAGCCATCTGGCTACCATGAGAGATTCGTTCATGAGGCTATTCACATATACAAACACAGAAACAATTTCAACCGAGAAGATGGATTCTGGCTTAGCAATCATTGGAAGGATTTGATAAACCATTTCGGGTCTTAATTGATTGTTCACGCTTACGGTGGCTTTCAGACCGCATCCATTATTTTCGTCTCCCCCTCCTCTTTTCCGAACATAGATGGACTCGTCCATCTGAATAAACTGTCAAATCGCTATCCGTGGTGCTAACGTTAAAAAAACCGCCACTTTTATCAAATTTTCTTGGTGTGGTTTTCACACCTGATGATGATTGCTTGTGTTGCAGTCGAAACGTCGTGAGAATTTAATTGTTTTATATTTTTATTATTTTATTATTTCCCTTCTACCGAAAGAACTAAGAATAGACTGTATTGCTTTATCTACTGTATTGTTTTATCTACTGTATTGCTTTATATACTGTATTGTACCATACAAATCTTACGTTATGGTTGGTATTCATACGTATTGATAAAGTACGAGTTAGTACTATTGATAAAGTACGAGTTAGTACTATTGATAAAGCTCGAGTTAGTACTATTGATAAAGCGCGAGTTATTGCTATTGATAAAGTACGAGTTAGTACATATTGATAAAGTACGAGTTCATGTCAGATTCTCTACACGAGTTTGATCTATGTTGCGTTTGCGCTATGAAAAACCAAAACACCCAGTATAACTTTCCACAATTGTAAACCTTACATGGAACTCTATATATACTTTAGCTCCAACTATACGCCTGTATTTTTATGCCTAAAACCATTGCACTGCAAAATACAGTACTGCACTGTAGCTGTGAAATGGTCAACTAAACGATATCACTGGCTATGTAACCATCAAAGCCAGGCCGTGATTGTAAATGTCACAACCGTAGTTTATGCAGGCTTGCAAGTTTAGTGTTGCACAGACGTGTGAGCTTTCTGGCAATTTTTTTTTAATCCGATTAAAGTTCTGACATTCGATTTCAAACAACCAGGTGGATACCGAGTGACTGATAGACAAATCAAATGTAGAACTGTGAATTCAAATAAATATTAAATGAAAAAATATATAATTGCAGTCCTTGGTCCAACTACTACTGCTGGGTGAAAGAGTCCCCACTCTCTGCAGGTCGTGTGGGGTGTTTAACCATCCTTGACCCCGCTGGTCAGTGTGGGTTGGTCACTCCTGGCCATGACCAACATCATCATTGATGTTAACCTATGCCAGGAGTCAAACTCGGACAACCGGGTTCCAATGTAGTGAGCTCATCACTGCTCCATGCCAAAGCAGTATTAATTGGTATAATTTAATTGGGTATTAATTAATTGCGGTTATGAGTCAATGGTTGTACACGTTTCAACTTATTTTGCTCAGTATCGTTATCATCAGCTATTTTCTGTTCTTTGTTGGATGAAATTTCCATGGGTGGGAAACCATTTCCTATTGTTGATGCCCAAAGGTTTCATTTTACTGTAAACATTCTGTACGTTCACAAATGGGTAAATCACACAACCATCTCCAGGCGCTCTCCAATGTTTTCTGCTTGTACTGTTTGGCATGCTGTTTGACATTTCGCTGCTCGTGTCGTGGGCTTGTTCAGAAGCTGAATTAATTTCATGAAATAAACTAAATTGGACAATATTGGATCATAATAGGGTTTTTCCCCCTTTTTGCTGGCAAAAAAAACTGAAACCTTTTTACAAGGATTCATGTCTGCATTAACCACAATACTTGCAGTCAAAATGCAAACAAAAAACATACTATGATAATATATGCATTGACCTTGAAACTGATTGGTCCACACCAAGGGACGGCTTTCTTTTGAGCCTCGACCCAATTGGTGCTCGATAGTGCATTGTCTTTGAGCTGAGTGACGCCTTTTGGCGTCATCTTGTTGAGCACCAATTGGGTCGAGGCTCAAAAGAAAGCCGTCCCTTGGTGTGGACCAATCAGTTTCAAGGACAATGCATATATTATCATAGTATCTTTTTTCTAGATTTGAAGCTTCCGTGACTGCAAGGATTCATGCTCTTTGGTTTTATTCGGTAAAGTCACGTAGATAAAATAAAAGAAAATAATTAAATCATGACGTTTCGGAGGCAACACAAGCGTCCGTCTTCAGGTCGTCCGTTTGTGTTATGTGTTATGGTCGAAACGTGATAAAAATTTGTATTATTTTATATATATTATTATTTTATTGTTTCCCTTCAACGTGACTTTACCGAAAGAGCTAAGAATATGAATTACTGCAGTCACGAAAGCTTTAAATCAAAATTTAATATATTATCTGTTATTCACATAAGAAATCTTCGCTGTCCCTAGACATTTTCAGGAATGTCCAACTTGGCATGTGTGGTCACATGTTTTACTTGAATGTTTGCTTGTGGGAGGAACACTGGAGTGCCCAGAGAAAGCACACGCATACGATGGGATTACACTAAAATGATCCACGGTCTATTGATAGTTCAGCAGCTTATTTGCTGTATTGTTTTCTACAGGACACCTGCGAGCATAGCAGCTGTGTTGTGCACTCAAAAATCCACAAACCCTGCCTCCTGCAAATAAATGAATTCGAGGCGTATACCACCACCACTGCTACACCACAACCACTGTTACACCACCACCGCTGCTACGCCTGGCACAATGTCACTGTGCCCTACATCCTGGGCACCCGGTGGTGTCGTGGGGTTTACGCTAAATCCCGTCTAGTCCTGCGTGCACCGCCGTGCAAGTGTTTCCATGGGCACAACACTCCTGTTGCAATTCGTAAGTGGCAGAGAATGAAGGATAAATGGTAATTTGGGAGCTTTCTGGACGTGCTTTCGTCCTATGCGAGTTCATAACACCCTACGAGAACACATTTTCACATCAAAAAGGCAATTTTCAGCGATGGGTTTTCTCATGTCCTCATATCTTTGGGTTCATATTGAGAATATTAAAATTGAAGGCTTGGAGGCTAGACATTGGTATTAGATTGTTCACTCGAATCTCTAAATTGATCTTTGCTTGAGTTGGTGTATTGAGAATCCAATGCAGCATAATACATGTTTAGTCATGATAACAGCTTACTGGAGCAGTGATAATACACAGCAAATTAATGGACTGCGTAGGCAGTGGTGTCCATCTACACATTTAAAAAAAAGTATCACATTTACATTGCTTTGAAACAGTTGTCAAGCATTATTGAAGATGATGATGATACACTAATCTGACGATGTTCTTGTTGGAGTAAACAGCTCTACAATAACGCTTGCAAATTGGAATCAAGGCATTTTATCTTCGTCATAAATTTACAGGGTACATGCACAGTCCTTAGGCCAATCAATGGTTGGATGAAGGCCTCCTTCATGGCTTGTGTATCCATGGACGTTATTTGACCATACTTCACAATGGATGTTTCTGCACTGCCCTCTGCTGCCCACCACGTAGCCCCACAGCCTATGACACTTGATTTGTATTGTAGTTATGGTTGCCACCCATCCAATCGCTGCTTAGCTTTTCAGTTCTGACGAGATTGTGTGCATTACGGATGTTTTGGTCATAGGAGAAAAAGTCCATATCATATGTCATATATGATATGTCATATATCATATATGATATATCATATATGATATATGTCATATATGATATGTCATATATGATATGTCATATATGATATCATATGGACTCTTGTAGAGAATTGCACAGTACTCTTGTTATATCAATTATATAGCGCAGTTCTTGAGCTCATGAGGTTGTCATCATCATCATCCCTCTTAGTAAAATGTGCCCCAACTGGTGAGGCTCGTGGCTGCCATCGGAGTGTGCAGTATACAACCTTGGTACAAGATGCCCAACAAAGGTGAGCACCACCCAACGATCAATGATGTCACAGTAGGCAGCACTGAGATTGACTGTGAAAGGTGCGGAGCAGAGCATCTTTATAAAAGAGCAGTGGCCCAGTGCACATCACTCTGGCCTTCAGCTGGCAGTAGAAATTCCTCATTCCCATGGCAGGGGCCAGTTTTTTTTATCATTGATCTCCACTGTTGACTTACATAAAAGTGATGCAGTACATATGCATAATGTTGGCCCGAGAGGGATGATCGTAGTGGAAATGTTTTGACATATATAAATAAGCAAAGCAAGTTCCATGCTTGTTACAACACACCCGTGAGACAGAATGAGGAATGTGGATCAGAAGGCACGGGAAAATTAGACACAATAGTAACAATTAAAAAAAGTAAGTGGGCTTAGAAGGACCCATGACCATAAGGGATGATGGCCGATGGTTGAGACCAATGACATTGGCAGCAAAAGGATGGAACACGCTTAAGAGGATGACCACCGCGGAGATGGAGCAATGAGATTGGCTCATGTGCAAATGGATTGTCACATTACGAGATGGGGGAGCGATGGCAGATGGCTCAGGGGGAGACCTAAATGCTCAGTGACTAGAGCGTAGTTGATGATAACGATGACGAAGTACAGTATGTAAACGTATGCTTTAAACAAACGTGTAAATATAGCCCCTACTACTGGGCTTTACCGAACAAGTAAGGTGTGGATTTGGTGCATGTAAAGTGGGAATTGCCAATGGAAATTTTCCTTAAAATAATTGTTCTGCTGCCACCTTCGCAGCCCTTCTGGGGGCACACAGGTGTCCTGTTGAGCAAGCTCCGTTCTGCCACGTGTCACAGCCAACAGCCACTCTGATGACCCTGCGAAGCGCATTGGTGTGTTTTTGCATAATGTTCTTACGCGCGGCTTGCGGTGAGTTTTGGGCGCTGCCAATTGTGACTCGTCTAAACTTGCCGCTGCAGGCAGCGTGTGTAGAATACAGCGTTTATGCCCGTGAAGTCATTAATCATGAATGCAAACTAACTGGCAGCCAATTTTATATGTGCCACATAAAATCTTGCCTGCAACTTAACGTCCTTTCCAAAGGGTGCTTATTATCTCATTGAAACTGAAGCACACTGGAAAAAATGCGGAAATTAAAATATAGCAGGTGATTTACACTGATTAATACGGTTTTTTTTATCAGTGTTTATTATTGCCATACTGTATCTTTAATTTAACCAGGAAATGAAATAAACCCCTTGAGACGCATGAAGCATTGTCTCTTGCGAGGGCGACCTTGGTGACATTGCATGCTCTAACACAAGGATCACAAAACGTGGACATTGACAAAGAAAATGGAACAAAGGCTGACAAGTGTTCCAGGTGCTGTAGCGTGGAGAGGTGCATGTTAAGAATTACCCTGAGAAACAGAAAATGGGATGTGTGGAGCAGAGAGGATATGCAAGTTAGAGCCATCGGATTCACTGTTGGGTAAAGAACACAAAGTAGACTTGGTCAAGACGTGTCGCGAGTAGGGTTGATGATCAGTGCTCGAGACTTTTGACAGTGGAAGCCAAAGGAGGGAACACGTGTGGGAGGATGGCCACCGTGGACACGGAGAGATATAATCGGCGCTGGTTCTGGAGCTAGACGGGTTGTATCTCAAGACCGTGAGTGATGGTGATGACTCGGAGGCCTTCATCCAGCAGTGGATTGACAAAAGGGCAGTACAAAATAATACAACTATATTGTACAGTATTGCACAATTGAATGTCTTAGTAATTCGAGTTTCGATATTGTAAAATATAGAGGTGCAGCCCTGAAATGTCTTGCTCATGCCACTGCTGGTGGAAGGGCTACTGCTAGAAGGAGCTCTCAAAAGAGCTCCTCTAATTGTTACTTGGCCTTCTCCTGCCAGACATCTTGGAAGAGGTGGAGCGACTTTATACAGTCGCGTGGACAGAGGGGTCAGAGATTGAAGAAACTTCCTCCATTGTTTTAACCGGCGACCTCTGGATTGTAAGTCCAGTGCGCAAATTGTTACAACTCCTGTGTCTGACACAATTGGATTTTTCCAATTTATAAAAAAAAATCCACATCCTTAGAAAAATACCTAAAATTGTTAGTGGGGAGCACACTGGGTTCAAGACAGCAATTCCATGTTGCACCTTTCGCAATGACATGACTGTCGTGTTCAACAGAAGTGTATGTTGAGAAAAAATGTCCACGATCATAACCAGTTAATCTGCTATATACCCATGATTAAAACGTATAGTTGCACCAGCTGCATAAGCTTTGTCTTTCACAAGCCCACTTAATTTTCTTAAGTCAATATGATATCTGTAATTTTCTCTTGTTCTCTGATCCATATGTTTTTCTTTCAGTGGCATTCCAACCACGCTCCTCTCCACGGTTATTTGCACACGGTTTATATGTTAGTACATTGCAATTGCCCATGTCCTTGTTTGCTATGCATATGTCATAGCGGGTAACATACACCACTTTTGTTTTACTCGGCACATTGATATGTTGTTGATTTTCGTGGTCAAGTTAAGTATCCCCGAATCACTCGAACCTCATTTGTACTGCACTCGGCCAGCTCGCCAGGGGCCTTGAAGTACGCTCCACCTTTTGATCTCCTTCATTTGAATGTGGAATTTACACTCCTGGCTCAGAAGCCAGTACAGAATGGGTGCATCCTCTAACTCTGGCTCGAGCAGGAAGACTCTGACTTTGGTACTGCTTATCTTTTCACAGTTGTGCTGCGTAACAGCTCTCCGATATGTATTTGGATTGTACCATGTGCCGTTGGCGATGATTTCTGATATTTCGCTCGCGTGCACTGTCAGCTTCTTTTGGAACTGCGTAATAATACCGTGAAGCATTCGCACTGATTTGTTCATTTGCTTAAGGAGCCCCCAACACATGGAGCGAAATGTTAGGCATGGTGCCGAACAAACTCGCTGTACATCCCAAACACAGTGCTATGGTGTTTAATTTAGAAACGTTCCGTTTGACCAAAACGCAGCTGCATAACTGATGAACAACCTGAGACAGGTGTCTGGTTGCTGTTCAGAGTTGAAAATATTCATACATTCAGGAGTTCAGACGTACTGCCCTCAAATGAAATACAATACATGTGTTTACAATGTTTTTTATTTGAATGTCTGAATCGAGAAAAGCACTGCTACATCGTGTCAGAGAATATAATTTAAATACTGACTCTGTGGTAGAGGTGTCCTGGTTTCAGCCATACATGCTTGAACTGTGCTCTCCAGCGTAGCAAGTTTATGGTTTCAGCCCATTCATCTCTTTTACATATATTTTTATTTACATTTAATTTGACTCCCGAAAGCCTCGCTGAGTCTCATGATTCGTTTTCAGGAGGGTCCTGCCAAGTTTTCACAGGACGGGGTGACGTTGCTGCAGTGTGTAATCTCAGCGGAGTAATTGCATGTCATATTTCAGCATTAATATGTATGGCCAATACCAGGTACATTTTTACGGGGGGAGGGGGTTTAGTTACGGGAGGAAACTGTAGAACCTGGAGGAAACCCATACAGAACCTGAGGAGAACATACAAACTCCACACAGAAAGACTCCAGAATCAGGAATCGAACCCAGACCCTTCTTGCTGCAGGGCACAAGTGTCACCACGTCACCACCCTGCCGCCCAATCACTGCACGCACGCACATTTAAAAAAAAAATTGGGATTCACTTGGAAAATTCTGTCTTTTGACGATTACAAATTCTGGTTTGACACGTGACTATTTTTAGGGCAATGAAAAGGGGTGCCCCGACTGTGTGGATTTAGGAGCCTCGGTGAAGCGACTTCACAAGTAGCATCAACTGGTGCCGTCAACCTAGCTCATTCATAAGTAGGCCTTCTCGTTTATATATCTTCTTTAAAATAGCGTGACCATAGTAACTAATGTGAGTGTAATTTTAAATAACTTAATTTTGTTACACCTTTCCTTTTTGCCAAATTTAACATCACACTCCAGGGTTACGTTTCAGCTAAATCACTATCCTGAAGGTTTTTTCCACAAATGTACGATGGGAAACAGAAAAACTTGTAGAAGACAATAGTAATTTAGTAGTTTGTCTGCTCGATATTTATGGGAATTTCATGTTTTCCAACACATGTAGCATGTTTGCATTTATTTTAGTTGCCTTCTGATTTGACATTTGTACACCTTAAAAAGTTGTACCCTCTTCCCCTGTTTTACATATTTGTACCAAGGAATTAACTTTCCAGATATTCCTTTATAAACACAAAAATGGCCCGAACATACGGTGGCAGATGGGCATTTGCCACCAATTTTCGGGAGACAATTTTCCAAGTTAATGTAAATGGAAGCAATGTTGTCATGATCCCATGGGGTCCTCTGGTTTTTCCCTCCAGATTTAGAAACATGCATTGAGATTATTTTGGCGCTATAATGGGCCACTTTGTTGCTATCATTTGTGGCCAGGTTACTTCTGAAAAATAAGTTAATACCTCCGTGGGCTTTGCCTGGTAGGATAGGGTTGGTTTAGTGTTGGATTTGTTTGTGTTTGGGTGATTTGTTTACCTTGTACTTTGCACTCCTATTGTTTTTTAGTATTGATTGGCCTAACGTTCTTACCCTCCTCTACTGGACATCTGTGAAAAGAGCTTAACAGCTCATCGGATTCCTCCAGTAGAAATACATATTTTTATTCTGAAGTATCAGCAGAAACGGTCATTCCACTTGGCCTGTGAAGGCTGCTTCTGTGACAGCTCTTTAGACAGCAGGAGTATGCCACAGGCATCTTTGTGTGCATGCAGGGGCCTGTTGTTTTAGAACCATTTTTCAAGAAACTTGTTAGCTTTAACTTTACTTACCCTTACTTTGCATTATAGGCATTTTAACCTCTGCTGAACAAACTGTGATTAAAATAATGACACGTCCCAAATGGTTGATTCAGCAAGAGCACAGGCGTCGATACCGTCTTTCTAACAAATACCATGTTGAGTATGTCATGGATATGCAAGCATGCACAGGGCAGATGGTTTAGCCACTGCTTGCTAATGCAATTGGTGGAAAGGACATACCCAGCGCATTATAATCATAAACATCCATCACTACTCTGGGGATTACATGTACAGCTTCTGGAAAGTGATTGTCTCACGGGTATATAAATGTGTGGAAAACAATCAACGTATGACCAGATTCGTTTGACTAATGCCTATCATGTTGCTCGGTATTACCATGAACCTCGCTTGCTCCCCCGTCCGCGTTAATCTCCAGTTTTATATTCCATCTGCCGTGCCTAGGTCATTTGGAATATCATCGTTGTGTTTGTGTTGCACGAGCGTAGTTGTCATGTTATGGATGGACTGGCCCCCCACCATGCTAATGTGGTATTTACAAAATTGCCTCCAGTCCACGGATGCAAATGAGCATTGCTCCAAGACTCGTTTGAGCACGGAGATAATTTGATGTCGGCATTGTATCACTGCACTGTATTTGGAATTCCATTGAGAGACAGATCGAGGATTATGTAGATCTGAGAACCTCATCATCAGCCATGATCAGTCCACTGCTGGAAGATGGCCTGCCAAGATACGGCCATCCATACGATACAGCGATGTAACAACCCACCCAGTACGGAAGCCAGTGGGTGTCCGTTGGCTGCCATACTTCTCATGCAATACTTCCAAAGACGATTTGAAGCTTTCGTGACTGCAGGAATCCATACTCTTTGGTTCTTTCGGTAAAGTCACGTAGGTAGAAAATAAAATAAATCACGACGTTTCGGGCGCAACACAAGCGTCCGTCATCAGGTGGGACGGACGCTTGTGTTGCGCCCGAAACGTTGTGATTTATTTTATTTTATACTTACGTGACTTTACGGAAAGAACCAACGAGTACTTCCAAATACCTTTTGGAAAGAAAATCTATCCCCATGCATGATTTTACCTAATTTGTTTTTTTTTTTCACGCCACTACAGCTCCCATGTGCTTTTGTCAAGTTCGTGTTTTCCTTACCTAATCGTATAAGATCTAACATTTTTATAATCTTAGCTCTTTCGGTAAAGTCACGTTGAAGGGAAACAATAAAATAATAAAATATATATAAAACAATAAAAATTATCACGACGTTTCGACCATAACACAAACGGTCGTCACCTGATGACGGTCGAAACGTCGTGAGAGTTTTTATTGTTTTATATATTATTATTTTATTGTTTCCCTTCAACGTGACTTTACCGAAAGAGCTAAGAATATGAATTACTGCAGTCACGAAAGCTTTAAATCAAAATTTAAGATCTAACATTATTGAGACTCAGGGATCTGAGCCTACCCTGAAAAATATGATTGCCTCTTAATTGTCTTATTAAGGGATTCATATGCAATAAATCACTGGCTTTTAAAACTTATCCTATAATTAATAACATTGAAAGGACAAACGAGACATATTTCCCTTTGTGTGCACAAAGCAGTTCCATTGATGGCCACACAAGATTTGACATTAATTCAGGAAGGGCCAGTTTATATTTGCAGGTCGTATATTGTATTGACCCGAAGCGGGCTTTCAGCCACGGTGCCCTCATAGTCCTGTGGTTTAGATGCTTTGTGTATGCCTATCATTGGATCTACAATAAAAGCTGCAAGCAAATTCGTTTGTTTTATATCTACTGTTCTGAGTCAAGCCAATTCCAATTGAAGGCCTTGACATGCTCCTTGAAGCCACGTGCGTTGCCTGACCATACTTCAGAATCCGTATGTATACTGGAGGAATCCGATGAGTTATAAGGCTCTTTTTTACAGATATCCATCAGTAGTTCAGGCTGGTAATTTTTGTATTGTGAAACAGAGAGGTGCAGGACCAGTTCAGACATCACTCGCCGCTGATGATAACTGTGGCCAGGAATCGAATTCCAGGTGTATGATTTTTTTACTAACTCAATCTTAAGCATCTCACTGTTCATGTTAGTCACCAGCCAATAAGCTAACCAAATCCAATTTCGCTTATCTTCCAAGATATGACAAGATAAATCTCGGAGTTGTTGCAAGACATTAAATTTACGTCCAAATAGTGTATGAGTGTAATGGTACAATTGTAATAAATGATTATAATCAATAATTATTAACAGAAAATAATTATAATCAATGATTACAGTTGCTCACGGTCCACGGATCAAATTGTGCATTCCAGATTTGATTGTTTAAGATCTATGCAAGTTATCCTGTATGCTATATGCTAATGTTATATTTAGACTCATGGAGCAAACTAATCTACAGAAAAGAAATGGGTATTTTTTGTGAGAAACGATACAATACAAATTATCCTGTAAACAATAAATGTCACTGTGAGTTTTGTGAATTGAATCAAGACAATGTGGCCCATCACGGGGAGAGCTTAACAGAAAGCGACGATGAAATAACTTAATGGAGCCTTTTTTCCCCAAAATAATCCTACTGATTGGTACATTTAGCTGTGCAAACTGGCGTGACTCATCTGCGGTTGATGACGTTGATAGTTGCAACGAGGTTAAATGCGCCGTGGCTCAGCCGGACCATTACATGAGCTGTGGGTTCTGCATAAGGGCCGGTTTTGTAATTTCCTCTTTTGATAAAACAGAGATGGATTTTTCTAGGCGCTTAGAGAAGTAGCCAGCCAATTTTAAATGACATGATGGCACAAGGGAGAATTTTTTTTTTAAGGATGACGGTACATTAACAACTCCCTGTTGTTAATCCACTGCTGGATGAGGGCCTTCCCACGCCGTGCGAGTCGTGGTTTATTTAACCATGCTTCACCATGCCGGTCAGTGTAGGTTGAAGGTGGGAAGCATACACGTGGGAGTCAATACGCAGGAGATGTATTTTACTGCGCTGCCCTATGTTGCCTTCAACATATACCCCCTTAGCCTATAATACCTGTTGTGCATGATGGTTGCTCATCGGAGCACCGTTCAGGCTCAGCTGTGCTTAGTTTATAAGATCTGTTGAGGTCAGATAATTGTTAGATTTATTTTACAAAGGATGACCATTTGGAGAGGGGTGGGGGGGGGGACTCCCACCTTGTTACAACGCAGCCTTTCCCCATCTTGCGTTTTGCGTCCCCGCTAATCTTGAGACAGGCCGAGGGGGGGTTGCCCTCTTTCCCTGCAGTGCTTCTGCAGCCGTGGTGGCGACACTTGTTGGGGCCGCTTGCCGCCACCCTGGCCGTGACCTCGCCGACGTCAGCGGCGAGGTCACGTGGCAAGGGCGCTGTGCGCGCTCACGCTCGCTCGTGCGCGCTTGTGCGTCAGGGCAAGATGCATCGCTGGATCGATGCATCGTGACGTGCCTGGTTTTTTTTTACGCGCGATGGGGAATAAGACGGTAAATTTCTGCTCAAATGAGCAATGAGGCATCCGCGTTCAGCCGATGTTTGTTTACAGCCCCGAGCCATTGGTGGACATTTCTCGTTCCTATGGCGGGGCGGATTTCTCTGTATGATACAATCAGCGTTGACCTCCCCGCAGAGTAGTATGCATTTGGTTGACCCTGGAGAGATGATTGGCTGGGTAAACTCAACCAGGATTTAAACTTAACCTTCTGATTGCCGGCGGCTTGCTGTATCACGGAGCCATAGTATAGGTCCTGCGTCTTCTACTCTATCGTCGTTTATTTACTTGCAGCCATCCTCTTGCTTGTAAATGAAATAAGTCGCCATCCTTTTCCCATATTGATGAGCGTCCAGTGTGCGCTTTCTGAACAAATGCTGCTGCTTGTAAGCTAATAGACAACCGATCATAATGTGTCTTATGTCTGAGGAGATAAATGGAAAGTTATTTATTTAAACTATTAGCAATACCCACAGGGCTCAGTGAGGATTACTCTTTTGTTAATGGTCAAACTTCGTTTATTTAGCAGTGTTTGCAGGCGTGCTTGTCCTCACCGCACTAGAAAGACTTGAATTGCTTAATGAAAGGGACTGTCAGGTTTAATGGCGGTGCTTTGGGAAGTCAAGAATGCTGGGTGCAAGGTTCACAATTCAATTTTGTTTGTTCATTTGAAGTGCTGTGATGGCAGTGTCAAATAGAACGATGTCATGTGTACACGCGGGGTGTATGCGCCATGCGGGGTGTCACGTGCAGGGGTGTACACGCTGTCAGATGTACGCGTCGGGTGTACATGCCGTAGGGTGTCACGTGCAGAGGTGTACACGCTGTAGGGTGTCACGTGCAGGGGTGTACACGCTGTAGGGTGTCACGTGCAGGGGTGTACACGCTGCAGGGTGTCACGTGCAGGGGTGTACACGCTGTAGGGTGTCACGTGCAGGGGTGTACACGCTGTAGGGTGTCACGTGCAGGGGTGTACACGCTGTAGGGTGTCACGTGCAGGGGTGTACACGCTGTAGGGTGTCACGTGCAGGGGTGTACACGCTGTAGGGTGTCACGTGCAGGGGTGTACACGCTGTAGGGTGTCACGTGCAGGGGTGTACACGCTGTAGGGTGTCACGTGCAGGGGTGTACACGCTGTAGGGTGTCACGTGCAGGGGTGTACACGCTGCAGGGTGTCACGTGCAGGGGTGTACATGCCGTAGGGTGTCACGTGCAAGGGGTGTACACGCTGTAGGGTGTCACGTGCAGGGGTGTACACGCTGTAGGGTGTCACGTGCAGGGGTACTCACAGGGGTCACTTGGCAAGTGCGCCTGGCTTCCATGGAGCTGCTTTTATATTCACACCTCTAATGTTCCCTTTATTGTGCACATGTGTACTATATTTTATGGAGGGAGATGTGTATAATCTATGGTGTATATACATCTGAAAAGCATACACACGCTGGCAACTCTGTGTAGTCGTTCGCGGCTGTGCCGCACGGCTCGCCGTTGTGCTTTCTGATTGTGCCGCGTGGATAAGCAGAGTGGTGGTTATTGAGATGCGCGTGGTTATTGAGATGCGAGTGGTTATTGAGATGCGCGTGGTTATTGAGATGCGCGTGGTTATTGAGATGCGCGTGGTTATTGAGATGCGCGTGGTTATTGAGATGCGTGTGTACACTTGTGGTGGTCTACATAAGATGGTCTGATTTCATTTTAACGACTGTTTTAAACGTGCCTGTTATAGCTGTGGGAACATTGCTTATCAAACTCTAACCGTTAATGGATCTGTACATGCGGGAATGCAGGTCGCTTTACACCATAACAGCCTTAATTTAACTTCCACAACCAGTCATTACGAAATAGCGCCATTGTTACACTCCTCAATGGCTTCACAGTAACCTGCACAATAACGTCGGCGACATTTCGAGTGAGTAGACGTCTCGGGGTTCGATAACATCTCTCCCTACCTGCCACGCTGCAGTGACCCCACAGCTGTTCCCCCGTCAGCCCCGTCCCCAGCGACGGGGCGAGTGTTACACTGACAAACAACAGCCTCTGTTCTGTACAACATTCAAGAGGCTCTCCAGTGCACCAAATCGTCATTTCTGAAGAAGGGAACACGATTTTGAAACATTGCAGTATTTTCCCCTTCTCAATGATGCAAAACGACAAACCTGTACACCGTGATTAGTTTTGACCAGATGACCCTGGATGTGCTCCCTTCTGCTGGGTTGACCACACGAGTGCTTGCCAGGTGTTGTAGGAACGAGGCCGCGAGGTGACCAAGGGATTGCCTTGTCGAGTACCCCCCCCCCCCCCCCGTACGCGTGGCTTTTATCTGCGTACTCCGGTTTCCTACCACTTGGCAAATACTCTTGAATGGTACCGGCCAAATAGCCCAATTAAAGACCCTCCTGAAAAACAAGCCTTGGGACTCGGAAAAGTGCTCCTGTGGAAACAATAGCACTTTATCTTATTAATCTCGCTTTGCGTAAGGTATCTGCAAGAGTCATTCAATACAGTGCTTATAATTGTTACTTATTTCAGGTCATTTTGAACCTAAAATGCGACCCTTGCAAAGTACATGGCATTACTTGAGTAACATTATCTGCTGTCTTTGTGTTGCCTTATTTTGCTGGGTTGCTTTAAATATTGAGCGCCAATTGTTTTGACACAGTTTGTATGCTGCACATTTTTTTATTAACCTTTATACTTTACAGTTTTGAGATGACAATTATGTTTGTAAATGCATTTAGAATCAAATGTTATTTATTTACCCTGAACCACATTTATTTTGTTTCACCGTTGGTTTGTTTCCATGTGTATTGCATGGCTCTTCTGGCCACATTGCATCTCATTTTACATGCATCTTAAGCTGTGCATTGTTGCTCAGTTACAGCTCTGATGATTTTTTTCTTGACAATTTTCGACCTCATACGAATCCTGCATTTTCTATGTCACCTGTGTTGTATTTTATACAACTGGCCCATCGCAACTTACTCGGTTGTGTCAGCATGGGTAGTTCTTCATCCATCTGTGGTTTTAAACTTTTATGAGCCCACGATGATTGATGGCGTCTCCAAGTCGAATAGCATAAATTAATAATAATCATGCATGCTAGAAATTACTGTTCGGATCGCAGCAACAGAATCCCACGTGTGAACACAGGGGTCCGTGGGGAACAGTGGTGCAGCGGTTTGTTCTATGCACTACCAACCCGACGACCCGAGTTCGATTCCCGCTCACGGCCAACACTATTTACGATTATCTGCGCCGGGCATGGGCCTCCCCTAGGTCAATGCAGCCTCAAATGAGTACCTGGTGCGGTGTGTAAACATCGCCACTGGGGCGACAAAGGCGGTCGGGCGTGGTGCTGGCCACCCACCTCTTCGTGTGCCGTGCCTTTCAAATGTGCTCGCTAATGGCACTTTCCCAGAAAAGTATAAGGCTATAAGGGGAACTTTTGTCTCTGGTATTCTCATTACGCCTTGCATGTCATGCGATTTCACTCCTCTGCATGTTTAACGTACACAGCTTTGTATAAGACGACTAATTAAAAGTGTTGAGTCAAAATTGTGGCCACCTTTCCCAAGCCAGTGGTGTTAGCTGGCTGGCTGGCCACGTATCTGCCGTGTGTCGTTCACCGCTTTGCCAGTTTGCAATGAGCCACATGGCTCGCTTCTCACAGCCCCACTCATTCATATCTGAACAACATCATCGGAGCGTTGTGAACATTAACTGTTTTACAAGAGGGGAGACTGTTGTCTTCCATGATATCGTCACCCCAATCTCCGTTGATAAATAGCCAAGTCAAGAGACAGTTCCACTATTGTGCCACAGGTCTCCGAGGTATAACACAAATCCCCGGTGGGCTTCTGGCTGATTAACAAAAGGACTGTACAGTAAGTCCGCACGTAATATTCGCGGAGACATGGTCCTGGAGAACGGCTCGGATATTAAATTCGCAAATATTAACAATTGAAGCTTATGGTTGGGGGGCATAAACATAGAATCTGTATATATAATTGAAAACATTTATTGTACATTATTTTTATTTAACTTACCCTAAATAGTGATGAACAGGAATATATTTAAAAGTGAAAATATAAAATATTTAATACATATACAGTATTTGACACATTTTGGTAATTCCAAAAACCGGTGAAAGAGAACGCGGACGTGAAAACGGCGCAGCAGCCACCGACAAAGCGAGCGGGAGGGGGAGGGGGAGCGGGAGGGGGGGGAGCGGGAGGGGGGGAGCGGGAGGGGGGGAGCGGGAGGGGGGGGGAGCGGGAGGGGGGGAGCGGGAGGGGGGAGCGGGAGGGGGAGCGGGAGGGGGAGGGGGAGCGGGAGGGGGAGGGGGAGCAGGAAGGGGGGGAGCAGGAGGGGGGGGAGCGGGAGGGGGGGGAGCGGGAGGGGGGGGAGCGGGAGGGGGGGGAGCGGGAGGGGGGGGAGCAGTAGGGGGGGAGCGACGGCGTCGTGTGTGCACGACGCTTTCTCACGGTCCATGCCGCGTCAGACAGACACAGCAGCAGCAGGAGAACTGCTGCTGCTGATGCAGTTCTCCTGCTGTGTTTGTCTCACCTGATGACGGTTGCTTGTGTTGCTATCGAAACGTCGTGATCTATTCATTTTCTATCTACGTGAAAGAACCAAAGAGTATGAAATACATTTTTCGCCAGCGTGCAATACCGCGATTATAAACCCCGTGAATATTACGGGTTCACTGTCTTCCTTTCGGACTTCCATTACTCAGGGCCCCTTCAAAAAAGTGGAAGCCCCAACAATCCTTGCCCGGCGTGATGCGCTGATGATGTCATCTAGCCCCACCCATCACCTCCCGTCCAACGGCACAAGTGGGAACAGGTGGTGACTTTTCTTTGTCTGTGGTCCTGAAATTATTGATTGCAGTACAATAATCAGATAAATCCGTTTAATTGCTGTGGTCCAAATAACGTGTTTGCACGTTAGTCTATTTCAAGACCGTTGTAAACTAAGCAGTAGAGAAACCCACATCTACGGCCAATTAATTTTTCAGTGTAGAATTTTCAGAGCTGTAAAATGGCACGACCCAATCCCAACTAATTTCGCTTATTGACAGAGTGGCGGTCTTCTTTTTCTTTAGCGAAGAACATCTCGAACAAACATGAACACTGGGCCCTGCGCGGTGAGAATGAGCCATCTGTCGCTACTGCTGCTGCTGCTCTTGTCCCGTACGCCCGGCTAATTTCGGGCCCCACTATCGGCTGATAGGGATTTGAAGCGTTGAAGCGCACCTCGTGACGACTACACATTTATTCAAGATGAATGGCTCAATTACAGCAGCAAAAGTTGTGCAAGACACATTTCTTTTGTTTAAGATACACCATCATGTGTGATTAAAAATAAAGTGAAAGTCAGGTTGATGTTTGTATTCATTACAGCGTTGTGCATTTCCATTAATGACTCTGAACCAACCTGTGCCCGTGGTGAATACCAGGGTCAACAGAAGTCCAAGGCATTAGCAGGAACACGATGTGAACGTCCTGACGCTTCCACAGTCCACCATGCCACAAACACTGTTGACTTCACAATGTTATTCAATCTGTCCACCCGGAGAGATAATCGGCCGCCTTTACTTTACACCGCGATTGGAAATCGCGACCCTTCTGATTCTGACATGATGCCGAACGGCACGTGTAACAACAACAACAACCTGAAATCACAACGGAGCCATGCAGCGCTTGTGGTTGCGAGTCACGCACTCTGCAAGCACTGCAAGTCCATGAATATAAACGAGAAACGTGATTCTTAAAATACAGGTCCAAACGGTGGTGTCTTTTAGATCGTGTGCTGCTTGATGGTAATCGTCTGTGGCGGTCGCCTGCGGGGCTGCTGTGGCGTTGTGCTCGCTCGTGCGTGCGCTTGTGACGCTCGCCCGTGCAGGTGTCCGTGAGTGCTCGCCACGACAGATGTGATGGCGGCAAGCTGCTATGCCTGCCTGGCTTTCGAGTCTTATCAGCTGGTGGTGTTCTGGGCGAACGCTAAACAGAGCCCGGTACAGTGTATGTATAATGCATGACTCATTAGGCTGTCAGAGGTAGGAGTGCTTCTTATAGGGGTTCTTGTTGCTGCAAATGATTGGTCAGGTGTGCGGATTGATGCCTGGCATCTATCTATTTAGATGTGGAGTTGGTGGATTTGGTTGTTAGTGAGTCTGTGTCATTGCTGAGCTACAGGGACATGTTAAAAACACATCATGACGTGTTGTTATGGCACATTGTGAGTTATGAAATAAACACACCCTATATTTATGGGATCTTGATGCGAGTATCAAAAGGATGATAAAATAACAATCGGCTTTACTCTCTCTGGGAATGAAACAGGAGGTGTTAGGATGTTCAAACACCAAATATACACCTATTGCTAGGCATAATGTCTGCATTACCCACACATTCGTAGCAAAACATGCAAACAAACATGGTCTAATAATAGTGTGTATGCATTGTCTTTGAAACTGATTGGCCTACAACCAGAGATAACCTTCTTCATGGCCTGGTCTCACCACCGGTGTTAGACCAGAGAATGCCAAAAGGCGAACAGTCCAAAGGCAATGCAAGTATAATAAAAGTATGAATATCTCGGGTTGAGCAGTTGTATCTATGGGACCTTTTTGATCCTGGCAGTTGTTGTGAAAGAGTGTGAGTCGTGCCAATCTCCTGGCCCGAAGCCAGCGGTGGAAATTCCACATTCCCATGGCAGGGGCCATTTACTTCATATGACATCCATTGTTGACTTCCCACAAAGTAATCAGGCACTGAAAGATGACGGTCTGAGTGAACCCCACCCTGAATTTGAACTCGCAACCTTACAGTTTTGAGTTGCCTGCTCTAACCGCGATGCCTCCCGGCTGCATAAACAAGCACGTTGCATGTTCACTGCACATACCCGGGTCCTGGGTGCACGTGTATTGAACTTTTCTCTGGCACGGTACGCAGTCGCGGACCGTGCTAGTCGGAGGTGCGGTGGAAGGACAACAAACTCGACACATTTTTAAGCCCGATGGTTTGTGTGCAGGTAGTTTTAAACTTCTCCACATATTAGGTTGCATTTCGTTGTTTTTTGGTCTCCGAGGCACTCGCACCCACACTTTGCCCACCGCACACGACGCAGGCGGCAGGTCGAACACAACACTCGCGCTCGAACAGACTCTTGTGCGCAGTGCCACACTCGCCCGCCTCTCTCTCCCAAGGCGCTGATGGTGGTCCTCTGTTAGGCTGAGTTCTCCTACTTGAGCTCATAGTCGGTTCAGACAACAATTTCCACAAGTGGAGCACAATGCGTGTCCAGTAATTGGACCTTGGCCGTGAGTTTTCCCATAAGGGCGATGAACGTTCACACTTGTGTACAAAGATCCCCGACATAGCCTTCAGCGGACTGTTTTGACGCGTACTGTTTGCGAGCAGCTATTACGGGCAGTTGGTGTGGCCAGCACCACGCCCGATCGCCTTTGTCTCACCAATGCTGATTGGTTGCACATCGCACCAGGTGCTCATTTAAGGCTGGATCGATTGAAGGGGTGGTTCAGAATCTGGTCTCTGACATTACTTGCCACCGACGTGAACCATGGGCGGGAATCAAACTTGGCTTGCCGAGTTCGCTAACCACTATGCCACCGCTTGCGTCCATTCGCACTGGTGCGAGAAAACAAACTCGCAGACTCCGGTTCAACCTCGTATATAAATAGGGGGGGAAAGTGCTGTCATCAAGCACGTGGCGACACGGGCACGCGTTAGGGGTGATTTGGTCAGAACCGTTCCCGAACTTCTCAGAGATACCAAATTCTCTGGTCACTTTCAAATGATGTGCATGGTCCGGAATCGAACCCAGACGTCCAGAAACGTAACACTCAGCGCCGCTGTTTCTTCACGTACACAGAGACATGCTGTATTATTTACATCCTTTATTTTCTTAAACGTTGTCGTGAAACTTTTTCAATGTAATTATTTTCATGCCTCATTTAAAGCATGGCACGTGACCTTAATTTACACACTCCACTTTCGGCTTGAGGCAAGGCAGTCGTCGCACAGGATGAAAGGAAATTGCTTCGCGTACGTGTCATCATTAAGATGGAGCTGTTCTTACACTTGTAGTTAAGATGCAAAACGTTTGCATGCATTTCAACGTTGAAGGGTGGGCGTTATATTCGGGGCCGGACACTCAACATAAATGCGTCTGTTATTGCTTGTGGCTACATTGAACAGCGGGTGAGCGAGACAATCAAGCCACCTGGTTTTGTCTTGCTTTGTCGCCGGTTATCTGTATGAACAACTCGGAATAAAGCTGGCTTATCTCTGCTTAGGGGGCAGTCTCGTCCACAATGGTATTATTAAGCCTTGCTATTTACCCTGTAAATGTATGCCCTGAAACGGAGATAAGGTAATGAATGTTCTGGCTTTAAAGTCAAATTTGCACCCTAGGCAAGCCCTACGGTCAACAACGGATTGTGAGATTAATTTCAAATCCATTAGAGCATAGTGGACATGGTGTAGGTTTGATTTTGGCTTTCCAAGAAAGCTTTTGGTGATTTTGTCATTTCTGTTGTGGTGGGGTGCTGGGGGTAAAGTCGCCCGCAGTTCTCTCCATTTAACCGTAACGTCGTGGCCTCGGGGCCCTGTGGCACCGAGCAGGCCGAAGGACACGACCGACCGCTCCGTGCGATGGGAATACGAGAACGGCGACGCCGCACAATCTCGCGATGCACTGCGAGCTTCGGCGGTGGCCATGCGAGCGCTCAAATGAAGCTGCCTGCGGTCCACGCTAACGCCGTACAGTGACGCATTCAGACACCTTCAGAGCGCGGTCGTGTAGAGAGTGTGTGTGTGTGCAATGCGTTGTACCATCACAGTGACCCAGGTTTAATTTCTGGCCATGTTCAGTACAAGTGGAAAATTGGTGTGTGAACCTGTTCCTGGCCTCATAGCTGTCGAAATAAATAACTATTCCATACCATTTCGTATGTATGTTGAACGTAATTCGCACCCGTACGTAGCCAACCTCACGGTTAGGGTTGAGGTAGGGGAGCGTTAGGGTTGGGGGGTAGGGTTAAGTTAGTATTGTAACAATTCCTAAGCCTTGTGGTCAATGCGGGTTGGTGACGGGGGGGGGGGGGGACAGAACTGGCTCTGATATTGCTCACCGCCACGTTGGCTGTGGCCGTAAATCAAGCAATGGGTCGCCATTGCTTGATTTATTTGACCACTTTGAGAGTTATTTGACCACTTTGGTCAATACCTCATCATGCTGGTCAGTGAAGGTGAGTGCACTCGGCAGGCACAAACCTGCTTAGCTTCTGACTTCCGTGTGATTTGATCAGTGTCTATGTATCGGTGTATGTATTCAAAATTAAGCCATTTTACAATAAGCATGTCGTGCTCGCCTCAGTATACAGGGTGTTTCAAATTAATGGACCCGATTTGAAATCGCTATATCTCTGCAACCACGAACTGCCCATGAATGAAACTCTTGCCACTTGAAAGGGCGAGGCATAGAGAGGGTGGGGCATAGAGTTTCAAATGATTACCGCGAGATGCCTCTCCCAGCGCACAAACAACCCCTAGCCTCAGTCATTCGCAAGATGGCGACCCCGCAACACAAGGGGTGTTTTGCGTTCTGCAGTTCAGTAAGACTGAATCCGGTATTGCTAGGTGCAGGGTGCGTTTCAACGGCGTTTTGGCATTGATGGTGGCACAAAAGACCGTGTTTTTGTGCCACCATTAGCGACTAATCTGGAAGATCTCAAAAACAGAATCACGGCAGTGGTGACTTCAGTGGAAGAAGACACTTTGAGAGGCGTTTGGGACGAATTCAACTTTTGCCTCGATGTTGTCCGTACAGCAGGTGGAGGGCACATAGAGCATTTATAAAATGGTTAGTAAAACTTGATAACTCATTAAACCGTTTGTAACTTTTTGTGTAATTGTAACATGTTGCCATCGTGATATAAACTTCTTTGAAATTGGGTCCATCTTTTTAAAACTCCCTGTATAGCTGCTGCCAGCACACTTTCCCCTGTGGTGTATGTGTGTGTGTGTCTAAGTGGGGAATGTGTATGTGTGTTACCGCAGTCTGATTACCGATACCAGTACACGGAGTGCGACGTGACGGGCGGGCGGTGGCGCGTCGCCGTGCCGCACTCCCCCGGCGCCTGCACGGGGCTCCCCGAGCCCATCAAGGGGACCGAGTGCTGTAAGTCTTGAAGAGCGTTTGCACTGCCATTGAGCCTGCATGCGCATCGGAGTCGGTCATTACATGTGGCATGTTCATTAGGCCTGCAAGGGATGATATAAATTCATTTGCTTCGTTTTTTTATGAGAATTTTCCTACTGTTGCTTCTCCGCACCCTCTCTCTGCACACAGCGTTGGTGTACGGTGCTATTTCAGGAATATTTTGATATTTTTTTCCTCTATTTTCTGTTTGCACAGTCACATAATCACTTTAAGATGTTTTCTTGTTCATGTTTTTTGTTTGTTGCGGTTGCACCTGATTCAAGAGCCGAATGGCTCACAGGGCTATACCAAATAAATGAACTATGAACTATGAACTCATCTTTCTCTAATCCTCTTGTCATCTTTCATCTCCTTTGTCTCCTCCTCAATCTCCTATCTCTGAATTGAGCTCTTTTCTCTCGCATCCACCACCTCTTTTCTCAACGCTTCCTCTTCACGCTCTTCATTTTTCCTATTGCTGTGTTGTACCTCACCTATCCTTCTCCATCTCCTACCTGTCTTCATTTCCTATTCCTTCTTACTTTTATTTTCACCAATTCCTTATCTTTTTTTCCCTCTTGCCACTCCTCTTTCTCCTCTTAATAATTATTCTCCTATTCATCGTCCCTGCTCATTCTCATCCTTTCTCCTCTTCCCCCACATCTCGTGCTCCTATTTAACGCTCTCCCTCCAACTTTTTCCTGCTCGTCTCCTTCAACGCTTTCTCCACCCGTTTTTCTTTCTTCTTGTATCAATTTGTCGGAACACTTCGCTCCCCCCCCCCTCTCGCCCCCCCTGCCTCGCCAGCATTCTCGTGCGGGCCGGGCGAGTTCTTGCAGATGCTGCAGCAGTCGTGCGAGCGGTGCCGCGCGGGCTCCTACTCGTTGGGCGACGGCGTCCTCTTCGACGAATGGGACGCCGTGCCGCCAGACTTCCTCAACATGGCCGCCATGGCCTCCGTGGAGGACGGGCCCGACACCCCCGTCGAGAACTGCACAAGGTGAGCCGTTAGCCGGGGTATCCTCCACACCTGGATTAGGCCTCCGCTCTTCAACGCCTGGGTTAGGCTGGGAGCTACGAAGTCTGGGTTAGGCTACTAGGCCAAGGTTAGGGCTACTTGCAGCTACTAGGTCTCGTTTAGGCTTAGGGCAGGGGTCGGGAACCTATGGCTCGCGAGCCAGATGTGGCTCTTTTGATGATTGCATATGGCTCGCAGATAAAACAAAATATTCTCACTTGTTTTAATCCATCCATCGATTTTTCACTGCGCATGTCCTGTTCAGGGCTGCAGGAGCAATTGTCCATTATTTTAATTGGATGATACTGGCCTACGTTTGCCGTTGCTGGGTAAAACAGGTAAACGCCCCCTTTTGAATCAGTCTGAGACTGCGTCTGCTCGGTCATTAGCTCAAAGCTAACCCTTCGACGAAGAAGATGGCGAAAAGAAAAAAAGACGACGAGTATCGTACATTTCAGGACGAATGGACCGAAGAATTCGCCTTTGTGGAGAGAGCGGGTTCTGCGGTGTGTCTAATTTGCAATGACAAAATTACATCGTTGAAACGGTCGAATGTAAAGCGGCACTTCGACATGCGCCACGCTACCTTTGCATCAAAATACCCTGCGGGAGACAGCAGAAAGAAAGCGTGCCAAGAGCTTCTGAGCAGGGTGCAAGCTAGCCAGCAGCAACTCCGCGTATGGACCCGGCAAGGTGACTATAATTCGGCTAGCTTTGCTGGTTCTTTAGCAATAGTGAGGAACGGAAAACCATTCACAGATGGCGAGTATGCTAAAACGTTCATGCTGGATGTAGCCAATGAACTTTTTGATGATCTTCCGAACAAAGACAAGATAATCAAACGGATACAAGACATGCCTCTGTCGGCAAGAACTGTTCATGATCGTACCATCGTGATGGCAAACAAAGTGGAGGAAACGCAAGTGAAGGACATAAATGCAGCGCCGTTCTTTTCTCTGGCTTTGGATGAGTCAACAGACGTGAGCCATTTGTCGCAGTTCAGCGTGATTGCAAGATATGCTGTTGGTGACACACTGCGCGAAGAAAGTCTTGCTGTTCTGCCATTAAAAGGGTCCACAAGAGGTGAGGATTTATTCAAGTCTTTCATGGAGTTTGCTCAAGAAAAAAGTCTACCTATGGATAAACTTCTCTCAGTGTGTACTGATGGTGCTCCGTGTATGGTGGGGAAAAACAAAGGATTTGTGGCGCTTCTCCGTGAACATGAAAATAGACCCATCCTAAGTTTCCATTGCATTATACACCAGGAGGCACTTTGTGCTCAGATGTGTGACAGGCAGTTTGGCGAAGTGATGTCGCTGGTCATTCGTGTGATCAACTTTATTGTTGCCCGAGCCTTAAATGATCGCCAGTTTAAAACACTGCTGGATGAAGTTGTAAATAACTATCCTGGTCTGCTTTTGCACAGCAATGTGCGTTGGTTGTCAAGAGGGAAGGTGCTTAGCCGTTTTGCGGCTTGCCTGAACGAAATCCGGACTTTCCTTGAAATGAAAGGCGTCGGGCATCCTGAGCTAGCCGACACCGAGTGGCTCCTCAAGTTTTACTATCTCGTAGATCTGACTGAACATCTGAACCAGCTCAACGTGAAAATGCAAGGCATTGGAAATACAGTGTTATCCCTTCAACAAGCTGTATTTGCTTTTGAAAACAAGCTGGAGCTTTTCATCACGGATCTTGAAACAGGTCGTTTACTACATTTTGAAAAACTGAGCCAATTTAAAGATGCATGCACAGCAAGTGAGCCCATTCAAAACCTTGATCTCCACCAGCTAGCTGGCTGCACATCCAGTCTCCTACAGTCCTTCAAAGCACGCTTTGGAGAATTTCGTGAGCACACTCGTCTTTTTAAGTTCATCACCCATCCAAACGAGTGTTCACTGAACACAGCCGACCTGAATTACATCCCTGGTGTCTCCGTCAGAGATTTTGAAGCAGAAGTGGCTGACCTGAAGGCCTCAGACATGTGGGTGAATAAGTTCAAGTCACTGAATGAAGATTTGGAAAGAATCACACGACAGAAAGCGGAGTTGGCGAGCAAGCACATGTGGACAGAAATGAAAAAACTCCAACCCGAAGACCAGCTGATTCTCAAAACTTGGAACGCGCTTCCTGTCACATACCACACACTGCAGCGTGTGAGTATTGCTGTATTGACCATGTTTGGATCTACGTATGCATGTGAGCAGTCATTCTCACATCTTAAAAACATCAAGTCCAACCTACGATCACGTTTAACGGATGAAAGCCTCAACGCTTGCATGAAGCTTAACCTCACCAAGTACCAACCCGACTACAAAGACATCAGCAAATCCATGCAGCACCAGAAGTCGCATTAATGGTGAGTGTTATAACAACATTATTTAAAAGAATAAATTCAGAGGCTTATTATACTGACATTTAGTTGAATTCACTTTTAAAATATATTATATGGCTCTCACTGAAATAAATTTCCAAATTTTTTGCTTTCATGGCTCTCTTAGTCAAAAAGGTTCCCGACCCCTGGCTTAGGGCAACTAGCACGTTGTACTGCTATAATATGGCTGGGAGCTACGAAGTCTGGGTTAGGCTACTAGGCCAAAGTAAGGGCTACTTGCAGCTACTAGGTTTCGTTTAAGCTTAGGGCAACTAGCACGTTGTACTGCTATAATATGGTACGGGAGACCCTTGAATATCGCGGGTTTATCGTTCGCGGTTTCGACTGACCGCGGGCAACCTCTTTGTGCTCCAAGTTAACAATTTCGGGAGCTTTGGCCATTCGTGGGTATACTGTAGCCGGAAGTACTGTATCATTGGCTGACCCCGTGGTGCGGGGCGGGCGAGGGATGCAAGGCAGTCGGTGGCACCTCAATCTTAGCCGACGGCCTTCATAGGTGCTACTCGCTTAACAGCACTTGCCTCAACGGTATGTTAAGGCTGTCTGGGGGGGGATCTTTGTGCGTGTGTGCTCCCCATGCATGAGGCACGCTTGCCTTCTGCCCGCGTCCTGCTTGTGTGGCACACAGCTCTGGCTGGACTCCCAATGGCGACGCGATCGTGTCCAACCAGGACGAGTGCACTGCGTCGCTCGTCTATGCCGTCAACCTCAAGAAGCCTGGCGAGTTGGTCTTCGAGTACCAGTACCCAGATTCCGGGCTCTTCTTTGAGTTTTTCGTGAGTACTCAGTTCCGTCCCCTCCCAGTGTCCCACAAGGCTCCCACAGGGAGAGTCTCACATGAATAAACAGTTTTGTTTATTATCGTATGATGTGTATATTGCCTATACAGCATTGTTTAGTACATTGTATTTCGACTCACTCATTATCATCTCTTGTCTGCAGGTCTCTCATCTCTGTTTCTTATTTGTCTGTGATCTCACTGAGCGGTAACTCTTTGTGCCCCAATGAGCCACACCTCCGAGTGGGCCAAAGCTCCATGGCAGGCCAGTCTCATGTCCCTTGGGCCACTCTTCATTATGAGCACTGGGCGTAGTACATATCATAGCAAGACCGTAATTATAATATATATATTGGTGGGGACACATCCCCCCCAATATTCAAATATGCTTAAAATGTCCCCCCAATATATTGCTATAAAAAATATTTTTAAAAATAATCATTGCTATACTATGTTCATTAAAAAAAAACATTTGCTAAACCTTGACCACAATATCTGGACTTGTCTTCATATAACAATGCATAGATTATGTTTATATTATTGTGTTTATGGTTGTACTTTATTGATCCCTAATCTCTGCCATTATATACAATGAAACAAGAAAAGGTAAAAAATAAAAACAGAGCAATGTAATACAAAACACTATTAGACATTATTGTAGAACAAAGTCCATCCCATGTGTTAGTGAATTTTTAAATATTTTAGGCAGGATATTCATTTTCAAATTTAGATTTTTTTTTTCTGGAAGATTTGGTCCCCCCCAATGTTGACTCCATGGCCTTGTATAATAGCAATCGTACAAATGACAATAATGGTATTTGGTACGTGCTCCAGTGTGAGTGATAGCTAAATAAACACGTGGTCAATGCAAGGTCACAGAACCATGTTCTTAACAGTTAGTAATGATTGTCTTGGTGCTCCATCAGGGTTATGTGTTAGGTAATCTTAAAGCTTGCCACATTGGACCGGTTTGGTCATGACGTGTGCAAATGCTGTTTGGAGCAGCTGTGCTCGGATAAGTATGCCCAGGTTTGTTTACAGTTCCCCCGAAGTTAAAACAAATGTGTGGGGCTCAATCGGATAGGCAACCTACCTTGGCTCCTTTGTTTAACAGAAGGCAAACGAGCACAGATGCTTAGTTAAGTAAAGATACGAGACATTCCAGGGAGGATGTGGGGGGGAGGTTATTTACATGAAGTTTGCAATTGTTTTTCCTACATGCAAATGTTTTTAGAATTGTTAATTAAATATTCAGTGTTGGATCTGGCCAGGTAGTACTGTGGCTAGTGTTCTTGAATCTTAATTGGGAAACGCTGTGAGTCCCAAACCGGGCTGGGGCTCAGTTCATTGCCTGTAAGATGAGTACCCCGCTGTGGGAAGTCCGCAGCGGTTGTCCTGTAGAGAGCACAACTCCTGTCATGGGAATGTGGAATTTTGGTATTCACTCGCCGTCCTCCAGATGCCATCAGTTAAATCGCTAGTCAGTCAAATCCATACAAAAGAAGATCAGTGACGATGCCTCTTAGGCTTTAGAATCTATTAATTGATCCGTGCATTGTTTCACCCCACTGGCGATGGTGCGCAGTGTACCTCCATAGTCTCTCACCTAGTTGACTAAAGGGGGCAGCACTGCATTGATGCTCGCTGACAAAGCAGCCCCCGTCGCTGCGCCGTGCCCAGCGCTACCAGCGCCGCCACTAATGGTGTTTTGACAAAAACAAAGTGCGTCTGAGTGCGGCGCTCTCTTAGGAACAAGCATGCGGTGTGTCGGCACCATCACGTCCAAGTCGGAGTGCGCTTTGTTTCTGCAGCGATCGCGGTCCCAGCTCTGTGAGATGACTTGCCTGCAGCTCGGGGTGGTCACCTGACCATAACACAGCAAGACGAGTTTGTCCGCTGCTCTTTTTGGTGCATTTTTAAGCTTTTACTGTTGATCGTTCTGGTTTATGAATCAAGCTTGCACAAACCATGTTATCATTTGTTACACGTTCTTAGAGGAACTGCATTATGTATTTCTATGTGGGACGAGGGTGCTGCGTTTCAGAACCATAATATCGAAGATCACATTGCATGTTATTTCTGCAGTGTTAGCATTTTGTACTCTCAGTGGGATAACATGCCTCTATCTCAGTGTGGCCATGTAATACAAAACTCAAGAGCAGAGACAAATCCCAATATATACGTTCAATAACCAAACTGTGATGTCAGTGTAGATGCTTACTTATGTTCTCCGAGCACTCCATCACAGGTTGGTAGCCACACACGTTCTTGCAGAGGAGGATTACAGTGTAAGAGACCCTCCATTTAGCCCCACAAACTCGTGTGGCCGATTGACCGTCACTTGATGAATAACCTTTGAGCACAGTGTGAGGAAGTGCCTCCCCTGCTGTGTAAAGGAGTAAAAGGCCACTTGAAGGATATTTCAGAAGTTCTGTGAAGAAAACCTTCCCACCAGCTATTCTCCGACACGCGGGACACTCCCGCTCTGTAAGATTTCCGAATGGCCCAAAATTTTAGACTTAAAAAATAAATGACAGAGACAATCAACGTCCACACGCGCACTTGCACGTGTGCACAGATGAGCAGATTCCACGCTCCCCTGGTTGGAAGGACACTTTTTTTTGTGGTGGCAGCCAGAGTCTGTGCTGGTGGCGGCAGCAGCATGCACTTGTAGATTTGAAGCTTTCGTGACTACAAGGATCCATACTCTTTGGTTCTATTCGGTAAAGTCACGTAGGTAAAAAAGTAAAACGACAAAAATCACGACGTTTCGGCCACAACACAAGTGGCCTTCTTCAGGTGAAGCTCTGTCGTCCCGACAGTTCTGTTCCTTCACCTGAAGAAGGCTACTTGTGTTGTGGCCGAAACGTCGTAATTTTTGTTGTTTTATTTTTTACCTACGTGACTTTACCGGATAGAACCAGAGTAAGCATGCACTTGCTTTTTGGGTGCACTTCCACTCTGAGCAAAGAATGTGAGCAAGCCAAACAAGCATCGACTGTCTCCCTGTTCCATCGTCTGCCACCTGCAGGCCATGTGGTGGCATAGAAATGACGTGATGCGGCCCGTGTTCACAACACAATCGAATTTCTATTTTTAAAGTGTCCGAATGCAAACAAAAAAATCACAGCTCATGATTTTATCTACACAGTGTGTTTTTTTACTTTGAAGCTTTACATTCAATCTACCCTTTATTTAGAATGAGGTTTTGGAGATTAGGGTTATATTGGTGTGCGTAGCGGATCCTTCGACGCTCGCACTGATTGTTGCAAGTCCCAAACCCGCTTGGCCGCTCGCTGACTCCTCGTCCCGTCGTTGGAGTTGTCCTGTACCACATTATGGGAAATCGACGATTTTTGTCCTTGGGAGAGAATGGTATCTTCAGGAGCAAACCGGCAGATGTCTTGGAGAACAACCGCATGGTCCGATCTGAAAACACGTTGGACAGAGAAGATCTATATTTGCAGCATACATATACACAGCAAAATCGTGAAAACCCTCTGCAGTCACTAAAGAAAGCGGCTCACTGTGGACACCCAATGGGTGAGCGGGAGGGAGGCCGCCGTCCCGGGGTGCGCTGGCGACGCAACAGACCGAGGGAGCCTTTCTCCGCGGTGTTTGCGAGTTGGCGCTGCAGGCCGAGATTACATTCTCTCTCCCTTCCTGCCCTCATCGCCGGGAGCCTCGAGAACGCGACGCTGCTTTACAGGGGGGCCGACATTGTGGGGGGGGGGGGCCCTATTTACTTCACCATCGCTCGCCAACGTAACCGCAGTGCTGTTGGTGACTTTGCTTGAGAGATTAGTGGATTGATCTCCATTCGGGGCTGGCAGTCAGCAGCTCGTCACCTTACCATCAGAGTACGGTCCCCGAAGATGGTGTTGGAACTCCTACATCTGAAGCCACTTGAATAAGACTTCTTTATTGACACGAGGGGAAGACCTTTCATATGCCCTGCAAGCAATGTTCATCACGTCAATCAAACTGAAACTTGTATTGCTCTGTAAACTTTTATTGAATCAACAACACACTATCGTTGTGTTTTTGTGTTGTGGTGAGCTGGGAGCCTCAACTCACTGTACTTGACAGCCCAGTTTGTTTCTGGGTAGCTGTTCGTCTTTGAGATTATTTAGATTATTTTGCCGCTAAAAATGTCCAAATGATGAGACACTTTCTTGAGATATCATTTGTGATGGCCTGGTCGCTTCTGAAAAATAAGTTAATACCTCGGTGGCCTTTGCCTTGTAGGATGGGGATGGTTTAATTTTATTTGTTTGGGTGATTTGTTCACCTCTCTTGTACTTTGCACTCCTATCGTGTTGTTATTGTTTGTTGTTTTAACTTTCTTATCCACCCCTAGTGGACATCTGTGAAAAAGAGCTTTATAGCTCATATGATTTCTCCGGTATAAATAAATATGTAGATTCTGATTCTTTGTACTCTGGGTAACAGCAGTGCTGTCTTGGTGCTCTGGCTCAGTGTTAGCAGCCAGAGGCGTCCAGGGACATAACACACACATATATACAATATATCTGCACCAATAGCCTCCTTAACAACAAGGCTTACAGCCTTAAATGGGGCAACCGAGGGAGATAATACTGCATGTCTACTGTCGGAAATATGTATTGCTTTGTCTTAATAGGCCAATTTATGACTTCCCTATAAATTTGAAGCCACATTGTAGCCAATAAAGTAGATTTAACAGCAGGCAAAGGTGTGATCGCAAGTGGCAGGAAAGCACGACTTTCACTGCCCATCATACCGCTCCTGTTGTGATGTGTTTTCTCATCATTTACAGAAAGTGTTGGGTTTTAATGGGCTATTAAAGCACGGCATTAACAGACTTCCTATATGGTAGAGACTCACCACAGGTCCTTCGGCTCTTTCAGGAGGGCACTGCATTTGGAGACTCTCTTCGATGAGTGCTATGCATGTGGGAGGAAAGTTGGCTACCCGGAGAAAACCGATGTGCACACGGGGAGAACGTTCAAACGCTTGTATAAAGCCACCTTGCAACCAGACTGGGTTTGAGAGATCCACAGCACGCGATGGAATTTTCATGTCTCGCCACCCCCGAATCCAAAGCACCGGGTTGAGGTAACCACATCCTCCGAGTGGACTTTAATCGCATTTTGGTTAAACCTAGTTTCACCGCGTGCGGTTACACCACCGCGTGCGGCTTCTCGGATGTGCCGTACGGCGCGCCGCTGCGTCTCGCACTGCACCGCGTGGTGCCGTTCGCCGTCGTTTCCCGACGTTGCGCTCTGCCTGCTGCGAGCTCCATGAGAGGCCACGTGGGCAGAGACGCGGGGCTTGGTGCCAAAACCACACGCGGTGTGGCATGGAGCCGCTCATCCAGATTCTCAGCTGCAGGGAGTTGATGGTATCAGCCTGGCTACCGCTGACTGTATGGAAGTAAAAACATCGGCTTTCTATCTTTGTTTACAATACCAAATGTATACAAGTGTTGTACACGTACAGCCCCTTGTCATCGACTGCTGGACGAGTGCCTCCCGACGCCGTGCAGGTTGTGGCGGTTATTTGACCATACTTCACCACGCTTGGGTCAGTGCGGATTGGTGAAGATGCGTGAGCATAGAAGTACAGCACAACAAGCTATGTTTCTGCACTCCCGTCTGCTGCCCCCAACACAGCGCTGCATCCGATAATACCTGTGGCACCTGGCGGTCGCGACACGTGGCACGGCACGGGGTCACTTGGCGATGGGCTTCGTTGTAGAAGGCGACACGCGTCGGATTTCTCAAGGGCTTGCGACTGCATGTCAAGACGCGAGTGGGGTTGTTGGGGGGGGGCGACTTGCGTGCGAAGATGCGGCAACTTGCATAGGGAGCGACGACATTTACCACAGCGAGAGTCTTGCGTGCCGGTGCCCACAGATGCAGAACGACCAGTGCCAGTCGCTCACGGAGGAGCAGGAGCAGAAGTGGATCCCTCGCACGGACCGGGGCCAGTGGCTGGAGCACCGGGTGCGTGCGTGTGTGCGTGCGTGTGTGTGCGTGTCTGCGTGCGTGCGTGTGTGCGTGTGTCCGTGTCTGCGTGTCTGCGTGCGTATGTGTGTGTGCGTGTCTGCGTGTGTGTGCGTGCGCGCGTGTCTGCGTGTGTGTGCGTGCGCGCGTGTGTGTGCGTGTCTGCGTGTGTGCGTGCGTGTCTGCGTGTGTGCGTGCGTGTCTGCGTGTGTGCGTGTGTGCGTGTGTCCGTGTGTGCGTGTCTGCGTGTGTGTATGCGTGCGTGTCTGCGTGCGTGTCTGCATGTGTGTGCGTGCGTGCGTGTGTGGTGTGTGCGTGCGTGTGTGGTGCGTGCGTGCGTGCGTGCGGACCACGTTGGTACCAGCGACAGCACCAGCGACATCATCATCCGGCATCGCTGCTGCTGTTACTATCATCATCACCATCATCAATACCATCGTCGTTATTGTCAACACCATCATCATCATCGCACTTACCACTCATTATCACCCATTAGTATCACTATCGTCAACAAGCATAGACACACTTACCAATTTCACTATCATCACCACTGTGATCACCATCATCACCATCACACTTGCCACTGTAGGTATGTAAGTATTAATTGATTATGACAATAATTGGCTCTTCGTGCAAGGGTCTCGCCTAGAAAATGATGTATAACACAATAGGCTCTTGTTCGAACAATTCATTTTAATCCATGTGCACCTCAATGGCACGTGGAAGCGGTAGTGCGTGAACCCGGCGACCTGAGTTCTATTCCTGCTCATGGCCACCAACCCCAGTGACGAATATCTGTACCCGCCCTGGGCCTCCCGTAGGTCGACTCGGCCTCAAATGAATACCCAGTACGGTGTGAAATTGACCATTGCCACTCGGGAGACAAAGACCGCCGGTTGTGGTTCTAGCCACCCAACCCCTCGTGTGCCGTGCCAGCCTTTTATAGGTACTGCTCGCTAACAGCTCCAGGGGGCATCTTTGTCTCAATGGTGCAGGTGGCCCTGCAAGTGGGGAACAACGTCGTCTACTGGCGTACCACCGGCTACCTTCTGGAGAAGGTCCCCAAGCCGGTGATGATTCGACGCATCTACATTACGGGTAACTTAAGACTCGCCCCCTGCTCCATCTCCCCTCCACACATATGGTCCCACGGTGCGTCGTCGACAAAGCAGCCCCCGGCTCTTCCGGAACGCCTTGCGGCTCCGCCATCCTGCTGTGTCCAGCCTGGTGCCACGGCTGTAGAAGAGCCATCGCCCCGCACTCAGAAGGGTGCAAGTTCAAACCTGGTCACAGGGAGACTCGCTCAACTTTCCCAATTGGGTCAATAAAGTGAACATTGGTTGTATTAAAAAAACATTAGCCCTGACATAGCAATGTGGAATTTAAATGACTTGCTCAGGGCTGCCAATGGAAATGACGTAGAGCCGTGTAATCGATGTTTTTTTCTGTTAGAGTGTTTAGTTTGTTGTGCTTCCACTGCACCTCCATTGAGCACGGTTGACCACGTACGGTGTGAAAAAAGTTTTGCTCAAATTACATGTTTTAGTCATCGACTACCCTTGCGTTTATCTGCTCAATTAGTCGCCTAGTTGGAGCGCACAAGAATAGTTGGGAAGAAATCGTTCGCTACCTCCAGTGTCTTATTCTATAGCCTCAGAAGGCAGCAAAATCTGTGTTGAATACCTACTCACATGTACCATCCTCAGCAGTTGTATGCCATATTCATATTGAGTGCGCTTCTTTAACATAATAAACACAAAGGTGTGCTTTAGGTGTTACTGTTCCCAGGTTAGTGTATACAAGGCACATAAACAGTACATATTTTATGTATGGTATGTTGAGGATGGAAAGCTTAAGAGTGTTATTTAACCGTGTCTCTTTATGGACTGGACAAAAAATATTAAAACTATTTACCGCTGAAATGAATGTGACCCGACACTGATCTGTTTACAGCCCAGAACCAGTGGTGGAAGTTCCACATTCCTATACCAACTTGATAAAAAAACATAGATTTCCATTTACAGTATTTGCAAAATGCCCACATTTTTAAAGAGATACTGTGTTGTCAACTATTTGGATAGTAAATTCTACCAAATATCGGCTTTGGCACCTGCTAGCCAAGGCATACTATTTATGCATATAAAATATATTTGTGGCATATGCAAAATATGTAAACCCATACTCTTTGGTTCTTTCGGTAAAGTTTATTTTATTTTCTACCTACGTGACTTTACCAAAAGAACCAAAGAGTATGGATTCCTGCAGTCACGAAAGCTTCAAATCTAGATATAAACCCAGTTATTAAAAAAATTGGCTTTTTTAAGTTACGAAGCATTCCAACGTTTCAGAGTAAATGCAACAAGGTCTGTGTTGCATTACTCGCTGGTGAAGCCAATGCGTAGATCAGGATCCCGGTTCATTTTTTGTCAAATTTTACTTTTTAGTGTTCCTTTTTTCGTGTTCGTTTTTTTTTGGCAGAACCGTCCCAAAGTCTCCCGTGACCAAGAACGAGCCGCGTCGCCAACGCGCCCCGTTTCACCTGTTTCCTCCCAGATGTGAATCTGCACCGAGAGCTTTTGTGTGGAGCGAATGAATGGGGACCCCAATTCAGCGCCGTAACTCTGCACGCTTAGTTCTCCAATGTGGCTCGTCACGCTCGTGAACAGTTCGCCGATCGGCAGGTCACACGTGGTGGGGTAGAAGTGTGGAAACCCTCGACTCTTACAAGATGTTTGGCCAGCGTGAAAGAGTAGGCCAACGTTCCCTCGAGGGATTCTCTAGAGCTCCCGCTAGAGGGAATTGTGGCCTCTCTAAAGCTTCCTTCCCAGGGAATGTCAGCCGACGATGAAAGCCTTCAACAGAGCTCCCTCTGGAGGGTGTCTTGGCCTACCGTTGTGGAGGCCTTTCCGCCAGCAGTGGCATGAGCCTTTCATACAGGGCTCTACCCTTGCCTACACTCAGGTTCATTGCGTTTGCAAGCTTGCTGCATATGTCCCAAGTGCGCGCGCCTGTCCGTGTGGGCAGCGGTAACGCCGTGGTTAGCGCACTTCGCCCCGAACACGACAGTCCACATTTGATTCCCGCTCGCGGCTAACATCGGTGGCGATTATCCGAACGGGTCCTGGGCCACGCCTAGCCTTCACAGGTGCTGCCCGCTCGCAGCACGCTGCCCCAACAACCGTGCGTAGGCTACGCGTGGGATCGTTGTCTTTGTGGCTGCCGCCCGCCCGCCCGCCCGCGCGCGCGCAGGAGTGGCGTACACCTCGCAGTGCTTCCCCTGCCGCCCGGGGACGTTCAGCGAGAGGACGGGCGCGGCGTCCTGCAAGCCCTGCCCTCGCAACACCTTCTCCAGCAAGGGGGCCGTGTCGTGCACCGCCTGCAACGCCACCACACACTACGCAGGTACGGGGGGTGGCGTGGGGGCGGGGGCACGGAGACTCATGGCAGCGAGGTCAGGGGGCGCTATCCCTACTCGGTGGGCTCACTTGTAGCAGGCCCGCAATGTTATTGTCACCGTTGCCATCGCGGTAGCTCTGTAGTGTCTGCTTCCGTGGGTATTTCTCGAGCACAAATGGATGCACTGCTCTGAGAGGTGCGATTTGAAACTTTGGTTTCATTGCATTACGACGGCAGCCGAGTGGGGATAAAAATGTGGAAAAACCACTTTTATTTACGTCAAGGGTCGCAAGAGGTGAGACGTGTGGCACATATCACATCACCGTTGGTGGCCACCGTGGGTGATGTGTGTGTCTCAAAAAAGTTTCCATTGCTGTTATACTATATTTTAATGTTTTTAGATTTGCGCCAATTAAACATTTGGAAATTGCGGGTGTGTGGGGAGTGGTGGTGTAGTGGTTAGCGCGCTGCGCTACAAACCGGACGACCCAAGTTCGATTCCCGCTGACGGCCAACACCAGTGACGATTATCTTAACCAGTTCGGGGAACCCCCTAAGTCGACTCGGCCTCAAATGAGTACCTGGTGCAGTGTGTAAACATCGCCTCGAGGCAAAAGTGGTCTGGCCTGGTGCTGGCCACCCACCCCCTCGTGTGCCATGCCAGCCTTCATAGGTGCTCGCTAACAGCACTTGCCCCAATAGTCTGTTAAGGCTATACGGGTGATCTTTGTGTTTAAATGTGCGCATGCCTCCATGTGTCCCACAGAGCCCGGCTCGTCCGAATGCAAACTGCGGCCTCCTTGCACTGCGCGGGACTACTTTGAAGTGCACAGCCCTTGTGACATCAACCACAAGGTGAGTGGGCTCGAGACAACAATCCTTTGATCAACTACAAGACTTCATTTGATTAAAGATCGTCCTTGCGTTTGCTCCTACCTACATTTTTCATATGATAAACACGCAAACGTAACCACCCCCCCCCCCCGCCCCCGTACGGCACAGACGCAGCTCACGTATGAGTGGGTAGAGCCCAAGAGGTGCCGTGAGGACCTGGCGGGCGCTGTGCAGCTGCCGGCGTCGGGGGACATGAGGCCGTGCCCGCCCTGCAACCCGGGCTTCCAGAGCCTCAACGCATCGCACTGCACCGCCTGCCCCCAGGGAAACTTCTCCAACGGCACTGACGGTAGTGCAGCTCCCACCGCACCGCTCCTGCATGGGCTGCTTTAGTGGGAGAGATGTTTTCTCCTTCGCTTGGTGTGCATGAGGTCATGGGTTCGATCCCGGATCTTGAAGGTGGTCGTGTGGATATCTCTCCGGGTCCTCCGGTATTGCCATCCTCCGCATTTAGAAACAACACGTGTTTAGATGACGTGGCCGCTGCTATAATTTCCAACATGTGACGATGTGATAAGCCACTTCAATGACCGGTCGCGTGTTGCCAAGTCGCCTCTAAAAGAGAGCTGATAGCGCCGTAAGCTTCACCTGGTCAAACAATACAGTTACATCTATTTCAGGTGTGGTGGTTCAGACAAGGCTGAGCATTGTGCACGCAATGTGGTCATCACATGACACGCATGCAAGGCATGATGGGAGTTGTGCCTCGCTGCGGATGGTGAGCATGCCGGTGTGCGTTGTTAAATCCTCGCCGTTGCCCCTCTCGACGTGCCGCACTACGCTGCGGCTCGATGAAGGGTGCTTTGTCCGGCGCAGGGGATAGACACCGGACCTCGTGCGTGTTGCGTTTGTCCCCCGTGCCCCGATACTCGCGGACCACTCAGCGTGCAAGAGCTGCCCCGTGGGCACGGAGTCCGTGGCCGGACTGGAGTACAAGTGGTGGAACAGCCTTCCCGACACCATGAGCAGCGCATGTTACAGCATTCACTACATCAAGTGCGAGGGCAAGGAAGGTGAGCGGTCCCCATTCACCTGCCCCTGTGTCAAGCTCTGAGTCGCTCGGCCATCGCATTCATCATCACGTTCATCATCCTTCACAAAGCAATCATCAGACATGGTCAATCAGCTGCGCAATGAAGGTCTTCCCAAACTGTCGCCATCTCTCATAGGCCAGCGATGTATCAGTCTACCTATCATCTGCACCAGAGTTGGTGTATCAGTCTACCTATCACCTGCACCAGAGTTGGTGTATCAGTCTACCTATCACCTGCACCAGAGTTGGTGTATCAGTCTACCTATCACCTGCACCAGAGTTGGTGTATCAGTCTACCTATCACCTGCACCAGAGTTGGTGTATCAGTCTACCTATCACCTGCACCAGAGTTGGTGTATCAGTCTACCTATCACCTGCACCAGAGTTGGTGTATCAGTCTACCTATCACCTGCACCAGAGTTGGTGTATCAGTCTACCTATCACCTGCACCAGAGTTGGTGTATCAGTCTACCTATCACCTGCACCAGAGTTGGTGTATCAGTCTACCTATCACCTGCACCAGAGTTGGTGTATCAGTCTACCTATCACCTGCACCAGAGTTGGTGTATCAGTCTACCTATCACCTGCACCAGAGTTGGTGTATCAGTCTACCTATCACCTGCACCAGAGTTGGTGTATCAGTCTACCTATCACCTGCACCAGAGTTGGTGTATCAGTCTACCTATCACCTGCACCAGAGTTGGTGTATCAGTCTACCTATCACCTGCACCAGAGTTGGTGTATCAGTCTACCTATCACCTGCACCAGAGTTGGTGTATCAGTCTACCTATCACCTGCACCAGAGTTGGTGTATCAGTCTACCTATCACCTGCACCAGAGTTGGTGTATCAGTCTACCTATCACCTGCACCAGAGTTGGTGTATCAGTCTACCTATCACCTGCACCAGAGTTGGTGTATCAGTCTACCTATCACCTGCACCAGAGTTGGTGTATCAGTCTACCTATCACCTGCACCAGAGTTGGTGTATCAGTCTACCTATCACCTGCACCAGAGTTGGTGTATCAGTCTACCTATCACCTGCACCAGAGTTGGTGTATCAGTCTACCTATCACCTGCACCAGAGTTGGTGTATCAGTCTACCTATCACCTGCACCAGAGTTGGTGTATCAGTCTACCTATCACCTGCACCAGAGTTGGTGTATCAGTCTACCTATCACCTGCACCAGAGTTGGTGTATCAGTCTACCTATCACCTGCACCAGAGTTGGTGTATCAGTCTACCTATCACCTGCACCAGAGTTGGTGTATCAGTCTACCTATCACCTGCACCAGAGTTGGTGTATCAGTCTACCTATCACCTGCACCAGAGTTGGTGTATCAGTCTACCTATCACCTGCACCAGAGTTGGTGTATCAGTCTACCTATCACCTGCACCAGAGTTGGTGTATCAGTCTACCTATCACCTGCACCAGAGTTGGTGTATCAGTCTACCTATCACCTGCACCAGAGTTGGTGTATCAGTCTACCTATCACCTGCACCAGAGTTGGTGTATCAGTCTACCTATCACCTGCACCAGAGTTGGTGTATCAGTCTACCTATCACCTGCACCAGAGTTGGTGTATCAGTCTACCTATCACCTGCACCAGAGTTGGTGTATCAGTCTACCTATCACCTGCACCAGAGTTGGTGTATCAGTCTACCTATCACCTGCACCAGAGTTGGTGTATCAGTCTACCTATCACCTGCACCAGAGTTGGTGTATCAGTCTACCTATCACCTGCACCAGAGTTGGTGTATCAGTCTACCTATCACCTGCACCAGAGTTGGTGTATCAGTCTACCTATCACCTGCACCAGAGTTGGTGTATCAGTCTACCTATCACCTGCACCAGAGTTGGTGTATCAGTCTACCTATCACCTGCACCAGAGTTGGTGTATCAGTCTACCTATCACCTGCACCAGAGTTGGTGTATCAGTCTACCTATCACCTGCACCAGAGTTGGTGTATCAGTCTACCTATCACCTGCACCAGAGTTGGTGTATCAGTCTACCTATCACCTGCACCAGAGTTGGTGTATCAGTCTACCTATCACCTGCACCAGAGTTGGTGTATCAGTCTACCTATCACCTGCACCAGAGTTGGTGTATCAGTCTACCTATCACCTGCACCAGAGTTGGTGTATCAGTCTACCTATCACCTGCACCAGAGTTGGTGTATCAGTCTACCTACCACCTGCACCAGAGTTGGTGTATCAGTCTACCTATCACCTGCACCAGAGTTGGTGTATCAGTCTACCTATCACCTGCACCAGAGTTGGTTTTGCCATTCCGTCTCCACGGTCAACGCTGCATGGGTGCGTTGCCTCCTTTGGCCGGCGTCTCCATCCTCAGTCTCCATCACCGACCTTCATCCCTGCAAGCGACGTGGCCTGTCCAAACACACCAACTCCCCTTGTCAGTCAATATGATGTCTCTAACGTGTGTATATTTTCTCATAACCATTATCATCATTATCATTCTTCCTCGGTTAATAAAATTAGATACATTTTGAAAAGTTATTTTTCGTGGTTTTATAGATTTAATGGTCCCTGTCATAGGAATGTGGAATTTTCACCACTGACTCAGGGCTGCCAATGAATATTAGCATTGTCCAATGCTTTCTTAAATGAATGGTAATTTTGGGATACATTTCCATCTTTACCAACACAAGTTGTTTGTCCATTGTGCACCATTGTTGGCAATGAAAATTCACCGAGGCATTGATTTGATTTTGACTGGACCAGGTGTGCTCAAGTGTGCAAAATTTGTTTAGATTTAATTAGACTTAGCTGTGAATGTGGGCTGACCGGCATTTGAATCTTAGAGGCTTCCCGTTGCGCACTGTCAAACACAGCGCCTGCCAGCCAGGCACGCTCCCTTTGCTGGAGCAGATTTCACTCGCAGAGCACCGCGTGCAGATTCTCAATGTCCCTTTGCAGCCTGGACAGTGGGTGGAGACCACATCAAGAGCGGAATTGGTAACTCGGATGAGGACTACCTTGTCCTGTCTCTGCAGGTTCCCTTCTTCAGGTGAGTAGGCAGATAAGTTGGTGAACAGATGTTACGTTGAGTCCCCTTCATTTGAACCAAGTGAGATCTCATCAGACCTCTCTTTTGCAAGAGTGGCCTTGTAAAATGAATGGAGAATTACAGATGTGAGCACGCAAGGTGACGAAGGAATTCTAAAGTGTAAAATAACAAGTATAGCAGGTACAGACCGATACATCTCTCTCGTACATGCTGAGGTAAATTATCTTGGTACATTATAAGAATCGCCACTTCTACGACTCACTCAGTCTGTCGGTCACAGCTCATAGTTAAGTAATTTTCATCAAAGAGTTGAGTGAGGGCTCATTTTAACTATAGACGAAGCCAGGGTGTTGATGAACATTGGTAAAAAAAAAACATGATCAACCTTTTTTACTGTATTTTAGTAAGTTCAAAATGCTTTCCCTGTAATGTTCTTTCACTCGCCACTCATATTCGCCACGGCTGGGAACCAAACTCGGATTTCTGGATTCGTAGTGCAGTGCGGTAACCACTGCTTTACTGCTCCGCCACTTAAGGGCTAACTCTTCAGGAACATTAAAACCTTATATTATCAAAGATATAGAGCACATGCTATCATCTCGGCAGTCTTGTTTAGCTTGCTGGCCACAATTACATTGCCGCTGGCAATTGCGCTCTCATCCTGGCTTTAACCTCCCGTAGAGTTGCCGGGCCTCTTGCAGTGTCATCAACATTGTAGCTTAGGAGACAAAAGCACCCAGGCTTTGGTCTCAACCACAGCAATAAATTTGCCTTGTGCTGACCCTAATAGGCGCTCGCTAACACCGTCAATCCTTGTGCAGGTTGATGAGCTGCTGTGTGTGTGTCCCTATCCCCCAGGCCTTCGCTTGTGGGCTACGGAGAAGGAGATGAGGTGGGGACAATCAACTTTGTGTTTGAGACCATCTGCTCCTCAAACTGCGAGTTCCACTTCATGGTGGTGAGTGCCGTTTATATGTATGTGTGTGTTATGTGTGTGTATGTTTATGCACAGCCCTTTGATCAATCCTCTGCTTGATGAACTCTTTCCCCGACGCCATGTGTGCATGTTGAACTTCTTTCGCACCGTACGTAGCCAACCGCACTTGCCGGAGGTGCCATGAAAGTGATGGTGGTTGTTTGACCATACCTCACCGCGCTGGTCAGTTCGGATTGGTGAATGCGGAGAGCGTAGATGTTGGGACACGGCCTATGATCAGATCACCCATGTTGAGCGTGGATAGTGCTCGGTTGGGTGATGACCAGGCATTAGACAGGTGTTGTAGGCAGCTACGAGGCGATGTTATCCGCAGGGGACTGTGCAGCAAAATGTATTTGGATGGTACTTCTATGCTCCCCACTTTCACCAACCCGTACTGACCAGCGTGGTGAAGTATAGCCAAATACTGCCCATGCGCCCACATGCCATGGGGAGGGAGGCCCTCATCCAGCAGTGGATTTAAATTATCAAAATAATTATGAGTCCTACAAAACACAGCTGAGAAGTCGGTTTATCTAATGGTCAGAATTTATTACATTTTATCACTTGACAACTCACTTGATTGTTTGAAAAATAATCCAGTAAAATGTTTGTTTAAAAAAAGACATACTCGAAGGGTTATTGAGCATCATCAGCAGGGAGTGCCCCTTTAAATTACTGCTACTGCGTATGACATGCTGCGGAGCCCTAATGAGGGTGAAACACCTCTGCTGACCAGAGTGGTGAAGTGGGTGTCGTTATAGAACATGCTGGCAATGATAGTGGCTATGGTTGTGATGATCAGTACGGTAGTCATGGTAATGGTTGGTCATAACAATGGTGGTAATGCACCTGCTGATGGTGGTGGTTGTGGTGGTGCAACTGCACCATGGGCCGGAGGGGCCCAGGCTACAAAGAGGAGGGACATTGGACAGGGGGCCCCATTTCATTCCTTATATCCAAGCCCATGCCACCCATGCTGCTGGTGCCGGTGGATAATCCTGGTGGAGGTTGTGGTGCCGGTGCCGACGCCGCTGCTACTGATGTAGCTGTAGCTAACGGTGGTGATGCTGCTGATGGTAGCTGTCATGACAATGGACAATTGTGCTGCCGATGCTGCCACTGGGTGCATCTGGTGCTCGTGACGTTGCTGGTTGGTGATGGCAACGTTGGCTTTGGTTGTTGTTCAGGACAAGGAGAAGCAGCGGTCGCGTGTGGTGGAGACGTGGCGGGGACCGCACGACAAGCAGTCGTACACATTCTCCGTGCCCACCAACGGCTCCTTCACGTTCAGCTGGGTCTTCCAAGCGAACATTGATGCCGCCAAGGTACGGATAAAATTCGTCTTGCATTTAGGTGGATTGATCATGGCTGGTGATGACCTCTGAACTGCCAGGCCATTGCCACCTTACAAAACTACAAAGGGGACAAAGCAAGTGATAGTTAAATGCAAAATGAGACGAATAAATTGATGAAATTATTTTGCTATTTACGACCCCAAATCGTGATCATTTAGCAAATCACTAGAAGGGTAAATCATTACCTGTCTGCTAGGCAAGGCTTCTTCACGGTAGTTGAGATGTGAAGTTTAATAAATGTCCCTGCAATTTTCTGCACAGCGTCTCGACTTGTGGTCACAACATGGGACGCAGTATAAATCCACATTGAAACGTTAAGAAGTCGGACCTGGGGTCAGTGATCATTACTATTACAGCGGCATCATTTGCTGAAATTACAATTGCAATGTGAATCCATCATGAATGACACAATTACTTGAAACAATTGACCCCACGTCCGATACAAGTTGTGGAATTTCCTCCACCGGGCCCGGTGCTAGCAATGGAGATGCGAGCGCTGCTGCCCCCATCGATCGCTTGAGCATGGAGACGCTTCGCCCCTTCGTCCATTCATTGTCCAGGACCATCGACAGACGGGCAGCTCCGCCCGCATCTACTCCATCAACGTGACCAACGCCGCTGGAGGGGGCGCCTCGTACTGTCGGCCGTGCGCGGTGGGGGCCGGCGTGGCGGGCTGCGTGCCGTGCCCCCCGGGGCACTACGTGGACACGGCGTCGCGCGAGTGCGTGCCGTGCCGCGACGGCACCCGGCTCGCGGCACGCAAGCCCTACGGCCGCGAGGCCTGCCTGGCGTGCGGGCCCGGCACGCGCAGCAGCAAGGTGAGCACGACGTCGTCGTCGTCCTGACAATACCGTAGAACGATGATCGCTGGACACCTAAGATTGATGACGATACTGACACAGCTGCTGCTGCTGACTACTGATAACCCCCCGCCCCCCACAGGACCATGCGTCTTGCTTCAGCGACTGCACGTACTCGTACGCCTCCGGCGAGCGAACCTACTTCTTCAACTACACGGGGTTGGGCGGCCTGCATGACAGGCGATTTGGGCCCAGCTTCAGCCCCAAGGGAACCAAGTACTTCTACGCTTTCAACTTCAGCCTGTGCGGAAACGAGGTACCGGCTCTCGTCACGTGTCTCACCGCCGCGCGCCGTCAGGAACAATGTGCGGAGTTGCGTGCCTCCTCCCGGGTCCTCACGCGTGGCCGGCTGCTCACAAATCTCAAAGGCTTCCTTGTCCCAAAGCCCTGTGAGCATTTTTTTGACCAGACCCAAATGTCCAAGTGCGCTGTTGGCCGTGAGTCGTAATTGATTACATTGCTTTTTAGATGCTGCTTTTTGGAAGCCGTCGTGTTTTGTAATGACGTGTTTCTTGTAGTCGGCCTGTAACGATGTCACCCTAGTCCCCAGCCCAGCCACACTCATCATTCAATGAATTGCCGTTATTTGCGGTCATGACTTCAGAATGTTTTTTTAACCAAGTGGTAGTGCATGGTAGCATCACTAGTGGCTGTAGGGCTCATCTTAAAGTAACTTTATCATTTTACTACATTAAGGAAGTCGGCTTTTGTGAGCAAATAAACATTCTTGTGAGTACCGGTCTTCCAGATGTGGTCAGGTGATTGATGGTTTGAGTGTCCCACTCGCGCTCAGCTGAGCAAGACATAATGTGACATTAGCTGTAGTAAGCAATTAATTTACGTCATATTATGACATTTAAACGATGTTACCGATTACTTGTAGTGGGAGGTGTAAGTGAAAACAGGAAATGGAACTGAAATCACTGGCCATCGGCACCTTTATCGCTCGGACAGATAACAATCCACCAGTCAATTCACAAGTAAATATAATTTACTTCCAATAAGATCACTTTGTAATTCATGAACAGGATCCATAGCTTGACTTAAAGCTTTCATGACTGCAGGAATTCATATTCTTTGAGTCTTTCGGTAAAGTCAAGTAGATGGTTAAAAGAAAATAACAAAAAACTACGACGTTTCAATCGCAACACAAGCAGTCGTCATCAGGTGGGAAGAGGAGGAAAGCTTTACCAGAAGACCCTATAGCTATTCGTTTGTCTGAGAATTCACAGATGTTGCTAACCTTGGCAGGTGATCGATTCACTAATGCATGCATTATGTTCACTCGATTTTGCCTGTGGGATATATTTTTTTAACAATCCAGCCCAGGTGGTGTTGTAGTGAGGGCACTCGGCTCTCAATCGTGCGAAGGTGACGAGTTCAATTCCTGATTGTGGATCAAATTGGCCGATTAATCCCACTGCCATTTGCAAGTCAATGGTTCTGTTTTTTAAGAACCGGCTGCCATCCATAGGATTGTGGATAGAGGGTGTAAATTATTAAGTTCGTTATGTGACAGTCTGCAGGAGAAGATGCAATAAAACTATCAATTTGATTGTGAAGTCTTTCGTGGGTTATCTAAAACAAATCAATGCGTGGCTTACCAGCTCTTTCTAGAACACCCCTCCATGTTGTTTCCTGCGCTGCGGCCCGCCGTGACTCATGCACTTTGCCGTCAGGGCCAGAAGATGGCGGAGTGCGTGGACAACGTCACGGCCGACGCAGAGGAGACGGAGGGGCCCGCTCGCGCGGTGCCGGCCGGCGTGCGGGCGCTGGCGTGCCGCGCCACCATCGTGCCGTCGGACGTGCGCTCCACCATGCTCTCCTCCCAGCCCATCGGCCTCGCCGACCGCATCATCGGTAACGACGCTGTTGCACCTCCGATTAGCGCGGTTGGCTACGTACGGTGCGAAAGAAGTTCGATGAACACACGTAGAACGCGCGCCGCTCACGGCCATCGGTTTCGCAACATCTCTGTTACCGAGCGCCGAGTTGCACTTTTAGATACCTTTTGGCGAGATGTGCATTAATCCATTCCGACCTTTGACCAAGCTAGGACCGTTTGTGTTGACCGTGTGCTCAGAACTACTGGGGTCACCCATTGCAAATGAGACCATCCTTGTCTCGAGTTGTCACCTGGTTCAACAACATCAACTTGAAAGACCAGAGTATTAGAGTACAGAGTATTAGAAACAGTATTGCCAGGCTGATAATAGTTCCCTCGCCTCTGCTTGGGTAGTGCTGCTAAGATGCTTGTAGTGATGGATAAATATCCTTTGTGGGCTGTTTCAAACTATTAGGTCTCATGTGGCCGTGGGAAATGACATCGCTGGCTATTTACGGCTTGTGGGCCTTCATTTCAGTACCCTGGATTAAAGGCCTGGGTTTGTCTGCACTCAAAGCCAAATGGAAATATCTGCTTGTCTTCTGAATGTTTTGTCTAATTCAGCTGTTAGGAGGTAGGGTCGGTGACTCATTCTGTTGTCATGATGGCAGTATAGCATGTATGTTGATGACATATCTATACGGAGTTTTGAGTGAATAGCTGTCATGTTTTCTGTGAGCTCTCCAGTTCATATATAGTCAGAAATTACAAAAAGTAATATATCCTTGGCTTAAGATACCAAACCTCACCTATGTTGCACCTTGTTAAAAAGCAATGTCAAGATCGCGACTCTGCCGTAGAGACGAAGAGGGAATGGGCTTAGCCCACAGAGCTGTGTGATTCTTGAAGTACCGCAACACGAAGCAAGCTATTGCAGACCGTGCTTAAACCCGCCCAGCCTGGCTGGGATCTGCGTTCTAACGGCTGTGGGAACGTGGCACTCGTCCGTGTCCAAGCCGGACGCGAGCGGTGACCTCACAATGTGGTTCTTTATCCCGGCTCGCTGTCGCCGGTGTCGCCGTTGCAGGCGTCACTACTCGGGAGTCGATGGATAACATCTCGGCACCCGTGGGATATTTTCCCGAGTCCACGGTGCCTGACATCCCTGACATCATTCACTTCTACAGGTGATGCCCTCCTCGCCCGCCAGCTGTCTGCACTCCTTACCAGGGGATGATGCCAAGCACAGACACAACAGAGAGTTATCTGTCCCTGTCAAGTGCCCACACTTGGATCCGTTTCATTGTCTCTGTGAGCCTTATTTCTTTGCTCTGGTTGCCAGTTTAGCTTTATGCTTTTATATATATATAGATCTGTGTCATCCAGCAGTGGAATGACAAAGGGTTGAATATAATTGTTTTATCAATGAGGTGTATGTGGTTTGAGAGATTGGATGTGATCGTGGTTTGTGCACGGGGCGACTATCCCGGTTACCCCGGCACGACTCTTGGCCACTCACACCGCCGGTGGTCTTCGCGAACTGAACCCGCGCCGGGTATCCGCTGGGCGTGTGTGGCACAAGGCCATAGCCATGTGTCCCCCCCCGCTAGTATATGATAATTACGGCCTTGGTGTGGCACATCAACAATAGCTCCAGGGGAAGAAAGGCAGCCGGGCAGAGTGATGGCCACAGCACACAGGTGATATTACAGAAGAGAATATTCTTCTGTAGTTGACATTAACGACCCCCTAATGACATTTACGACAAGCCAATAATTGTAAATGGAAAATTACACTCAAACTCACCATAAATAATGAATAACCGTCTCTGCTTAACTACGGCCACCCTGGTCTCTCCAACGTTAAAACTGCGTGGATCCCCGCGTGGCTAAATAAACGATGAGCACACGGCGAGTGGCGCCGTGCACGCTGCTGCGCAGGCGCTCCCCATCGCGCTCCCGGGTTTGTCCCGCTCGCTGTTCGGCACGATGTACGACGTTTCGCTCCTGGCAGCCAGAGGTCGTGCCGGGAGCTGGACATCGAGCCCAACGACAAGTGGACACTTGTGTTTTCCTGCAGGTCGTCGGACAGAACTGTGGCCTGTCCGCAGGGCCGCGCCTCCACCGTGCGTCTTCGCTGCAACCCAGACGGCCCCCCCAACGGGGAGATTGCCCTGCCCAGGTACCGCACCGGGGGGACAGGGGGAGGGGCACCATGGGGAAGAGTTGGGTGGCAATGAGGAGAAGTGGGCAGCTGCTCTGAACAAAACGTGCATGTACACATATGGCCTGCATGTGGGAGTTCTTGGAGATAACCTTCACATGTGAGTACAAGTGGGTACTCTGGTAGGTGCACAGCCTATTTACTCTACTGCCATCTGGCATGTCATGGCACTGAAAGTAGTGAATCTCAGATGCGCGTGATCTCTGCGTGGTCCACAAACTCCCTGCCTCCAAGCGCTCTGCCGCACGTTGTATCGAATGACAGAGCTGCTTCGAGCAGTCGGCTCGCAATCGGAACGTTACGAGGTTGAGGTTTGACTCGGCCCATCATCTCTCCGGGATCAACCAAAACAGGTGCTACCTCATGGCAGGTCTGCAGTGGTTGTTCCCTACAGAGACTGCTGCAATAGTAATGTGGAATTTCCCCCACTGGCTTTAGGGGCAGTAATAGGGATGATGAGCACCGCCAATGTTTCCTTCAGCGTGTCGGCGTTCCGACCTTGGCTTGAGTGGATCGCTGGAGATTTGTGCTTGGAGCTGACGCGCCGACGTGCGTCTGTGCCCGCGAGTGCAGGCAGTGCCCCGCCGGCACCTGTGACGGCTGCACGTTCCACTTCCTGTGGATGAGCCCGCTGGCCTGCCCGCTCTGCACGCACCGCGACTACCAGCTCATCACGGAGACCTGCAGCGGCGGCTCGGAGGTCGGTCCCGTCCCTGGGCGTGCGGTTTGCTGGCCCACACCGTGATTCTGACCGGGTTCGCGAGCACCGGGGGTTACGGAAGGCTGGCCACCGTCCACCCTCTCGGCCCGCACGAAGCTAGCAGATTCTCAATGTATCCCGCACTCACAAAAAGTTGCACACCCCCTGTGTACTAATCTATCCAGGCCAGTCTGCCATCCTTCCCACACACCCTCCTGCAAAACCAACGCGGCAGACTAACTAACCAAACCATACTATCGAACTCTACCACACGATTGAACTATACCACTCAACCATACTACCCGACCACACACATCGCGCTAACATGTGACTCGACTCGGTAATTGTGCGTGGCATCAGCGGCACTGCTCGGCATCTGCAGTGGAAAAACAATGCGGTGCCTCCTGAGCCGCGCCAGGCCGGCTCGGCACGGCCCCGGCATGGCCTGGCTGTACAGTGGAAAGGAGGTGTAGCGGATAGCGCTACGCTGCGCCACGAACCCGGCGACCCGAGTTCGATTCCCGCTCACAGCCAACACCGGTGACGATTATCTGAACCGATCCTGGGCCTCCTCTAGGTCGACTCGGCCTCAAATGAGTACCTGGTGCGGTGTGTAAACATGGCCACTGGGGAGACAAAGGCGACCGGGGTGTGGTGTTGACCACCGAACCCATCGTGTGCTGTGCCGGCCTTCGTAGGTGCTCGCTAAAAGCACTTGCCCCAACGGGCTTTTACAGCCACCACGAGGATCTTTGTCTCTGTGTGTGCGTGTGTGTGTGTGCGTGTGTGTGCGTGTGTGTGTGTGCGTGTGTGCGCGTGTGTGTGCGTGTGTGTGCGTGTGTGCGCGCAGAAGCTGCGCTACATGTGGCGGCGCCCGCGCGTGTGCCACGGCGGGGAGGCGCTGCCCCCCGACGGGCACCGCAAATGCGAGCTGCTGGGCTTCTGGCTGCGCGTGGCCATCGGCGCGGGCTCCTTCCTCGCGTGCCTGCTCTGCACGCTCACCTGCTACTTCTGGAAGAAGAATCGCAAGTAGGGGACGGGGAGGCACAGGCCGCCCCCCGCCGCACGCGGTGACGTGGTCACAGGGCCTCCGACGCAGCGGCGTCCGTCCAGATTGTGCGTCCGCTGCAGGCCGCGTGTAAACCCGGCCCCTGTTGGATGCATTGCGCGATGGCAGTTTGACCCAAAGGATAAACTTTCCTAATGGCGCCGCTGTTCAACTCCAGTAAATCACTGCCAATCAGTAGTGCTCACCACGACGTGAGAGCCCGCTGCTTCGTAGACGGCGTGTGTTACGCAAGCGAGACGGCGGGGTACGTATCGAGTGTGCGGGCGGTGCACCTGCACCGGGATTGACAAGCTGGAGGGGGGGCCCAGGCGCCAGGCTATGAAGAGGAAGGAAATTGGACGAAGGGTCTCGTTTAATTCCTTGCACCGGGGCCCATACACATGTACGGCCATTTCTCAGTCCGCTGTTTGATGGCGGCCCCCCCACGCGGATTATGGGTCTTCTATGACCGTACTTCACCAAACTGTTCAGTGTGTGTTGGTTGAGGCAGTAGCCTACGAGTACAGTACTGTACATGGATATTGCTGCACCGATCCTCTGCTGCGATCTAAATCGCAGCTCGCTTTGAAGAAACAACCGCCCCCCTCCCGTCCCGGCGAGGCGCAGCGTCACGCTTCCTTGTACAGAGCCTAGAAACGCGGCAGCGCGTGGACGCCACGTGCGTCCCAGCTGCGTTGTTGCGTTGGTGCCGTGTCTTGCTTTGCCGCACGTGTCGCGCCGTGTCCAGTCATCAACAAGCGTGTCGTGCCGTGTCGCGCCGTGTCAAGTCATCAACACGCGTGTCGTGCCGTGTGAAGTCATCAACACGCGTGTTGTGCCGTGTCGTGTCCAGTCATCAACACGCGTGTCGTGCAGTGTTGTGCCGTGTCCAGTCATCAACACGCGTGTCGTGTCGTGTGAAGTCATCAACACGCGTGTTGTGCCGTGTCGTGTCCAGTCATCAACACGCGTGTCGTGCCGTGTCGCGCCGTGTCCAGTCATCAACAAGCGTGTCGTGCAGTGTCTAGTCATCAACACGCGTGTCGTGCCGTGTCGCGCCGTGTCCAGTCATCAACAAGCGTGTCGTGCAGTGTCCAGTCATCAACACGCGTGTCGTGCCGTGCGTGCGTTCCTCCCAGGCTCGCCTACAAGTACTCGCGGCTGGTGCAGAGCGCTTCGTCGCGGGAGAGCGAGCTCCCTGCGGCCGACAGCTGTGCCATCATGGAGGGGGAGGAGGAGGACGTCATCTACACCAACAAGGACAAGTCCCTCTTCCACAAGCTCATGAACATGAAGGTGAGGACTCCCCCAGTAACCCCTCTGGAAAGGTTGCTCGTTCCCCGCTGCTGCCCCGACATCATTCTGCAGGGCAGCTCCTTCATAGTGGAAACCTAATCAATAAACGAACATTTCCTGGTTCACTAACAAATCGCCCTTCTCTTTCCATATTTGCGGAGATCAATTGGGAATAATGGCTTTAAGCGAAAAAGAGGGGGTGTGAATTACGTTGATGTGCGGTTCACGTAGCTTAAGCAGACAGCCGAGGACTTAACACATTTTTAGTTTACTTCCAATGTTTCGACTTAAAAGGGCCACCCTGCAGAGCTCCGTTCCCACAGTCGTCCGAGCTGTTGACTCCCTGCCCCTATTCAAGGTTAGGCTCAAGATCCTCCTTGTCTCTCTGCCTATGGGTATGTGGATCAAATAAATATGCCCACCACCGTCTTAAGATGTGGTCATATTTAGAGGCGATGTACATATAAATGGTACAGTATTGTTCTTGTGATCCACACCACCTGGAGGGCATCTTTCAACCTGATCTCGGTCAGAGGGCCAGGTAGCACAGAGGGCTCGTACAGCGGCTGTGTCCCAGACACTGACCTACAACTTCTGGGATGCTGGGCCTATCTCCACACATTTGTACTTCAACCGTGTTCTTTAATGTAGCACTGGTGCGTCGCCAACGGTGCACTGGTGCGTCGCTAACGGTGCACTGGTGTGTCACTAATGGTGCACTGGTGCGTCACTAACGGTGCACTGGTGCGTCGCCAACGGTGCACTGGTGCGTCACTAATGGTGCACTGGTGCGTCACTAACGGTGCACTGGTGCGTCACTAACGGTGCACTGGTGCGTCACTAACGGTGCACTGGTGCGTCGCCAACGGTGCACTGGTGCGTCGCCAACGGTGCACTGGTGCGTCGCTAACGGTGCACTGGTGCGTCGCTAACGGTGCACTGGTGCGTCACTAACGGTGCACTGGTGCGTCGCCAACGGTGCACTGGTGCGTCACTAACGGTGCACTGGTGCGTCACTAACGGTGCACTGGTGCGTCGCCAACGGTGCACTGGTGCGTCGCTAACGGTGCACTGGTGCGTCGCTAACGGTGCACTGGTGCGTCGCCAACGGTGCACTGGTGCGTCGCCAACGGTGCACTGGTGCGTCACTAACGGTGCACTGGTGCGTCGCTAACGGTGCACTGGTGCGTCACTAACGGTACGACAGGCCACGTCCCCGTACGAGGGCAACCGCGAGGAGCGGCTGGCGCTGGGGAAGACGGAGCTGAACTGACCGCTGAGTCTGCCGGCCTCCATGGGTAGGAGGCGGCGCTCCCAAGCGCCGCTCGTTAGCGCGCACTGTCACCCCCTTAGCTCACCGCACTCACTCACTCACTCACATTACACTCATCGCTCGCCCACACCTCACCATTTTAGACTGTAACGCACACGACAGTACAACAGACTTCACTATAACCCTCACCACCACTCACTACAGACAACAGACTTCACTATAACCCACACCACCACTCACTACAGTACAACAGACTTCACTATAACCCACACCACCACACACTACAGACAACAGACCTCACTATAACCCTCACCACCACTCACTACAGACAACAGACTTCACTATAACCCACACCACCACACACTACAGTACAACATACTTCACTATAACCCTCACCACCATTCACTACAGACAACATACTTCACTATAACCCTCACCACCACTCACTACAGTACAACATACTTCAATATAACCCACACCACCACACACTACAGACAACAGACTTCACTATAACACACACCACCACACACTACAGTACAACAGACTTCACTATAACCCACACCACCATTCACTACAGACAACAGACTTCACTATAACCCACACCACCATTCACTACAGACAACAGACTTCACTGTAACCCACACCACCATTCACTACAGACAACAGACTTCACTATAACCCACACCACCACTCACTACAGTACAGCAGACCTCACTATAACCCACACCACCATTCACTACAGACAACAGACTTCACTGTAACCCACACCACCATTCACTACAGTACAACAGACTTCACTATAACCCACACCACCATTCACTACAGTACAACAGACCTCACTATAACCCACACCACCACTCACTACAGTACAACAGACCTCACTATAACCCTCACCACCACACACTACAGTACAACAGACCTCACTATAAACCACACCACCACTCACTACAGTACAACAGACCTCACTATAACCCACACCACCACTCACTACAGTACAACAGACCTCACTCTAACCCTCACCACCACACACTACAGTACAACAGACCTCACTATAACCCACACCACCACACACTACAGTACAACAGACCTCACTATAACCCACACCACCATTCACTACAGTACAACAGACCTCACTATAACCCAACCACCAGACACTAAGCTCAAACGGCTCATTCTGCATTTTAACTATCACCATGTCCCTGTGAACTATAGCCTCCACCACACGAGGGCATGGTTTAGTCTCCATTGTTGTAATTATCAACAGTTGGTTCGTGCAAAGACTCTTCGTAAACCGGCTCTCAACTCGTTTAAAAGGGGCCACTCACAACTGCTTCCTGGTGTAGCGGTGACCACACCGGACTTGAAATCCAGAGGTGGCCGGTTGCAACTCCTGTCACGGCAGCAGTGGAAGCAACGGTGCCGGTGTCGCTAAGCCACCCCCCGGCCTCTGTCCACCCAGCAGTATATCAGAGCGCACTACGGTCAGTGAATCGATAGGTTGGGTGTGGTGTCTTACCAGCTTGCAAGAGTAGGCCATACACCCTCTGGAGGGGCTCTCCAGTACTCCCACAAGCGGGTAGGCCCTTCCGTCGTCACCAGTAGCGCGAGCAAGGAATTTTAGTGCAGCACCTTTACCTGTTTTGTGACAATCCTATCCTCAAACCCCAGAATCATTAATGCATCCGCCTGCCCAGCATCCAGAGCCATCCCTAGGGTACGGTAAATCAGGGCGACCGCCCCTGGCCCCGTGCTTTGACATCACGGTGGAGTCCGATGCAATACTCCCGGTTTAGTTTGAAGGCGTGGCGGGGGGGGGGTGGTGATTCTCCCCACACCCCCCCCGTGGACGACCCTGCCAGCGTCCCATTGCCACCGCTCACGTGGCGTGCGTTTTCCGTGTGTGCAGTTGACGGTGGGAAGCGACCAACGCAGCGACACCACCCACGGAGCTGCAGGAAAGGGGGGGGGGGCCCTGCTGCTCTGCTTCTCCCGCAAGCCCGCGAGCGTGCGGCCGACGGCGCGTATTGAGTTTAGCATTCGTACAGATTTCACCGTAACGGTTTTTGAACTCCTGCGATAGTATTTTTATATGTCCGCTCATCGTGCACGTCCACAGCAGTGTCATAAGAGCCGAGTCGCATGAGCCAGGCAGAGACGGGGGCCGCAAGCTGTGGGTTCGGAAACTCCGTGTGTTTGTTGGGGCTCAACAGGTGATCCACATTTACCTTTGATTGTAAATTGCTTGTGTTTAAAAAAAAAAAGTTATCCTCATGGTTAAAATGGTTAAGATGAATGCCAGGAAGGTGATTCTTGACAAGGCAAGTACCGCAGATGCAGGGATTAGTCCACATGTTGTACCTGCGAGATAAGACACGGGTTACAACTTCCTGTGATCACCAATTCTGTAGTCGCTCGATCCAGTACCGACAAACTGGATCGGCCGTCCCTTTGACAAGTAATTTGCATTGAGTAGCAGATGACGGTAGATATGCTGAGTCACCACTTACTGGCTTGTGATGTCCGTGGGAGATGCGTGTATTTAATTTGTGAGCGCGCTTGTGTGTGCATCTGTGCGTGTGTGCGTGTGTGTGCGTGTGTGCATGCTATCGTATCGAGCCAACAATTGCAGCAATTCAAACCACAAAGCAAAAACTTTCAAGTGTATTTTTTATGGGGGGAAAATATTCACAATTCAATCATCTCTCTGTACTTTCTCTTCATGGTTTGTCATGTTCACAGTTTTCCTTTGGCTCGCACCGCCTTAATATCGCGCTCAGGCAAATCTGTGATGCGAATAATTATCAAAGTGTTGCCAAAGGTGCAAATGTTTTATTTAATTTATAAAGCATTTATCCGTTATTTTAAGTTAAGTTTTTGATGTTTAACCAGCACATCTTTTATAATTAATATATTGTTTGATTTCAGCCAAAGGTAAATGAATAAAGCAAATGTTAAAACTGACGCGGTGTGCTTACTGTATATCCTATAAAGCAGTGTGGCTTCGAGAAGTTCCAAACGTCGCCTCGAGAGAGACCGAGTAATGCTACGAGTTGGCCATGTTTATGTCCAAACCAGCCCAGTCTAACATTTGGACTCATTAACATCAAAGTCAACCCAAATCAAGAAAAAACCCATCAACTCGCCTAAATTTAGCTGAATTCACATGTGGTTGAACGCTGAATTTCTAGCAATTTTGTTGGGGATTTTTTATTTTATTTTAAGGCTCATCGGTAATATTATTGTTAGCAGGCTCTGAAAACACCCATCGTCATTTCTGTTAGGCATGAAATTGATGCCTAGTGGTCTGGCCTGAAAGTCGGTGCACAGCTCTGCTATGAGCAGTTGACCAAACGGACAGGGCCAGCATTCCACTCCACTGGGTGGGGGAGGGCCTTGCACCATCCTGGGCAAGCGTCCCCCCGAGGACAACGGCTCGCCTAAGGACGTGCGTGGGGCTGCCATCTGGGCCTTGCCACGCACCTTGCTTGGTAGGCTGCAAGTTTTCCACCCCCCAACATGAATCTGTGAGTTGTAGTACCCCAACGGTTCTGTTGGGGAAGGGCTCGGAGAGGCTGGGGCTCTCGCTGTGGGCCAACGCGGCCCTCGCCGTCGGTCGAGCTGTGCTCTCCTCTGCTACTGCGTGATGGCGTTGGTGTGTATATGGCTGTGGGTGCTGCCAGGCCATAAACAAATGTAAGTTTTGAGACTTGAACGACGTAAGATTTGCGTAGGCTTTGTCCACACCCACTGGGAGGGGGGAGGAATTGGACAGGGGCCTGAAACGTCTAAATGAAGAGAATCCCAGGGCTAAGTCTGGGATCCAATCCGCAAGGGAGACTGAGGGAGCTTCCCTCTCGCCTCGGATCTACAGATGAACTCATGGCCTGCTGCATAAGTGATGTTGGTTTAAGACGTGTCGGCTCATACAGTGGGGTGAAAGAAGGCCCGAGTTATCAGCCTGGCCTCTCGAATAACCCAACCCATCTTGGCAGAGGTGGCAACAATGTCGTACTTTACTGAACACATTTAATGGCCCCAAATTACTTTGGCTTGTATCTGGAGTGTTCTGCTCATCACGCACAGCCGTTGTCAGACTCCTGTAACCTGTCAAAACAGTCGTGCATCTTCACGTTTAAGTTGGCTGCGCCATATCATTTTGAGTGCTGATGTTATTTACTGTAATGTGAAGAAGCTACCTTGTGTATTGATTTTTAGTGCCAGCCGAAGTTTGTTTACTTGTTATTCATCGACGTTGCTTCTAAGTGCCTGTGATTTCGTAATAATTCGTGGTAACGTTCGTCAATGCAGGGGTTCTCAACAAAGGGTGTGCAGATCCCAAGAGCGGTCTGAGAAAGGGTTGAGGGATCTGTGGATGGCCATCTACACGTGCCGAGTTTGCTTGGTGCAGTTCCAAATTTCGTTGACAACGATAACCAACAACATCCAACAGCCGCCATCGCCACAAAGTAGCAGTGATGTCACCACGGCGATTGTACTCGGCTCCGTGCACTTTTAGTAAACGATATAACACTGCTAACACTTTTTCTTTGGTTCTTTTGGTAAAGTCACGTAGAATGAGAATAAAATAATAAAATAACACAATAAAATTCTCATTCTACGTGACTTTACCGAAAGAACCAAAGAAGATGAATCCTTGCAGTCACGAAAGCTTTAAATCGAAATTTACTGCTAACACTGTAACAAAACTTCCAAGCAGAATGAAATCCAGGAAGTCATCCAGACTTCTGATTGTTATTATGGCTTCCTGGATTTTCACAAAAATTATTGGTGTAGTTTGAAGTTAAATCTCTTTTCATATTGCTAAATTTGTTGGAATTATTCTTTAACTTTCCAGCGAGCTGAAAGAAAATTAGCGGATTAAACGCTTCCAACTTGTGAGTTTGATCTATTTCGCTATTGTCGGGTGGTGGAGGGTGGAACGACAAACGTAGCCAGATCATTATTGCATGGCCTAACCCAACAATTATAAATCAATTTTATGGTTTCCAGTTGAAATGCTGATTGGGGTTCAACTCGGCCTGTGATAAAATGAGTGCCACTGTGTGTGACATTTCACGGTGGATGTTCAATTGATATCCCGTGCCCCACTATAGCCTTGTGGACTTTCCACCACTGGCTTCGGGCCACTGATGCTGAACGCTGTGTCCACGCTTACCTGCGCAGGGAGACGCTGACTTGTGAGATGTGGGGAGCTGCCGTTTATAAAGGGGCACCTTGCACGATGGTGTTGAGGACCTCTGCACTCAAGACATTGCCACGCCTGCGCCCTGTAACACTGTCATACCGCTCACGCAAGTCTCAACGCGCGTTTTGTCGATCACAGTTGAGACTCGCTTCGTGCGGGACACCGTGGCCTTGGGAGTGTTTGCTGTGCACCGAGCGTTGTCTGTGTGGCCGTTAATGGGACGTCGACAGCGGTTTCCCTGTTTTTTCGTCGACGGAACGTGGAAGTTGCACCAACGGGAATGAGCACAGCTAGGAACTTCGTATGAGCAGGGAGACCCTGGTGGAACGCGTTGGGGTGTGTGTGTTACTTGGGATCTAACCTAGGGTTTTCTCTGTGCAGGACTTTTGTCTTTGGTTACCAAAACCAGTAGAGTAGCTGCAGTAAAAAAATATATAAACAAAAAAGGTAATGCGTGAATTCGCTGTTGGGATGACGGTGCCTCCGTACCCTGTCAGCTCATGGGAGTCGTTTGACCACCACCGTGCGGTCACTGTCAACTGAATACAACCGGTTGACCATACTTCACCACGGTGCGGTCAACTCAATAAAACCGAGTTGACCCAAGAATTCTTCAAAGTGTTTTATGTAGAACTACTTTTGCAAAACCCATAGCATGTCGATACAGGGGCACTACGATAATGCTATTCCATTTCATTTGTCGTTTTTTTTCTGTGCTATTTCTTTTTTTAGATTATTAGAAACCGCTTCTGTACCGATATTTTGAAAAAAAAGTAAAATTGCAGTTAAATTATAAGTTGGACAATTATTTTTTATTTAAAGCTTTCGTGACTGCAGGGATTCATATTCTTGGTTCTTTCGGTAAAGTCACGTAGAAGGGAAACAATAAAATAATAAAAATGTAAAACAATAAAATTCTCACGACGTTTCGACTGCAACACAAGCAATCATCATCAGGTGTGAAAACCACAGCAAGATGATGATTGCTTGTGTTGCAGTCGAAGCGTCGTGAGAATTGTATTGTTTTATATTTTTATTATTTTATTGTTTCCCTTCTACGTGGTGACTTTACCGAAAGAACCAAGAATATGGTCAATTCTTGTGGGAAATTATGCCAAAAACTGCCTTGCCGCCACAAGTTGCGCACATGCTATATATTTGTATTTAATTCAGTATAACTTGGGACACTTCACTCCTTAAGGCTCAATGGCTTTTCATTGAAATTATTTTCATTGATTTCTTCAAGCACCTTACTTTAATTTTGACAATTTAACATTCGGTTTATTGCACAAACATTAACTCTTAAAAAACATAGCGAGTCATATTACTGCTGCACTGCTGATTTTGGTAACTCTCTACGTAAGCCATGATAGAATATTTTTTTGTGCTGTATTTTCTTGTCTTTAATTCATCGTAAGTGTATACAAAAACAACCGTATGCTACATGTTTAGAAATTGTTGTGACCGTGTTCACTGGATTATACGACATGCACCTTTAAATTAAATGTAGTGTGTGAATCCTATAACCCAGGAGGTGGGTGCAAGACCACACTTGTGCAACTTTATTGACACCGGCACAAGTTTGGGGTGCACATTCATTTCCAGAGCACCATATAATACAGAGAAGATGGTGTATGTTGTGTAAGATCCTTATGAATGTCGTTTATCAAATGAGAAAGTCATTGACAGCAGCTCGGTAAGTATACGTTTCATGGGGCATATGGGTCAAACTTGTTCTTACATTTGTAACTCCACGTTATTTTATGTAGATTCATTACTTTTTGACTTTCAATAAAAAGTGGTTTTCTGAAAAAGTGAAAAAAAATGTTTACATGTAAAACAAAATACTTTCTTCTGCCAATTCTCTGGAGTGCGATTCCGTGGGGTGTGTGGCCCCTATCAGGTGAATGTCTTAGGGAACAACGATCAGCAGTGTCCACCCAGTCACCCACAATGCACCCCATCCAGGCTCATCTCAGAATCGAATGCGAGACGGGGCCCATATGAACGCGCACGGCGCAATAGGCGTGTCGGGCCGCAGAGGGCAGGGCAGCGAAAGTGGCGACCCGCTCCGAGCAGCACGGCGAGGTGTGGCCACAGCACGTGTCCCTGACGAGCCCACAAGGCATGGGGAGGGGGGGCCTCATCCAGCAGTGGATTGACAATGAGCTGTACACAGATATGGATATACAGTAACTGTATACAGGGCTGTGTACACGAGCGCAGTTGGTAGATCATGTGCAGCCATTAACTATCTACCTGGCGAGAAAAGATGTGGACAATGGGTGCCAGTCCACAGCAAGTAGGTTGCCGCGACCTGTGTATGTGCACACATATATCAGTTGTTTTCTCCTGGGTTTAATTCTCCCGCTCGTTCAACATGAGTGGCAGGTCGCATCTGAACTTGTCCGGGACCTACCATAGGTAAACTCGGCCTTAAATGAGTGTGGACATTAAGTACTGGTGGTGACGTAAACCCTTGGGGTGCTGACCGTGCTGACCGTGCTGGTCGTGCTGACCGTGCTGATGGTGCTGACCGTGCTGGTCGTGCTGGTGGTGCTGACCGTGCTGGTCGTGCTGACCGTGCTGGTGGTGCTGACCGTGCTGGTCGTGCTGACCGTGCTGGTCGTGCTGACCGTGCTGACCGTGCTGGTCGTGCTGACCGTGCTGGTCGTGCTGGTCGTGCTGACCGTGCTGGTGGTGCTGGTGGTGCTGACCGTGCTGGTGGTGCTGGCCGTGCTGACCGTGCTGGTCGTGTTGGCCTTCATAGGCGCTCAGTGACTGTGCTTTCCCCTACAACTTCGTGGACAAACAGCGGGTCGGTGTGTCCGTGTCCCCCAGCGTGTGCAGCGCTTCTCTCTAACACTTAACTCGAATTTGGGGAACATTGGTCACATTAATCCGACAACGTTACGACCAATGACAGCCATTAAGTATCATTCACAGACTCCACAGAGCTGCTGAATCAAAGAGACAGTACAAGTATTGTGTTTCCCCGTCCCGCGGTCTCGTGTTCTCGCTCTCCGATTATCTCTCTCCTGTCTCTCTGCCCCCCTCCCCCCGTCTCTGTCTCTCACTTTTCAAAGTGTTTCTGGGTTTCTGTGGCAGCCTCACATTGTGCTTTAAACTCATTTTCAAAATAAATAAATGGCAAGGTTCTAATAACGATTCACAATCACCAAGTTCGTATCCTGTCACCCTACCTTCATCACACTGGGTTCGTTAAAAAATATATAATTGGTTTTCCAGTGACTAGACATAAAAACCAGCCCATACTAATTCAATTTGGAAGCTATTTAATGTTTTGGTAGTTACCGGCACATGTCTGTGCAGCGTGTACATTCAACACGGGAGCGTGCGTTTCGCAATTGTTTTATGAGCTCACGCACTTTGTTCCCAGTTTATGAGACTTCTGGTCAAGTCAAATGTGAAGGTGCCAGTGGTAGAAATTCCACATTCCCATGGTGGGAACTACAACCGTGGGCACTGCAAAATTGAACCTGTAGGGGATGACAAGTCGAGTTATCTCTCAACCATATTAAACGGTGCAGCTGGTTATGTATTTCCACTTCTGTTTACTGCAATATTTTTACCTTAAAATTGTGCATCTATTTCCCATTTTTTTCCGAATTATTTGCGTTTTATCCCAGGTCTCCCTTGAAGCAGGGACTTTCTTTCTCAACGGGCTTGCACCTGATAAATTAAGGACATTGCGACCATATCACTTGAGTGCTGTCCCTGTGTATTAGCTCTATGGCCTTGAAGCTATGGTCATACTGGACTGTTTACAAATCTTGCTACATACATCTTGCCACCATCTTCAGTTTTCTCCGCTGCCATTCTTCTTGCTTCCCCGTCTCATCAATTCCTTCACCAAGCCGGACGACGTGAAATCCATCCCAGCAGATAAGGACACCCCTCACCCCCCCTCCCCCACCACATCAGCTCCATCGCATCGCATTAAAAATGTACCGTGTCACAACGGCGCGGATCATCTCGGGGAAGCGGCGCATACCCCCCCCCCCCCAGCGTTTGTGTCGCTACCTAATTAGTTTAATTAACCCGAATCCTCTGAGTCGTCTGACGCCTCGACGTGTCGCTCGTGCTCCCTGCGCCTCTCGACGGCCGGGGCTGGGGCTGTCGCTTTGAAGGCCCTCGCCGCCCGGAGCTGCCGGTGGCCTCGCCGTGAGCGTGGCCTGGCGGCCTGGCGGCAGCAGCAGCAGGACGAGCAGGAGGAGGAGGAGCAGCAGCAGGAGGAGCAGCAGGAGCAGCAGCAGGAGGAGCAGCAGGAGGAGCAGGAGGAGCAGCAGCAGGAGCAGCAGGAGGGCCTCGACTCGCGTGCCGGCTACAGCGCCGCCGCCTTCTCTTGAATCGTTTTCTTTCCAGTGAAGTTTGTTAGTGCAACTCGGTGTTATTATTCTTTGACCTCCGCCGAAAGAAATGTACAGAAGCAGCTGAACCAGCGTGGACTTTGTCATCTTGTACATGCGTATGTGGACTACGTCTTAATGCTGCTTGCCGAAGATGACCTTTCTAGCGAGTCTTGAAGAGTTTACTGGAGGCTGGCGCGTCGCTTCACGAGCTTCCCCGCTGTCCGTGCGCGGTCGCCGTCGGCTACGGCCGCCTGGAAGCGAGCCGAGTCCCGCGGGCTGATCCCACGGCGCAGTGGGGAGAGGCGTCGATGCTTGGGTGCCCACGCCGGCACCCCTCGAAGGGAGAATCGCGGTCTGGCGCCCTTAGCGATGGGCGCCTACCACGGCAAGAAGGGCCAGGAGCGTAAGGGGAGAGAGGCGTCTGGGAGGAGAGGCGCCTTCACTGCCGACCTCCTCACCCTGCAGATCTCCGCGTTCCACAACGGTGGAGCCGCGGGGCCTCGGCTGACCCCGAGGAGACTTTTCCGGAAGGAAATCTCCAAAATGCCAATCATCGCTGAGGAAGATGAGAACAAGGTAACTTCATGGAAACAAATACAATTGACATAAATTTGATTTCAAATATGCCAGATTGTAGTCCAGCGTCGTTAGTTTTGCTTGTAATAGCGGCATGCAGGTAGACGTTCAGCAGTGTCAGCTGAGAGCCACCTGCCACTATGGAGCATAATCCAGCATTGATGTCACAGGCCAGACATGCTTTGTAAGGGATGTCTTACCACACACACTGCTAGGACTGTGTACCTAAGCCGAGTATGTCTTTGATTGTTGTTCACTCTTCATATCTGCCAACATTTTCCTGAACTCTGCTCATCTCACTCAAACGCAGCACGGGAGTGAATTTGCTTAGAGGCTGTGCAGGTGAGTGAGTGCTTCCATATCATCTAAATTCACACGTCAATGGTTTAAGACTCGGGATTCGTAGAATAAAAATCAAATATAAGTTGACGGTGTTTTGTGCAGTAGTCGGTCACTGGCCTCACATTACCGAACTGTGTCCAATCACCAAATGAGACACGAAGACCTGCCCGCATTTTCCTGAACACGTCTCGTCGGCAGCTGGGACCTTTGAGTCGGCTGCTGATGGTTCAGTTGGTGATGATGGTGCGGTTGGTGATGATGGTTCAGTTGGTGATGATGGTTCAGTTGGTGATGATGGTTCAGTTGGTGATGATGGTGCAGTTTGTGATGATGGTGCAGTTGGTGATGATGGTTCAGTTGGTGATGATGGTGCAGTTGGTGATGATGGTTCAGTTGGTGATGATGGTTCAGTAGGTGATGATGGTGCAGTTGGTGATGATGGTGCAGTTTGTGATGATGGTTCAGTTGGTGATGATGGTTCAGTTGGTGATGATGGTGCAGTTTGTGATGATGGTTCAGTTGGTGATGATGGTGCAGTTTGTGATGATGGTTCAGTTGGTGATGATGGTGCAGTTGGTGATGATGGTTCGGTTGGTGATGATGGTGCAGTTGGTGATGATGGTGCAGTTTGTGATGATGGTGCAGTTGGTGATGATGGTTCAGTTGGTGATGATGGTGCAGTTGGTGATGATGGTGCAGTTGGTGATGATGGTGCAGTTTGTGATGATGGTGCGGTTGGTGATGATGATTCAGTTGGTGATGATGGTGCGGTTGGTGATGATGGTTCAGTTGGTGATGATGGTGCAGTTTGTGATGATGGTGCAGTTGGTGATTATGGTGCAGTTGGTGATGATGGTTCAGTTGGTGATGATGGTGCAGTTGGTGATGATGGTGCAGTTTGTGATGATGGTGCAGTTGGTGATGATGGTTCAGTTGGTGATGATGGTGCAGTTTGTGATGATGGTGCAGTTGGTGATGATGGTTCAGTTGGTGATGATGGTGCAGTTGGTGATGATGGTTCAGTTGGTGATGATGGTTCAGTAGGTGATGATGGTGCAGTTGGTGATGATGGTGCAGTTTGTGATGATGGTTCAGTTGGTGATGATGGTTCAGTTGGTGATGATGGTGCAGTTTGTGATGATGGTTCAGTTGGTGATGATGGTGCAGTTTGTGATGATGGTTCAGTTGGTGATGATGGTGCAGTTGGTGATGATGGTTCGGTTGGTGATGATGGTGCAGTTGGTGATGATGGTGCAGTTTGTGATGATGGTGCAGTTGGTGATGATGGTTCAGTTGGTGATGATGGTGCAGTTGGTGATGATGGTGCAGTTGGTGATGATGGTGCAGTTTGTGATGATGGTGCGGTTGGTGATGATGATTCAGTTGGTGATGATGGTGCGGTTGGTGATGATGGTTCAGTTGGTGATGATGGTGCAGTTTGTGATGATGGTGCAGTTGGTGATGATGGTGCAGTTGGTGATGATGGTTCAGTTGGTGATGATGGTGCAGTTGGTGATGATGGTGCAGTTTGTGATGATGGTGCAGTTGGTGATGATGGTTCAGTTGGTGATGATGGTTCAGTTGGTGATGATGGTTCAGTTGGTGATGATGGTGCAGTTTGTGATGATGGTTCAGTTGGTGATGATGGTGCAGTTGGTGATGATGGTGCAGTTGGTGATGATGGTTCGGTTGGTGATGATGGTGCAGTTGGTGATGATGGTGCAGTTTGTGATGATGGTGCAGTTGGTGATGATGGTTCAGTTGGTGATGATGGTTCAGTTGGTGATAATGGTGGAGTTGGTGATGATGGTGCAGTTGGTGATGATGGTGCAGTTGGTGATGATGGTGCAGTTGGTGATGATGGTGCAGTTGGTGATGATGGTTCAGTTGGTGATGATGGTGCAGTTGGTGATGATTGTGCAGTTGGTGATGATGGTGCAGTTGGTGATGATGGTGCAGTTGGTGATGATGGTGCAGTTGGTGATGATGGTTCAGTTGGTGATGATGGTTCAGTTGGTGATGATGGTGCAGTTGGTGATGATGGTTCAGTTGGTGATGATGGTGCAGTTGGTGATGATGGTTCAGTTGGTGATGATGGTGCAGTTGGTGATGATGGTGCAGTTGGTGATGATGGTGCAGTTGGTGATGATGGTGCAGTTGGTGATGATGGTTCAGTTGGTGGTGATGGTGCAGTTGGTGATGATGGTTCAATGCAGAGGACATCAGCCCCTTGGTCCAGCCGACAACATTCACACTACGTTCGAGGGGATTTCCCACACACCGTGTCGCTCTTGACACCGACTCTGAGCCTCAGGAATTAACAGATGCCTAAGAATTCGACAGATGGCTTAGTCTGGCCTAGCCTCAGGAATTAGTATTATTCAAAGGTGCCTTTGTATGGTTTCGAACCTTAAGCATGAACACCCAAGCCTAAGAATCCTACAGGTGTCTTCGTCTGATTCGATGTTCTGTTGCGTAGCTTGATGTATGCGATAATTATGCAAATTGTAAGTATACAAAAACCGGTTACAAACTGGTTACCGGTTTGCCGCACTTCGACAAATGTCGAGCAACGATCTCCAGTGGTGTAAATGTCTCGCTCGCTGAACTTGCAAATGACCCAGGGGTGGGAGATTCGATGACCCCGCACGGCATTTGAAACAATTCTGTTTCAATCTTGATTCTGTTACATTTCTTAAATCGGTGCTGTCATTTTACTCCTCAAAAACCAAATGGAAACGGTGAACGGTTCCCGAGCGTCGGAACCTGTAAACGATTCTAGAAACGGTTACCGGTTATCACTGATCAACTCCCTCCCGGCCTCCCGCGGTGACTCTCCGTCTGGCACGAGGTTGTCGCCTCGTCGTGTGAGGGTAGCCGGGCGGGTTGTTCATGGCCGTGTGTGTCCACGAGATGGCAGCAGAACTACACAACCAACATCAGTCTCACAAAGCTACGATCGTTGCGATCACAACGTTGTGCTGTTGTCTTTATTTTATTTTTATTATCGAAAGAACCAGAATAAGTCTACCTTATAGACTGCCATAGCGCTCACTCAGTTTAATAACCATTGCTACAGTCTACATTATAGACTTCCAGTACACTCACCATACTTAATAACCAGGCTACAGTTTACATTATAGACTGCCAGTACACTAACTCCGATTAAGAACCAAGCTACAGTCAACATTAGTGTTTTTTAATATATTTTATTCACTTTATTATTTGTATTATTTTTCTATCTACGTGACTTTACTGAAAGCATCAAGAATAGGGTGAGGGGCCTTCCACGTCCCGGGGAATGACTGTGTGTGATGAGCTGTCACTGACTGAGTGGGGTCACGGATCCCTGGGTCTGATCACCATTAAAACAAAAGTTGGTCGCATTCTTTGTCGATTCATTATAAAGCTTCCAAATACATTAATTCAACAAACACACGCTTTGTAAGTTCAAATGTTGCAACGCATGCTTGTTATAACAGTTGCTGTACAGAAATAGCGTGCACAGCTTAAATTAATGCATAAAAAAACAGCATTACAAATATGAATATTGCAAAGCGTTACTGTGCTCAACTAAGCATGGGGCAGTGCCCATCTTCGTTGCTGGCCCTGAGATACAACAGAGGGAATGCCGCATTCTTATGGCGGAGTCTGTTCTTCTTCCTTATTAACCTTATGGCGGAACCCCGGGGTCCCATAAGCCCCCGGCTCTCGCATAAACTGCGTTGCGACGTCGTTTTATGTCTGTCGAAGGCGAACGACACGGCAGTCTATCCCTCTCGACGAGCTCTACACGATACGCTAATCAAAGTTTAAAAGTTTTGTTTCTTCTGCGCATTCGTTCTCGCTGCTGCTGCACATGGACACGGCACGACTAAAGAACGATCTGCGCCAGGCGTGTCGCGGCGTTGATGTGCGCGGTGGGACGGAGTCGCCAAATAAATAAACTAATTACGATTTTGACTTCCGTTTATTCGGGACCCCGGGGCTGCGCCATAAGGTTCAATTATGGCGTGGGGTGAATAATTGCTCTGCTCCACGTTCATCTTTGATACTGGATGCAGACAGCACCTGCGCCGGAATGAGATTCGTGACTGCCTGCCTATAGGCTGGGAGTTCCCAGGCTGGCTGTGGATTCCCTGTATATATACACGTGTGTGTGTGTGTGATGACGAGCCATGCCGTGTGGTCATACTTGAGGGTCCATGCGTGTATGCGTCTCTACAGATTTGGCACGAATAAACAACAGCAAAATCCATACACAGCCCCATTCAAACATGCAGGAGTGCAGGATAAAATTACTCTTGCGTTACCTTTTAAAAGGCCTGTTCTCATTCCAGTCTTCTGAAAGTCACGGTGGACCAGCTGCCTTAGCCCTCCGAATGTCTATTCGCACAATGAGAAGACAGACGTGTTCACATTTTAGTCAGACAATCTGCATGATAAATCCTGGAATGCATTCAAAAATGTTCAAACGTTGATGACTCATTGCACCCACAGCAGTGAATGGTTGTGTCTGACATCAAGGATGACATACCCTCGCCCACCAACACTGCCTCTGTACACGTCATTTTTTTCGAAGCCATTCAGCTCATGTTGAGATCTGACTTTCCCCCTTATGAAGGAAAACAAACACAATTGTTGTTTTTAATTTTTAAATAATATTTCTGTTGATATATAGACGACTTGGTTTTTTTTCCTCTCTGTGTTGTTGTTATCGCATCCTCTGTCTAATTGTCTCAATTGGCTGCTTCTTGAAAGCAATAATGTGCATGGCGCACATGTTTGTGAGTAGGTCAAGAGACGTGTTAGCTCAACATAAACCACTTTATAGAGCAGGCGTAGGCATTAGCGTCAGCAGACGGCTGTTTAAGGCAGCAGTAATATCAGAGTCAGAGCCAGACCGAGCAACGAGAACAAACACAACAACTTACTGCTGTTCTGAGAATCCACGTGTGTTTGGAAGATGATGATTAATTTGTGTATCGCATCGTTCCTCCAAAATTTCATCTCGCAACGCTCTGCGAGAGCGAAGTAATGAAGATAACTCAATATTGCGTTTCGCAAGCCACAGCGCACCCAAACTAAGGTTAATTAAATTAATGGCCGTACTTGAATGATACTTTAATAGTGTAAGGGATTTAATAAGTCAGGCATGGCATGAACACATCGACTTGGAAGTCAGGAAGAGAGACGAGAGCGTTGTTTGAGACGGAACCAGGAGGCGGCGTTCCCAACGGGCAGGGCGACTGAGACGGGGGCATTGCTGTCGCACCCACAGCTGGGTGGCCAAGGTGGTGGGACACCTCTAGTCAGGTGGTGGGACACCTCTAGCCAGGTGGTGGGACACCTCTAGCCAGGTGGTGGGACACCTCTAGCCAGTTGGAGACCTCTAGTCAGGTGGTGGGACACCTCTAGCCAGGTGGTGAGACACCTAGCCAGGTGGTGGGACACCTCTAGCCAGGTGGTTGGACACCTCTAGCCAGGTGGTGGGACACTTCTAGCCAGGTGGTGGAACACCTCTAGCCAGGTGGTGGGACACCTCTAGCCACGTGGTGGGACACCTCTAGCCAGGTGGTGGGACACCTCTAGCCAGGTGGTGGGACACTTCTAGCCAGGTGGTGGGACACTTCTAGCCACGTGGTGGGACACTTCTAGCCAGGTGGTGGGACACCTCTAGCCAGGTGGTGGGACACCTCTAGCCAGGTGGTGGGACACCTCTAGCCAGGTGGTGGGACATCTCTAGTCAGGTGGTGGGACACCTCCAGCCAGGTGGTGGGACACCTCTAGCCAGGTGGTGGGACACTTCTAGCCAGGTGGTGGGACACCTCTAGCCAGGTGGTGGGACACTTCTAGCCAGGTGGTGGGACACTTCTAGCCAGGTGGTGGGACACCTCTAGCCAGGTGGTGGGACACCTCTAGCCAGGTGGTGGGACACCTCTAGCCAGGTGGTGGGACACCTCTAGCCAGGTGGTGGGACACTTCTAGCCAGTTGGAGACCTCTAGTCAGGTGGTGGGACACTTCTAGCCAGGTGGTGGGACACTTCTAGCCAGGTGGTGGGACACCTCTAGCCAGGTGGTGGGACACTTCTAGCCAGGTGGTGGGACACCTCTAGCCACGTGGTGGGACACCTCTAGCCACGTGGTGGGACACCTCTAACCACGTGGTGGGACACCTCTAGCCAGTTGGGAGACCTCTAGTCAGGTGGTGGGACACCTCTAGTCAGGTGGTGGGACATCGTGAAAGGAACAGGCCTTGCAGGTCAGGGTGTCGACTGTCCACAACAGTTGTGAGATCGGGCAGAAGGAAGGAAGTGACGGCCAGTGTATTGGTGGCATCGACAACGTTGATCGTGATGCCCTCTTCCGAAACCACGCTTCCCTGGGTCGCATTGCTTTAATATTGCGCCGTGTCACCTTCCGAGATGTTAAATGGCTGCGTTAAACTTTGATGGCCGCGACAAAAGGCGGCTATCCATCATGGGCCTGCACACACGGATGCCAGAGCAATGGAAGGCAAAACAAGAACCCTGCCTCTATTAATGACTGCATTATTGAACGGGACCGAGTGGACATCTGATGCCGGTGTGAAATTTAGCTGCCCGCAGCGTCCGTTATGAGTGCTGCTGCTGCCCTGCCCCCCACCGTGACACAGAGGCGTACACAGGCTGCGCAATTAGCAATCATCGCACATGCGCGAAGTCTGTGTCTCAATGTGTTCACCCTAAATGTGTGTGCTTGTTTTCCCATAGTGCTTGTACGTGGTTCTTGCTCGGAGCGCTCGCGCCCTCGGCCTGTACAGCACCGCAGGCGATGAGGTGGCACCGTATTTGTCTTTGCGAGTGCAATCTGTGTCCCTGCCAAGACGCGAATGCTGAACAAACAGACAGACACTTAACTGCAGGGCTACCAATCCACACCACACAAACAGTCAAATCGATACATGCCTCTATTTAAAGCACGCGACAGTCCGAATACTTAACCCAGCAGGTGTCTCTTGCACGGGAGATCGAGCCAAGTTAATAAAACAGCTCAACATTAACATATCAATAGGCGCATGATTTTGAGAACTAACTTCAACGGAAAATAACTTCATCGAATAAAAAAATATGCACGTTCCACCGAGGATGCTGACACGTGCCATTTAAAATGCTGTCGTTATAATATCAGCAATGATTTAGTTTCGGAAGAGTAAACTGGTACTTTGAAGTAACAGTCGTATTGTGTGCGCCTGTAGGTGCACACAATACGACACGGCGAATCGCGGCGACTGGCCCGGGCCCCGCGCTTTGGGGGAACCCACGCTTCGACGTCACGGTGTCAGATGTAATACTCCCGGTTTAGTTTGAAGGCGTCGGGGGCCCACATTTGTGTTTGCCCCGGGTCCCGCATCCCTCCTATGGATGGGCCTAGGCACAGCTATCATCTGCATTGGTGGCTGAACCCAGCGGTGTAAATTCCACTCTTGTACGGCAGCGGCGAATCTCTCAAAAGGATGACAACTATTAACGGGGTGAGTCGATCCCATCTCCAAGTTGAATGCGCAGCCTTCCTCACTGCGAGCCCAAGTGTCCTGACCCCGCAGCCGCCGCCGCCGTCAGTCTGGGAACTAAGAAACTCGAACTCGACAAAACGAGATATTCCACCAAGTGTGAGATTGCGCGCTTCCAGCACCGTGGTTCCAAAACATTTTGGCTGCCGCTTGCCCTCGAGTTGGCGGCACGGGGGGAGCGAACAAAGAGGCCAGCGGTCTCCAGCTTTGTTTACATTGAGTGGCCTTGCCGAGCTAAAGATTTAAGTTTGTCTCACCGATGCAATAAAAGTCATAAATGGTGCTGAAACATGGATAGCTAACAGAGCGCTGAATAATGCAGTGCCGGGCTCGTGAATATGATCCGCGCTGACACAGACTTGGCTCCCGCTGACCCGGACAGATATTGTGTCCATTGTGGCGTCTGGCTAGAAAAGCGCTGGCTCACGTTTCACATCCCAGAAATTAAAAGAGTCTGGAAAAATAAAAAGAAACGCACCGTTTCTCCAGAGCTCTCGCAGGAGCGTGATCAGCGTGAGCAGCGTGATCCCTGCCGCTATGGAGGAGTTCCACTCTCATTGCACCCACACACGACACGCGAAGACGTAGCGTTGTACACGTGGTCAATGTGGTTCGTGTATTTTATTTTACTTTGATTCATGCGACTTCAACAACACAGGTAAGACTGAGATAAGCCGATCATTTGTTTTCATGTACCTAAGTACATGCATGTTGTATATCTTGTATGTATGAATGTTGAACTTCTTTCGCACCGTACGTAGCCAACCGTGCTAATCGGAGGTGTGTATGGAACGTTATTAATTCAAATATGTTATTTTAATTGTTACCCTCATCATCATCATTGGCCATGATTCATCAACTGCTCATGGGGTGTATGCGCGTCTTTAAGCATTCGACGAAATCACCCTGAATGCACATGATTCTGGACAGATTCTGGACAGATTCTGGACAGAAGGTAAGCGGGCGTGAGCTTGGTTATTACTTGGATGGGTGGTCGCCAGGGCTTGTCAGGTGCTGTAGGTGTGAGGGTGTGCGATGGCCAGAGGACGGTGTTTAGTGTCCCCTCGTCGCACGCGTGGCCGGGTTCTCGTTCCCGGTAATTCGGCAATCGTCAAGTGACCGTCTGCAGACCCAGTGAGGCCCTCCTGGGTAAACACTTTGTATGAATGTTATTTGGTGTGAAGTATGGTTTTATACGCTTGTATGGTTGTTTGCTTGTTTGTTCTTATAGTCTTTGACGTATACAACAGAGCCCTTTGGGTTCTTAAAGGGTTTGCAAGACTAAAAAAACACGTGCTATGTATTCCTAGAGAACGGAATAAACAATTAACTTGAACAACAATTGCATTTTAATATGCATGCATGATGTGTAGAGTAGTAGTTAGTGACATGACGTCACTAACTACTACTCTACACATGCATAGTGACGTCATGTCACTAACTACTACTCCACACATGCATGATGTGTAGAGTAGTAGTTAGTGACGTCATGTCACTAACTACTACTCTATGCATGCATGATGTGTTTAGGTGAATGCTGTGTATGATAAACATTGTAAAAGTACACACCGAGCCGCTGCTCACAGTAAGTACATCGCTGTTCTCGTTGGCTCGGAAGCACTCTTGTCGAGTGGCACGGGCTGTTCTTTATTTGGGTGGCACGACTCCAATGACCCGAGTCCAGTTCCTGTGCACATCAACTCAGAGCCATCGCGTCTCCCTTTCCCCATGGGCAATGTTGCAGCACTCGCCTTTGTTCATGGCCCTGATCCAGTGGTGGATATGCTGCATTCCCATGGCAAGGGCCAGTTTGTTTGTGAGACAACCTTAGTTGACGTCCTACAGAGCGATACGTATTTTCGCAACCTCCGGAGGAATGATGGGCTAAGTTGAACCCCAACCGCTCACGACCTTCCAGATGCCCGTCAAGCGCCCATAACCACGGCACCAGCCTGTTACCGAATTCTTAAGCCGAAGATAATTTAATGTTAAGAGAGGGATTTTCTTTTTGTTCAATAATTTTTTTGATAAGTGAGACTTCGATTAACTGTCTTGCGAATAGAGGGATTTGCTGCGCTTGATGGATCGGATGGTGAAACAAATAAATATGTAATAAATCAGCGAGTTCTGTGCGGATAATATTTGGTTAATGGTTAATGCATTCCTCGACTTGCTGCACGTGACAATGTGCGCGCTCTGCTCGTGCTTGAGAACAGTCGAGACCACAGGCCCCTTCAACTCCAACTCGCAGGAGAAACCGTGGGCTTAGACAACACGAATTGAGAGTAAACAGCTCAGAGCAGTTTAATACGTAGGCTTTCGCGACCAATATCATCCATAACACAGGTTTTTTTTGGGTTACGCGATCTCACCCAAAAAAGCTGTATTATAGCTCTCAGAGCACCCACTCCACTCGTCATGACCGCCTCGCTCCGACTTTCCGCGTTTACCAATTTACTCTCCATTCAAATACTGTACAGATTAAGTCCTTCCAAGCTGCACGCGCCCGGTGATTGTTAAACACGTCCCACGTGACGCTGTCTTCGTTCATAAAGAACCGATTCTAATGAAGCGTGGGAGATCTCGGTGTGTGTGTACGCGAGTTCCGTGTGTGTATTCGAGCTGTGTGAACACATGTTTAACAGTAAAGATGAGCGCTTTGAGCGTTCTCATTTAAAAAAGAGAGATGACATCGTCATCCTCTCAGCCGACAAGGGCAATGCCACAGTCATTATGGACAAAACCACATACAATAAAAAAAAATTCAGGACCTACTTAATTGATGGTAGCTATACCAAAATTAAAAGAGATCCCTCCAACCGCCTCGTTTCGAAAACCAACAATATCACTGATTCGACATCTTTAATCGAACCAACCAAGCGGTTTTCTTTAAAACCCTCTGCTGCTAGATCATCCAGATTGTATGGCTTACCAAAATCCATAAAGAAGGTAGACCCCTTCGTCCAATCGTCTCCACCAATGACTCACCCACCTACAAACTGGCCCGATTTCTGTCTGAGACCTTACAACCATTCACTGGTAAGACCACCTCAGCTGTACTTAACTCAGCTCACTTGATATCGTTAATTAAGGATATCTCACTATCTCCAGGTGATTTTCTCGTTAGTTTTGATGTAGTCTTTTTGTTTACCAAAGTTCCTATGCCTGACACCATTGCAATCATTGAAGATTTGGTCCAACAAGAATTGAATGCTGATGTACTGGCCATGGTGAGACACTGCCTCACCAACACTTACTTCACCTGGAATGGAACTTTCTACAAACAAGTTGAAGGCACCCCAATGGATTCTCCCTTATCTCCAGTTGAGGCCAATGTTTTTATGGAATTTTTTTTAGACAGATGCCATCCAGGCATCCACTCTACGTCCGTCCTTGTGGAATAGGTACGTAGATGACACGTTCGTCATCTGGCCACATGGACGACCGGTTCTGAACCAATTCCTCAACCACATCAATTACATTCATCCAAATTTCGATTTAAAGCTTTCATGACTGCAAGGATTCATCTTCTTTGGTTCTTTCGGTAAAGTCACGTAGAATGAGAATAAAATAAGAAATTAATAAAATAAAAATAAAAATAACACAATAAAGCGCTGTAGCGCTGTCCTCCAGACATTCTCGTCCCTTCACCTGATGAAGGCCACTTGTGTTGTGGCCGAAACGTCATGAGAATTTTATTGTGTTATTTTATTTTACTCATTTATTATTTTATTCTCATTCTACGTGACTTTACTGAAAGAACCAAAGAAGATACATTCATCCAGCCATCAAATTCACCATGGAGGTGGAAAAGGATGGCAAGTTACCATTCTTGGATGTTTTAATTGAAAAGAGACCAAATGGCTCAATGGGACACTCTACAGGAAAGGCACCCATACAGATGCCTACCTAAAACCTGACTCCCACCACCATCCATCCCAGAAGAATTTCCTCATCAAAATTCTACACCATAGAGCTCTATGTATTTCTGATCATCATCACCTAGCCAGTGAACTGGAACACGTACACCAAGCTCTCAAGACGAATGGATATTCAGACTACACAATCCGTAAAGCTATCACCCCAACCATTGGGAAAGAACCATCTGAGGATCCAATCAAAACCATCACCTTGCCATACATAGCAGGGGTTACCAAAAATATTTAAAAAATCATGATCAAACACAAGATAGAGGTTCGATTTAACACAGTACATAAAATTCGTGATCTGATCTCATCCGTGAAGGATGTGATCCCTGACATGCAAGCTGTGTCTGCGGCAGTAGTTACATTGGGGAAACGAAGCGACATGTCTCGGACCGTGTTCATGAACATAAGGCAGATCTGAAACACGGTTGGACCAATACCTCGGCCGTAGCTGATCATTGTTTTAATGCGGTGGGCTCACGAAATTGATTTCTCTAAGACGAAGGTACTTTGCAAACCCACTGGCTATCAACAAAGATTTGTTCATAAAGCCATCCAGATATATAGACACAGATACAATTTCAACCGGGAAGATGGGTACAAACTGAACAATGATTGGAAGGACGTTGTTAACCAGTTTAAGTCATAACTGGCTGTGATGTTTCCATCCTACCTTCCGATGTTAATAGTTATTTTGGACTCTCTGGTTTTACATTAACAGGTTTAATGTATTTACATTAACAGGTTAAATGTCTCACTAACACAGCCACTGTTGCACGTTTTCCTCGATGTGGCGGTGGCTCTGCGATCTTACATTGACATGCTAATCTCTCACAATACAATGGCCACCTCCGCAGCTTCGTCGTCGTGGAGGTCGCTTTCCGATCTTACATTTATATGCAAATTTACCACATTAACATCACTAGCCCCGCCCACGTCGCTTATGACCCTTGGGCTACGCCCATTTGAAACCTTTAAAACATCCTGCCTCAGCAGCTTTCCTGCTATTTTTTATCCTGATGACGATTGCTTGTGTTGCGATCGAAACGTTGTAGTTTTTGTTATTTTTTGTTATTTTCTTTGAACCTATCTACGTGACTTTACCGAAAGACCCAAGAATATGATATCCACTTATTTGATTTAAAGAAAAATGAAAATTGATAGCATGACTAAATCTGCATGTTCTTCCAAAATATGTATCCGACTCGTGAACGCGATACATACTTACATCCTGTACATATGGTCAAACACAACGGTGAAACAAAGTTTAAGACGAAACCATCTACACGTGAGTACGTCCTGTATAGAGAAGTTGGGGCTTTGAAATGAGCAGCTGCTACGTGGATCACTACTACGGTCACAGAACCTTGAGTTGGTGGCGGCTTTGGGAGGCCTTCATCCAGTAGTGGATTGATCATGGGTGCTGCTGCTGATGAAGCTGCATATGGTGGAATCTATTCACTTAGAATTATAATCGGAAAGCTACTTTACTAAAACAACGATAACACGTAAATTAACAACACGAACTTCAGAACATCGGACGGCAGGAGTGGCCTTCAAATCGAACAATTCCATCGAGGGATGATACGCCGAGTTGCTCAACTTATACCAACACATTTATATTCGGGTAAGATTCTCCTTATTTATCCTATGTGGTATTGGCAGACCCGGTGACATCCTGTCACGAATGCGTGGGCGATATGAATAATTTGTTGTAAAGCGTGGATTTAATGCTTCAAATATTCGGCACATTGAAGCAATTCTCAGGTTAATATTAAAGAAACAGCTGATCGATGTTGAGTTATTGCCTCATTCTCTTTTCAGGCACTAAATTTAAATAAGTGAAAAAAAAATCTAATCTATTAGCAACATTTGTACAAATTTAGTGAAAAAGACATTTTGAAAGGAATTCCATTAGGCTCACCTCTATCTATACATTACCTCTTACTCATTTCCAATTTACCATTCAACTTTTAAGCAATACTTTTAGACCATCTGCCAAAGTCATTTTTAAAATTACTCGCTGTACTTTGCTGCTTTTCATGTTCGTCCAAACCCAAGCTGCCCACACAGTGAATCGCATTAGCCTCACATCCACGGTTGGCTACGTACGGTGCAAAATAAGTTCAACATACATGCAGTCTAAGTCATGAATGGTATGTAATAGAGGCGATTGCAGAATATAAATGTTCACTGTCTCTCGCCTCTGGAAAAGGCTTTGCTTTTTCAGAGATCTAAGCATTAACATTAAAGATTTATTGATAAACAGGTTATACTGAGTAATTAAAACCCACGTGTTTCGCGTTTAGTGGATTGGAATTCATCAGCTTCCACTCTTCACGAGAGGATGAAATTGATTTAATTTTAGAATTTTAACTCCTGCGTGTGTCTTTTGATTTTCACCACGTGTTGGTCGGCATAATGTCCGACGTTTTGCGCCATGTGCCGCATGCTTTTTCAGGAACCGAGGTCGGTTACACAGACTTAGCCATACACGCCGCGGTAACGTGGAATACTTCATGGGAATACGTGTTCATGGGAATACTTGTTCATGGGAATACGTGTTCATGGGAATACTTGTTTCATTTGAATATTTGTTCATGGGAATACTTGTTAATTTGAATACGTGTTCACGGGAATACTTGTTCATGGGGATACGTGTTCATGGGAATACTTGTTCATTTGAATACTTGTTCACGGGAATACGTGTTCAATGGGGATACGTGTTCATGGGAATACTTGTTAATTTGAATACTTGTTCATGGGAATACTTGTTCATGGGAATACTTCTTTATGGGCCGACTCAGAGCCACCGACGAGAGGTGTGCCACTAAATTCCACATTTCATTGGGGAGGAGGCAGGCACGCCACACGAGCCGCATACTTAACCACTCATGCGGCCAACGGGCGCCGTGTTCCAGGGGTCACATTGCTCGAGATGTGAAGCCACGGCTGTGTGCCGAGGCACAAAGGAAGCCTTTCCTGTCCGAAGCGCCCTCTGCTTGTCCCACGAGTCAACTCTGGAGACGGGGGCATCGTTTTGTCATCCTCGTGTCGCTGTTCTGCGCTGCCTCGTGCCCGTGCGAGGGGAGACTTCATCCCGATGGGCGCGACTGCTGCCTCGCTTTGTCTTCTCTCTCTCAAACGATTACAAACACCCCCCCCCCCCCACTCCTAAAAGCAGTCCCCATTTTTGGTTTTCTAAATACATAAAGGCAAGCCATTGAATTTGTATTCCGTTTAAACATCAGAGTCCAACATCAATGTGGATTAATATCTGAAATATTTTTTGGGAATTTGCTCAACCTCCATCATACGGTCCTGTCTGTACCAGCGTTGGAAAGTCCACAGTCCTATGGCAGGGATCAGGATTTCCACACGACAGGTGCATCTTAGCTATCCAGACGACGATGATGACTGCATGGATGATGATCGTAATGTGATGTCATCCAGGATGTGAACCCATGGCCTCTCAACAGTAATAAAACATTTACAGCCCTTTGTCAACCCATTGCTGAATAAAGGTATCCCACCGCCGCGTCAGTCAAGGGGGTTGTTTGACCATACTTCACCACGCTAGTCCGTGCGGGATGGTCAAGGGTTCATACGTTACTCGACAGTGATGTTAGCCGTGGCTGGGGACCGAACTCAGGCCGCTGGGTTCATCGTGCAGTGCGCTGACCGCACAGCCACGATCACGCACGATGCGCCCCATCTCAGAAGCTCAGCGGGTTAGAACCTGCTGGTGCATGTCACGTCTTAGGAGGTTACTTCCATAGCTGTGCTCCCCTCCTTCATCAACCCGCGCAGACCAGCGTGGTGAAGTATGGTAAACCCCCCCCCTCCCCGCACAATCCGCACAACATGGGGAGGCCCTCATCCAGCAGTGCACTGGCAAAGGGCTATCTATAAACGGACGGTACGTGCACTGTGTGTGTGTATTATGTTGAACTTCTATCGCACCGTGCGTAGTCAACCGTGCTTTTGTGTCCTCACTTAGGCAGAGCTCCGCAGTGAACATCAGCCGTGTGACGTCTCAGCCTCCCTCTCGACACTGCAGGAGGAGGAGGAGGGTGAGTGATGCCCATGACCCCTTCTTCACGAGTCGCCGTCGTCATTATTGTGTTTGACTGCCACATCGCTTCGACAGTTTGCGCCGACCACAACCCCTTGGCCAGGGTGCGTTGGGGGGGGGGGGTGCGCGAACTCTCCGAGGACGATCGGTGGCGTCTGCGTGTCCGGGCAGTCTCTGCCTGGACTCGTGGCGACGTCGGCGTCGATCCACGCAGCCCCCTTCACAGCTCATCTTCGACTCTGGTGTCCATCGATCTTCAGCATCCGCACTCTGCACCGTGCAGCAGATGAACTAAGATTGCCATGCACGCGGTCCTCTCTCAGTAGCGTGCACTGCTGCATGAGGACCTAACGAACATTTGCAGCAATTGTGAGAATTAAGATTACAATTGTAGTCACAGTCGTTGTCCATTACAGAAATAATAATTATTTACAGATGTTTGTCAATTCACTTTTGGATGAAGGCCTTTCCTCACCGTGTCATTCATGGAGGTCGTCTGGCCATACTTCACCATGCTGGTCAGTGCGAGTTGATGAAGGGGGGCACCCAGAACCAGTCCAGAAAGCACTCGCCACTGATGTTAGCCGTGACCGGGAATCGAACTCAGACGACCGTGTTTATTTATAGCGCATCGCACTAACCACACTGCACCACAGCTTCCCCTACATGATGGCATGCACTGCATTTGGCTGTCATTGTCTAGTAAGTGGACTGGTGGACGATACAATTATACATAACAACACCATACTCAAGACAATACCATATTAGGTCTACGCAGTGCCGGATTATCCTAGAAGCTAAAGTAGCTACATATGCTGCGGGCCCCGCACTAAATGCTTTCAAGCTATCAATTCCGGTTCAGTGATTCTGCACTTGCTCTATTACTATAGTACTATACCGCCTTCAACTGTTATGAACGACTGGGTGTTTAAGGTTAGCGATTTGTCGTATTATCTGGCTGTTTCGCAATTGAAAAAATACAATTACTTTACTATGCAAGTAAAAAATGTGTTTTTTTAATATTTAAGTGTTTTTTAAAATTCAATTTAGGGCCCTTTTATAACATATGCAACAGGCCCCGCACTAGATTAATCCGGCACTGGGTCTACGGTGATACTATTGCCGGCTTGTTGGATGCCCATTCCTTTGGGATCGCAGTAAATAGGCGCGGCGAATTTTCATCCAACAGTTGGCGCTACTTCTCTGGCGGTGGCCACAGATCACTCCGCGCGAGTCGCCTGGGACATCCTCCTCGCGTGCACTTGCTGCTATTGTCTCCCGGTGCACGTCGATGACTTCTATTTTAAGATCTGCATATTTAGTTCCACCCAGTATTTTCTTTTATCGTGTTGTTCGTGTCTTTTTACGTTCACTTAAAAAAAACATGGCATTTGTAAATACCCACATTTCATTCTGATACGATGTGCAATCCTCCTAAAACAGGTTTAGTGACCTCGCAAGGGCGATTGGCTCATAAAGGAATGCGAACACCCTTTGAGGTCGAGGGGATGGGGGGAGAGGTGGTAAGCGGTGTGGTGTCTGAGTGCAGCACGCACAACGACTCACAGCCGTGCGATCATTGCCATTGCATCACAACACCTGCACGGGCGTCCGCTGATAAGAGAGCCTTGTTTTGAGACAGGAAATGGGCGGTTTGGTAATTACAGGTGAATCCACATTCTCTCGGTCCTAGTAAACGCGTGCGAGGTTGTTCATTGTAATGACCCTGTATTGGTGATTGTGTGTAATGTATCACCGCAATGTTTGACCTGGATTCACCACCACAGCACCCCCTTTCTAAGAAGTGGCTCAAGGGGTTGAAGGGAGTCGCATCAAGAGTCGAGATCACGTCGAGACGGGAGACTGTCGGAAGGGAAGGTGAGATTTAGAACTCGTGGGGAAACTCTGCAGGAAGCTACTCCTGAGATGGAGTACCAGCTCGGGCTGAACGATTAATCGATTTCAAATTGAAATCGCAATTTGAAACAATGCGATTAGCAAATCGCAAAGGCTGCGATTTTTTGCGATTTGAAAGGTCCTATTATTGGAATTGTTTTATTTTTTATTATAACTTTATTCATTTGACTTAACAATTGTTCTATGTTTGGTTGTTCTATACTCTTTGGTTCTATTGGGTAAAGTCACGTAGGTGAAAATAAAGTAACAAAAAATCACGACGTTTCGGCCACAACACAAGCGGCCTTCATCAGGTGAAGGGACGAGACTGTCTGGAGGACAGTGCTGGAGTGGGAGAAGCCACGCTTAGATCACGACCTTTAAGCTGTGTGAGAAGAAAAACACAAAGCGCCTTGACAAAGGAATTAGCATATAATTTAACATTGAAATGGCTCATTGAAATAGCTAAGTTAAAGTATACACATCCGCAGAGGTACCCCTTGACAAAGGAATTAGCATAGAATTTAGCATTGAAATAGCTGAGTGATTAGCTTGTAACTGGTCACAGAAATAGCTATGTTAAAGTCAGAGCATATACATTCACCGAGGCACCTAGTACTCATCAAACAGGAGAATTTAGCGAAACACAACCACGCTCAGACAGCGGACCTTTAAACTGTGTGCGAGCAAACCAGGTGTTCTGACAAATAAATTAGCATAAACATTAGCATTTGATTGGCGGATTTTAGGAAAGAGGTGGTGTACGTGCCGGTGGACTTGCCGTTTGGCGCGGGGGAAGGGGGGGAGTTTACCTATTGATGGTGTAAAAAGGGAATTTATAAGAGCTGCGAAAGTTTGGGGTACCACTACTTGAAAAATGTACTGTACCATTGAAATTAGTTTAATGTTTAGTTCGATTTAGAACATCTTTCCAATAGTTGCTTAATTTGAAACCATCCTCTCGGTTGAAATTGTGTCTGTGTTTGTAGATCTGAATTGCTTCATGAACAAATCTCTGATAAAAGCCCGTGGGTTTGCAAAGAACCTTGGTATCGGAGAAAATTATATCGTGATCCCCCACAGCGTTGTAACAGTGATCAGCCACGGCAGAAGAATTCGTTTTGCTGTGTTTCAAATCTGATTTGTGCTCGCGGATTCGGTCAGAGACATGTCGCTTTGTCTCACCGATATAGCAATCACCGCAGGTACAACTCAATTTGTAAACCCCGGGGTACTGTAAATCAGGAATGACATCCTTCACGGATGGGATCAGATCACGAATTTTGTGTACTGTATTGAACCGGACCTGGATCTTGTGTTTGTTTAGAATTCTCACTTGCAAGACCGCCTCAGCAGTACTTAACTCAGCCCAATTGGTCTCTATGGTCAAAGATGTTGTACTGTCCCCTGACGATATCCTTGTCAGCTTCGATGTGGTCTCTTTGTTCACCAAGGTCCCAGTACCTGATACCATTGAAATAATTGAAAATTTGGTCCAACATGGACTAGACCCCGAAACACCTGCACTGGTTAGACACTGCCTCAACAATACCTACTTTACTTGGAATGGCTCCGTCTACAAACAAAATGAGGGTACCCCCATGGGATCCCCCTTATCACCAGTGATAGCCAATATTTTCATGGAGAAATTTGAATCAGACGCCATCCAGACTTCCACCCTCAGACCTTCCCTGTGGAAGAGATATGTGGATGACACTTTCGTCATTTGGCCACATGGCCTCCCAGCTCTGAACCTTTTCCTACACCACATCAATTCCAGACATCCCGCCATCAAATTCACCATGGAAGTGGAGAAAGATGGCAAGCCACCATTCTTAGATGTTCTGTTTGAGAGAAGACCTGATGGCTCATTGGGGCATTCTGTCTACAGGAAACCCACCCACACAGATTCCTACTTGAAACCTGATTCCCACCACCACCCAGCCCAAAATAATTCTCTCATCAAAACTTTATACCATAGGGCTCATTGCATTTCGGACCAACACCACCTGACCAGTGAATTAAAACATGTACACCTGGCCCTCAAAAGGAATGGTTACTCTGACCGTACCATCCGCCAAGCTGTCTCTCCCTCCATACAGAAACAACCACTTGATACTCCGGTCAAAACCATCACACTTCCATATATAGCAGGCGTTACTAAAAAGATTTCCAAAATTCTAAACAAACACAAGATCCAGGTCCGGTTCAATACAGTACACAAAATTCGTGATCTGATCCCATCCGTGAAGGATGTCATTCCTGATTTACAGTACCCCAGGGTTTACGAATTGAGTTGTACCTGCGGTGATTGCTATATCGGTGAGACAAAGCGACATGTCTCTGACCGAATTCGCGAGCACAAATCAGATTTGAAACACGGCAAAACGAATTCTTCTGCCGTGGCTGATCACTGTTACAACGCTGTGGGGGATCACGATATAATTTTCTCCGATACCAAGGTTCTTTGCAAACCCACGGGTTTTTATCAGAGATTTGTTCATGAAGCAATTCAGATCTACAAACACAGACACAATTTCAACCGAGAGGATGGTTTCAAATTAAGCAGCCATTGGAAAGATGTTCTAAATCGAACTAAACATTAAACTAATTTCAATGGTACAGTATATTTTTCAAGTAGTGGTACCCCAAACTTTCGCAGCTCTTATAAATTCCCTTTTCACACCATCAATAGGTAAACTCCCCCTCCCCCCCTTCCCCGCGCCAAACGGCAAGTCCACCGGCACATACACCACCTCTTTCCTAAAATCCGCCAATCAAATGCTAATTTTTATGCTAATTTCTTTGTCAGAACACCTTGTTTGCTCGCACACAGTTTAAAGGTCCGCTGTCTGAGCGTGGTTGTGTTTCGCGAAATTCTCCTGTTGGATGAGTACTAGGTGCCTCGGTGAATGTATATGCTCTGACTTTAAAATAGCTATTTCTGTGACCAGTTACAAGCTAATCACTCAGCTATTTCAATGCTAAATTCTATGCTAATTCCTTTGTCAAGGGGTACCTCTGCGGATGTGTATACCTTAACTTAGCTATTTCAATGAGCCATTTCAATGCTAAATTATATGCTAATTCCTTTGTCAAGGCGCTTGGTGTTTTTCTTATCACACAGCTTAAAGGTCGTGATCTAAGCGTGGCTTCTCCCACTCCAGCGCTGTCCTCCAGACAGTCTCGTCCCTTCACCTGATGAAGGCCGTTTGTGTTGTGGCAGAAACGTCGTGATTTTTTGTTATTTTATTTTCACTTACGTGACTTTACCCAATAGAACCAAAGAGTATGGATCCTAGCAGTCACGAAAGCTTTAAATCTAGAATTGGTTGTTCTATGTCAATTAAAGCATTTTAATAAATACAGCTTGGAAGCAATTCATATATTTTAAGTTTTCATCCTTGCATTAGAATAAAGAGGGCAGTTCATATTTTGATGGCATCACGTGGTAATGCTCCATCACGTGTTTTATATCTATTACACAGTGAATATTGAACTGCAGCTTGACTTTAAAAAAATTAATCGCAATTTGATATTTTCCACAAATCGTTCAACCCTCGTACCAGGCTGCTCAAGTATCAGAGTCGCTGAACTCCGCTGTGAATGTGCCGAAACATTCACATAGCGATGTTGTATACATCCAGCTATTGTACAGTACTCGACTGTATATCTATGCGTACGTTTGTAAATTGTGTCTGCCTGCAAGCCATCGTTATGCTTCAACAGAAATGAGGCGAATGTTGCCAATTGTGGCTTTATTGGAGTCGCGATGAAGGTTGGAGCGCCACGGGATCGCTTCGTCGACTCCGCATTTGGAGAACAATGACGATGGCTGTTCAGCCTCGGTCAATCGTCTGTCAATCATGTTGGCGTTCATCTCACGGCCAGCTCCACCGATCATCTTGGCCTCGTGGCCGGCAAAACGAGTACCACTTTTGGGAAGTCAAAAGTGGTTGCCTCCGATCTACAATATGGCCCCTGTCACAGAAATGTGGAACTTCCACCGAGTGGCTTCGTTAGAGTCGACAGTTGCCCGATGCTTATTCTTGAGCAAGGAGACGCTTTGAGTTTGGCAGCTATCGTCGCAGGCAATCGATGCAAGATTCCCTCTCTCTACGCGGGTTCTGTTTGTGCGATTCGCTGTATATCGAGGCTTACCTATTTTTAATCCAAATGTCGTCACGCTATGCGGTTTGAATTCACTGGTATGTGGTCGAACGTGGGACAACATTGTGTGTGTGTACTGTGTGCGCGACTTGGCAGGCAGCTGTCTTAACAGGTAAAACCCATTGCCCAGGGTTATCGGTTAACTGGACTCACCACACGGACACTATTCAATTATGAAGTTCACGGTACGCGATTATCCCCAAATCATCTCCCTTCGTCGGACCGATTCGCTTCAGTGATTCGCCGCACAATCACCTCGCCCCGCCCCTCTCCCCACCTCGCCCCGCCCCTCTCCCCACCTCGCCCCGCCCCTCTCCCCACCAGCCCCTCTCCCCACCCCGCCCCTCTCCCCACCTCGCCCCGCCCCTCTCCCCACCTCGCCTCGCACCTCTCCCCACCTCGCCCCGCCCCTCTCCCCACCTCGCCCCTCTCCCCACCTCGCCCCTCTCCCCACCTCGCCACGCCCCTCTCCCCACCTCGCCCCGCCCCTCTCCCCACCTCGCCCCGCCCCTCTCCCGCTAGAATCCACCCCGCGTCCCCCCCGTCTCTCAGGAAGGCGTCGTGCGTTGAATTAAAAACACGAAGAGGGTGGGAGTCATTTAATTTTCCGGAATTTGATAGATTTTCATTGTTAATTAAACTCACCGCTGATGTCATAAGAGATGTGCACGTGCCCGACCTCGTGGCCAAGTCATCACGATACCTGCACACAGCTCAATTACAGCCATCCGCGTCTGGTAGACGGCTGCATTCTTTAGGCCTACTGCTATTGAACGTTTCGCTCCGTATTGAGTGGTGTAACTTGTTGATTTTGTCTTTCTCAAAAGGAATCGATTCTGCCCTTGCTCACCGCGTTAGCTCATCACGTTCGTCCTAATCCTCCCTCCGGCAATAAATAAGTGGTTGTCGGTTTTGTCACTCCAAGTACAAACATGTTTGCTGAAGCTGCATAATGTCGCTAAAGATTACGATGTAAACGAAAGCGAGTCGTTTAGAACTTTAGACTGACCTCTTCTGGCTTGGGTGCCAATGGTGATCTCACTCAACCGCAAGTCCCAAGTATATGAGTTCACTACAAAGTTGCGTGTCGACTCAATAATCCCTCCAAGGCTACACACAACAAGTATCACCTTTGTGGTAGAAGATTATTGTCCACCGATGGTTAGACTGGCTCCCACCATGGGAATATGGAATTTCCACACCGGGCTCAGAGCTACCAGCAGCGTGTGGTGAGTGTCACTCTGGAGCGAATGCCGTACTGGCTATATGTGTGTAGTGCTGTGTACTGTGTTGAGTGTACTGTGTGGTGTGTAGTACTGTGTGTGCTGTGTGTGTGTAGTACTTTGTGTGTACTGTGTGGTGTGTGTGTGTGCTGTGTGTAGTACTGTGTGTGTGTAGTGCTGTGTACTGTGTTGAGTGTACTGTGTGGTGTGTGTGCTGTGTGTGTACTGTGTGTGTGCTGTGTGTACTGTGTGTAGTACTTTGTGCTGTGTGTGTACTGTGTGGTGTGTGTGTGCTGTGTGTAGTACTGTGTGTGTACTGTGTGTGTGTAGTGCTGTGTACTGTGTTGAGTGTACTGTGTGGTTTGTGTGTGCTGTGTGTGTGCTGTGTGTAGTATTGCGTGCTGTGTGTACTGTGTGTGTGTACTGTGTGGTGTGTCTGCTGTGTGTGTGCTGTGTGTGTACTGTGTGTGTGCAGTGTGCTGTGTGTGTGTAGTGCTGTGTGTAGTATTGCGTGCTGTGTGTATACTGTTTGTGTGTAGTGTGCTGTGTGTGTGTAATGCTGTGTGTGTAGTACTGTGTGCTGTGTGTGTGTGGTATACTGTGTGTATTGCTGTGTACTGTGTTGAGTGTACTGTGTGGTGTGTGTGCTGTGTGTGTACTGTGTGTGTGCAGTGTGCTGTGTGTGTGTGTAGTGCTGTGTGTAGTACTTTGTGCTGTGTGTGTACTGTGTGTGTGTAGTGTGCTGTGTGTAGAGCTGTGCGTGTGTAGTGTGATGTGTGTGTAGTGTGCTGTGTCTGTGTGTAGTGCTGTGTGTGTAGTACTGTGTGTGTAGTACTGTGTGCTGTGTGTGTGTGGTGTACTGTGTGCAGTGCTGTGTGTGTGTAGTGTGATGTGTGTGTAGTGCTGTGTGTAGTGCTGTGTGGTGTACTTTGTGTAGTGGTGTGTGGTGTACTGTGTGTTGTACTGTGTAGTGTGCTGTATGTGCTGTGTGGTGTGCTGTGTGTGTAGTGCTGTGTGTGTGTCCTGTGTGTGTGGCTGTCGCCTGATGAAGCTAGTTGTAATTACTGGCGAAACGTCGTACTCTGATTGTAAATGTTGTGGCTTGGCTCTCCAACACACCGGTTAGTGCTGTACTAGTGACGAATTGGCCACGTTCTGTTGACGTGATAACCCTTACTAGTTGGCTGTGTCGGGTGGTGGCGGGTCTAACGACACATTTATATATTTACGGCTGTGTTTACTCTGTGTAGAGACATTTTTGTGTGCTTAATATAAAAATCTGTGCGCGATATTGACACGAGTGTAGTAGTGTGGACGCTCTCTGTTTGTTTCGTGTCGCCTAGCGACGGGAACCCGAGGGAGGGAGGGGGAGGGGTGTTGGCGACCTCAGGAGGGGGGGGGGGGCACATGATGTTGTTGGGGGGGAGGGGCGGGGTGGGGGCGGGAGAGGGGCGGGGGGGGGCAGCCCCCGGCGAGAGCGCGGAGCGGCGTGGTGAGTGGCGTCGGTGAGCGAGTGGGGAGGCCCCCCCCCTCGCCTCCTCCCCCCTCCTCCCCCCTCCTCCTCCCCCCCCTCCTCCTCCCCCCCTCCTCCTCCCCCCTCCCCCCCCCTCCCCTCCCCCCTCCCCTCCCCTCCCCCCTCCCCCCCCTCTCCCTCCCCCCTCCCCCCTCCTCCCCCCTCCCCCCCTCCCCCCCCCTCCCCTCCCCCCCTCCCCCCCCCCCCCCCTCCCCCCTCCCCCCCCTCCCCCCCACCTCCCCCCCTCCCCCCCCCACTTCCCCCACCTCCCCCACCTCCCCCCCCACCTCCCCCCCCCCACATCCCCCCCCCACCTCCCCCACCTCCCCCCCCACCTCCCCACCCCCACCTCCCCCACCTCCCCCCCCCCACCTCCCTCCCCTCCTCCCCCCCTCCCTCCCCCCCTCCCCCCCTCCCTCCCCCCCTCCCCTCCTCCCTCCCCTCCTCCCCCCTCCCCTCCTCCCTCCCCTCCTCCCTCCCCCCCTCCCTCCCCTCCCCCCCTCCCTCCCTCCCCCCCTCCCTCCCCTCCCCCCTCCTCCCTCCCCTCCCCTCCCTCCCTCCCCTCCCCTCCCTCCCCTCCTCCCTCCCCTCCCTCCCCCTCCTCCCTCCCTCCCCTCCCTCCCCTCCTCCCTCCCCTCCCTCCCCTCCCCTCCCCTCCCTCCCCTCCCCTCCTCCCTACCCTCCCTCCCTCCCCTTCCCCCCCTCCCCTCCCCTCCTCCCTCCCCTCCCTCCCCTCCTCCCTCCCCTCCCCTCCCCTCCTCTCGCCCCCCCCTCCTCTCGCCCCCCCTCCTCTCGCCCCCCCCTCCTCTCGCCCCCCCTCCTCTCGCCCCCTCCTCTCGCCCCCCCTCAACTCCCCCCCTCAACCCCCCCCTCAACTCCCCCCCCTCAACTCCCCCCTCCTCCACCTCTCACTCCCCCTCTCACTCCCCCTCTCACTCCCCCCTCCTCCTCCACCTCTCACTCCCCCCTCTCCCTTCCCCCCTCTCCCTCCCTTCCCCCCTCTCCCCCCCTCTCCCTCCTCCCCCCCTCTCCCTCCTCCCCCCCTCTCCCTCCTCCCCCCCTCACCCTCCTCCCCCCCTCTCTCCCTCCTCCCCCCCCTCTCCCTCCCCCCTCTCCCTCCCCCCCTCTCCCCCCTCTCCCTCCTCCCCCCTCTCCCTCCTCCCCCCTCTCCCTCCTTCTCCTCCCCCCTCCTCCTGCGTGGGCAGGCGATGTCCGCGCAGGAACAACCACTGACAAAGATCCCCGTGTAGCTCAACACACCGCTGTGGGCAGGTGCTCCGAGTGAGCACCTCATGAAGGACGGCGCACGAGGGGGCTGGAGTGATCAGCACCCACGCCCGGCCCTATTTGTCTCCCCCAGTGCTGGCGTTTCACCAAGTACCCGCTACCAATGTTATCCGCCGCTGGGAACCGAACTCAAAAGTCTCGTTCCGTGGCACAGCGCCATAACCACTACGCTACCGCCTCGCCCAAACGTGACTCACGCAAAGACAAAGATCCCCCGTATAGCCTTTGACGGACAGTCGGGGCAAGTGCTGTTAGCGAGTAGCACCTATGAAGGCCGACACGGCACACGAGGGGGTGGGTGGCCAGGGCCACGCACGGCCGCCTTTGTCTCCCCAGTGGAGATGTTTACTACACTTCACCAAGTACTCATTTGAGGCTGAGTCGACCTAGTGGAGGGCCAGGACCGGTTCAGATAATTATCTGAGCACACAGGAACGGACACCCATCGCGGAGCGGGGCGAGTGTGTGTCTGTGTGGGGTGAGTGTGTGTCTGTGTGTGTGTGTCTGTGTGGGGTGAGTGTGTGTCTGTGTGTGTGTCTGTGTGGGGTGAGTGTGTGTCTGTGTGTGTGTCTGTGTGGGGTGAGTGTGTGTCTGTGTGTGTGTGTCTGTGTGGGGTGAGTGTGTGTCTGTGTGTGTGTGTCTGTGTGGGGTGAGTGTGTGTCTGTGTGTGTGTGTCTGTGAGTGTGTGTCGTGTGGGGTGATGTGTGTTGCTGTGTGTGTGTCTGTGTGTGAGTGTGTGTGAGTGTGTGTCTGTGTGTGAGTGTGTGTCTGTGTGTGGGGAGTGGTAGTGTAGCGGTTAGCGCGCTGCGCTATGAACCTGGCGACCCGGGTTCGATTCCCGCTCACGGCCAACACCCAGTGACGATTATCTAAACCGGTCCCGGGCCTCCCCTAGGTCGACTCAGCCTCAAATGAGTACCTGGTGCGGTGTGTAAACATCGCCACTAGGGAGACAAAGGCGGTCGGGCGTGGTGCTGGCCACCCACCCCCTCGTGTACCGTTCCGGCCTTCATAGGTGCTCGCTAACAGCACTTGCCCCTACAGTCTGTTAAGGCTATATGGGGGATCTTTGTCTTTGTTGTCTGTGTGTGAGTGTGTGTGAGTGTGTGTGAGTGTGTGTGAGTGTGTGTGAGTGTGTGTGAGTGTGTGTCTCTGTAGTGTAGCAGTTAGCGCGCTGCGCTATGAACCCGGCGACCCGGGTTCGATTCCCGCTCACGGCCAACACCAGTGACGATTATCTGAACCGGTCCCGGGCCTCCCCTAGGTCGACTCAGCCTCAAATGAGAACCTGGTGTGGTGTGTAAACATTGCCACTAGGGAGACAAAGGCGGTCGGGCGTGGTGCTGGCCACCCACCCCCTCGTGTACCGTTCCGGCCTTCATAGGTGCTCGCTAACAGCACTTGCCCCTACAGTCTGTTAAGGCTATACGGGGGATCTTTGTATCTTTGTTTTGTCTGTGTGTGAGTGTGTGTCTGTGTGTGAGTGTGTGTCTGTGTGTGAGTGTGTGTCTGTGTGTGAGTGTGTGTCTGTGTGTGAGTGTGTGTCTGTGTGTGAGTGTGTGTCTGTGTGTGAGTGTGTGTCTGTGTGGTGTGAGTGTGTGTCTGTGTGTGAGTGTGTGTCTGTGTGGGGCGAGTGTGTGTCTGTGTGGGGTGTGTGAGTGTGTGTCTGTGTGGGGTGTGTGAGTGTGTGTCTGTGTGGGGTGAGTGTGTGTCTGTGTGGGGCGAGTGTGTGTCTGTGTGGGGCGAGTGTGTGTCTGTGTGGGGCGAGTGTGTGTCTGTGTGGGGTGTGTGAGTGTGTGTCTGTGTGGGGTGAGTGTGTGTCTGTGTGGGGCGAGTGTGTGTCTGTGTGGGGCGAGTGTGTGTCTGTGTGGGGCGAGTGTGTGTCTGTGCGGGGCGAGTGTGTGTCTGTGTGGGGCGAGTGTGTGCCTGTGTGGGGTGAGTGTGTGTCTGTGTGGGGTGAGTGTGTGTCTGTGTGGGGTGTGTGTGTGTCTGTGTGGGGTGTGTGTGTGTCTGTGTGGGGTGAGTGTGTGTCTGTGTGGGGTGAGTGTGTGTCTGTGTGGGGCGAGTGTGTGTCTGTGTGGGGCGAGTGTGTGTCTGTGTGGGGTGAGTGTGTGTCTGTGTGGGGCGAGTGTGTGTCTGTGCGGGGCGAGTGTGTGTCTGTGCGGGGCGAGTGTGTGTCTGTGCGGGGCGAGTGTGTGTCTGTGCGGGGCGAGTGTGTGTCTGTGCGGGGTGAGTGTGTGTCTGTGTGGGGTGTGTGTGTGTCTGTGTGGGGCGAGTGTGTGTCTGTGTGGGGTGAGTGTGTGTCTGTGTGTGTGTGTCTGTGTGGGGTGAGTGTGTGTCTGTGTCTGTGTGTGTGTGAGTGTGTGTCTGTGTGGGGTGAGTGTGTGTCTGTGTGTGTGTCTGTGTGTGAGTGTGTGTGAGTGTGTGTGTGTCTGTGTGTGTGTGAGTGTGTGTCTGTGTGTGAGTGAGTTGTGGGGAGCGGTAGTGTAGCGGTTAGCGCGCTGCGCTATGAACCTGGCGACCCGGGTTCGATTCCCGCTCACGGCCAACACCAGTGACGATTATCTGAACCGGTCCTGGGCCTCCCCTAGGTCGACTCAGCCTCAAATGAGTACCTGGTGCGGTGTGTAGTAAACATTGCCACTAGGGAGACAAAGGCGGTCGGGCGTGGTGCTGGCCACCCCACCCCCTCGTGTACCGTTCCGGCCTTCATAGGTGCTCGCTAACAGCACTTGCCCCTACAGTCTGTTAAGGCTATATGGGGGATCTTTGTCTTTGTCTGTGTGTGAGTGTGTGTCTGTGTGTGTGAGTGTGTGTCTGTGTGTGTGAGTGTGTGTCTGTGTGTGTGAGTGTGTGTCTGTGTGTGTGAGTGTGTGTCTGTGTGTGTGAGTGTGTGTCTGTGTGTGTGAGTGTGTGTCTGTGTGTGTGAGTGTGTGTCTGTGTGTGTGAGTGTGTGTCTGTGTGTGTGAGTGTGTGTCTGTGTGTGTGAGTGTGTGTCTGTGTGGGGCGAGTGTGTGTCTGTGTGGGCGAGTGTGTGTCTGTGTGGGGCGAGTGTGTGTCTGTGTGGGGCGAGTGTGTGTCTGTGTGGGGCGAGTGTGTGTCTGTGTGGGGCGAGTGTGTGTCTGTGTGGGGCGAGTGTGTGTCTGTGTGGGGCGAGTGTGTGTCTGTGTGGGGCGAGTGTGTGTCTGTGTGGGGCGAGTGTGTGTCTGTGTGGGGCGAGTGTGTGTCTGTGTGGGGCGAGTGTGTGTCTGTGTGGGGCGAGTGTGTGTCTGTGTGGGGCGAGTGTGTGTCTGTGTGGGGCGAGTGTGTGTCTGTGTGGGGCGAGTGTGTGTCTGTGTGGGGCGAGTGTGTGTCTGTGTGGGGCGAGTGTGTGTCTGTGTGGGGCGAGTGTGTGTCTGTGTGGGGCGAGTGTGTGTCTGTGTGGGGCGAGTGTGTGTCTGTGTGGGGCGAGTGTGTGTCTGTGTGGGGCGAGTGTGTGTCTGTGTGGGGCGAGTGTGTGTCTGTGTGGGGCGAGTGTGTGTCTGTGTGGGGCGAGTGTGTGTCTGTGTGGGGCGAGTGTGTGTCTGTGTGGGGCGAGTGTGTGTCTGTGTGGGGCGAGTGTGTGTCTGTGTGGGGCGAGTGTGTGTCTGTGTGGGGCGAGTGTGTGTCTGTGTGTCTGTGTCTGTGTGGGGTGTGTGTGTCTGTGTGTGAGTGTGTGTCTGTGCGGGGCGAGTGTGTGTCTGTGCGGGGTGAGTGTGTGTCTGTGTGGGGCGAGTGTGTGTCTGTGTGGGGTGTGTGTGTGTCTGTGTGGGGCGAGTGTGTGTCTGTGTGGGGCGAGTGTGTGTCTGTGTGGGGCGAGTGTGTGTCTGTGTGAGGCGAGTGTGTGTCTGTGCGGGGGCGAGTGTGTGTCTGTGCGGGGCGAGTGTGTGTCTGTGTGGGGTGAGTGTGTGTCTGTGCGGGGCGAGTGTGTGTCTGTGTGGGGTGAGTGTGTGTCTGTGTGTGAGTGTGTGTCTGTGTGGGGCGAGTGTGTGTCTGTGTGGGGTGAGTGTGTGTCTGTGCGGGGCGAGTGTGTGTCTGTGCGGGGCGAGTGTGTGTCTGTGTGGGGCGAGTGTGTGTCTGTGTGGGGTGTGTGTGTGTCTGTGTGGGGTGTGTGTGTGTCTGTGTGGGGCGAGTGTGTGTCTGTGTGGGGCGAGTGTGTGTCTGTGTGGGGTGAGTGTGTGTCTGTGTGTGAGTGTGTGTCTGTGTGGGGTAAGTGTGTGTCTGTGTGGGGCGAGTGTGTGTCTGTGTGGGGCGAGTGTGTGTCTGTGTAGGGCGAGTGTGTGTCTGTGTAGGGCGAGTGTGTGTCTGTGTAGGGCGAGTGTGTGTCTGTGTAGGGCGAGTGTGTGTCTGTGTAGGGCGAGTGTGTGTCTGTGTGTGTGTGTCTGTGTGGGGTGAGTGTGTGTCTGTGTGGGGTGAGTGTGTGTCTGTGTGGGGTGAGTGTGTGTCTGTGTGGGGCGAGTGTGTGTCTGTGCGGGGCGAGTGTGTGTCTGTGCGGGGCGAGTGTGTGTCTGTGCGGGGCGAGTGGGTGTCTGTGCGGGGTGAGTGTGTGTCTGTGTGGGGTGAGTGTGTGTCTGTGTGGGGCGAGTGTGTGTCTGTGTGGGGTGAGTGTGTGTCTGTGTGTGAGTGTGTGTCTGTGTGGGGTAAGTGTGTGTCTGTGTGGGGTAAGTGTGTGTCTGTGTGGGGCGAGTGTGTGTCTGTGTGGGGTGAGTGTGTGTCTGTGTGGGGTGAGTGTGTGTCTGTGTGGGGTGAGTGTGTGTCTGTGTGGGGCGAGTGTGTGTCTGTGCGGGGCGAGTGTGTGTCTGTGCGGGGCGAGTGTGTGTCTGGGCGGGGCGAGTGTGTGTCTGTGTAGGGCGAGTGTGTGTCTGTGTGTGTGAGTGTGTGTCTGTGTGGGGTGAGTGTGTGTCTGTGTCTGTGTGGGGCGAGTGTGTGTGTGAGTGTGTGTCTGAGTGTGTCTGTGTGTCTGTGTGTCTATGTGTCTGAGTGTGTGAGTGTGTGTCTGTGAGTGTGTGTCTGTGTGTCTGTGTGTGTGTCTGTGTGTGTCTGAGTTTGTCTGTGTCTGTGAGTGTGTGTCTGTGTGTGTGAGTGTGTGTGTGTGTCTGTGAGTGTGTGTCTGTGTGTCTGTGTGTGTCTGAGTGTGTCTATGTGTGTGAGTGTGTGTCTGTGTGTGTCTGTGAGTGTGTGTGTCTGTGTGTGTGTCTGTCTGTGTGTGTGTCACTGTGTGTGTGTCTGTGTGTGTCTGTGTGGGGTGAGTGTGTGTGAGTGTGTGTCTGTGTGTGAGTGTGTGTCTGTGTGTGTCTGTGTGAGTGTGTGTCTGTGTGTGAGTGTGTGTCTGTATGTGTCTGTGTGTGTCTGAGTGTTCCCACCGACTCGGCCACTCCGACTCGCAGCGCCGCCGCGCGCGCCAAGGCGGAGACGACGCCTGGGGGGTGGGGCAGCTCCTCGAGCTCACGGCCAGCCCGAGGGCGGAGGGCAGAGGGGCGGGCAGGGCAGAGGGGCGGGCAGGGGGGGAGGGCTCCCAGCGCTGCTCCGTGAGAGCGCGAGGCGTGGGTTGGGAAAGTGCACAGAGAGAGGAGTGGAGGCTGCACAGAGGAGTGAAGGCTGCACAGAGAGAGGAGTGGAGGCTGCACAGAGAGAGAGGAGTGAAGGCTGCACAGAGAGAGGAGTGGAGGCTGCACAGAGAGAGAGGAGTGGAGGCTGCACAGAGAGAGAGGAGTGGAGGCTGCACAGAGAGAGAGGAGTGAAGGCTGCACAGAGAGAGAGGAGTGGAGGCTGCACAGAGAGAGAGGAGTGAAGGCTGCACAGAGAGAGAGGAGTGGAGGCTGCACAGAGAGAGAGAGGAGTGGAGGCTGCACAGAGAGAGGAGTGTGAAGGCTGCACAGAGGAGTGGAGGCTGCACAGAGGAGTGGAGGCTGCACAGAGAGAGGAGTGGAGGCTGCACAGAGAGAGAGAGGAGTGGAGGCTGCACAGAGAGAGGAGTGGAGGCTGCACACAGAGAGAGAAGTGTGAAGGCTGCACAGAGGAGTGGAGGCTGCACAGAGAGAGGAGTGGAGGCTGCGTGCGCGTGATTCGAGTTCTCGCCGTGCCGGTATTTTATTAACGCCATCACCACCGTCATCATCTGCGTCTTGCATTCGTGCACGTTCATGTGATGTATCGTTGAGTCATGAATTGCAGTTATGAATTATATTTGTAAGCGTATGCATTGCTATGTTATTGTTTTGTGTCAACTGCAGATGTTTGTGTGTGTGTAATAGGCACTTGCCCCAAAAATCTGTTAAGGCTATACGGGGGAGCTTTGTCCTCGTGTTATTGTGTGTGTGCCTTTGTCATAAATTATACTATTGTTTTAATACGGGGTGTAAATTGTCAAAAATCCCTGTGATATCTTGCATAGGGACATTGTGTTTAGCATACTGCATGTTTAATCAGCATGTTCGTGAATCTTCTAAGTGCGTAACTCATCAGGCATGCGAACTGTGACAGTTATGCAAGTGGCGTTTTGATGTAAGTGGAATGATTGGCAGCAATTGCCCTGTTGTATAATCCAGCACTTGCAGTGATTACAAAAAATCATTATCCCTGGATCTTTGACTGCTTTATATGTTGAATTTCATACGCACCGTACGTAGCCAGCCGTGCTGAACGGAGGTGCGCAATGTGGCATTATCTTGCGTGTGTCCCTCTCTCACACACAACACATAACCAGTCATCATCAGCGTCAAACCCATCCCACACGTGACTCCAAACTGGCCTTGTAATGATGGCAAAGTGGGCACGGATACCCTCTGCCCGGAGCAGGGGGCATTTAACTATTCACGAGCCCAGTTTGTGAAGAGCTTTAGCAGCTAAGTACCTCTCTGTGTGTGTGTTATTGAGAGCGTACTAAGTTACAAACCTGGTCACCCGGATATGGGCCTCCCCTAGGTCTACTCGGCCTTAAACGAGTACCTGGTTCGGTGTGTAAACACCTCCACTGGGGACACAAAGGCGGCCAGGCGTGGTCTTGGCCACCCACCCCCTCGTGTCCCTTGTCTGTTAAGGCTATGCGGAGGGATCTTCATCTTTGTACGTGCGTGTGTGTTTGTGCGTCGTGTTTCTGCTCAAGTGAGTGTGAACGTATATTAATTGGTCTGGCAGGCGTTCTTGACGTATTGTTTTGAGTATCCATGTACCGGCAGACTCCGTGCATGCCCACACCATGCCTAATAGGTAACGTATTCTGTCAGAGAACTGGCATTCGGTTGCTGATTCTCGTGTGAGCACGAGGTTGCACCCACACCACGCGCACACACACCACGCACACACCACACACACACCACACGCACACACCACGCATACACCACACATACACCACGCACACACCACGCACACACACCACGCACACACCACACACACACCACACGCACACACCACACATACACCACGCACACACCACGCACACACACCACACACACACACACCATGCACACACCACACACACACCACACGCACACACCACACACACACCACGCACACACCACACACACACCACTCGCACACACCACACACACACCACACACACACACCACACACACACCACACACACACACCACTCGCACACACCACACACACACACCACACACACACCACACACACACCACACACACCACACACACACCACTCGCACACACACACACCACACGCACACACCACTCGCACACACCACTCGCACACACCACGCACACACCACGCACACACACACCACATGCACACACTCACACCACACACTCATACCACATAGAGTGAGGGAAATAAGTATTTGATCTCCTGCTGATTTTGTACGTTTGCCCACTGACAAAGAAATGATCAGTCTATAATTGTAATGGTAGGTTTATTTGAACCGTGAGAGACAGAATAACAACAAAAAAATCCGGAAAACGCATGTCAAAAATGTTAATTGATTTGCATTTTAATGAGGGAAATAAGTATTTGACCCCCTCTCAATCAGAAAGATTTCTGGCTCCCAGGTGTCTTTTATACAGGTAAGGAGCTGAGATTAGGAGCACACTCTTAAAGGAAGTGCTCCTAATCTCAGCTTGTTACCTGTATAAAAGACACCTGTCCACAGAAGCAATCAATCAATTAAATTCCAAACTCTCCACCATGGCCAAGACCAAAGAGCTCTCCAAGGATGTCAGGGACAACATTGTAGACCTACACAAGGCTGGAATGGGCTACAAGACCATTGCCAAGCAGCTTGGTGAGAAGGTGACAACAGTTGGTGCGATTATTCGCAAATGGAAGAAACACAAAAGAACTGTCAATCTCCCTCGGCCTGGGGCTCCATGCAAGATCTCACCTCGTGGAGTTGCAATGATCATGAGAACGGTGATGAATCAGCCCAGAACTACACGGGAGGATCTTGTCAATGATCTCAAGGCAGCTGGGACCATAGTCACCAAGAAAATAATTGGTAACACACTACGCCGTGAAGGACTGAAATCCTGTAGCGCCCGCAAGGTCCCCCTGCTCAAGAAAGCACATATACATGCCCGTCTGAAGTTTGCCAATGAACATCTGAATGATTCGGCGGACAACTGGGTGAAAGTGTTGTGGTCAGATGAGACCAAAATGGAGCTCTTTGGCATCAACTCAACTCGCCGTGTTTTGAGGAGGAGGAATGCTGCCTATGACCCCAAGAACACCATCCCCAGCGTCAAACATGGAGGTGGAAACATCATGCTTTAGGGTTGTTTTTCTGCTAAGGGGACAGGACAACTTCAAATGAATAAAGTAATAGTAAGAAAAAATAAAACAATTCCAATAATTGGACTTTTCAAATCGCAAAAAATCGCAGCCTTTGCGATTTGCTAATCGCATTGTTTCAAATTGCGATTTCAATTTGAAATCGATTAATCGTTCAGCCCGAGCTGGTACTCCATCTCAGGAGTAGCTTCCTGCAGAGTTTCCCCCCGAGTTCTAAATCTCACCTTCCCTTCCGACAGTCTCCCCCCTCGACGTGATCTCGACTCTTGATGCGACTCCCTTCAACCCCTTGAGCCACTTCTTAGAAAGGGGGTGCTGTGGTGGTGAATCCAGTTCAAACATTGCGGTGATACATTACACACAATCACCAATACAGGGTCATTACAATGAACAACCTCGCACGCGTTTACTAGGACCGAGAGAATGTGGATTCACCTGTAATTACCAAACCGCCCATTTCCTGTCTCAAAACAAGGCTCTCTTATCAGCGGACGCCCGTGCAGGTGTTGTGATGCAATGGCAATGATCGCACGGCTGTGAGTCGGTGTGCGTGCTGCACCCAGACACCACACCGCTTACCACCTCTCCCCCCATCCCCTCGACCTCAAAGGGTGTTCGCATTCCTTTATGAGCCAATCACCCTTGCGAGGTCACTAAATCTGTTTTAGGAGGATTGCACATCGTATCAGAATGAAATGTGGGTATTTACAAATGCCATGTTTTTTAAAGTGAACTTAAAAAGACACGAACAACACGATAAAAGAAAATACTGGGTGGAACTAAATATGCAGATCTTAAAATAGAAGTCATCGACGTGCACCGGGAGACAAAGCAGCAAGTGCACGCGAGGAGGATGTCCCAGGCGACTCGCGCGGAGTGATCTGTGGCCACCGCCAGAGAAGTAGCGCAAACTGTTGGATGAAAATTCGCCGCGCCTATTTACTGCGATCCCAAAGGAATGGGCATCCACCAAGCCGGCAATAGTATCACCGTAGACCCAGTGCCGGATTAAGTTACTGCGGGGCCTGTAGCATATGTTATAAAAGGGCCCTACATTTAATTTAAAAACACTTAAATATTAAAATCACACATTTTTTACTTGCATAGTAAAGTAATTGTATTTTTTCAATTGTGAAACAGCCAGATAATACGACAAATCGCTAACCTTAAACACCCAGTCGTTCATAACAGTTGAAGGCAGTATAGTACTATAGTAATAGAGCAAGTGAATCACTGAACCGGAATTGATAGCTTGAAAGCATTTAGCGCGGGGCCCGCAGCATATGTAGCTACTTTAGCTTCTAGGATAATCCGGCACTGCGTAGACCTAATATGGTATTGTCTTTAGTATGGTGTTGTTATAATTGTATCGTCCACCAGTCCACTTACAGTGAGGGAAAAAAGTATTTGATCCCCTGCTGATTTTGTACGTTTGCCCACTGACAAAGAAATTATCAGTCTATAATTTTAATGGTAGGTTTATTTGAACAGTGAGAGACAGAATAACAACAAAAAAATTCCAGAAAACGCATGTCAAAAATGTTATAAATTGATTTGCATTTTAATGAGGGATATAAGTATTTGACCCCCTCTCAATCAGAAAGATTTGTGGCTCCCAGGTGTCTTTTATACAGGTAACGAGCTTGTTACCTGTATAAAAGACACCTGTCCACAGAAGCAATCAATCAATCAGATTCCAAACTCTCCACCATGGCCAAGACCAAAGAGCTCTCCAAGGATGTCAGGGACAAGATTGTAGAACTACACAAGGCTGGACTGGGCTACAAGACCATTGCCAAGCAGCTTGGTGAGAAGGTGACAACAGTTGGTGCGATTATTCACAAATGGAAGAAACACAAAAGAACTGTCAATCTCCCTCGGCCTGGGGCTCCATGCAAGATCTCACCTCGTGGAGTTGCAATGATCATGAGAACGGTGATGAATCAGCCCAGAACTACACGGGAGGATCTTGTCAATGATCTCAAGGCAGCTGGGACCATAGTCACCAAGAAAACAATTGGTAACACACTACGCCGTGAAGGACTGAAATCCTGCAGCGCCCGCAAGGTCCCCCTGCTCAAGAAAGCACATATACATGCCCGTCTGAAGTTTGCCAATGAACATCTGAATGATTCAGAGGACAATTGGGTGAAAGTGTTGTGGTCAGATTAGACCAAAATGGAGCTCTTTGGCATCAACTCAACTCGCCGTGTTTGGAGGAGGAGGAATGCTGCCTATGACCCCAAGAACACCATCCCCACCGTCAAACATGGAGGTGGAAACATTATGCTTTGGGGGTGGACGGGGCCATGTACTGTCAAATCTTGGGTGAGAACCTCCTTCCCTCAGCCAGGGCATTGAAAATGGGTGATGGATGGGTATTCCAGCATGACAATGACCCAAAACACAGGCCAAGGCAACAAAGGAGTGGCTCAAGAAGAAGCACATTAAGGTCCTGGAGTGGCCTAGCCAGTCTCCAGACCTTAATCCCATAGAAAATCTGTGGAGGGAGCTGAAGGTTCGAGTTGCCAAACGTCAGCCTCGAAACCTTAATGACTTGGAGAAGATCTGCAAAGAGGAGTGGGACAAAATCCCTCCTGAGATGTGTGCAAACCTGGTGGCCAACTACAAGAAACGTCTGACCTCTGTGATTGCCAACAAGGGTTTTGCCACCAAGTACTAAGTCATGTTTTGCAGAGGGGTCAAATACTTATTTCCCTCATTAAAATGCAAATCAATTTATAACATTTTTGACATGCGTTTTCTGGATTTTTTTGTTGTTATTCTGTCTCTCACTGTTCAAATAAACCTACCATTAAAATTATAGACTGATCATTTCTTTGTCAGTGGGCAAACGTACAAAATCAGCAGGGGATCAAATACTTTTTTCCCCTCGCTGTACACCACATACACCACCTACTTATACCACACACTCGCACCACTCACCACTCGCACCACTCACATCTCACACTGCTCACACCTCACACATACACATGTTCGTAGCCTGCATGCACTTTTGGGGCAAGTTCTGCAAGCGAGCACCTATGAAGGCCGGCACTGTGGCACACGAGGGGGTGGGTGGCCAGCACCACGCCTGGCCGCCTTTGTCTCCCCAGCGATGACGCTTACACACCACACCAGGCACTTGTTTTAGGCCGAATCCACTTGGGGTAATCCGGAACAAGCCGACACTACTCGTCACCGATATTCGGTGTGAGTAGGAATCGAACTGGGGTCGCCGGGTTCGTAGCCGCCGTGCGCTAACCACTGCACCAAAGCAGCAGCAGGCGATATAGTTTATGGGTGCCGTGTGTTTGTCGAACACTGCAACAACACGAGCTACCGGATGAGTCGGTATCGTTCCAATTCAGCATCAGCCCACGCTCATGGACGTGTTAGTGTCTGCCTTTACCAGCCACTTGTACTTTAAGCGAATTAACGAATTGTCATAATTATCTTATCGTCACTTCCTCCTCGACATCAGCCTCAGGGACATTGCCTTCATTTAAGCTGCGGTGCCGGTTTCATGTTCACCGGTGGGGGGAATAGAAAGTGCTGCACTGCAAGACCGACGGTGATTGCCACTGGAGTTCTTAGTGTGGTTTGCGCGGCACGCTGAGAATGTCCAAAATCATGAACAAACAAGATCCAGGCTCGATTTGAAACAGTACATAAAATTCGTGATCTGATCCCATCTATGAAGGATGTGATCCTTGACATGCAATACCCTGGCGTCTACAAACTAAGCTGTGTCTGTGGCAGTAGCTACATTGGGGAAACTAAGCGACACGTCTCGGACCGTGTTCGTCGGCGTAAGGCAGATTTGAAACACGGGAGGACGAACACTTCGGCCGTGGCTGATCATTGTTTTAATGCTGCTGGCTCACACGAAATTGATTTCTCTAAGACGAAGGTACTTTGTAAGCCCACGCTATCAACAAACATTCGTTCATAAAGCCATCCATATATACAGACACAAACACAATTTCAACCCAGAGGATGGGTACAAACTCAGCAATCATTGGAAGCACGTCATCAACCAGTTTAAGTCATAACTGGCTGTGATGTTCCCATCTTGTCACCTTCCGATGTTAGTTTTATTTTTACTAAAGATGGGACAAGCAATTCCATTTCTTGCGGTATCGCCCCCTGCATTGGGCGTACCAAAAAGTTGTTAAGTCCTCCAGGACTCAGAAGATCTTTAACCAACACTTCAGCCGTGGCGGCTGTTCTCCGATTTTACATTAACATGTTAATTTCTCACATTCACATAACCACCTCCGCTCACTAGCCCCACCCACTTCGTTCTGACACTTGGGCTATACCCATTTTCAACCTTTAAAAGCAGCTTGCCTTCAGTAGCTTTCCCCCTTTTTCCTCCTGATGACGATCGCTTGTGTTGCGATCGAAACGTCAAAGTTTTTGGTTTATTTTATTATTTTGAACCTATCTACGTGAAATTTTTATTTAAAGCTTTCGTGACTGCAGGGATTCATATTCTTGGTTCTTTTGGTAAAGTCACGTAGAAGGGAAACAATAAAATAAAAATAAACAATAAAAAAACACAGCAAGAACACCTGATGACGATTGCTTGTGTTGCAGTCGAAACGTCGTGAGAATTTTATTGTTTTATATTTTTATTATTTTATTGTTCCCCTTCTACGTGACTATTTACGTGACTTTACCGAAAGACCCAAAGAATACAGTAATATACACACACACGGTAGCTCGCACCAGCAGCTGTGGACACGGTGGTACAGCAGCCACTCTCTCTCAACATGAAGTTGCTCACGTGGGTGATGATACGAGGCTTGGTAGAAGGTAAACGGCAAACCGGTAACCGTTTTCAAACTCCACGATTTACCGGTTCCGAGAGCCAGGAAGCAGTGACCGTGTCCGGAGGGACGCGCGTGACGAGTGGCGCGCGCACCGATTGGGCCGGACAAACGGCGGCACGCCGGGCTGGGTCACCGCGTGGGCGTCTGCCCTCGTGCCTCGGTGGAAAACGTGCGAGCTCTCACGGTTATTTTGCCATTAAGAAGGAGCATTGCCCGAAACGTCACCCAGTACAGATGTTTCCTTAGAAGGCCATATTGAGTTGTGTTTGTTGTTATGGTTATTGCGAAACACTGCCACGTGTGCTGCAAACCGGTAACCGTGGTCTTTACCGGTTTTTTGTCTGGGGTGGGGGAAGGAAGGAAGCTCGCTTGCTGCCAGCGACGACTACGATGGGACTCTCTGTGGAAACGCCGCGACATTATTCTGGTGCACGTCAACAAGATAGACATCTCTTTCACTGTCTCGGAATACCGCGGTCGTCGAGACAACCGGAGCGACTTCCACTTCACGCTGGCGTCGTCGAACAATGTCGCTTTGTGTCCAGCAGCGCGGTTCGACTACAAGCTCACGCAGGATGTCGATGTTATCTCGCCATGTCACACGTGTGTGTGTGTGTGTATATACTTCACTTGGTAGCAGTACTTATCCAGAAAAAAACAACAACCGTATCACCTTTTAGTAGGATGATCCTGTATTAGGATATTTGGCCAATCCCCTTTTTGTGCGCTTTTTGTGCGCGTTTAGTGTTGGTAGGCAAACCATAGTGCCTGGTGGTACCCGCAGATACCATAGTCGTGGGTATGCCCAGCTATGTGTAAGATTCGTGCCCCGTTGGTCAGTAGCCTACATTGTGTACTGTCTTCTAGAGGCCACATCTTGTGAGTCAGTGAACTGTGGATAACCTACCGATCCCACCTCCAAAGTGCTCGATTATATTCACGCACATCCAGACAGTAAAGTATATCATTATGCTTTGGAATTACCATAGATTACACAGTTATTACAATAAAACGTAAGCAATATAATAGGCTAAGAAAGAAAATGCATGAATGTACATTTTCACTTTGATGTCCTGTCCCCGGGGTCTACATTTATCCAACACAGAGCGAGTTCATGGCACGTTGTGGTGTTGTGTGGCACGCGTGTGTAGGCTGATGTGGTGTGATGGTACGGTTTAGAAGCCTTCCCTATGGCATGACGACACAGCGGAGGACTTCCCGTGAATGTGTTTCTCTCTTTATCAGAATAAGAATATGTATTTATACTGGCAGCCGTTGTGAAACAATCGCGCGCTTGCACTTTCGGCCGGGATAAATGCGTGACCCGTGGCTTAGTATCAAACCCTGTGCACACAGCTGGCTTCAACGTTGCGTGTACAAACATCGACACTCAACACATTGCCTTTTGTTACACTACTTAAGTCTGAGTGTCTCCCAGAGCAATAGGGTGGCACTCATCTCTGTTGGTTGCTCTGAGCCAGTGATGGAAATTCCACATTTACATGCAGGAGCGAGTGTCAGATAGGACCATTTTACTTACAGAAAAGTGGGAATCACTTTGTATTTGGACATCAAGGTCAAAGTCACGAGCTTGGAGGTGGCTGGATGGCTTCGAGGTCACAGCCCTGAGCCAGTACTATTGGAATACTGAGTTTGAATCCAGGCAGATGCCCATCATTACATCCGGTTTCCAGTGCAGTAAGCTGCTGGTCTAAGCCCAATCACCAATTACTTTACAAAACAATTCTGGATAAATCATTGGCATTACACTAAAAAAAAATTCTCAATTGCATCTCTAAAAAATGTAATATAATTTGTTAAGTATAATGAGAAAACACACCAATCTCATAGCAGAGTGTGAGTGGAAGTGTGCCCCCTACTGTTCAGAGATAAAACGGCGACTTGAAGGGTTTTCCAGAAGAGGTTGCGTGAAAAATGTCTTGCACAGCCGTTGTAAGACACGTGGGGTACCCACTGCTGTGAGAGGTTTACAGTTGGGTTCTCTATCTCGTGATGTTGACGCCAATAGCCCACTGAGAATAAACTGGAAAAGAAGACTTTTAAAAATTATGAACTTGTCTGCAAGGCAGTTGAAAGCTGTTAAGTTTTCAGTCTTAAACCACCCACACCCAGTGTAATTAGAGACCCACCGCAAGTCGGTTGGAATCGCACAGCCACACGGAACGGGCGAGGCCTGTGCCGAGCGAGTGTGGGCATGAGCCCAGCCCAGGGGTGGCTTCTGCCTCCCGTTTGTGGAGACGGTGAAATCTCACTCGGGTGTCTAGCTTCTCGCATATGTTGGTTGAACATCTTTCACACCGCACGTAGCCAACCGTGCTATTCAGAGGTGTGGGGGAAAGAAAACAAGCGAAACACTAAAAGCAGTTCTAAATAAATGAGTTTTCAATCTAGATGGTGATTTAAAAGTGCATAGCTCCAGTGACTTCCTCATATTGGAAGATACAGCGTCCCAGACGGTCGCAGAGAAGCACCTGAAAGCGGCGACCGTCTTTGTGCACCGTGGTTGCGTAGAACCCGACGCTCGCGGGAACTCGTGCCAAGCCGGACGAGTGAGCGGGGAGCTCGGAGATCGCGAACCTCCCGACCAGCGGCCCCCGGGCTGGGCGGACGTGCCGGGAGTGACCCTGGGGAGCGGCGAGCACCAGGAAGGGGAAGCGGAGGGGCGAGGCGACACGGAGCCGATGGAGGTGGACACGATGCTGTCCGAGCCCGACTACGGGGACGAAACCCCGGGCCTCATCAAGCCCAAGAAGCTGATTAACCCCGTGAAGGAGTCTCGTCGGCACCAGGACTTGCACCGGGAGCTGCTCATGAAGAATAAGCGGTGAGCACCTCCGTGTGACTGTGTCTCCGTGCGTGTCTCCGTGCGTGTCTCCGTGCATGTCTCCGTGCGTGTCTCCGTGCGTGTCTCCATGTGTGTCCGCGTGACTATGTCCGTGTGTCTCTGTGTGTGACTGCGTGTCCGTGCGTGTGTCCGTGTGTGTCCGTGTAGGGGCCAGGGTCTGCAGCCCAAGCCCGAGCTGCTGCGTGTGCTCGACCAGCGCAAGTGGGAGCAGCGCGTGGGGCGCCAGCGGCACCACCTCCACCATGACGAGGAGCCGGAGCCCAACGGCGCCCTGCAGCAGGAGCTGCTCAAGCGCTTCCAGCGCCTTGAGCAGGTGCCCCACTCTCCCCGCTCCCCCCAAATCCCCCGCTCCCCCAGCTCTCCCAGCTCCCCCAGCTCCCCCTGCTCTTCCAGCTCCTCCCGCTCCCCCAGCTCCCCCAGCTCCTCCCGCTCTCCCCGCTCTCTCCTGTCTCCCCTCTCCTCCCACTCTCCCCATTCCCCCCAGCTCCCGCTCTCCCCACTCTCACCGCCACGCTCGAACGCTCGTGCCGGGTCCATGCCTGTAAATCATTGACGTGCTACGGAATCTGTATATTGTAGATCGTAGCTGTACCCCGGTGAAGAATTTAGCAAAATAAAATGACGTACATAGAGCGAGGAGTGGTGGAGCAGGGGTTAACGTACTGCGCCATTAACGCAGTGATCGGAGTTCCATTCCTCCCGACGGCTAACGTCGGTGGCAAGGCGATATCCACCACCAACCCGCACCGACCAGTCGAGTGGAATATGGCCAAACGTCCTCCACGACCAACACGACTTGCCCCCGAGTCCTTCGTCCAGCAGCGGGCTGTAATTTGCTTCTTGCTCAATTGCGATCGACGCTGAGCGAGCGTGCACTTGGACGCGGCCCCTTTGCGGGGCTCCGCCTCATTTGTGCTCCGGTTCGATGCTGGGGCAGCGCGCAAACAACGTCTGTGCTGCCCGCCTCGAGCAACCCGTACTCAACGGTTCAAATCCCGGTCGGGGCGAGGGGGTGGGTGGGATTGACTCGGCCATCCATCCCTCCACGGTCGATAACGAGTACCGCTCGGCAAGATGGATTGCACTGGCCATAGGAATGTGGAATCCACCGCGTGAGCCGTCTGTGAACGCGGGCGGGCGACGCAGGGCGGGCGACGTGGAGCGTGGTGCGGAGCGCGGTGCAGAGCGTGGTGCGGACGATGTGGAGCGTGGTGCGGAGTGCGGAGTGCGGAGCGTGGTGAGGAGCGTGGTGCGGAGTGCGGAGCGTGGTGAGGAGCGTGGTGAAGAGCGTGGTGCGGGCGACGTGGAGCGTGGTGTGGAGTGCGGAGCGTGGTGTGGAGTGCGGAGCGTGGTGCGGAGCGTGGTGCAGAGCGTGGTGCAGAGCGTGGTGCAGAGCGTGGTGCAGAGCGTGGTGCAGAGCGTGGTGCGGGCGACGTGGAGCGCGGTGCGGAGCGCGGTGAGGAGCGTGGTGAGGAGCGTGGTGAGGAGCGTGGTGCGGAGCGTGGTGCGGGTGACGTGGAGCGCGGTGCGGAGCGTGGTGCGGAGCGCGGTGAGGAGCGTGGTGAGGAGCGTGGTGAGGAGCGTGGTGAGGAGCGTGGTGCGGTGCGGAGTGTGGTGCGGGTGACGCGCGTGACCACCGGAGGGCTTCGTCTCGTTTTTCCCACGGCTGCACGTGGTGCCGTGCCGTGCCGTGCCGCAGCTGGACCGTGACCTCGAGTTCCCCGGCCCGGGGGAGGAGCAGCCGGGCGGCGGTTCCGGCGGAGCGACCATCCCCGAGTTCATCCGCGTGCGCGACAACTTGCGCCGCACGCGCATCGTCACCATGGAGACGGAGCAGGGCACGGCATGACGCGTGCGGTGGGGGTGCGGAGGGGCGAGGGGGCGCCAGCGTCCACGACGACGACTGTGACGACTGTGACGACTGTGACGATCCCGGGTCGGCACAGAGACCAGGGGGAGGACCCCGACGAGCGGAGCTTCCCGGGGGGAGCAGACTCGCACTCGGCACGGTGAACAGAGCCGATGTTACGCACACACACACTGCGAGTGTCCTCTACACTGAATGTGTATATATATATGCGTGTGTCTGCGTGTGGGTTGTGTGGAGAGTGGACGTCTAGTGGTTCGAGAACCGTGCTATGACTCACGTGACCCGAATTAGATTCCCAGCCACGGCTACCGTCAGCAAAACATGTCTGAGTTGGTCGTGGGCCTAGTGTAGGTTGACTCGGCCAAAAACGAGTACCTCATGTGGTCTGCAAACAGCACTGAGGAGACAAAGGTGGCCGGGCAAGATGCTGGCAACACCACCGCCTTGTGCTCCATAGGTGCTCGCTAACAGCACTTATCCCGACAGTGTACGTCGGCTACATGGGGGATCTTTGCCTTTGTGTGTAATGCAGCAGAGGGAAGCTAGCGATGGTGAGGTGGGGTGGCACCATTGGTGATGGCTATGTTGGCCTCTTGCCCTGAGATGTCTGCGTCTACACACATTGTGGAGAGGCTTGCAGCATGGCGGATATCACATTGAGCAGCAATGCTGTCTACCTGAGTTAAATTCCTGGCCACGTGTTACGTCGGCGGTGTGTGGGATCTGACACGTTCCACCTAAATCCGGTTGCTCAACCCCATCGTGCGCCATGCCGATGGGTACGCGCCGACGGCACTCCCTGCCGTGGTCCGTTGGTTGGAGGTCATGGCCCTGCCAGGGGTCAACTACACCCAGGATCTCTGCAGGGCCAAGCAAATGAGTTCCCACTTGTGCCCACTCTGCAATTTACACCACAAACAGGGAGGCACTTTGGCTTAATTACACACACATCTATTCTCGAAAACGGTGGCAAAAATGTACATTTGTACATCCCGGTTATGTTGATAGCAGGCAAAATATAATTAAAATAATGAACGCGAAGTACCTTCAGTCATTTTTAAGCCTTTACGAAACAAGTTAGGATTTGCGGTGTTCATGGAACGTTGCATGGCATTAACGCACAGATGCCAAATGGTGAAGACATGCAGGCGGAGGCAGGGGACGGTGCTCACGATGCACCGCGTCGGTTTACACGCCACGGTACATCAGCAATCCCCACTGGTCAGCGCTGCCTGGGGAAGTGGGGGGGTGGGAACGGGACCGGTTCTGAAATCACTCGCCATGGATGTTAGCCACGGCCAGGAATCTCACTCGGCCATGGCTGAGCGGTGGGTGATATCCATTCGCGTTTATTTATTTGTAATATATATACAGAGCCGGCCAGGTCACACTCTGTATGTGACTCTCAGTTGGAAAGTTGGAAGTTCAAATCCAAATGTGGAAAGTGACTTTCATTCCGTCGTCCTTGGGGTCATTAAAATTATAATCAAATTGGGGAACGTGAATGCTCCTTGTCCTTTGGAGTGACGATGCACCGACATGGGAATGTGGAATTCCTATCACTGGCGCAGGACCATAAATGGTTGTGAGTGCTGCCCACAGCTTGTTTGAATGTTGTGACTGGTGTGACTGTTGTGACTGACTGTTGTGACTTGTGACTGACTGTTGTGATTTGTGACTAACTGTTGTGACTGACTGTTGTGACTGACTTTTGTGACTGGTGTGACTGACTGTTGTGACTTGTGACTGACTGGTGTGACTGACTGTTGTGACTGCTGCGACTGGTGTGACTGACTGTTGTGACTGTTTGTGACCGACTGTTGTGACTGACTGTTGTGACTGTTGTGACTGTTGTGACTGGTGTGACTGGTGTGACTGTTGTGACTGACTGTTGTGACTGACTTGTGACTGGTGTGACTGACTTGTGACTGGTGTGACTGTTGTGACTTGTGACTGACTGTTGTGACTGACTGTTGTGAATGTTACAAAATCCGTGTGTGTTTTGTCAGCATTTCATTATACACTGCACAGTTTCCACTTGTGTGGCATGTGTTGTATGTCCAGGACTGCAATGAATGTACACAACTCTCTGTTCACTGTGCATTTCACGCGTGCTGCACGCACACTCCACGGCTGTAAAGGGAAAGCGCCGATTGTTGAAGTGCGAACAATTGACATGTTAGCAAGGATAAATGTGTTTTACATCGGCTTCATATATACACAGAGTATATACAGAGTGTCCATAGAGGTATCACCTGTTCATAAATCATTATTGACGGCAGTTTTTACCTTGCTCAGTAAAACGAGCCACACACGCGCGTGGTCGCGTGAGGCTGTTTGCCGGACGAATCTCGTCCCGCTCGTCCTCCTTGTGGCGTTGGCCTCATATCCACATCGGAGGGCGGCCCAGGCGCTTTCCGCAACGCTTCTCTGCTGTCACGCGCCGCTGAAGGTCACTCAGCCTCTTGGTATTATTTTATTGTTTCCCTTCTACGTGACTTTACCGAAAGAACCAAGAATATGAATACACTGCCGACGGTCAAATGTTCCCTGATTTAAAGTCGGGTCACGGTGACTTCCTGCTCAAATGAGTTGATGCTCACCTCCAGTTTACAGCCCAGAGGCAGTGGTGGAAATTCTACATTCCTATGGCTGGTGCGAGTGTATCTCTCGGTAAACCACGGTTGACTTCTCCACAAAGTGGTAGTCGCGTCGTCGCCCCCGTCGGAATGATGGACTGAGTCGACTCCCAACCAGGAAATGAAACTCTGGTTGGGAGCCACTCGCTCGAAGGCTGAGCCACCTGGCTCAATTCTTTAATAAAGGATGATAATTTAATGGACACGCTGTACAATGTACGCATACCGTATTATTATACACGTACTGTATCGAGTTACTCGTATAAACCATTGCAAAGTAAGCATCGTGGAGCAGGCAAGCTATTAGTCGCCTGTACATTGCTGACAAGTGCAATGTACCGGTCATTCATGTGTATCCGAAACATCTTACGACCCATTGCGAGAACACCGACGTTGTGAACTGCAGAGAACAAACGTCTCAAATGGAAGTGGCGACGTGGGCTGCTACAAAACAAAACTAAATTGGCCATGGATCCGCAAGACCAGCTCACTTTGAATGCCATAGCAAGTGTACGGAGAAGATCTCAAGTTTGTTCGTCCAAGATGCTGCCAGTGCATGCGGTGAACAGGTCTGGCGGCAGGACGGGTCATTGCGTGCGCGCTCGCAACTCCACGTGCCGGGGCACGGGGCTCTGTCGATGTGTTGGGGAGCCGTGACGGATCGATGGGGTGCGGACTTGAATGCGAGACACTGGGAACGAGAGACGTCGCTGTAAAATCAAGAAATTCACTCGCACTGCGGCGAGAACGATTCTGTATTAAAGACAAAACGGCCTTATTTAAGACGTCGGACATTTATGCGTGTGCGATGCTATTTACATCATTTCTGAAAACCGTTGAAATCCTGGATATGAAGGGAATTTCACTTGGACTACAGTTGCTTCACACTTCCAAGGTTGACGTTTAATCAGCCCAAGGGCCATGGTATTACCAATGCCCAGCCGTTTAAAATCTGACCGTTTATTTCGATGCATTGTAGACAATCGATGATTTTTTTCTCAACCAGGGAGGAATGCTCTTCTGAGGCTGACAATTTTGAGTCTGATGCGAGTGCCCTGCGTGTGGAGACGCTTCGTTTTGACCGCAGATTTGCGGGGCTCTGCCTCGTACAGACCGCCAGTGATGACGGTCATCATTGGTGGAACAATGACCCCAAATCTCTCTTACTGCTGGATAAATGTTACATCGGGCGATCAATTCACGGGCAGCTTTTTTCCAAGCCTCGTGTCGAGTCTCCTTTAAACAATCCACGGGAATATTTTTTTTGTAAATAACTGCACTGCTAATTGTGCGGCGTACATGTTGAATATCGCTAAAATGTTGCATAAGTGCTCATACAAGGCGACTTGTTGCTGCCGTTAGGTCGCCGTGCCCACGCTTGATGCAGCAGTGGTGTGAACGTTCGCGCGAACGTGTTTGAGCAAAGGTGGCCGGGTGGCGGAACGCTCACCTTGCAGTCCGCAGGTTGCGAGTTCACGCCCCGGTCGGGGATCGGCTGAGCCCTTCATCCCCTTGTGGGGACGTAGACGGCGATCGTCCGTAGGACTCCTCGTCATAGGAGTGTGGAATTTCAAAAAACTTGTTTAAGACCATCAGTGGAGGTGATCGCTTCCTATGCTCGTTAAAGTGTAGCCGCAGCTCGGACCTGAACAAAGCCCCGCGGTACTATCACGGACCTGAACAAAGCCCCATGTTACTATCACGGACCTGAACAAAGCCCCATGTTACTATCACGGACCTGAACAAAGCCCCATGTTACTATCATGGACTGAACAAAGCCCCATGTTACTATCATGGACCTGAACAAAGCCCCATGTTACCATCACGGACCTGAACAAAGCCCCATGTTACTATCACGGACCTGAACAAAGCCCCATGTTACTATCACGGACCTGAACAAAGCCCCATGTTACTATCACGGACCTGAACCAAGCCCCATGTTACTATCATGGACCTGAACAAAGCCCCATGTTACTATCACGGACCTGAACAAAGCCCCATGTTACTATCACGGACCTGAACAAAGCCCCATGTTACTATCACGGACCTGAACAAAGCCCCATGTTACCATCACGGACCTGAACAAAGCCCCATGTTACCATCACGGACCTGAACAAAGACCCACGGTACCATCACGGAAATGTCGGTATCGGTTGTGGCGGAATTCACGGTGTGGTGACGGCTCGTTGACAAGACACCCAGTTCGCAGGCACCGGCGTTTAATGTCTCTTTCCGTGCGGTGTCCTTTGCTTTAATAGCAGGCGAGAGCAGGCACACGGCCAACGGAATGAAAGGGATTAAGGTTTAAAATTACTCTTTATATTGAGCGATAATGGGTTATTGTTCGTGCGGTTACATATGTGACGCAAAGGTTGTTGTCGTAATGAAATCATCTTGATGACAGTCATGCAGACGACGACAAGGACAAGGCATTGTCCATCCATTTGGAAAAGCGATGAGTCATGTGAACTGGTGATGCTGTGAATAATCGTACAGATCATAACATCGACTAACCGCAATGAGAAGGATTATAGATGGCAATTCATATAATGTTCGGAGATGTCTCACAAAGTTAACATCGACTAAACACTGTAACTTCACTGATTTAGTTATTAAAGCAGTGAACCGTGGGGAACGTGGCTGAACATGTCAGTGTGAACTGGTTGATATAAAACACTGTACCTATCATACTGTAAATCTTGACTTAAAGCTTTCGTGACTGCAGGAATTCATATTCTGTGGGTCTTTCGGTAAAGTCACGTAGATAGGTTCAAAGAAAATAATACAAACTACGACGTTTCGATCGCAACACAAGCGGACGTCATCATTTTTCCTAATGACTGCTTGTGTTGCGATCGAAACGTCGTAGTTTTTTGTTATTTTCTTTGAACCTATCTACGTGACTTTACCGAAAGACCCAAAGTATATCATACTGTACATTTATACACCATTTGCAAAAACACAATTTGGTATATTAGAACTCGTATTTAAGTAACCGGTGTGAAGATGTATTTTTCTATCATTAAGATTATTCGTTGATAACGGGAGTCGTGCTGTGCTGCACTTGGTTTAGACCAGCGGTGCCTAGCCTGGGGTGAGAGATGCCCTTTCTGGGGGTGCCAGACTTGGCCAGATTCTTTTTTAGAAGGTAAATCATCGCAACACAAATTAAGCACGGGCTCGTAAGTACAACTACTTTGTTTCATCAAACCCTCTGAATGTATTGACATGATACATGGTTTGACGACTGAGACCCAAAGGGGTGCAAGGCTGCAGTCAAGGGTATAAGAACCACTGGTGTAGACATCTCACGCCGATGGCATTCGCGGTGACCAGCGGCCCACTCTGGAGTGATAACCCAGTGCCCTCCTCTCATGGTTGAATATCCCAGAGCATATCTGTAATATTTAAACTATTTGCATCTGGAAGCTACAAATATATATCACATACATTTTAACTCCTGTGTTCACATTGTGAAATAGGGCACGAAAAATAAATTCACATTTCTGCATTAGTTAACTTATTCTTTCAAATTGTATACATTTTCTATGAACCAATAAGGCTTTTTTTGCTTAATAGTGTCACTAAAAGAGGAATCTCAACTTTTTGGCCAACCAGCCTTCATGAAACATAGCTAAAATAATATAAGCCTGCAGTTTAATAATGTAATTTGTTCATCTTTTATGAAGACCACTTTGCTAAAATTTGAATGTATTTAACCGGTTACTGTAAAGCTCACCTCTTATCAATCGCCCATTCTCTTCCTCGTCCCTCCCCCGTAGCCCTATGACCCCTAAGTGCCCTCTATCGTGGTCACTCACTCCTCAACCCTTGTAGCACGCACCCACCCTCTACAACATTGTTCTGTCACAGGTTAACCTTGAGTGAAGGGGCTCCAGAAATGTAAACTAAGACAAGCTTTTACTGAGGGAAAGGTTGTCCTGCCTATGCTGCCATGGTACAGGAAGCCGGTGCTTGTCTGGTGAAAGTCCACCCATTGCCCTGGTGGAGTCTCACGGGTTAACTGGTCGAGGCATTGAGGCTTAAGCAAAGGCTGCCAACAACGGAGCGAAGGTCGGGTCGCAGTGTCCTGGTTACAGGACTATGGTTGACTTCACGTATATATTGAAATCCAGTTACACAATCTTGTTCGCGGTTTAATGTTTCCCTGAATGTACCTTCATTGGTGTTTTTAACAAAATGCAGTAAATGAATTTCACTGTGGCTCAAGTGCTCGTTTGCTCTGCTCTTTGAGGTCACGTGGCGATCGGGTTACTGATTTGAGGAATTTGAGTGCGTCTCGACAGGCCACTGTTCCAGCAACTCTAAATTAAAGAAACTTAATTAAAACGAATTCTGGAAACTATTGACACTGACAAAGGAAATTTAACAAACTTACATCACGCAAGTATTAATTTCAGGAGGAATAAATTGGTCCAGTAACACAATGTAGAGTCATCCCGTTCACTTTAAAGGAGGGTGGTGGGCCTTCAACAGAACACGGCTGCTGGAAGGGGTGATGGCGAATGGATGAAACTGGTGATGAATGAGCGGACACGGAGTGATATCGGCTCAGGTGAGACTGGGTTGGATTGCAGCAGCAGCAGCACGGAACCGTGTGAAATAGCAGTGCCCTGGAGAGGCCTTCATCCAGCGGGAAATTGACCACAGCTGATGCTGACATCTATAAAGCACACGTCAAGCAGGCGAGTGGACACATGCGCTTGCTGGTCCAATCTCCTGTCTATGTTCACTGGTTGAAACAAATCCCGACACAAATTGAGCTCCATTCATGTCTTTAAAAGTCTCTAGTTTGCTGGAAAAATGGCCACATTTCTGCAAATTTCCACTTATTGGCCATACATATGCCTGTCCATAAATGCACAAATCAATCCAGGATATTTGAAGTAGGATACAGATGCCACCCAGGATTATACAACTGTTGTACCTAAAGGTATATACCTCAACACATCAGACCGAATCGCCTAGAAGGCGCCACGCGGGTTGCCAAGCCCTCTGCTGTCGACTCGAGGCAGAGTGCTGGGGCTGGGTTTTGTGACGACACGAGGCCACCTCGTGGACAAACTGTGAAAGTCGCCGTGACTTGGAAACAATTATCGAAAGGCATAAACAAAGTTCATACAAACCATAAACGAAACACGACTCACTTTGTACATCTGCTTTGTATTGTACACAAGAAACAGCCGCCGTACACAAACTGCTGTAAAATTTTGGCAATTTTCCGCTATCGCCGCGCGTCGATCTTCACACAGAGGTGTACGTGCGGAGTCTGCATGCCCGCGCGCGTCAACTCGTTCTGTGAAACAAGTTGAGAAATCTTGGTTAAGACGGCGCGGCCCAGAAAGTCCATGAGCCTCGGCCAGACATTTCACCTGTACTACCAGATGCGGCCTAACTTTAGTGGTTCCAATTAATGTATGTGGCAAATAAAAGTTAACTATGCAGTAACCGTTTGAAATTAGTGGGTTCTCAAATAATAATTGCAGCCTGTCGTGCGCCGAAAAATATTCGTTTGCTCTCGTAGGGCGAGAGAGCGGTAGGAACCACGGACAAACGGGGAGGGTAGCAGCCACGACCAGCCGGCGCGGAGTAAGTCACTCTTATTCGCACTTTTGTCACATTGGTACGACTAAAGTTGTTCTACCCTTAGATGGTACCGATCTGCGCTGTGGCCCATGGACTTAGGACGCACAAAATATTCAGAGGCGCCTTGTTTGCTGCTGCTGCGAGCGAGGGAGTCGAGGCAGGGAGGGAGTTGAGAGCGAGCGAGGGAGCCGTCGTGTTCGGGGTTCGTCACCGCGGAGTCTTCGCGGTGCCCACAGCTGGGCGCCACCACGAGTCCAACGGGAAATCCACCCCCAGACCACGCCACAAGTCTACAATTCCTGCTTTGTTTCAAACAACTTGGTAATGTTTCACCTTAAAAGGTGCCATAAAAAGCTACATTCTGTTAATAATTCCCGTTTCTATTTTTTATAGTTAAATTAAATCCGTGTTTTTACATTTGCGCAATTTCAAATGACAATTTAAAAGGCAAATGTAGTGACTAAAGACACATTAGGTTGAACAGTCGATATGTAAATGTGCAGTTTCATGGCCTAATTTATTTTACATGTTTCAATTGCGATATAATGCCCGATTAATATATTCATAGTAGCTCACTTATACAACTAGTATCATACACACTGGTGGTGTTACTACCCCCACTGCAAATCAGTAGGAGTCAGAAGCCGCTTCAGCGGCATTCAATTTTACCAAAAACGTTGCCATTCAACAGCACACCATTAATAACTTACTCGGCCACTCCCATTGCTCATTGGATTCGCAATCGAAACGCTGTGCATTTATATCCCCGTTATGGAGGTCGACAGCCATTTTAACCCTAACATGGTTGATAAAACGAATTATTTTGTGAGAAGTTAACAGCGATCATCCTATGGATAAACCAGCTTCAGTCATGGGGATGTGGAGTTTACTCGGCTCGCTAGGAGCTGGAAATGAAGGTGAGGGCCACTGGGCAGCAGGCACGTGGTACAGACGGTGAAAACTGGATCGACTCAATCTGGTTGCTGCTCATCCAAATAGGTTTCATGATTATTTTAGCCCTGATCCCAACTCCCACAAACTCAGTGATGTGGTGACATCGGCCTTGTGCGGAACCAAGTCCGATAATTCAAGCCTTGCCAAACTTAAGCTGCGACGCATTCACAACGCATTCGTCTTTGCAAAAAATCTATTAATTTACAAAGAACTTACACCCGGGGTTGCACGATCTGTACCTTTACCGTTAAAACATTACCAACGTCGCAAATCGTGTGGCTCCCAACAGTCAACGACAAAGGGACTCCTGGGTAAATATATATAATTATGTACAGGATAAACTCAAGCACGGACGCGACGCTTTGTGTGACGTGGATAACAAGCGAATGAACGCACAAATGAATGCACGTGAAGGCATGACACGGATGAGCTAGCCAACCAAACGTCTAGAATGCGTCTCCATCCTATATTAATACTCACAAATTCTGTGGCCGCGTGTCAATTAACACCTGTGAAACACCGCAGCCTATTGCGGTTTGAGTCTACGTACAAAAAAAGCCATCCACAGACTTTAAACATATAAACATGAACACGTTTCTCTTTAAAATTTCTCTCCCCTTCCTTTCATTGAAACACCTTCGTTTTAAACGTCAGGTCAACCTTCACATGAGTCTGTAAACACTTGTGTTGCCAGCCTGTAAAATGACGTTCAGTCTTTTGCTGTGTAAATGACATCTCTGTAGTAGTGGCACCGTGCCGTTTTAAATTACAGTGATGGGCCAGAGTGAGTGATTAGTCTGTCTGTTTTAGGCAGACATGATGCACACAATGTTTCTGCCACATTTTAACTTGCAACGTCTTCCAGATACCACCGATTTCCACTGCACCTTTCAGTGCTGCCAATTGTCTGTTAAATGGTCGGGATTTTCTACTTGGCTCGAGATCCGGAGATCCTAAGACACGTTACTTCCTGCAAGACAAACACAAACATTTTATTTCCTTCCCCATAAAACGAGTCGAACCAATATTATCGCACCGTCCATAATGGTCACAGACTCTTGAGCTCACGTCTCCATGGTAGCATCGCAAAATAACTGAGTGCCAAAGCAGGATTGAGTTTGTGCCACTTAAACGGTCCTTCTGTAGCGCCAACGTCGTACCGCCCGCATCTGCACCACAGCTTTGAGGTTCGGGAGCCAGCACTGACTCGCTACAAGGGTGGTGGCTGCGAGTCTTCAACTCCACTGGTAACTTGTGGCCCTCACTCTGTTTGGGAGTCGAGGCTTCATCTTTTCTCTTCGGCGAGTCAAGAATTTTAGTCTACCCTTACGTTTTATTCATTGGTCAAGGATTCTGGTCAAACTTATAGTCCACATTTTAAATTGGGTGTAATTTTTGCATGTCCTTTTTTATGATCTGGCAAGTATCTGTGTTACTTCCACAGAAGGTGGTTGCATAGTGTTTCATAAAAACAAATCTGGACCATTGATACAGTGAAACGGTGGTCACATCTAATTGTGAATGTGAGCGTTCAAATACTGGTCATTATCCCTACTGGTTGATAATAGAAATGAGGAGCTCTGGATGAGATCAAGGTGGCGCGACCATCATAAGGCGAGAGTGGGTGCCCCCAAAATGAATAATGTGGAATTGCCACCACAGGCCCAGGGTTGCCAGCAGTGATGAGCACGACCCCATTGATCACTTGACTCGGGAGAAATTGAGCGATGGCCAACGAAGGGCACCACATGGGGGCATAACCACAGATGTAGAGCGCAGCGCACCAAGCTTATCGATCTTGACCGCATGTATCACCAAAGATTATTCTGCAGAAACAATAGCCAGGTCGTACAGCCCCATCTCCTTTGCACTTTGGTGAGTAACGACTAAATGAACGTGAAAACACTAAACAAACCTTGAGGGTCGATTTGAAATAAAAGCGAATGCTTCAATTCTCTAATGCTGCAATGTACAGAATTAACACTGCAACAGAACAGTGAATTTCATTATCTGATAATACGTTTCTTTTGCATAGCAACTTTAATATATTAAAATAACAATTAAACAAATGATAACGCTTTCTTGAAAAGTCTTGCCAGTCAAATATAGAACCCGGATACAATTGCATGCAGTAATAGAGAGACTCGTTACAGTCAGTGGTGCAAGTCTGTAGGGCTCACCAGTGAACTCCTAAGTGCTGCTGCGGTCTGTACAGAGCGGACAGCTGTTGTGAAATAGAGGCCGGACCATTTACTCAGGACGTCAGTTCACCGGGGATCTCGCGTGCAGGTCGGCGTGCATCGCACTTTTAAAAGGGGGGGTGGGGGGGGCCCTAAGGGGCAGGGAGCGCCCCCCAGCCCACGTTTATTACCAACGTCTCCTTGCGTGCGTCTCATTAAAAACTGTACAAACTCAGCTAAGGGAGGGAGGGCAGGCGGGGGAGGGGGGCGAGGGGCACGGAGCCGCCACGCGTGGCGATCGCGACGCCCAACGACGCCGCCGCCGCCGGCAACGACGACCCAGGTCCCGCACACCGGCACAACGACCGGCCCCGCACGTCCCTCCCACCCGCCGCGGTTACGCGCCGGCCTTTCCCCTCGGGGCGGGGGGGGCGCGTGCGAACGTTCATCTGACGTTGGTGGGAGTTCCGTTGGTCGGCGGGGAGAGGGCCGGCGCCGAGTTGGGGCCCGGGCCGTCGGGGACGCCCGTCAGGCGGGGGGCGTTGCCGTTGCTGGGGTTGCGGCGGCTCTGGTGCAGGCCCTTGAGGTAAGCAGCCTGCACCGGCTTGTAACGCTCCAGCACCTTGATGGCCTCCTCAATGCTGAACCACTCTCGCCGCCGGCCTGCACACGCAACGCGGAGGGGGTGGCCTTGTCAAGGTGTGCGTGGATCGCGGGGTCGGGGTGTGGGTGGCGCACGCCCGCAGGCAGGGGATGGGAGATCATTACGGAGGTCATCGGGCGCAGTCAGACTCGGAAATAGATCTGGGACCAGTGATGAATTATTAATGGATTCCTCCAGAACATGTTTGGCTTAAAAGTTGTCCAGTTCTCTCGGAAGGAAATACACAAAGAACCCAATAAATACACGTTTTACTCCACGTAAAATAGCTTGTTGTTTCACTCAATTGAGAACTTGGCATGACCCTACTGAAACAGCCTAGAGACTCGGTGAGGATTTCCTGAGTAAACAAACATAACAAATAAGGGGAGAACAAGACAAAATTTAGTTGAACTTGGTTGTATTTCTCCATGATTTGGTCCCCGCTATGGGAATGTGGAATTTTCACAACCAGCTTGAGGGACACGGCAGAGATGAGCAATCCCCACACTCATTTCATCAAGAAGCCAAATGTCCCTTTTAGCCATTGTACCAAGAAGGCCTTGCTGGGTGTGAGTTTATTACAATGGGGGGGAGAGTTGCAGACATTTGTGACAGGACTGAGACCATCAACGCACTGCACCTGAGAAGCGGATTCAATCACAGAGCCAAATTAATTTCAATCTGGGCTCTTGGCCAGGCGCCGTCCCGGCTCAGGGCCCTGGCTGCCGAGTCGCGCGGCCACCACTGTGGGTGGACGCTTCCAGAGCCACAGCGCTGTTTCGGCTAAGATTGTCGCATCTTTATTAATTAAACAAAGTCCAGCAATCCAAACAGGCTGTCAATCATCCGTGAAACTGCAACTCAGTCATTAGCCCCTAGGGGGCGCCAATGGCTCGTGCAGAGCTCATTTTTGTGAAAATTAACCTCAAATGCAGTGGGCATTGGGACAAAATAAATTGACAATCGTGGCATTAATGGTTCAACGCGTTATTTTATTATTTGACCATTCAGCTAGTAACTAATGTCCTATATTAACAGCAGCACAACCGATTGGATTTAATGTTAACACCTATCATTTTGTATCTATTCAAAGTCAAATTGTCCCCCTGCTCAAAAGTGCATTGTGGGTAGCAGGGGCAAATCTCTCCCATGGGGTAATCCAACAAGAGACTTCCCACCAAGCAGGACTCATCTACGCCGATCTCCGAAGGATAAACGACCCAATGCTCCACACGGTGGGAATGCAAGAGTCCGAGTGACTGGGTTCCCTATCCACGCGTGTGGGATTTGAGAGTCCCAGCTGTTTTCCAATATCTCCATGTGAGTTCTCTCTCGCTGATGCGTCTGTATGTGCTGCTTAAGACAATTCATGTTTGCCAGTGTTTTGTCGTCCACTCTTTTCCACAATTCAAAACTACTGTCTAGACTTCTTTATAATGGACGATACGTTTATGGACACCCTGCAGTTAATTAGGGTTAAATACACTCCACGTGACGGATACGATTGTAAAAGTAATGCATACATCACAGCCACAACTGCTACAACAAAATGAGTGGCTGTTGAAGAAAGACTTGTTTAACTTTAACAGCCACTACTGGTGCCGTCCTAAGTTTTGATTGACGTGTTATTTTTACAGCCGTGTCCATCACACATCGCGTATTTATAAGAGAAACAACTTTGTTTCTCTTCAATGGCCAATAGTGGTGTCGTGCGTTGAGATTTACGCAAACGCATTTTCCTTCGAAGATTTGTTCCTCCTCCCGCTTCGCGTAAACCCGGTGACCCGTGACTCCGTTTGCTCTGGCACCCGGTATCGCTGCAACCGGGAAGAGCAGGAGCAGAGGGTGGCACGCGGCGCGAGCGATGCGCGATAGCGCTGGGCGGACAGACGACACGGCCAAGACGCGTCGGGGTTTGTAACCCAAACTGCCCCGCCGTGAGGCACCGCACAGATCCGGCAGCAGTCACTGCCGAGCGCCCCGGCGCCCCACGAGCGTACAGATTCGAGCGGGCTTCTCGCGGTGCTTGTCCGGGACAACTAGCCAAGGAAATGCATTTGCACGCGGGTTGAAGAGCAACTTTGATGCTCAACTTTGTACCAGAAGATAAAAGGATTGGCCTCAAGAGGTTGGGTAGCTCGGCGTGGGCGAACGCCCTCAAGAGCGCCGAGCTGGACAGGAATCTGCGTAATCTTAAAATGCAGCTACATTTGGAAGCTATATAAACCCCCACTGTATGTGGTGTACCATGCTCCCCCTTGCAGCATGCAGTACAGCGAAAGTAAAAACACACACACACAAGCTCGCATTGCCCTGTTTAATGCAGCTGCACGCACACCTGCGTAATTGAAGGAATTCTAATTAGAGGTGCCATTATTTTCTGGAGAACACTGCTCGACTTGCCAGGCAAGGTCGGCAAAAGAAACGTGGCTCAGAGTCGTTCACCTTTCTCGATCGCTGAAAAGACCTCCACACTGTACTCTACATAAAGCCATCAGGGAGAATCAGCCGTGATCTATCCACTGCTGGATGAAGAACTCCCTCCCACCCCCCACCAAGCCCATCATCTTCTTTCCAGATACAAAAAAAATAAATCAGTACCACTTTGTGGGAAGTCAATTATAGTTGCCCTGTAGATAGACTGGCCCCCACCAAAGGAATGTGGAATTTACACCACGAGCCCAGCATTACCGGGGGAGATAACCATGGCTCTGCTTGCTCAAGGAATGAGTCACTTTGATTTTTAACCATAAAGGCAGTTACCAAGTTTCAAGAACCAGATATTAAACAATTGATCAGAGGCAATTAACTTGACCAACGCCATTACTTGGAATCAATAGTTTAAGCCATTAGCGCATAAAGAGAAGACTTTAAACTAATCCTTACATTAGACTGGTTACATTTCTTTAATGTGCTTTTGGCAAAGTGATGCGAAGCATCTTCCTAATAAATAACCTACATCAAAGGCACGACACCAATATACTTCAAGGGCCAGGCTCACAAAACCTCGAGAGGGCACTACCTTCAGCTGTGCAGACAAATTAATGATTCAATATACCAAATATTTACTAATTTAGTCCTCGGTGCATCGCTTCACCTATTTAAGGAAAAAAACTGAAAAATAAAATTCCTGGCACAGATATAATCGCATGGATTGCAGTAGCAGTGATGGCTCAGTACTCCATCAGCCTTCATGGAATACCCAACTGTCTCAAATATAGTAAACATAGCTGTGATTAGACGGGTGATTCAGGGTACAAAACAGGAGGTAACATCAGCACTTAAATAAGAATATCGTAAATCACACACACGCAAATATCACAATGACAGCAGCAGGAGCAGCATGCCTACTTGAGCGGTGATGCGTCAGTGACACACTAGGCTCAGTGACACGCTCGGCACAGGCACTCTGACAGCTGCCGTGCACCGGCTCCTATCAAAGGCAACTTGAGACGTGGCCAAATTTACCACAACTACCAAGTGGGCGACTTCCCCCAACGCTCCGATAGGCCCAGAGAAACATTTGCAAAGCACGCGACGAATTAAATTAAGGGAAGACTCAAACCCACAACACAAATAGCTTTTACCTGTCCACTCCCTGCCCTTGTTCAAGCGCCAGTGGCAAGATGTTAACTACCTCGCCTGGTATAAAGGAGGTCCTGCATTCGATCCTGGCCCTGACGTTTATACATTTGGAGTTTGCGTGTCTCTCCCCGTGGTCGCGTGCATTTTTCTCCGGGTCCTCGGTATTCTAGCTCCACATTTAACATGCGTTTAAAGTATTTTACTGCTATAAATGTATACATGCTAAACCACTTCGTTGCGCTATCAATTATGGCAACCAGGTCGCTTATGAACTATAGCTATATAACTCAGTGGGCCTTACCTGGTTAAATAAAAATGTTTAGTTTTAAAATAACCTCAAAGACCTTCACTATTTCCTCTGGTAAAGTGTGATAGCTTCCCTCCATAAAATAAACACGCCCATCATTCCAGGACAGCATCTTGAGATGCTGTCTCATTTGGACGCTGTATACATCCAAATTGTACCCGACATTGTGGGTGTGCACTTAAAAGACGAAACCTCGAAAGGGGCAGGGAATAAACAGTATGGATGGCCAAAGGAAGGTTGTTCCAGACTATGAGGGCAGCAGAGGAGAATGAATGACCTCCGACCGAGCAAAGGTTCCCTGTCGGCTTTGACAGAAGGCCATAGTTGCTGCAGTAGAATAGTGAGATGAGGGGGGAGAGGCTGACAGGGGCGAGTCCACGGATGTTCTCGAATACGGTGAGTACCATCTTAACATTTTATCTGGATTGGGAGCCAGTGGAGGGGGGACTAGAGTATGACGGTGAGATGGTCTCGTTTACAGGTGTGAAGTCTGGCAGCGGCATCTGGAGCTTGGAAAGGAGGAATTTGGGGAGGCTGTAGAGGAGAGAGTTGTTGGGCGAGGGTCTCAGCATCAGCAGTTGTTGTAAGGAAATTGATTATTATGCTCATGTGTAGAACCAAGCGTGAGAACACATGCAGGTGATTTGCTCATGTAACTTTTTTAGCTAATGGAGCGAACAAGATATACAAATGAGAAACTATATCGACGTTAAAAACAAAAACGGAATATATTCACCAATTGAAATCACACCCCCGGATTGTGGAATTTCATGAACTCAATGCGGGGTGGCAGGGAGGAGGGGGATAATCAAATGCATTTTAATCAACGAATTGTTGCACACGTAACGAACGCACCGAGCCAAGTGGGCCCTCACGCCGCGCGTGCCGAGCGGTCCACTGCCCGCCCCAAGCCCCGGCGTGATGGAAACGGCCAACTATTTGGATTATGCGATTATGTCACTTCCACATACAACCTGGTCCCTATGCTACACGGCAAAACTCAAGCTCAAATTATCCAGTACGCTCAAGTGTGCCACAGCGCTCAAGCCAGATATTCAGAGGACCCATTACAGCACAGGCTGAGGGCTGTACCAACAGCTCGGCGTGGTGGCACACGCTTCGGATGCAAGGGTTGGTGGATCGCATATGGATTAGTGAAACTGCCAAACTCGCTGAGCTGCGGTGGCCAAGAGATGGCAGTGCAGCAAGTGGGCCAAGTGAACCCACGTGTGTGGTATCCTCCCACGTGTGTGTGAGAGCATGGCAAGTTTGTTTAAGCCGCCGTGTAAGTGCCTGTTAATGCAGGGGAAGATGAGCATTAGCTAGAGATGCACCCAGAGGTATAGGAGACGACCAAGGTGCTGGTCCATGGCTGTCAATAATCGTAATTAACGCACGCTTGCGAAGACACGATCGTTTCCAGCCCTCCTGATGGCCATTACGGTTGACGTGTTCCATTACGGATACTCAACGATTTAATGTGCTCTTGCAGGGATAGGACGGACGCAACGACTGGCAAATAAATTCCAACAAACAAGAAATTACTGCCCCACAAGCATGGGGAAAATCTAAAGTACCGCATGCACTAAAACATAATACAAATTTGTACCTTGGGAAAACAACTGTCGAACTATGTTTGGCAGATGTAACATAAACGGCTGTGTTGATTTAACACCATAATACCAATATGTATGTGAAGGAACCTTATTAGGTTACGCAGAGAAGTAAGTCAAAGTGCATCCCTGTTCAAATGTGTTCATTGCTATTGGTAGTCATGAGTCAGTGCTAGATGTTCCAAAATGCTATGGCAGGGGTAAATATTTTACATAGGAAAAGCACCCCTGACTTTTTACAATGTAGTTATCATTATGTTGACCCCATAGGGGTAATGGGCTGAGTAAAACCTAAACCAAGATTTGTAACCATTAAATTGCAAGTCCAACTGCTCAACAAATAAAAACACAGCCCTTGATCACTCCCCGTAGCCACATGCATCCCAAGGGGCCTTATTCAGTAGAAAAGTGCGTTACACCGGTCAGCGTGAACCTTAAAGAGTACACGACTGCCCTGGCAGTCAGCCCTCGCGACTGAACAACACTGGCCAAGTAGAAAACATAGCAATCAGTGAATCTTATATCAAACCAAGCGAGGGTTTGGAAGACCTGGCAAAGCAAGAGCTTCATGCAGCTCAACTCCATCAACTGGCCGCATCCTGCAGAACGGCACCTTTGAGGCGTCTACGGCGGCACACGGACACTCGCCACGACGTTCCATCGATCCCGCCCTCAACCAGAACAACAAATGGCGTACCAGAGCCTATAACCCAGCATGGCAGTAACTGGGTATGCAGACAGGGTGCATGTGGACATTTAAGGCTTGCATTCTGGCTCCTATGACCCACCCAAAATGCACATGAACTTAACCCGTTTAGGAGTTTATATGCATTGTTACACTTAATGGTTAAGCCGCCCTGAAGGTTCATCACTCCCGAAGTTCAAAGTTTAATCTGAGTTAAGGGTAAAGCCTCGGCCTGTCAAGGGTTTAACCCTCCGAATGTCTTAAGGGTTTCATCTTCTTGGTTCTTTCGGTAAAGTCACGTAGAATGGAAATAAAATAATAAAAATAAAACATAATAAAATAAAATTCTCACGACATTTCGTGGGTTTATTTGGGTTGAGGGTCAACCTCAGCCTAAGGGTCAAGGAGCACTGCACCCACACAGCCTTCGAGTGAGCGGCTCGGAGCCTGCGGCGGAACAATCGGCTGGTGCAACGCCCGCGATCCGGCATGGGCTGAAGCGCTGGGAGACGACTCGGCGGCACGCCGTGGAGGGGGGGGGGGGTCGTTGCTCACCAAGGTTTTCCGAGTCCTCCCACTGATCCAGCACCTCCGTGACGGTGAGCACGAATACGTAGGTCCGATGCCTGCTGTCCACGTTCTGCGGGGAGGAGCGCGTTGGCGAAGCATAGAGAACACGACCGTGTCACGACCACTGCCGCACGCCTAACCTCTGGAGAATTGTTTTTTTTTTGTTAAGACTTTTGCCAAAACCAGTTTGCGAGTCTCAAGAGCCAATGACTCACCGTCACTTCAGACGAGCTTTGGGAGCACTCATCTCCATTGGTCAACCCCCCCCACTCCCTACTACCCCCAGAGCCAGGGGTAGAAGTGAAACATTCCTACGCCGGGGGACACGCTCTACCCGTAGGGCAAGGACTTGCATCAAATGTTGTACGGCCTAAGTACCAGGGTGGGACTGCACATAGATTGCTCCACTCATGACGAGAACCTCGCAAGTAATTTACGCCGAGGGTGGGGGTGTTCACTCAGCCAATCGTCTCTCCATAGTCATTAAACCGAGTTTGCACTTTATAGGACATCAACTATGATTGTCTCATGGAGATCACGTCCCCTACCATAGGCATGTGGAATTTTCACCACTGGTTAAAGGCCACCATCACAAATTAGCTCTGCCACTCTCGCATTGTTTGAGCAGGGAGACCTTTGCCTTTATTGTTTTGACTCTCTGAACAATGCAGGCTTGTGTAAGCGATTCATCCTTCCCAGCAATTCCATTGTCACGGTTCAGGGTTGCAATCCGATTTAAAGAATACAGCTTTGACATTTCTGATGTCTAACACCACGGATGAATGTGGCTCCTCTAATGTCTACAGGTGTCTAGTAAAACCACTGAGTACAAACACAAATTGAAAATCATCTATTTATAGAATTTAAAATGATAGATTCTTACGCCACACATTATTCAATGCATGAAGCGTGAGCTTTACAACAGAGACTTCACTGCATGGCCCATGAGAGACAATGCCTCAAGGTGCACATGGTGAGGACATTGTTGAATCATGACACGACTTGGCCATATTAGGATATAAACATGGGCTGCATACCTCAAATATCCCCAGCAACCTTCCCAGAGTTCCTCTTACACCAGCCTGAAAATGACAGAAAAGCATGATGAACAACGATTAACACTGGTTCCCGTGTATTCTTTACGAGGTGACACGCTTTCAAAGTGACGATTACAACTTAAAATGCAAAGACGACGTTTTAAGCGGGACATTCTGTGCGGTGGTCATGGCCAGCACTCCAGGAAAGCAGAATTAAACATTGACATTTTATTAAACTTGATTACTTAAGTAAGATTATTGGCTTACTACACGGCCACTAAATCAGCTGTTCATGACGCCTTGGGGCTGTCTGGCTATATCAGGTGGTATAGAATGGCAACTGGAACACAGCCAAATGTCACTCCAGGCCCATCTATAGCAGCGTGCAGGGCACGGAACAAACCCCAATGTGGGCACCCCCACCACCACCTTCAAACTAAACCGGGAGTATTACATGTGACGCTGTGACGTCAAAGCGCGGGGCCCCCCAAAGCGAGGGGCCAAGGGCAGTTGCCCCAATTTTCCATACCCTGAGGATGGCTCCGTGGCACTCATTGCCTTATACAAGCTGATGAAACCCAACCGTAAGGTGGCTGTTGCTACATAACTACGCTTCGTGTTCCAGGCTGTCCAAAAGGGCATGTAACAGCCAAGATATTTGATGAATTATTATAATTTAGGGTCACAATTTGATCTACGAATAGATTCTGTTTTTTCACATGCTTACAGTCTTGTTTTTAATAGATCTGTTTTTTGTTTCAGTCACAGTTTTTTAACTCAATTTTCCCACATAAGCATATCATTTGTACAGTATCCACGATCTATCCACTGGATGAGGTCTTCATCCATCAGTATCACCATGCCTCCGGGCATTATGAAGAAACGATCGATCTAGGTCCTAGACATGCTAGACGTCCCCTCTAGCACGTTCCCGCTCTTGGCTATCACCCCGTTGTTAGCATCAACCACTGGCCAGTAGATGAAGGTTCTCCCACTGAGCGAAATTTGACTAGGAAAGAAAGCTGTGGTTGCTGGGGTAGCGTTTAAACCACCCATCACGACCACCAAATGACATCTGCAATACTCGCCCACCCCATTGTGTTTTGAACTACCATGTCACTAACCCCATCTCCTGGGATGGAATTCCGAGCATACTCTGCGTGCACCTGAACTTAATATTTGTTCCAGCAATTCATTATCATGGGCTGCATAGGGCCAGGCGACAGGAAGACTGGAACCCGTGCGTGTGGTTAAGCCTCAACTGCAGTGACACACACGGCTGGGCACTGCCCCGCTCAGCAAACACGCACAAAATCTCATTAAACATCCTGTGCCCCCCCCCCCCACCAGCTCACGCCATGTGCGAATATCTCTGAACAAATAAAGCTCTGGCTCCATTGTATAAATCGTGTTGTAATAGTGCGGACTATAAATGTTGTATCGTACATAACGTGACGCACACGTGCTCACAAACGTACACATACACACTACAGAAAAAATATGGGCAAGTGTACTCCTGCCTGAAGAAAAAGCAATACAATGTTCTCCAACTAGGAAAGTGTACAGTGAGGTCCCTTTCTCTCTGTTCATGTAAGATTCAATGTCAACCGTGATGTATGTACTCGGCCACCCGAGTTCGATTTCCTGGCCATGGCTAAGAACAGTGGCGAGTGATATCTGAACTGCTCGTGGGCTTCCCTGGCACGTCCTTTTGACGTTTCGGTCCGAGCACTGGGCCTTTTTTCAAGAACTGAACAGAGCCGCTCACGTTCTCCCTCGATTAGATCGGCGTGCAGAACGACGCATGGTCAGAGCCCTAAATAAAGTCGCGGAAATCTCCGGCGCTGTATCGCTCTTACGGTTACGACTTTGGGAACGCTGTCAATGTACAGTTCAACACAATGAACATTGCCCAATACCCAATGTGCAGCTTTCAAAAGATTTCCAAAAACATCACACGTGCTTTGCCTGCAGGGTGGGCAGTTCGCAAGGGGCTCTATATATAGTCGTGCAGCGTACAGCAGCGATAACGTTTACTGCTTCCTGCGTCGCTAACACAACGTCGACGTTTGAGAAGACGCTCTCCGTGGCAAGGTCCACGATGCTGAAGGTCGAATCTGCGCGCTCCGGCCTGCTGTTTCGCAAGAGCACAAGTGCACGCGCTGCGCAGATGCAACGGGAAAGGCGTCCACTCTTACACATGACCAAGAGAAATGCGTGCACTCTTACACATGACCAAGATAAAGGCGTGCACTCTTACACATGACCAAGATAAAGGCGTGCACTCTTACACATGACCAAGATAAAGGCGTGCACTCTTACACATGACCAAGGGAAAGGCGTGCACTCTTACACATGACCAAGAGAAAGGCGTGCACTCTTACACATGACCAAGGGAAAGACGTGCACTCTTACACATGACCAAGATAAAGGCGTGCACTCTTACACATGACCAAGGGAAAGGCGTGCACTCTTACACATGACCAAGGGAAAGGCGTGCACTCTTACACATGACCAAGGGAAAGGCGTGCACTCTTACACATGACCAAGAAAAAGGCGTGCACTCTTACACATGACCAAGGGAAAGGCGTGCACTCTAAAACATGACCAAGGGAAAGGCGTGCACTCTTACACGTGACCAAGAGAAAGGCGTGCACTCTTACACATGACCAAGGGAAAGGTGTGCACTCTTACACATGACCAAGAGAAAGGCGTGTACTCTTACACATGACCAAGGGAAAGACGTGCACTCTTACACATGACCAAGGGAAAGGCGTGCACTCTTACACATGACCAAGGGAAAGACGTGCACTCTTACACATGACCAAGGGAAAGGTGTGCACTCTTACACATGACCAAGATAAAGGCGTGCACTCTTACACATGACCAAGGGAAAGGCGTGCACTCTTACACATGACCAAGATAAAGGCGTGCACGCTTACACATGACCAAGGGAAAGGCGTGCACTCTTACACATGACCAAGAGAAAGGTGTGCACTCTTACACATGACCAAGGGAAAGGTGTGCACTCTTACACATGACCAAGATAAAGGTGTGCACTCTTACACATGACCAAGGGAAAGGCGTGCACTCTTACACGTGACCAAGGGAAAGGCGTGCACTCTTACACATGACCAAGAGAAAGGTGTGCACTCTTACACATGACCAAGGGAAAGGCGTGCAATCTTACACATGACCAAGAGAAAGGCGTGCACTCTTACACATGACCAAGGGAAAGGCGTGCACTCTTACACATGACCAAGAGAAAGGCGTGCACTCTTACACATGACCAAGGGAAAGGCGTGCACTCTTACACATGACCAAGATAAAGGCGTGCACGCTTACACATGACCAAGATAAAGGTGTGCACTCTTACACATGACCAAGGGAAAGGCGTGCACTCTTACACGTGACCAAGGGAAAGGCGTGCACTCTTACACATGACCAAGAGAAAGGTGTGCACTCTTACACATGACCAAGGGAAAGGCGTGCACTCTTACACATGACCAAGAGAAAGGCGTGCACTCTTACACATGACCAAGGGAAAGGCGTGCACTCTTACACATGACCAAGAGAAAGGCGTGCCCTCTTACACATGGATTCTCATCACCAGTCTCCCATTAGGAAGTCAGATTATAAGCAACTCAACCTCTTCATCGTCATCAGCAGTAGCAATAGTCTATCCTCTGCTGGAGACATGAATGCCTCCAAGCCACAGTCATCTCATGGTCCTGTGATGTAACGATCCGCCGAGCACCGGCACACAAATAGATTTCACCGCTCCGTCTCCTCAGTAGACGTCCTCGCGGGGGACGCGATCCGTCTCCGTCACCATTCTTGATCGTTGTCCATTGCCCTTCAAGCCAGGACGCGCCCTGCCCAAGCCCCATTTGCTGTTCATGAGTCCGAATAATGCGACTAACTTGTGTACTTCCTAGAGCAAAACAAGGATTGGCGATACATGAGATTAGATAACAACGTATTCTAATTAAAATTTTAAGTGTTTATTTGTATCAATTGTAGCTCTCGAGTAGCCACTACCAGCACCGTGCCCTGCGCTCTGTGCTATTTAACACGCTTTCTATTAACTCACGCTGTCTGTTGTTGTCGTATCCTCAAATCCTGTAACTCAATGTTAACCCACTTCCCAATATGGTAACGACTGCAAACTGGGTATACTTATGTCACTGATGACAATACTATATTCTATCATTAAAAAATATATATTTTTAAACAATCTTTTTTTTTTTGTTATATTTCGGCTTGGGTCTAATTGTCCACGCTCAACTAACGTTGGGCTGTAAATCACCACGGTACCTTACGCTATGGCAAGCTTCGGGGCCACTTCCGGAAGTCGTCGAGTTCTGCCATTACTAGTACGGTACATTTCATTAAAGCGTGTTTAAAAAAAATGTTTTTAGATATTACTTATTTACAGAAACGTCAACTACATGGGGCTACACCCAATGACATTAGCACTTGATTGTATAATACTGTACTAACCTCCCCCCCCCTTCCCAACAGCATTGCATCGCTAGCCTCACAACTTTCTCTCAATACATTTTTTATCTTGTATTGTTGAATTGATGCGAAATAAGTTCAACATACATAAGTGTGAATAAACAAGTATTATACCTCTAATTTGGATGGTATCTGTCACGAGTTGCTTATTCCTTACTAAAACTATTCACGTTATTTATAAACGAGAATACATTTGTTGGAATGACACAAATGTGTAATTTGCCCTCGCAATATTTACAATTATTTGTTATTTGAATAAGCGGCACCGTAAGGACAACACATCCCATGGGGAGAGAGCCTGATTACATTTAGCTAAAGTATAAGGACTGTTATTGTACGTGGAATGCCATCTTTGATTGCCATTCACTCACATGGTACACGGCGTTTATTTAGAATACTTTCCTATTTGGATCGCTTATAAGATATGAGCAACACCGCATGCAAACGGGCTCTGTTCAATTAGAAACAGCACTGTACGTTCTGACGCATGCCATGTCCTGTTCTCCTGAAAAACATTAAGCGCTTTTCAATATAAACGAACGCTTGGACTCGCAGAGGACACGGCTGGACGGGCTGAACTGGCGCCGGGCTCCGGGATGAGTCCTTGGTTACTCGCTTCGCCTCGCGCAACCGATGGCGTGTGCAGGTGTCGCCACAGCGATGGTCAGGCGCCATTAGACACTGCCGTGCATCGGCTGCAGTTTGATTTCTCAGATCTAGTGCGACTTCTCAAATGGGGTTCTCGTAACATATAGAGGCCGAGTGTCTGCGTGTCCCAACCTGTACCCGTTCAATAAGTGGCGGGTGGCCACCGGAGCTGCCACTCACAAAGTCTCCAGATTCAATGCACAATGACGTCCCTTGTAAGAAACAAAATCGTACCTGGGGATGCCTGGTCAAAATTATATTTTACTATTTACATTAATGTTAATTAGAATGCCAGAATATCTATGCTTTTCATTGGATAATGTCTTCTTCCTGGCAGATTTCCCACTCACGTGGGGTCTGCCGTTCCTCTTTCTCCACTCATTCTCATGCTGGGCCATATCCACTGCAGTCCTTCACGTCTTGGCTCACCGCCTGCCACCACCTCCAGGCCTGCATGTCCATCTTTGCCCTGGCGCTTTCATGTTCCATCACCGGTATTCCGATGCGGTTTTTCTCTCTTCTTGCGACACGTCCTGGCTGACTCGACAACTCACTCTCAACTTGTCCAAGAGAGGGCGACCACTCTCGCATTCTTAATGGCGTCTTCATTTCAGATCCGATACTGATACTGTACGAATTGCATTATGGTACATCACGTTTCCAATTAAGCATTGTTCCAACGACTCGTGGATAGTTTCAAAAGTCACGTCAAAGTGTCTTGTCAGTCCCAAGCCAGTGGTGGAAATTCAACGTTGATATGGCGGAAATAAATATCTCAACAGAACCTTCCCACCAAAATATAAAACGTAAAAATGGGCGTTGGGGTAGTACCCCTCCCTATGGGTGGCCCCTGAGTCAGAGGTGAACATTTGACATTCCGCGGCATTGGTTAAATAAAGACAAACAAATGGATGATGATGATGACTGGGCACAGTACGGGTATTTTGACGCAACTGTTGACCCCAGAACCCAGTGTAGCCTAGCAGGACGTACACCGTATACTCTCCACCGTTTACAAACTTGTAAGCAAACTCGGCACAGTCAATATTTAAAATCCAGCTGAACCAGTAATATATTCACTGTAAGCTTGATAGTAAAGACCCTGCAGTACCATTTGTTTCTGTAAAAAGTCAGAATCCCAAATGTGAACAATGCAAATAAACAGCAAAATATTAATGACTTTCCCTATCAAAGACATCAAATAAAATATTGAACATTAATGGGCGTCTCCGGATAGATGAACAACGTGGAATTGAACTGAAATACAAGTGGATCATGGACTTTACAATTCCTTTAATCTCCTTTCCCACGTGTCTCCCTTCTCTACAGTCTCTAGGCATTGCTGTGGAGTGCGTCCAAGAGGCTGACAGCGGGGCATCTCAGCTGGCTTCACTACAATTACCATAACCGTAATGACCTCAATTTAAAGGCGTCTTCCTGAGATATGTAAGAGAATTACAGCTGATCCATGCGCAAAAACCCCACACCCCTACGCTTACCCCACATACTGGTTCTACTTAGGCTTTTTAGGATTCTGAGAACATGCCCTGGGATCAGAGAGCCAAAATAAGACACCTTTAATTAGTCTCGGGGGAATAATTGACAGGACGCAAGACTGACACCAAGTTTAAATGCTGCCCGCACAGTACACAGCTCCCTTACAGGGCGAAGCAACCGCTTGTTTACAAGCAGCGATCCTCGTCACCAGTGACAAGATACCACTGCACGTGTCGGCCACATGTACACAACATGCACTCGGTGCTTTGCTTATGCGTGCTCATCTAACACAGCTTTCACATCCAATCAAGCAAAGCACACACACGGCAAAAGGGACTACTCTACCCAATTAATATACAGTGTATACAACCAGAGATGCCATCGTCTGGCATATACTTTAGCTGAGCTGGCCAAATTTCACAAATTCTAATCGTGAGCTCAAATTCCAGCCAAGGACAACTTGACCCCACCACCACCATCATCATATACTTCATAGATGCAGAGTCAATGGGGCAAGTTTATTAAATCTCCACTCCTCTTTCCACTCAGGAGCATAAATGGACGCATTAGTCAGTTGGTGGGCAGGTCACAAGTAGATGGATAAAGTATGGGGGGACTTCCCAACTTTCCCAGACGTCTGGCCAGCAAGAGTAGGCCAGACGCCATCTGGAGAGGTTCTCCAGAGCTCCCTTCAGTGGAGGCTGGACTGCACCTTTACTTTTAGATGAAGCTACCAATTGAAATATTAATCTGGGTCAGTGAACATAATCAGAACTTGGTAGACAATAAGTGGGCAGGAGTCAACGGTGGTAGTTCTATTAACTAATCTAGCCCCATATGGATATGGAATTCCCACCACTGGCTCCGACCCTATTTAGAGACGCGTACCACCCAAAGCTCATTGGAGCAAGTGACACTGGTGCCTTTATTATGTCAGTGTCACCAGGGTAACGATGTAACGGAGACACTGTGATATTCTACTGATCATAGGCACAGAAAGTGTATTTTTCTTTGCCTCTTGCCCTAAATCCAACGTCACATTTTGGTGATAATTGGTGGAGAAATAGAAAAACACACGTTCCTAATGTGCACGTTTTAGCACTGAGGATGAGTCTACACTGAGTGTGTGACACTCGAGACAAAAGCCAAACATTAAAAACAACTAGATTTTTCAAGTAGCACACACGGAGCGTAGCGTACATCATGTACAGAGCTGAGGGATTTACCATCACATAACCGTGATGAACTGTGAAGGTACTGGGATACCGTACATCCAGCAGTGGATAGACTATGGCTGGTGATAAAGATTAAGTTATAATACGACACAATTTGCCTCCGTACCGTATTCTTCCCGCTGAGCAGCGTCTCATGTTGCTTTACAATTTAATACTCAAAAAAGCATTTGGCCAATCAATACAGCCTAAAATTGGATAAATCTAACAAATACACTTTAAAATTTGAAATAAAATATTCTGATGCGACTTGAAATAACATTTCAGAGGCAGGGAGAATATCAACTAAAGTCCCTTGCTCCTCCTGATGACAAGGTGGACAAACATCGTCAAAGGTATTTATTTTGCCAATGCTTTCATGTGCGACTTTCACACAGTTGGAGCACCAGGCCCACAAGAAAAACAAATAATTAAATTAACGTGTATAAGTCGATGGTTGTCAATGGCAAGTGGGATATTACAATCGCAAGGAGAGCTCTACAGCAGGAGCACAGAACCATCCATTTGGCTTGCAAAGAAAACACTAAGTGGCGTCCCAGACGTACCGCGAGCAGAATGCAACAACAACAACACAGCAAGCAGGTCAAGGCACTCGCCATTCACCTCTTCGAGAACTTCTCGCACGGCCGCACTGCCCGGCTCCTCCTCTGGCTCCAGCCCCCCACCCGGCACGATCCACCGATCCGGAAACCGCTTCGTGCTCACGAGCAGAACCTGGTGGGAGAGACAAAGATACAAAGATCCCTCATAGCTTTAACAGACTGTTGCGGCAAGTGCTGTTAGCAAGTAGTGTACCTATGGAGGCCGAAAGGGTACACAAAGGGGTGGGTGGCCAGCACCACGCCGACCACCTTTGATTCCCCAGTATCGATATTTACACATCGCACAAGGTACTCATTTGAGGCTGAGTCGACCCAAGGGAGGTCCAGGACCGATTCAAATAATCGCCATCATTGGCCATAAGCGGGCCTCGAACTCTGGTCACGTGGTTTGTAGCGCAGAGCACTATCCGCTGCGCCACCGCTCCCCAGGAGAGACGAACACTGACAGACGTGTTCACGTCAACGTGTGTAGAGATGCCTATGCTCACACACCTTTGCACGCTAAAGAGCGATGTGAATCCATGGCGAGCAAAGAGGTTTCCATCGTCATTGCATTTCTGTGTGTACAGCAGAACAAAGCTCCTACCAGAGCAGATAACATTGTGACATTCTCTTGAGTAGAGAACTCTGGCTATGGCTCACATCAGCGGAAAGTTAAATCTTAACTGGTCTTGCCCTAGAATAAACTCAACACCGCCATACCAATGTGGAACTTGCTCCACTGGTTTAGGGCTTTAAACTGGGGATAAGCACTGCCTCGATGCTAATTTGAGCAGCAGAAAATAATTGTGACTTTATTAAGAGTTTGCTTAATGAGCATGCATGCAATCGCATGCAAGCATATGGACAAAATTAAAGAACATGGGGCAGGAAGTGGCATTGTGCATTAATAACAGTAATGGAATGAGCCCGTAATCACAGGATGATGTCCCAGCCGCGCAGTGTGACACTTCTGAATTTATCACGCTTGCTGCGTTTGCCAAGCCTCATTGCAGGTTTCTCACATCAGCAAAACAAGGCGCAAAGTTCACGGAAGTCGACCACTGGAATCTTACATTTACTCTGTGAGCCAGGAGCGAACCAAGATCAGCAATGTGAGCGTTAAAGCTAGAGGGCATTTTGAATGACGTCAAATTCTCCTTGTGCAACCTTGATGTCAAAACGACCATGACCTCGACCGCCCGCTCAGCCCAAGGCAGCAGCGCTCTGCACGTGTGCGCAGTGTGGTAGGCGTGGGCCTAGGTTATCAGCAAGGCTGCCTAGAGTTTGACTGCTGGGTCGACTGACCCTGACCCAGCTAAGAGTACGTGGGGCACGCATGCACACACACGCAATCATATGGCGCACACACACACATCCTTCATATTGGTTCCATACATAAGACCTGGACGCCAGTATAAACGTTGTTTATATACAACATTACCACATCATAAAGTCGAGCCCATATACAAGAGTCAACAACTTAACCAGGCAATGCTACTCACTTTCAAAATGTTCGACTTACATTTATAAATCGTAGGTCACAATATACTTTGTTCCCCCACGCATTAAGTCTGCCTATATTGAGCATCTGCTATGATTTATCGTCATCAGTGGAGGCAAAAGGTAGACCGGGATGGCACCGAACATCACAATTCCTGAAGACGTGAGCTAGTCTTAGCAGACCATTCAGGAAAAGATTTGTCTACGTGCATGTGCGCACCTAGGATTTGTAAGGTTGGCTACGTACAACGATGCGAAAGAAGTTCAACATACATACACCACTGCACTAGCCATCCCCTATGTTTACTCGGCCTTAAATTATTACAGGATGTGGTGTGCAAACACCAACATTGTCTGGGTGTGCTGCCGGCCACACCACTCTGTCGTTGTGCCAACCAGGCCTCAATAGGCGCTCACCAACATCACTTGCCCTAACACTCCATTGGGCTAAATGGAGCATCGTTGTCTTTTGTGCTTGCTCGCGTCTTGGCTTAGGCATTTATTCCACTCTCAGGCCATTAAAGGCAGGTATATGATCTCTGCTGCTCACAAGCTGTTGGGCAATGTGATTACGCAAGGGTCACGCAAGGTTTATATTCTCTAAAAGGTCCTTCACAGCAAAAGGCTTGCGTGCATGAAGCTGCCAGCAGCGGAGAGAGGCAGATGTTCTTTAACCACAGGGTAAAGGGGCCGTAGGTGTGACTGACATCACACGAGGGCATTACTGGTATAAAATATCTGCCACGAATGAGATGTGTGCCAATCGGCAGCTTATCCTGCACTTAGACAAGGTTTAAATGAGACGTTTAAATTTAAACTGGGTGGGAACGTTTCCGTGCTCAAAGCAGCATTGGGTCGACGCTCATCTCTGCTGACGACTCCAATTCAAGAGCAGAAAATTCTCATTTTTATGAAACGCTTATATCGGCTTGGGGGAAAACCAATGTCTATATCCAACAAACCAGCACTTCGTTTATTGACCGAGGAATAACGGATTGTGCAAAATACCACCAACTTTACGATTGTAAGTCAAGCATTGGCCACAAAATCGCCCAGAAAAAATCCCAACACGAAGTAACATTTTGTAAAACAATCCTTCCTGTGGCTGAATCGCTGCGTTCAGTTTCGTGGATGCGCTGCATAGCTCTACCAATATCAGTTCCTAACGAAACTCCCTGTGCGTGAAGCGAGACGTCACTCATCACACACCACGCGGGACAACTCCAAAACAAATGGGAAAGAGCCGTTTTTGCACGTGTGTTGTGAATGTGCAGACAGGCCAAGGATTATCACGCACCAAGATTCACCCATTCACAAGGAATGCGAGCGACTGGCAGTGGCCTAAGAAGACTACTGCTGCCACATACAGTCTTGACTTAAAAGTGGCCGATACAATTGTTATTGTGGGTGAGACGAACTGCCCATGCAGTAGGTAGGTGCGTGACAGGGCGCTGGGTCGGCCGGCATGTCGTGTGTGTGAAGAAGTCATTATTAAAGAACTTTATCAGTGTAGATTATGGTCCTGTCGCCACCACACCCTTTTTACGCAAAATGGCTCAAGCATCTGTCACTCGTCCAGCAAGCAAGATGACAAAAAGTTAACAAAGAAGCATCCTTTGGATTGTGAAAATTCATCGAATCATAAGGGTGGGAGGGGAATGGTTACATAGGACAATCCAAACCTGTCTTAAATTACAAGAGCTCAGGATTTGAATGTTTTTTTCCCCACTGCTGTTGGATCCGTGCTCTCACACACACACACCGCATTAGCTCCCAGGGGGACCCCCAGCCACTTCCACTCGTATATAAATCCCCGACACTGACATTTATAATCAACGTCTCATATACATGTTGCTTGAGGCTCACGTTGAACTGGCATCATAATAAACACCGCTTTACTCTGCACACCAACAGCAGTTCAGGGTCAATTACATTTTGCAGGAGCGAGCACATCCTCCAGCAATCAGATTGTGGCAAAGATAAATATTTACCGAAATGTTTTCAGTTGCACTTTATAACAGCAATGATCATTGAATAATCGCCGCACCGATAGCATGATAATATTTCCTTTCCCTTCAAGCTTTGCTTCATTTCGGATTAAACACCGGGGTGTTTCACACTCAAGTGAGCGTGGGGAGATGCTGATTTTCGCTGGCTGGCTGAAGCCGAGGATGGACATTTCTCATTACCCTAACAAGAACCAAATCTCCAAAGATCGACCACTGCTGACTCACACAATGTTTTCATTTACTCCAGGAAAGGATGATGGGCAGAATCGACTGCTGTCAATATTTTGGTCGTGCAAGAAGCACGATGTAACAACAACGTGACTTGACATTTGATAAGAGGATCGATTCATCGATTGAAATGTGCATCTACCCTCACAATACATGTGTGGTGACATCGGAGATGTCACTGTATGGTGCCGGCCTGGGAGGGCCATAGCGTGCGATGTATTTACGTCGCGGACAGCGCCGTGTGTTGCTGTGTGAGGCCGGCTCTAGCACAGCACGGCGTGCGATGCATCATCATCGCGTACACTCCGTAAGCGGGTGCTGTACCAGCCCTAGCAGGGCTTGGCGAGCGCTGGGATAGCACAGGCACCACGCGTGGCGTGTAGTGCGGGCTCCCACAAGGGGGGGTGGGAGAGTGACAGCCCATGGACAGGGTTGCCCCGGACCATGGCACTCTGGTTGACCCCGTAGGCACGTGATTCGGAGTGTCCACAGAGGACCCCAGGTGGGGGGGGCGAGGGGGTGATCACGTGTCCAGGGAGAGCTCTCGAGGGAAATCGAGAGGGAGCGAGAACGCTCGCGAAAGTGGGCGGGGCCGAGGGCGGAGCCGGCCCCGACCCGGGAGTATATAAGGTGGGTCCCAGAGAGAGACCGGGGTTGCTTCGTTCTACAAACTGGAAGCTCTACGTCCGACGTCTGAAGCAGTACCAACAAGTGGCCGGGAACCCGAGCAAGGATCCGACCCTTCGTACATGTGACTCCCACGTATAGTGTAGTTAGCTGGGTGGTCACCACCCTAGGCTGTATCTGGTTAAGGGGCAGTTACCCCTTTGTCTATACGTGTTATGAATAAATGCGTTGCCTCTGAAGAATAACGTCTGCGACTCAGTTGGACTCACTACACATGCACTGAATAGAGTACATGTAAGAGTAGATTCTTACATGATAATTAATATTCTTGGTTATTTCGGTCAAGCCACGTAAATAGAAAACAAAAAATAAAAGTAAAATTTTAAAAAACATAATAAATTGCGATCAACACGTCGTGTTTTCTTTGCTCGAATTATTTTTTTATTTATTTGTACAAAATTTTTTTATTATTGTGGGGTTTTTGCTTTTATTATTTTAAATTTATTATTTTTATTTGTGCGAAATTTTTAATTTATTATTTTGTTTTGTTTTCTATTTACGTGACTTCACCGAAAGAACCAAGAATATGAATTCCTGCAGTCACGAAAGTTAAGTAAATATATAATTAATGATCTCATGCGACACCTGCAGCCACTAGATGTGCTACACTGATCGCAATATTGGATTACAATGAACTCTTGAATGGAAATGCAGCTCGCCAAATTGTAAAATAATCATGATGGTGGGGGTGATGAGGTAACCATTACAACATAAAGCGCCCAACGTTAACAATGGTATTAGTAGTGGCGCTGGCGGTGATAACAGCTACTCATTTGGCTGCATTCATGACCTCATGAATAGCATACATTGATGTTTACACACAAGTGGATAACCGAGTAGGATTTATGTGAATGTTGAGAGTGTGGAAAGGTCCAGACGAATTATGTAATTGCAATTGAATGCACACTGATTGCATAAACGCTCATTCGCACTCCAAAGCCACCATGAGCCCCAACGCTTCACACAGCTTGAGAATGATCAGTGTTTGCACGGCATCACGGCAAATGTCGCCGATGCAGCCGCACCTCACCCTCGCTTTCTTCCTCCCGTCAGGTCCCGCATACTGCGGCATTGCCGACACTTGACCGCCAAGGTCCCCACTCTTTACGTCTCCCACCATTTGACTTTTGGGCTGCCAATTATAAAACACATTCAACGTGTCCTTAAATCGACCGATCTTACGGTCTCATCGTCACCACAACCATCTTACTTGTGGGCTCTGGATGGCACTCGGGTGTAAGCAACCTACCCTCCTCCATGCTCCTCATCACAACCTGCTCTGTTCAGTTTCAAACATTCCAGTTGCTCATCCTATCCTTCCACAACATTCCTGGAACCCTCCACAAATGTAACCTACAAAAGGTGGGTGGTCAAACAACGCTTATGGTACAGGATATTAAGTGCACGTACGGTACTCATTCATCATACGGCGATTTATTTTTACAAAAAGTAGTTGTAAATAATGCTCCATTCATCAAGGAAAGCCTCACTCAATGTCACGCTTGCAGGAGGATCCTGCAGTAACAGAGGAGGAACATAACTCGCGACCATTTGCATGTGGAGAGAAACCCGAGGGCCCGGAGAAACCCAATACCAAGGGGGAGATAGCACTCTAGCAGTGGCAAATCAGACGGCAACCTACTTGCTTTAAGGCATTGTACTGGCACGCCATTCTTCTTGTACTAAACTCTTAATAAGTACGACCATAACATTTTAAGCATTCACAAAAGACAAAACTACTGAATTGCTAGCAAAATTATTTTTAATATAAAAAGTCACAGAAAAATAATGTGCTTGCCTATGGCATTATAAATAAAGCTCCGGACAGCTGGTTAAAGCATCCACGTGAATGCGGCAGTTTAAGACAAGGCTAATGTTAACCCATTTAGCTGACGAGCCGCGGCACTCAGGCCAAGTTTCCAGGGCTATTTTCTACCGGTCATGGTTTTCTGCAGTCAAGACAGGTGGCCGCTGATCACACATCACCCACGGGCGATTCATGGAACCCCTCATCACACAGACAGAGCCCCAATACAACCGCGGAGTTGGTGGATCGCTCGGAGATGACCGTGTGTGTGTGGACACACCCACACGGAGGCCGCAGGCAACGCCTGTGGATAGAGTTGCTACCCGTCCTGGATTTTCCAGGATGTTCCTCTTTACGAGGTGGCTGCTGTGGGGAACCTGTTCGTCTCGTGAGTGTTTTGTCAGTTGCGTAATAATATATATAAAAGGGAAATTTGTGAATGTGTGTCTGTTCGAAATGTTTAGCATACTTCCCAACATGCAACAACTTAAAATTTGCCATGTGAGTAACGCAATAATGGATGTATTATTTTGCACGGCAAGTGAGCGGTAACGTCACATCTGTGATGTCACCTGCAAGCGGCAGCGTCACGCAGTGTGCCTGCTGACGTCACGCATCCCCCCCCTCAACCCTCCGCGTAGGCCGTGTATTAATCCAAGACAAGAATCCAAGTCTCGGGCGAAACCGGGTAGTAAAGCTAGTACTATAATAACAATACAATAATAATACAAAACATTACTCAAGAGATTGCATTTGTACGTCGTTCTCCGCTGTTGTGGTAACGTGAGATGATGTTCATCCCATCCCGGTGGATGGTCACACAAGCAGTAGGTGGGTGACAAATCTACGTGGACTTCTTTTTATGAGTTAGTGGATTCCTCAATAATGAAAAATACTTAGCAAGGCATCTGCCAAACATCACAAGCAGGAGCCTCCGATATTAAAGTGTTGAGACTTGGGGAGGCTTAAGCGAATAACGGCGCGGCTATCATAGCCCTGGGTTACACACGTACGTTACCACCCCCACCAAATACAACCTTGCACACAGTAATGAAAACGAGCCCACAATATTATCCCAGTGATCTATTCATTCACGTACATGTCATGGCCGAACGGGTTTTATCTTTGAATTATTTAACAGCATTGATATTGCGTGATGATTTAATTTTGGTCCATTTATTTGTGAAGTTGTGCCAGCTGGCAAGGATTGGGCAAAGATGAGTGAAAGCCCACTTTTGACCCAGACAACCAGAGAGCAGACTTAGGCGCTTCTTAACTTACCACGAAAACAATAAACAATTATATATTTAAAGATGCTCAAGTTCAAAAAGCAAATATACTATTAAGAGGAATTACAGTAACATAACATTTTTACTCAAAATCTCATCAAGGGTTATCATGCTATTCTATGGTTCTTTCGGTAAAGTCACTTAGATAAAAAAACATAATAACAATAAAATAATAAAAATAAAGTGAATAAAATATGAAAATATCACGTTGATCGCCACAAGCAATCGTCATCTGGAGAAAAAAATAGATTATCATGCTGTCTCGGTCACCTGGCTCCAGTATCCAAGCTCCTTAAAACACCGTTCGAACGACCTGATCTCCGAGAGGATTGATGAACAAAATGGTAAATAAAACCATTATTTACCATATTAAAGTGAAAAGTAGTGGCAAAGAGTAATCTACGTTGCATCGATAGTACGTAAATGTTATCTCACACTGCACACGGATTGCAGGTGTGGGATTCCAGGTGTGGCAAGGTGTCTTTCATCACTACAACAATAACATTCAAGTAAATTGACCAATGGACCTTCCGCACTAAATGCTTTATAGCAGCGTTTGTTGAAGGAAGGCAAACCCTGGACCGGTTTCAACATCAGCAGGATGTAGCCCACAAAACAAACGGTACTGGGATGATAGATGTGAGAGACGAGTGGCATCCACAAACACTTACAATGCACCAAGCATTGTGCAATGACCCTGAAGAGTATGCGGCATGTTGGTTGTAAATTCGGGATTTAGGACCCTAAAAGCATGATGCCAAAATTAGGCAAACACCATTATTATCTCACTGCAGAACCTTGGAGATTTAATATGAACAACGAAAACAACGGTCCACATTTTTATTAAATCCTCAGCGGATCTGACCATCACACGTACAATTTCAAAGAAAGCCCAGCATTTGATTGCAGAAATACGAACAGACCTCACAGCTGTGAACCAATGTGAACGCCGGAAATTCAACGGAGGCATTCAGGCGATTGATTCAGCACACATTAACTGAAGCCCATTTCCTCTATAAACTAACCTGGATGCAGAGTTCTAACTTGCTATACATCCAACCTTACACAAGAGAGATGTAGACAGTTAGCCTTGTACATAGCATGTTCATCAAATCATTCAAAATTTGAAAAATTATTGGACTGCCATTGAACAGGGTTCGAAAGGCAAGCAGGGTCAACAAGCTTGGATAATGCTTGGATGGGCGACAATCAGGCTCACGTAAAAACCACCGTTGCAGGAATTACGAGAGCTGCAGAGGGCAGGGAAAACATCCCATGTTCGTTACTTTTAAAACACCATATTTTGATTACATTACTTCTAAAACCTCGAGCAATGCATCAGTAATCAAAGATCAATAACTTTTTTAAAAGTAGCCCTTGCAATGCTGTCTGCACGAGAGAGATTGCAACCGAGGGGGACTTCATTTTGTTATCTTCACACTCGGACCGCCGAAACATTGGGGCCACCGACACAACGCGGAATCACGCAATCCCTCGCACCGCCACCACTGCCACCACGACGCCGCGGAGACGCCGCGAGTCTCGGCATTCACCAGCCCATGATTGGAAGGAGCTCCACGTTGTGGCCCGGGCTATAAATACACACAGTCCGCTGAGTTATAGCATCACCGTGCCGCCAAATGCTCCTCTCGCCCCTTTCCTGGGCCACTCGAGCACTCGCCACACGGAGCGCGCACGCACGCACGCACATGTGTAAACAAGCACGAGCGAGAGCAGGAACTGCTTTTTGGGCCACGCGGGTTGGCGCGGCACATCAGGTGTGCGTTTTTTCCATGCGCCAAGTGCAAAGTAAACCTCGCTTTCCTTCGCCTCAGCTGCCGATTGTCCGTTCTGTTTTTATTTTTCTCGCCAAAAATGGACACGTGCAGTCGGCATGGCTGCAACGGCAACAGCCGTGGCAGTCCGAGGGACTGCGCAGCCAAACAAATGCCATACATGCCAACCATGTCCCAAGCCTACCATGTACACGCCTGCCATGTACACGCCTAGCGGCAGGCATCTCGAACACATCCGCTGCATCGTGGACTGCCCTGCGGACCATCCACCTGCATTATCACGCCAACATGAGCAACACCACTTAAGGAGGCCTTCATCCAGCAGTGGATTGACGAAGGGACTGAAGATGAAGATGTTGTTATTATTATAATGGCTGGTGTTTTAGTAGGCCGTGCAAAGCGTCGGTGCTCTTTAAGTTAAAGGGGACTATTTTAGACGTGATCAGAGAAGGGGCCATGCGCAACTCCACGTGCAGCTTCACACCTGGTGCCATGTTGACCTTGTGAAAAGTATCCCTCTCTCCTCTTCATTGCAATGTTTGTTCATGCCACGCGTGGGGCTTGGCAGAGATCAACTTTAAGAAGAAAATTAATTAACAAAGATATTTGGAAAGTGGATGGTTTATACAGGGAAAATATTTATAAGACGTTGAAAAAGGTAAATAAATAAAGGAAATGGAAACGTATTGCCAAAATAGGGAGAGACGAAGAGCTATGATTTCAATTCACCTCTTGCACTTAATCAGCTACTATGAGCTTGAATCCTCCACACTCAAAAGAGGATACTGCCAAATATACAATGCAGAACACTTCTTAAATGCCTTCATACTAAGTGAAGCTTGCTGTATAAATTAAAAAAAATGTTATTATTATGCAAAATAAATTACTTGGATTTTTTAAAAAAGCTTATTATACAACTCTACTAAAATACTGTCTATCCATACCATGTGCTTTTTTGTATAATGCCCACAAGCGTACACCGATACTTTCTTGTGTTCCTTAGAGTTCACATGCTGCAGGTGTTTATAAAGCAAAACAGATGTCCTCCCGTGGCGCCAACATTACCAGTTTAGGACAAAGTGGTTAGCACCTTGAGAACTGGACCATTCTGGGCTGAAAGCCAGATGCTTGAAAAGTCAGAGTCCAAGTGTCCCCATGCTCAAATTAGCATTTGGCAGGACTCCTGTGCATTGGTGGCCCGAAGTCAGTGGTGGGGAAGTTGTAAATGGTTGTGTTGGAGGCGTCTCCACAGCGACCACAGCTAAATTTCCACAAAATGGTACTCACTATCAATCCCGCAAGTGGTAGATAGTGGGCTGTCAAACCCCAGTTAGATTTTTTACCTGTAACCGCCTCTTTATTGTGATTCTATTCTATGCCAACAGCACCCCACCCGGCCCAATAAAAGTGGCCATCCCTTTTATTGGTGCAACCCTAAATATCCTAACTGAGCTGAGGTGTGTATATATGTGGCGAGTTGTTGAGCTAATTAACAAGTGCGCGTAACATGTTGGTCGTGTATACTGCATTCTATGCGTCACATCTATTTCAGGGTCACCATTACTTAATATCATCAACACTCATCGCCGCAAAATATCCAATGATATATTTACGGCCGTCAATGACAGGCACAAATCACACTTCAGAAATGTACATTGGACTCTGCTTACTCATAACACAACGGCGATAGACAATACAAACTACCCACGTTACTTTTTTGCAACAAATAACATAAAGTCGCCAGCTTCAAACACGACAGGCACCTGCTGCCCTCCGGGAACAGACATAGAAGTTCACACCAAGGAACTAACCTCTCCCAGGAGGGAACGCCTCGACTCCATGTTGCCACTGCTCAGTGACAGTGCAGAAGTCTCTCAACGATAGCTAAAAGAGCTCACCACGCTGCAGTGGTAAACAAACCTCCGAAACCACGTGGAAATGCGGCCGGCACGAACATGGCGAGGAGTTCACAATGATTTACGGTCTCGCTAAGATCAAGACGGGCAACACAACATGGTTACGGTGACGGACAGCAGGCAGAGGAGGCTGCCCGCCCCCCCACCCAGAGCCTGGGGTCAACAGAAATCATCCATGCACCAGGCAAACTGAATCCCCAGTATACCTTTAAGAACTTTAAATACTACGCTAATGTAAACGTGCAATTCTCATAAACGCTATGAATAATTATATAAAAAAACGTATTTATAATATAATGTGGCCATGTGTCAATGCACATGTACTTGTGTGCGTGTGTAAGTAATGTGAAATGCACAAGTGTGCATCAAGCAAGTTTGCCAAGTGGCAAGATAAGTGTGAGGCTTCTCTCGACAAAGTGTTCTCAATTCAGTGGCCATCAAAAGCCTGTGTGCAGAATATGCACTGGAACGGTGATTTCATCTTGACATGCAAAGCCTGCTGGAGATTTCTGTTATGCTTTGCTGTTGAAAACACCCTTCCGCATTTATATAGACTCATGTTTCCAGATTTGCCAGCTTTTTTAAGGGCTGTGGAGGTCATTCAACTTGAAATCGTGTCCAAAATGTGACTCATCTAAATCATAAAACAATGTCCTAATGGTTATACAGCTCTCGTCGCCCCTCTACGACTTTATGCAGGATTCCATGCCGACACTTCCCAGCCAGCGCAGCACAGCAGTAAACCATCGAAGAGTGTAACGCAACTGTGCTTGGCAATCAAGTCATTGAATAAACCCCTTTAAGTATTGTTCCAATAAAAAACATTCAGCTAATCGATGCCAATACGGGCGCCCGATGCACTGCACACCAACGGAACACACCGCTCTGCCCCTACCAGGCCGAAATAGGAACAGCATTTTGAACCACCCATTCTGTGAACGCACAATATTTGCTATGGTATCAAATAAACGAATTTGATCATTGTGGGATCAAGTAAATGGTCGATCTATCTCCCTGCTCAAATGTTCATTCCTAAAGAGTGGTGTACATTTAACGGCAGCCAGAGTAATGCCGTAACCCCTGCCCAAGTGTTAAAATCGCAGCCCACAGCACCGTCTGGCCATTCAAACCTCCATATTATTCATCGTTAAAACTAGGAATTTAATTTCCCATCTTAATTTCAACATTCTCATGATCCAAATACACTTCAATTAGTGCCAATTATGTCCATAGCTACGGTCCCTTTGACCCATTAACATGCATCGTAATGTTGGTAGTAACGTACTGGGATACGGTACACGTTGCAACCCAAGTATCTAGGATATTACACCTCGTTATTTTATTTTCGCCACTCACACCCAAGTCGTCCGCACCAAAGTGATTCTGGACCTCAGTGGACTTGACCTGCTTTCTAAATAAAGAGACTGGCTGTTAGGGTGTGGAAGCCAATTAGTCATACAAAACATCAGCGGCAGTGACAAGGCTGCTCTCTCCCCAAAGATACGATTCATGTCGGTCGTATTTATGTAGCCAGATTGTGTAATATACCAAGCACACCCTTCTGTAAGTAAACGGCCAAAAATACTGGAAATCGTGAGCAATTCTTGGCAGCACGCTCAGTGAAGCAAGGCACCTTAAGCAGACACCATGAGATGCAAAGCCTACGGGGGATCTGTCCCACCACCTGCCACCCAGCCGTTGGAGGGTTTAAGCAGCGCATGGCCAGTACGTTTCATGATCATTAGCTAAAGTCAAGGAGTGGTCAAAAAAATCTCGTGTTGTTTTACCCCAATGGAAAACGTTTCCACTTAGCGAGAGCAAGACGGCACTCAATGCCGGTCACCCATGACCGAGCAAAACAATATTCTCGCCAAGTTGGCATTGGCAATTTTTTGCGCACTGTTCATCACTTTGCCATCGGACACCAGGTGACCAGGAAAACAAGACTGGCCACTTGCTTCGGACAAGACTCAACAGGGGAGGGGAGCGAGTTGATAACTGTTCTTACAGGTTTGGGAATTAGCTCTGTAACCTCCCTTTATCCAGAGCTTTATCTGTATGTAGAACTTTTCGTACCGTACGTAGCCAACCGTGCTCATAGGAGGTTCGGGGAAAGGACAAACAAATAAACAAAAAGCAGCTTTAAAGAAGTGAGTTTTTAATCTACATTTAAAATTTCATATCTCCAGTGGCTTCCTATATATCGGAAGGAAGAGCATTCCAGATGTCCGCAGAAGCACATCTAGATTGCGCTTTGGGGTGTGAACATGGGGCTTTGCAGACAAGGGCTTCCATTTGTCACCGATTGACTTGATTGCCAAGCACTGCTAAAACTAGTAACGAGCAAGTTCGTGAATAAAATATGCTGCAAAAGTGATGCTTATCTTCATTGGCGGCCCTCAGCCAGTGGTAGACATTCCACATTTCTATGACCGTGTCCAGTGAATCCTTCGTACAGCCACGAACGACTTCCCACAAAAAAAGTGGTAAGCATTTCATTAACCCTGTATTAATGATTGCATAAGTCAACCCCTTACTAGGATTTGAACTTCCAACATTCTGACCGAGTCAGACACCCTGCCAAAGTGCCACCTGACTAGACATACATTTTAGGAGCATAACAGCGAGTTATTATCGATTAATATCGATCCTCAAAGATCGAATCGCGTGCGTAAGAATAATTATTTTTTAATTCTTATAATGGCATGTACTGGGTTTACATGACCCATGTAGCCGTGATTATAGGCTCCTAAATTCACCAGAATTAAAAAAAAATCGATTCTCGAATAGAATCATAACAATTAATCGAATCACTGTGGGTGGGGGAGGGGTGCAATAGCTACATTACGAATAACTATTACATAATTGCTGGTATGTATTAAATGCAGGAATGAATTAACATTGAATCCAATTAACAAGGGCCCTCCAGGATGAAAATATTACAATGGTTTTGACTTCAGAGTCTCATCAGCAAAGCGTGGCTTGTTACTCACCTCATGTCATGGCCATGAGCCATTCATGAACACCCTTCTGGTTTCCAAACAAATTAATATAAAACCACACGTGGGAAATTTATATTGAATTGTCACGTGTGCCTTTGCTTAGACCCACCTAGCACTACGATTTATATGAATTACGCTTACATGCGTGCAGCAGCATTGGGCACATCATCTACCCGTTGATTTTATTTTGAGCACTTTATGAATCCCTGCTGGATAAAGGCTTCCGATTCCACGTTGATCATGGCAGTTGTTTGGCCATACTTCACCATGTTAATGAGTACAGATTGAAGGGGAGAAAGGGGCGCGACTCAGACCCGGTGATGTTAGCCACGGCCACGTGTCAAGCTCAAGTTGGTGGGTTCAATGATAAATCTGGAAACCACTGCTTCACTATCAGAGCTATACAGTGCGAGGACTTTAATTGCGCAATTCATATCGATTAGGCTTAAACGTGTATCACCTGCATTGGCGATGTGTGTACACGAGCAGACCAATTTGCAGGGTCACACAATCTTATGACAGCTGGCAGTGGCCAGAAGGGATTTTTGCAATGAAAAATGTTGCAGGAAGATGCCAGTTTGATTCCTGCAGTGGCCTGGCAAGTTCTGTGAGGATATATCAACCAGACGTCTGCTTTAAGATGTCAATTAAATAACTGTTGGCATCATTTACAACAGTAGGTCATTGTGTGCTAACGTCATATCCCAAATATATAATAAGAAAATTACTTGCAGCTAATAATAGCCATTATTATGGTCGAAAATTTCAATTAACTCACTCAGTTAATTAAGGGCCATGAATTAAAAGGACATTTCAGAAATTAAACACTTAACCTGATTGCCAAATTCAATGAGGCTTTAACTTTATGGTCGAGAGACCATTTTTAGAAGAGCCATTAAAATGAAAACCATCCACACTGTCTACCAATGAAGGATCTGAATGGCTTCTCACCCTGTCAAATATAACACTTAATGTAGTTAGAGTGCTTGACTCACAATATAAAGGTTGTAAGCTCAAATTCAGGTGAGGTGTCAATTCAGCCGATCATCTTTCTGGGGTCGATAAAAACCATAACACTTTCAGGTTAGTCAACAGCGGTCATTCTGTGAAGGAGGCGCCTCTTCAAGGAAATATGGAAAATCAGCCGCATGCTCTATTCGGGCTACCAGGAAGAAGGCACTTCCCCATTGTTTGATTGAGCAGAGAGACTGTCTTGACTTAAATTGTAAAGTAAAGGGCATCGATCCAGCAGGCAGTGCATAGTGTCTCATGCTCCGTTCCACACGCGACACACAAGATAAACACAAGACAGAACACGAGCACAATGAAGGAAGTGTGTGCGTGTGTCATTATCACTGCTCGCAGAAAGACTGGACCTGTCATATGGTCTCACTCACACGATACAACAACCACTCACAGCAAGCCTAACTTGAGCCAAAGGGCCATGTGTTGCGGTCGTAGTAGCAGTGACAACCGTGCTTCCCATTGGCTACAATGGCTGCTTTGGGCGGGTCCTCTTTTACAAAGTTAAGCGGACACACATCCTCATGTGATAATGGTCTGTTGGGGCCAAACACACAAAGGAGTGCACACAGTCAATAAATGAATTTCAAACCAGGCGAGAGGCCAAAAATAGGAGACTTACACACCGAGGAGGAGACTTGAGCTTAAAATGTTTTGGACCATAAAAGATACAAGTAGATTAAACTGCCGTTAGGCTTTCAGGAAGGTCACAGGCTGAATTCAATTCATTATTAATCCTCATTTGCATCTCTTCACCTAGCCACAGCTGGATACTGTCAATAGCATTTGTTAATTCAAGAGCTGATGCCACCCGACGCATTACAGGTGAAAATTATGACATGAACACCTTCTTTGGTTCTTTCGGTAAAGTCATGTAGAATGATAATAAAATAATAAATTGATAAAATAAAATAACACAATAATATTCTCACGACGTTTCGGCCACAACACAAGCGGCCTTCATCAGGTGAAGGGGGCGAGACTGTCTGGTAGGACAGCGCTGTCGTGAGAATATTATTGTGTTATTTTATTTTATCAATTTATTATTTTATTATCATTCTACGTGACTTTACCGAAAGAACCAAAGAAGGTGTTCATGTCAGCGCCGTCCTACCAGACAGTCTCGCCCCCTTCACCTGATGAAGGCCGCTTGTGTTGTGGCCGAAACGTCGTGAGAATATTATTGTGTTATTTTATTTTATCAATTTATTATTTTATTATCATTCTACGTGACTTTACCGAAAGAACCAAAGAAGATGAATCATTGCAGTCACGAAAGCTTTAAATCGAAATGACATGAACACGTTGATAAAGGCAGACAGTGAAGCAGTGGAGAGGAATGAAAGTTTTTGGTAACATTTAAATACGTTAGTCCTTTTGCTGGAGATTCATGCTGTTTCCATGACAATTCGAAATTAGACCTGAGCCATGTGGGGCGGTTGTAAACGTTCACTCCAAAAAAGGCCAAGCGGTCCCCTGCTGAGATGCTGATTTAGACCCGATGAGGCCTTCACGGGTAAAATAACGGATTACAATTATCACTATTAGTGCAAGATTGCTTCAGATTGTTGCACCACAGTCAATACACTCAAGTGCCAGAGGCATTTCAATTTTAAAAAGTGCAGTGACCTTTGCAACGGGTCATGTTCAAACTCATTAGCTCTTACGCATGCGATCTCATGAGCGAAATATTAAACGCAGAAAACTTCGGCCAACTGCAAAATGCAACCATGGCACACGCAATGTTGGCTCTTTCACAGCCTTCTGACCATTCACCTGCAAAGTGAGATTAATGCTTAGTAAGGATTCGGTTTCACACCACTGATAATCGTGCCCGAATCGGCACGGTGGACACGGTACGAATGAGGTCGTGGACAGTTAAACATTCAGCCAATTTTTTCCACCTAAATCCTCAGGCAATTACTCCCAGAGAGACTTTCATAAGCAATCATCACCCGTTGCAAAGGTCACTGCCGAAATAAGAGAGCTTTTTGATTGAGTTGACGCTGTTAGTCTAATGTCTCGTTAAAACGTCAAGGAAGCCTTTATTTGTGGAAGCTCAATCCGTAAGTCATAGAGCTTTCATATAATAGACAGCTGCAGATGCCATGAATTTAGAAACTCTTCTATACCCAAAGATCCTCACACCTTCATTTATAAATATCAATCCAGAGTGGTCGTGTGTTTAAAATTGATAAGTACGGTAATATATTCTTGGTTCTTTCGGTAAAGTCACGTAGAAGGGAAACAATAAAATAATAAAAATATAAAACAATAAAATTCTCACGACGTTTCGACTGCAACACAATTTGAATTTTTATTGCCGTGGTTTTCACACCTGATGATGATTGCTTGTGTTGCAGTCGAAACGTCGTGAGAATTTTAGTTTTATATTTTTATTATTTTATTGTTTCCCTTCTACGTGACTTTGCCGAAAGAACCAAGAATATGAATCCCTGCAGTCACAAAAGCTTTAAATAAAAATTTAAGTACGGTAGTATTCCTCTTATCTGTGCTGACATGTGGGGCACAATTTGCGGATCTTATTAACCAAGCTTTTAGTAGGATTCAATTGGTGCCACCACTTCTGGGTTAATCCTCTTATATTGGGTATAGGTTTGTGTTGGTAAAACTGATATTTTAATTGATATTCTTTGGGTCTTTCGGTAAAGTCACGTCGATAGGTTGAAAGAAAATAACAAAAAAACTACGTTTTTTTATCCTCCTGATGACGATCGCTTGTGTTGTGAAGGAAACGTCGTAGTTTTTTGTTTTCTTTCAACCTATCGACGTGACTTTACCGAAAGACCCAAAGAATATGAATTCCTGCAGTCACGAAAGCTTTAAGTCAAGATTTTATATTTAAATTGTTCAGAGTTAGTATTTGGCCAATCAGTGCATAACCAAAATTAGCACAGAGCCAAATAGAATATTCTAGATTTGAAGTTTTCGTGACTGCAGGGATCCATACTCTTTGGTTCTTTCGGTAAAGTCACGTAGGTATAAAATAAAAATAAAAATTGAATCACGACGTTTCGATTGCAACACAAGCAATCATCATCAGGTGAGAACTACAGCAAGAAATGTGTTTTAGCTGAAGTGGGAGAGATATCGTGGTAAGGTTATATAAGAGGGGGGCGGGGGAAAGGGAGGGGGGAGTAGGGGGAGGGTAGCGTTGTGTGGATGCTGCTGGACAGGGGGAAGTGGGCGGGGCTAGAAGGGTGGGGGGGATGGTGCAAAAAATAGAAAATTAGAATATGCATTTTGTGCAGTCACCGACGACTGGGCTGCGACCATCAACTGACTACACTAGAGAAAGTTTGACCAGGAGGCAGCTCAAACAAAACCCAGACTACGCACTGAGACCTCTAAGTCCCCATGCCACTTCTAAGGAAGTCATTTAGATTTAATCCACATTGTATTGTACCATAAAATAAAGGAAGGAATACACACATCACACCACCAGGATCAAGACAAATCATTTTTTGACCACCCCTCCCCCCCAGTGCTAAGTCAGCAAGCCAACTGCAAGTGGGGGACCAGGATTTGGCACATCAGGTGTGCCCGGCGAGAAATGCGATCCGGCACGGAGCCTGGGAGCTCAGCTGCCACGCTGCCTCCGTTTCTCCCTCCCGTGGGTAAAGCGGGGCGGTAATCGGGACCCGCTGGGCGCATTAGCATCGCTTACAGGGAGGAACACGATCGAGATCCATGCTACAGCACTGCTGATTTCCCCAAGTGGAAATCAGAAAGCTGCACTTCCCTTAAATCCATTAAGCACGCAATGCAAATGCAGCCCGGTTTTACTCAGGGATCATTTCTCTGGAGTGAAAAGTCTGTGATAATAATGAAGGGCCCTGGCCGGGTGATGATACACTTCCAAGGGACGCCGAGGACTGACGTTTCTGCCTTCTGTAAATGAGTGCTGAGCAGGGGGATTATCAGTCAATGTCATTTACTTAACAGGTGAGACCACACTGCGATTATCGGTTCATTTATAAAGAACACTTACTTACCTCTAATGATCATGGGTTGGTGGTCATCTGTGCTGACAGCTTTGAGCCAGGGCTGGAAATTCCACATAGCTACGGTGGTAGCCAGCTGATCTATACGACACCCACTACTGATGTCCCACCACATGACATTCATTTTATCTAGCCTGAAGGAGTGATGAATTATAATTATTATTTAAAACTGTCAATCTAATGTTGGATGAAGGCCACCCATGAAACCATGTCAACCCTGTCACTCAGAGGTAGTTATCTAATCATACTTCACCACACTGGGTTGGTTTTGGAATCAGGGCAATGTAAGTATTTGAACTTATATTCTTGGTTCTTTCGGTAAAGTCACATAGAAGGGAAACAATAAAATAATAAAAATATAAAACAATATTATATTTTTATTATTTTATTGGAATCAGGGCAATGTATTTGAACATATTCTTGGTTCTTTCGATAAAGTCACGTAGAAGGGAAACAATAAAATAATAATATAAAACAATATTATATTTTTATTATCTTGTTTCCCTTCTACGTGACTTTACCGAAAGAACCAAGAATATGAATCCCTGCAGTCACGAAAGCTTTAAATCAAAATTTATTTGAACTTATTTCGCACCGTACATAGCCAACAATGCAAATCAAAGGTGTGGCGAGGCCAGTTCAGACAAGTTAACCAACCAGGTCTTACAATTCACAAACTTGGGGCACATGATTATAAATTTTAACCACAGCAATACATAGCCACAAAAGTGATTACATTTTTGATTTTCACACAATTTTCAAGTGTGCAATTTGTATTACAAATACTGGAAAGTGCACCTGGTCTTGACGACTTAGTTTCCTGTAAACGGCTTTGGTAAATATTACTTCAAAAACACCAAGAATGGAATTGCAGACACTGTGTAAACTGGCTCAAGTTGAGAGTACAGACCACCAGGCTGCCCAGATACATTACATTACACTTACAAAACACATTACCTACAATTACCTAACTAATGCCTGGTCAGACACCAGAGGGACGGGGTGCATATTAATGAGTAACGAATCGCTCAAGCCCTGGCTGACCCCTCTTGCGACCTGGTGAAGTGTCTATGAAGCAGTTGGCATGATTCGGATTCTCTTTCTGCTTACATCTTGGAAAAGGGAAACTTACTTACTCTTTGGTTCTATTGGGTAAAGTCACGTAGGTGAAAATAAAATAACAAAAAATCACGACGTTTCAGCCACAACACAAGCGGCCTTCATCAGGTGAAGGGACGAGACTGTCTGGAGGACAGCGCTGGAGTTCACCTGATGAAGGCCGCTTGTGTTGTGGCCGAAACGTCGTGATTTTTTTGTTATTTTATTTTCACCTACGTGACTTTACCCAATAGAACCAAAGAGTATGGATCCTAGCAGTCACGAAAGCTTTAAATCTGGAAACTTACTTGTTAAGTTGTAACTTTTAATACGCCAGTTAACTAATTCACACATTTATTACTTCATTTCGCCAACACACAATTACCATCTTGGTAAGGTATGGCCAAACAACCTCCGTTACCGAAGTATCATGATAACTGGACATCTTTGAAAAAAAGCTGCATAGCCCATCGGATTCCTCCAAGGATAAAAATTGTGATTCTGATTACCGAAACAGCATGGAGGGGCCTTCATCCAGCGGTGGATTGACAGTTAACGGTAGTCATTAGTTAACATCTTGTAAACAAAAATCTGAAGGTTCATCTGTAATTGAGAAAATGATACCATTGTGTTACGTTATCAGTGGTCGTCCTATGTAGTTCCTGACCCCGGTAAAAGGAATGTGGAATTTCCACCCCGGGCTCATGACAACAAAATGCGTAATCCTCATCCAGCATGAACACACTTTGATGGGGGGGGGGGGGGGGTTTGATACTGCCACATCTCAAGTGCTTTGTAGGGAAGCTTAATTCTGTGGATGGCACACGTATTGCTTGTCACATTGGATATTCTACACTGCGAACCAATGGGCGTGCGCACCGGCGACAGAGCAAGAGGGGCGGCAGCTAGACCGTTGCGAGCGGAAGGCAGGCAAGCGCATTCGCCCGCATTGCATGCGATCCAAAAGCAGCCTGGCCCTGCTCCCACGCCGCGATTATGCCGCTCGCGTGATTGGCATGGAGTAGCCACTCTGAAAAAACACCGCTCAACTCGCGCGCAGGAACTGCGGCGGACTACAGTCCGGCAAGCACAGGAGAGGAGGCGACACGGGTTTGAAACCCGGAACTCAGCACCGTGCCAACGATACGTCAATATGGCTGTCTTTCCGATGGCCGGCGTGTGGAAACAGGGCCATGCATGATGCTGCAAGGACTTATCAAATGCCTACATTTTCCACGAAAAAAACTCTATTGTGTATTTTTTACGTGTGTTAAACCAGCATCTTCCTAACAGCGATGTTAATCCCGCAGGCAGCATTTAAAACACTCTAGAGCGACATTACGCTAAAGAACATGCCGCCAACAGGTTTGGTGAACAGTTAACTTTATTGCATGTGCCTTTGTTAGATTAGATACCGGCCCAGTGATGATATGGGTAGAGTGCTTCACTGACAATAGAATTGGACAGCTGAAGGTTCAAAGCCTGGTCAAGGGTCGACTTAGACGATTATCCCTTCAGGGTTAATGAGTACCACTTTGCAGTCGGTCAAGTGGTTGTCTGAGCTTGTTTTAGGATTCCAGCACAATATCAGTATAACGTAAATCGGTTGTTTTTTTTTATCAGTTGCTGAGCGCAAAATAGATTGGCAAAGCCTGAAGCCATGTTCATTGATTTCACTCATTAGACAAATGTTTTTTCTGAAATGTTGTGGTTGAACATATTATAGATATTAAAAAGTTAGTGACATCTTCAATGAGATGAGGCAGTGCTCACCACACTTGGCAGCCCTGAGTTAGTGGTGGGAATTCCACATTCCTATGGTGGGGACCAGACCACAGACCAATCACCTTTGACTTCCTCCAAAGGTGGGAGTCATTTTATTGCACCAGGAGGAATGATGGCCAGATTCGACCACCCCCAACCTCCCTCCACACCAGGGTTTGAACTGCAGATTGTTAGTCAAGTGCACAATGCCACCATACAACAAGATTGTACATTTACTGGTAAATAAATTAAATTTGAAAAAAATATGTATCTTTTGAATATGCTTGTTTACCCAGAAAACATCAGAGTCTCATGACTCTTTTCAGGAGGCTCCTGCCAAGTGCTTTCAGGAGGGGGTGATGATTGCTATCATTGTAAATACGAAAAAGACATCACAGCGATATACACTCCACTGCTCCTGACGCCGTTATCTGGCTTGACCACCTGAACATGAAATTGTAGGTGTTGCTCTGCATCTACATCAGCCGTACGAAAGATGAAAAGATTGCTGTGTAATCCCATTTTAGTATATTTATGGTATTTACAAAATTTGACAATGGTTCTGAAAACTCCTTGTAAAACTGTAGTTACTCGATCCTCTCTTAGAAGAGATATTGAACCTTAATTGGCTTCAAATTTGTAAAATAACGGACAATGGAGAGATGAAAGCTGCTTGTGCTAGGTTCCAACCCTTGCAGAGATCTCGACTGAGGTGGTCGCACAGCTGCAGAGCCTAATTAACTAAATCAATCAGCATGGCTTCAGGCGCCACACACCTGCGACTCAGCATGATTAAAGCCCACGTGTAAATTGCCAAAATTATATCAGCATTTTTTTAATGGGAGGCTTTGAGCAGCTGGGGGAAAGTACTACTTTAATTTAACCTCTGTCCAATCTGCAAAAAACAAACGTAGTGGCGTAAAATGAGTAGTGATTGAGTGAAGACACCAGCAGTCATATTACACCGAGACATGCCTCCGCCATTGAAATGTGGCATTTCCAACAGTCATCAATTAAAATTGGCACAGCCCCAATGTGCGTTTGGGTGTGAAGACACTGCTAGACTTTTTTTAAAACAAATGGAGCACCATTTTTACGCGAGAGCACCTGAGAAAGTGATATCACCATTCATCCACTTTGTAACGGCCTTCTCACAAAGTTTAAATAAGCCACTTGAATGGGAGGCGCGAATAATTGGGAATATATTTTTCCCGAATGCATGTTTCCAAATGAAGACCTGGATTCGATTAACACACATCCTCTGTTTTTGGGTTGGCCATGAGCTCGGAGACACAGTAGCGACCACACGGAACAAAGAATAAAAGTATTCTGGTTCACCGTGGTACACGGCATACATATATTTATGTATGGCCTCGGGCTCCGTTTACACATGCAGCGTTTTCAACAGTTGCGCGTGCATGCACTCACCATGAAGACTCTGTCCTCATCGCTTCCATGTGCGGTGAACAATCATTTACATCTCTCTGCCACTACCATGCCAAACCTGGATGGGTGGCACAGCCGTGCACACCCTTCCGAGGTTGTCTATTTAAAAAAAAACCTCATCCCAACCATAGGAATGTGGAATTTCCACCACTGGGTAAGGGCTGTAAAATGGAGATGAGCACCACTCAACTGAGTACGGAATCATTTTACAGTAAAAATGTTTCACTATTACGGTGCAGACTGTTCTGCAGTCTAACCTAAGTGTGGCGCAAAGAGACTGTGATTGCGCGATATGTACGTACGTCCACAATTACATCCTGACAAATGTTTATTTTTTCCCAAACTTCAGTAAAATTGTGTAGACGTCTCCATTGAGAACAGTGCGGTAAGTTTCCTAGGCGATGCGTTACAGCCGTTTCCTCTAAATGTGTATCTGGTCGCATGTGTTCGGGTGATCCCTGAACAAAAATAATACATGCATGCGCTGTGTGTAAATTGAACCCATGTGGTTGTGTGAGTGGCCTAGATATGGACCATATATCATCGTTGTGCCGATGAACAAGTGTTGGTGTCTAACAGTTCTTGCCGCAGACGTTCTGAATGCCACTGGCTCAGTGCCTAAAAGGAAATTAGCACCACTCACCCCCACTTTGTTTGAGCAGGGAGGCACTTTCACTTTTAAATGCTACATTTGGCTGCCTCAATAACTTCGTGTTCGGCACTACCATCGCTCAGACAGTTTGCAGGGTTGCAATTCGATTCCTGTATGGTATTTTCTGCAGGAAATGACAAAAAAGTACACCGTGTGCCGTGAAGTTTCTTTAAAGACCCCGTTGATGCCTCGTGCAGGCCTGCACCACCGGCTGCCGACATCACAGCCCAAATCCAATTTTCCAGCCGAGATTACACCGGGTTCGAGTGTAGTGCGTGATGGGTCTTCGTGCGATCACAAATGATGGCATTAAAAAGAGACTACAGTACAGCAATTCAGTCGGGCTCACCTCGAAGGGCTTAGTCGGCAGATACTAAAAGAGTGAATCACTTACACAGCTCCACAGTGATAGGGTGTACTGTAGCAGCAGACAGTTTTTTTCACGGTATCATGTTCATGCAAATTATACACATTTTGGACCATTCCCAGATACGATGTGTAATTTTATGTTGATCTAAAATAACATGCTTAGCTCTGTGCAGAGATGCTCACAGCATAATTGATCTCGTGGGGGAAAAAGAAAAAAATACATTTGGAAATGAAGCTGGGGAAACTGACTGGATTTTAAAAGCGCTCAAGGCAATAAACAATACGATATTCCGCATTAAAGCGGTTCCTTGTAATGGGATATTGTACCGCGTGTGAGAACGTAAAAATAATTACAAGTTGATAAACATTACTGCCCAACGGTGCTTTCACACCAACCAGCGTAGAAACGTATCCGGCAAGTCGCACTGCGGAAAGAGCACTAGACTCACAATCGAAAGGTTGCCAGTTGAAAACCCAGTGGGGGATTGACTAAGCTCATGTCTTTATGATCGTTAAAATTGCAAATTCCACTTTCCGCAAAATAAACAGTTGTCGTCTGGCACCAAGACTGTCTAACTCCCAGTGAAACAATGTAATTCACCACGGCAATGCGATGATTTGTCGTGATTTACTCTCACGGTTAGGTACAAGAAATTGTTTTAATTTACATTAAAGACCCTGTAATGCCTCGTGCAGGCCAGTGCCACCACCTGCTGACATCGCAGCCCAAATACAATTTTCTAGCTGAGATGAAACCATGTTCGAGAGCAGTGCATGATGGGTCTCAGTATGATCACAACTGCATTCAAACAGAGACTACAGTATTGCAATTCGGTCGGCTCACCTCTAAGGGCTTAGTCGGCAGATACAAAGAGTGAATCATTTGCACGGCGCCACTGCGATAAGGTGCACTAGTGGCAGTTTCTCTCCGGGTGCTCCAGTTTCCTCCCATGACTAATATAACACAATGTAACTGGAACAGGCCAAATATCGCAATGGTGAAAAATTACCTGAAAATTATTCAAATGGGAAGCCACACGCACTCCAAAACGATACAGGTTCAGACCTGCTTAGCTTCCAGGATGAAGTGCATTCTGGGTGATATAGTTATAAGCACTTATAACAGACTCTTCACTGCCCACTGCAGGGCTGCTAAATTCAAAACGAACACAGGCAAAAGGTATTGAGACGAGGGCCATATAAGGCTAACGAGATGCAAACTAGGCGGGCACAGACACAGCGTTTAAGCATGTACCTCCTTGATGCGAGCACTCGTGAAAGTTAATCAACCTAACAGCGTCCGTACACAGTGCCCCCCCGCAGCCCCAGAAAATCATAACCGCACAGCTCGGCGCGGAGGGGAAAATGAAAAAACGTCCTCCTGCTGGGGCCGAGGAAATTGTCGGAGTGCACCACTTGAGCAAGCGTGTTATTTGTGCAGAGCAAGCGTGTTATTTGTGCAGAGTGAACGTGCCGGAGTGGAGGGAGAGTGGCCGAACGGGGCTTACATAGTGCGGTGCAGCCGTGTGCTTCTACAGTGCTGTTACTTCGTGCGTGCGACCTTATTATTATGGTCATGGCCCTGGTGCAGTAGCACGTCCGCTGCTTGTGGTGGGGATTTGCGGTTTGTACCCAGTGGGCCGCCATGGTCAATGCTGCGGGTGTACTAACCCTAAAGTATGTGCCATCTGCTTCACAGCGGACGTTAAATATGTCATTTGAAATTAGTACGCCATTAGGTGCGGGCAGTGTGGTCCACACTTTCCGAATTCGTAAGGCTACATTACTCAGTTCGATTTACACAATTACCGCCCCCTACTGGCAGGCTAATGCACACTTGCAGGCAGAAGCTGAGTCTCGTGCCACACAGAGAGAGCTGCCGCTGACGGTACCCTCTGAATGCTTGAGAAGAGATGTGATGCAAGGTGCTTCGAGTTCCTGAGGAATTTAAGTGCCATGCAATGGATAATAAATCATCTATAGCCGTGATCCATTGCTAGATGAAAGCTTCTCCACAATGTCAATCACGAGGTTTGTTTTTCCTGGGCCCCCCTTCACCAGCGTGGTGACGTTTGGTTAAACAACTTCCATCATGGACACTTCGTGGAGAGGCCTTTATCCAGCAGTGCATTGAAAAATGGCAGCACTGTACATTACAAAATATGATAAAGCATCTGCTGACAGTTCAACAAGCGGGAGATCTTCCAAACCATCTTGCATTTCAGTACAAATGCCATTTACCATATATTAACAGCAGAAGTTTGTATTAATAGCAATATGCCAGTTTCATTAGGCGACTGCTTTTACACAGCACCAGATACACAAGGAAACAAATTAAATAAATACACATGTATGGGTAAAGGGTTAAAATATTCAGCCCAGAGCCATACATGATACACGCTGACTCAGACGCATGGCTCGTATAAGTAAGCAAGTTTGGCAGCATTTGGCATGATCAATTTTTGATCCATTTTCTTAAGTTGAGAGCATGAGTGTGGACAAAGTGGTCCTAGTAATCCGATTTACTTTGTTCAACCCATGACGAGTTTGCCAGATAGAACTTTGCTCACTATAGACCATTTATGCAGATATCACACACACACACATACAGTATGTATATTTTATTTCCTCGGTGGTCTACATAAATGCTGCATCAATGTTACGAACCGTGCTGGTCGAAGACATTTCAAATGAACCAACCTCAATGTTGTGTGAATAAAGAATAACTGGCACCACTTTAATGAGGAGATGGAAATGGATCCCAATGAGGCAGATGAGCCATAGGCTCAATGTGGAAACACAAATGGAAACTAAAAAAACAAGGCATAGTGCAACCCAAAATATGGTCCATAGAGTAAAAACCACCATAGGCTGTGCCCCTTCAACGGAGTCCTCTCGTCGTGGCTCGCAGACTTCAACATTAGCATCAAGCTCATGAACATATTGCCATACGCAAGATAAAATGGGGGAAAACAGATTAAATGGGGGTTTTATAGGTTAATTGTGGAGTCTGCATGTTCAATGGGGGAGGGGCTATAGGTTCAATGGGGGGTCTGTAGATTCAATGTTGGGTATGCAGGTTCAATGTGGAGTCTGGAGATCTAATAGTGAGCTTTGTAATCAAATGGAGTGGGGGAGACAGAGGTTGAGGTTCTATGAAGGGGTCTGACTGGACGTTTAATGGTGGAGGGAAGCTATGGTTTCAAGAGGATACCAAGACATACAAGGGAGACTCAACTTTTGTGCAAGTGCTGCACATATATTTGACCTCTTGAGCCAATTAACCCCACCACTGTCAACATGTGCCAATGTCAACCACCTGGTGAGCATGGTATCTCTCTGCCTTTTGCTGAACCTTTGCTCAAGGGAGCCCTTCAATGGGAGCCTTCCAAGGGGGTCAGTTACAAGGGGTTCAGCATCAGTCATGTAATGATGCATCAATTTATTTACAAATATATTATTACACCCCAAGCCGTGTTGGTAATGGGATTGTATGACCATAATTCACCATGTTGGTCAGTGCAGTTTGCAGAAGGGGAACCTGAAACTGGTTCCGATATCACGCATCAATGACGTCAGCCGTGGATGAGACTGAGGTTGCCCAGTTCAGGGCATTGCGCTAACCACTGTGCCACCAATACGTGCATTAAATCATGTGGGTCAGATTTATTTGTGATCATTATCTGTATGCAATCGATCACCACAACCCCTGCAACCACAATAAGTGATCATTTCATCACAATGTTTAGTTTAACAAATATTGTTTTTATCAAATCATCCCAAATCGAGAAAAATCTCCAGATAGTGACACGCTACCTGATCACAAACACACTAACTTACTGCTCCAGTTAACGTGACGTTCCGAACGCCACTTCACTTGGCTTCCAAAGCTTCCACAGACTAAAGAGAGTGATGACGTCACGTATACATTTACAATTTCAGTCTGCAAGTACAGCAAAAAAATGAAAAATGTACAAGACCGAGCTGTCCCATACATCAACTCCAATTAAGTGACAGATGCTTCACAAACACCCGCCACAACGGAACATTCTAAAAATCCACCACTGAAAAATGTCTCACTGCAGAAAACATTGTACGTGCAAATGTAGAGATATTAAGGTGTCCCCAACTCACGTGAGCACGTGGCAACCTTCGTCTTTATTGATGATCGAGTCAGTGGTGTCAATTCCACATTTCCATGGCAGAGGACAGTTTGTCCAGAAGATAAGCACTCGACTTCTTCCTTCAAAGTGATAAAGTCAAAGCTGTGTCCCTCCTAAAATATTTGGTCAGTGCTCATTAATTTCAGCAGCTGAAATTCCACATGTCTATGGTAGCGGCCAGCATATCCATATGACAGGCACTGCACATTTACCCAGCTAATATCATCCATCCTGAATGGACTATGGTAAATTGACCCCTGACCTGCATTTTAACTCATTCCATTATCATTATAAGTAGAGTGGACTAAGCAGAGCACCACAAGGCAAGCTTACATGAAAATACATCATTTGTTTATACTGGCACAGTCCACTTTCGTATAGATGTGCACATTTTACAACCCATATTTGGGACTATTTCTTGCAGATTGAGAAATAGCCAAGTAGGCCAGTAGTACTAACACTTCGGGCATGGGTGCCATCACCACCACCACATTCCAAGATCTGGCTTTCAAAATCAAGCCATTATTGTGAGGTTGGGCAGAAATTATATTGACTGTGGTGGGAATTTAGCCAAAATTAACAGGGTTGGCCAATGATCTAACAGCAATGACACTTGCAACTGTACACCACAGACTATTTGATTTTCTGAAGCACAATGGAAGCAGCCTCGGAGGTAAGAGCTCACAGAAACTACCTTATTTTACAAGGAATTACAAGGCTGCCAGTAATAACAGGCAGTTTCATTGATTAATTTTCATGTAGCTGAACGCGAATTGTTAATTTGAGATGCTTTGTCTGTGCGCAACGGTCTACACTTTGACATGATGTCACAGGGTTGAGTATCCACTTTGTGGCAGTGGAGCTTTAATCCCCTGCGGAAATTACCAGGGAAGGTGGAAGCAATTTAACTGTCAACACAAAAGTGTCCCAGTGGTGACGGTGATGACTACTCAAGCTACCCAGTCGAGACATCTATAAGCACAAATAAAATCACACTGGCAGGTCAGTCAATTAAGGAAGCCTCCATTGCTCATGGGATTCAACTGCAGAAACCAATGTGGGTGGAGATACGTGCAAATGCACAAACAGGTGCACATATTAAGAACACAAGCTTACACCATAAATACGAGTCTGCATGCTTAATTGTAGGCCAATTGTACTTTCACAACAATGAAATGTCAATTTATAACTCTTACATGATCTTGTGTTAGTGAACAGCCAGTGCTAAGAGATAAATAACTACTTATAAAATTCCTTCAAGCGACCTCTTGCACTTTCCAATACATGCTGCTATATAGAAGTCTTGAAATAAATTTTGTGTTAATCATTACCAAAGCCTTATAACAAAAAAATGTAACAGGATATATTGTGGTCAATGGGCCCACTTTCAGGATAGAGAAAGAATACTGACTTAAAGTCAGATGTCAATTTTCTTTGTGCGTTTGTATCATTGCCAACAACCCCTGTATTTTTTAATTTGACTTGCAGACACCCACAGACGTTACACCATTAGCTCATACATTCATCTTGTCATTCTAGCATAAACACACGTGCACAATACACAACAGACAATACCAATCAAATTATCTTTTTCAAATACACGTAATATCTGCTCGTAAAACCTCCAATCGGCGCTTCTTTGATTTACCCATGCTCAGGGCCACTTCACAACAACCAGCTCCCTTCCATTTGCTAGATTGTGATTCCAGCCAGGGTCAACGTGGCCCTTCATCCACCCAGACTCTAAATAAACAGCAACACTGGCATATGGGAGAGGTCACTGTATAAAATATTACAAAATTATACGATACATTGTACAGAAATTAGTCAAAAAATGTAGTTGCAGTGTACTCAGACTTTCCTGTGCCAATGAATACCATAAGTACCGTAACATTGGGCATGTAAGAATACATGGATTGACTGGAGTTGATGACTATCAAAGGACTCATGTGCCATGTAGCGGGGGAGGGGGGGTATACAGAAGATGCCCCCTATTGTGTGAACTAGACGTCACTTAGATATCTCGAAGGATTGCACTGCTCTGTGAGAGATCTAAATGTATACTTTGTATCATGACATGGGCACCGAATGCACACTTAATACAATTTGGGAAAAAGCTAAACGTCAAAATCGATTCTTACACCCACGATATGCATATGAAATCGTTACAATTATTCTGTTGTATTTAAGTTAAATAAAAATGACTCAGAGATGAAAAAAGCCAAAGAATATGAACGAGATCATAAGAGAGAAATACATTCATCCTGGTGTTGAATCGTGATGCCGACTCATGACAACTCAAAATCACAATTGGTCAAAAAGGAAACCCCGAGAGGGGAGCGCCACCAAATGCCCGTTTTTTTTACCCAGAAGATGTTGACCTTTGACTTGGAACGCCTTCATAGCTGACCAATAAAACTGTAACAAAAATGTCAGCACGTCACATACTGCATTGGTGGCATGATTATCTTTTTACTGTGTCCCACAGTAGCAATGCAGAGGACTTCCCTTTAGGGCAGAAGGAGTTTCTCCACAACGCCCCAACCCTGACGTGCATCACACGACAGCGACACAAGAACAAACTTGTCTCTGCATCACAGCGACGCAGGCCGACAGGCCCCAGCCGCTGCCCAACCCCGACCAGCTGCATTCCCGCAGAAAATTCTCCCCCCTCACCTCATTTCACCGGATCATTCTAAGTGTGCTGGACTCACACTGAGCTGGTTCCAAGCCAGGGTTTTACCTGCCCGGCTTTATAACCGAGTCCACTTCTCCACGAGCGGACCAGAGCTGTAGTCCAAGATAACCTCTTTAGGTAGAGTGCACCTGCTCTGGTACCCGAGCTCACTTCCAGAAAACAAACACATTTCAACCCACCACTCTCACTTAGATTATTGTGAAGGTGTCCCCCCTGGGTTTGGACACTAGCCCCTATTGGGTTGATCTAAGGGGTGGGGGGGGCATGTGGACAGGGAGAAGTGTGGGGTGAAACGGGACAGAAATGAACGAAGCTGCGTCGTCCGTGGTGGCCAGTGTTGAATGTAGCGCTTTGGGGGCAAGGGTTGATGGCTCAGAGATTTTTTTAAACTCTCACAATACATTGGGATTCAAGGTGGAAATAAGGCAGCACATGGGTTCATTAACCAAACACACCATATATGGCTTTAATGTTGGGTAAACTCAAGTTCTTCTTCACACAAAACCCTCCTTAAAACAAAAAGGAACAAACACCCTAATTAAAGTTCCTCCTGAAAAAGAATGATACTCAGCCAAGCTTTCCTGGATATATCAAATGACAGTAATAACTCAGCCCGGCAGAGAACCAGGGTCCGGCATGTACGCACTATGTCGTGAAAACGTGGGGTTTGCAAACTTATCCCTGGTCACCTCTACGGCCCCACGCGACTGGCACCAATATCAGAAACTGCTGCCAATAATTAAGCCCGCGCATATCCAGCGGCGCGCTCGTGTTTTAGCAAAGCGACAATTTAGCGACAACTGCTGAGAGGTCGTTTGTGACTGGATTGCGAGGTACGTGCCAACTCTTGTATAAGCGCACATCGCATGCTCTGGCGGCTGCTGACCCAACAGTGTTCGTTATGGGAGGTGGTCAAATCGTTTTCAGTGGCGAATGCCTTATGCTGCAGTGGTAAATTTCCAAAAGGCTCTAAATATATTGGTATCGTTGCCATTAAAAAATGCTGCCTTATAAACGAAAACAATGCCTTGCAAATGAGAAATAATAAACCAGTGCTCCAGCCTATGGCACTTCATAGCAGACACACCGAGAAGGTTAAGATAAGGTATTGTTGAACAAGGTACAATAAAGAGTCATAACATTGTGTTAAAAACACTGCAATTACCACCCAACTTGAAACGCATATGGTGAATGCTAGTGTTAAAGCACTAAACTGGAAGGTCAAACGTTAAAATTCCGGTTGGGGGTTGACTCGGCCCACCATATCTCCAGTGTTGTTAAAATGAGTCCCACATTTAGTTTTATCCTATTAAGATATGGGACACCACAAACGTTCCACCAATGATACAGGACTGCCAGTTGAGATTAACATGGTAAATTGCTCAGGCAAGTGACAGCCTCTACAGTGTGTGTAAATGTTAGGAGTTTGCTGTTGATAATACCGTTGTTTTACATTATCCCAAATCATCTCGTTTTCTCGTGACCCATTACGTCAGTACAGGTTTTTTCAAACATTTTGACCTCTCTATTCGCAACAAGGTCATCGCGCGAAATTATTTCCACACTCAAATGTATGCGGTGGTACAGCGCTCATCTCCGCACACGACTCTGACCCAGCGAACTGTCACTCCACAGAACAGCCACCACTGACGACTTCCTACAGTGGAACACATTTTACTGACCCCAGTGGAATGCGGGCCCGAGACAACCCACGACTGAAGATATGAAACGCAGACCTTTCAACTTTTGAGCAGAGCACTCCGCTACCACACTGCTCGAAGGCCGATACCAAGTACGACAACGCGTTGCACTACAGCGATGTCTACTTGAACGGGGTGCCTTTGACCACATCACCCGGAATGAGTGCCAAGTCAGAGCTAGAAAGCAAAGCAAGTGTGAGCATGGATGGTGCTTGAATGGGTGACTAACATGCACAAACAGGTTGTGTCATTGGGCTTGTGGGGATACGTGATGTGCAGTAGAGGACAGTGCAGCAATATCCATTATTTTACTGGACTTCTATGTTTCGATTTAAAGCTTTCGTGACTGCAAGGATTCATCTTCTTTGGTTCTTTCGGTAAAGTCACGTAGAATGGAAAATTTTGAAACTGACGCCATCCAGACTGCCACTGTACGCCCGACATTATGGAAGAGGTACGTAGATGACACCTTTGTTATCTGGCCACATGGCTTACCTGCTCTAGACCAATTCCTCGACCACATCAACTCCATACACCCAGCCATCACATTTACCATGGAGGTCGAAAAAGAAGGCAAGCTACCCTTTTTGGATGTCTAAATTAAAAGGAGACCTGATGGTTCAATGAGCTGCTCGGTCTACAGGAAAGCGACCCATACGGATGCTTACTTGAAACTGGATTCCCACCACCATCCATCCCAGAAGAACTCCCTCATCAAGACTCTATACCACAGAGCCCAATGCATTTCCGACCAGGATCACATTGCCAGTGAACTCAAACACGTACACCAAGCTCTCAAGGCTAATGGTTACTCCGACTACACAATCCGCAAAGCCATCACTCCAGTCATGAAGAAGGACCCCCTTGAAGAGCCATTCAAAACCATCACCTTACCCTACATTGCGGGGGTCACAAAAAAGATCTCCAAAATCCTCAACAAACACAAGATCCAGGTCCGATTCAACACAGTACATAAAATCCACGATCTGGTTCCATCTGTAAAAGATGCTGTTCCAGACATACAGTACCCGGGTGTTTACAAACTAAAGTGCCCCTGTGGTAGTAGCTACATTGGAGAAACCAAACGACATATCTCAGACCGCATCCGTGAAACACGGGAGGACGAACTCCTCTGCCGTGGCAGATCACTGTTATAATTCAGTGGGCTCACATGACATTGACTTCTCCAAGAGGGAGGTTCTTTGCAAGCCAACCGGCTACCATGAGAGATTTGTTCATGAGGCCATCCACATATACAAGCAGAGTCAATTTCAACCGAGAAGATGGATTCTGGCTTAGTAACCATTGGAAAGATGTTTTAAACCATTTCGGTTCTTAATTAATTGTATTTCACGATGACCTTCAGACCGCAGCCCCCCCTTTTTCGCTGGCATTGCCTCTAAATACCTTTCACACCATGGTTAATGTTATGGTTTGTAACATGGAGCATAACAATTAATAGTATAACATTGTAATGTGTAACTTTACTCATAAGGCAAGATATAGCATCGTAATTGCATAGTGAATATACATTAGTGTGGTATATAGTTGGATTCATAGAATAAGACATAGTATAATGTTACAATGTCTAATATTTTTTTCATCTAAAGTATAGGGTAGTATAAAGTAACGCATTGTATAATTCAAAGGTGAATTTGTCTATGTTATAACATGCAGTTTGGATTTGAAGGTATGGTATTGTATTGCATAGTGGTCCTTATGGCATGTGATGGTGCAGCTCGGTACACGGCGGCGCACCTTGGCTGCAGCACTTGGTTTGGAATAATTAGTGTTAGTTTCCACCAGCCCCCCTCCCTCCTCCACCCCGGGTGGGGACTGGTAACATGCTAATCCAACTCCGCCAACACAGCCTTAATAAGACTCAGTCCTGACGTGACAGGGTCCACTCGGGCTCTGTCTCCTGGATAGACCAATTTCTTCACCTGAGGAAGGCCGCTTGCGTTGTGGCCAAAACGTCGTGAGAATTTTATTCTCTTATTTTATTTTATTCTTTTATTCTCATTCTACGTGACTTTACCGAAAGAGCCAAAGAAGATGGACTTCTATGCTTCCACATTAATGTTCCCAACCTTCACCAACCCACACTGACCAGCATGTTGACATACGGCCAAGTCACCCTTGTAACCTACTCTGGCTTGGGGAAGACTTCATCCAGCAGCGGATTGATGTGTACGTGTGCATATACATATATAGGGGGGAGCGGTCGCGCAGCGGTTAGCATGCTGTGCTACGAACCTGGCGACCCGAGTTCGATTCCCACTCACAACCAACACTAGTGACGATTAACTGAACCAGTCCAGGGCCTCTCCTAGGTCGACTCGCCCTCAAATCAGTACCCAGTGTGGTGTAAACATCTCCACCGGGAAGACAAAGACGATCAAGCGTGGTGTTGGCCACCCACCCCTTTGTGTACCGTGTCGGCCTTAACAGGTGCTCGCTAACAGTAATTGTCTAAGCCTGTTAAGGCAATATGGGAGATCCTTGTCTATTTTTTTTTCCAAAATCAGTAGGAAGTAACAGCACAAGCAGCACTTTCTCTAGAGAGGCATGACAAGTTAAAAGTGTTCGTGTGAAAAAGAGGTGACATCATTTTTCACGTTCAATGCCTCAGGAAGCATTGAACCCATTGACACAATCAGTGCAGTTAAACTCACGGTTGCACTTTCCTGTTTGCTTCAATATATAAACGGGAAGGAGGATATGAGATCACCAAGCTTGCGATTTATTTTTGTTTCCATGTATTATATATTATAAATAATGTTACAAAGGTGGTAGTAAAACTCTTAAAGGTGCTATTGCAGCAATCCTCACAATCAGGTGGTCTCGAATGCAAATTGGGGATTAACTCAGCCCATCGTGGCTGAGGGGGGGGCTCAATAAAACGAGCAGAACTTCGTGGGAAGTCGACAGAGGTCGTCCAATGGGGAAACTGGCAACTGCCACCGGCAACTGCCACCGGAATGTACAACTTCCAACACTGCCACAGAGCTGCCAATGGAGAGGGCGCTGCCAAATAACATTAAATCATAGAGACAATGACCTACATTTACTCCATTAGTCAATATGAATGTTCTATTATTCACATGCATATATTTGCTGTTTACCCTCTCTATAAACACTTAGCCTGTGTGTTGTTCCAGGCAACATCGCATCACATTCTCCACATTTTTGCTGCCCAGGCCCTGAAAGCTGTCGGTATTTTTTACAAGGCTCTTAAATAAAGGATTGTCTGTCAGGTGTTCAACATAACGAGCTTCTCGGAACGCATATGCACAACATTATATTTACAAACCTGCCGTGTGCAAGTGTCATGCCAGGGACTCGGGTGAAACAGTAAGTTAGACGGTGACCATACTGCCAGCAACAATTTGGAACTCGCTTCATCGCGGAATAAAAGGCTCGAAACAAACCAGTAGAAGGCAGAGCGCGTTAATGTCTTGGAAGCCGAAAGGGACTTTTGTTTTTACACCAACCACCCTCCACAAACCCTTCCCACACCAAAGCCTAAAGTGCCATCAAACAGGCTGGCCAAACAGTGTGTGAAGGAGTGACTTCATCATTAATTATACAACTACCATACACTCCAGTGCAAGCAGCATTTGGTTCATAACCACAAAATAAATGCAATGCGGACTAAAAGTAGTCGCAGCCTATGCCTGTGGGGCGATAGCTGTGGGTAGACAGCATACAGCAGCCACTGACACAGCACTCCAAACGGTGACAGGTGATGCACATTGGCGGGTCTCACTGTTGGCACTGTTGTGTTTATGGAGAAGGGGGGGTGGTTGAGTAAAAGGAAGTGTTACGAACGTTGCAAGTCTTCCGCCTTCTAACAGTTTCTTTGCCTCACCTGATAGGCAGTGTGTGGCTTTTGATGGGCTCGCCAAGCCTAAGAAGTACACAGCAAATATCTTAGAGTCGGCAGCCCACAGCTTCAGCTGGTGATGTGGCATGCTTGGCGACCTCTCGGTTAAGGACTTAACGGCTGAGTTCAGGTTCTGCCACCCACGTGCACGACGAGGTCATTAAAGCCGTGAGTCGTGTGAATGTAACTGGATGCAAAAGTTCACTTGGCACCATGAGCAGCGGCACTGTGTGCCCATGTCGCGGCTAAATGTGGATTATTCCAAACTGTCCTAAATTGTTCCTTCTCGAATGTGCAAATCTTTGTTGGGCGGTGATGGCTTTCTATGGGTCACAAAAGTGTGGCAAATTAGAACATTGAGAACAGCAGTATGTAAAACATATACATGCTGCACGTACAATAACATGTTATTTTGTCAAGAGCCGAAACAAAGGTGCATCTTTAAGCTCTTAAAATACGATGTATAGTCATGGCAAGGTAATTATAAACTTAGTAATTGAATTAAAGACCATACTAAATCACAAGATAGTCTCAAATATAATACAGTAATAGACAATTACTGTACAGACTTGTGATATACAATTAGCCTAAATGACGCTATATAAAACTGAAACTAATTATTATTGCAACTAGTGCCCCCATACCCACACGCACAACCACAGCCATATGTCCTGTCAGTTAAAAGTGCAGCCTCACCTTGTGGCATTCACTTCATCACCATGGATTGCAAGGAACGTTCAATACAATGAGACTTGACCTTGTTTTGGGATCGAACCTATATACTCGCACGTATCTATATCTGCTGCATTACTATTGCAAGCCAACCGGCTACCATGAGAGATTTGTTCATGAGGCCATCCACATATACAAGCACTGAGACAATTTCAACTGAGAAGATGGATTCTGGCTTAGTAACCATTGGAAAGATGTTTTAAACATTTTAGTTCTTAATTAATTGTATTTCACGGTGACCTTCAGACCGCAGCCCCCCCCCCCCCCTTTTTCGCTGGCATTGCCTCTTAATACCTTTCACACCATGGTTAATGTTATGGTTTGTAACATGGAGCATATCAATTAATAGTATAACATTGTAATGTGTAACTTTACTCATAAGGCAAGATATAGCATCGTAATTGCATAGTGAATATACATTAGTGTGGTATATAGTTGGATTCATAGAATAAGACATAGTATAATGTTACAATGTCTAATATTTTTTTCGTCTAAAGTATAGGGTAGTATAAAGTAACGCATTGTATAATTCAAATGTGAATTTGTCTATGTTATAACATGCAGTTGGGATTTGAAGGTATATTATAAACTGAATAATTGAATTAAAGACCATACTAAATCACAAGTCTCAAATATAATACAGTAATAGACAATTACTGTACAGACTTGTGATATACAATTAGCCTAAATGACGCTATATAAAACTGAAACTAATTATTATTGTAGCTAGTGCCCCCATACCCACACGCGCAACCACAGCCATATGTCTTGTCAGTTAAAAGTGCAGCCTCACCTTGTGGCATTCACTTCGTCACCATGGATTGCAAGGAACGTTCAATACAATGAGACTTGACTTTGTTTTGGGATCGAACCTATAAACTCGCACGTATCTCTATCAGCTGCAAAACTATTTACGCAACATTATGGACACTTGCTTAAAACAGCATCGTTGTATATGCTAAGTATCGCTCTGTAGAATTTTCGTCCTAAATTATCTCTGAAGAGTAAAGTAACATCTGGATAAGCCAAAAGAATGTGGCAATATATGCCTGCGATAGTTTGGCTCTGCAAATGCAAATTTACGTTATACTCGGTCAAAATAATTATACTAACCAATTAGTTACCATGGTAACCAGCAGGTTCCGTTATCTTTTGAAGGCGGTGATGCCCCTCGTACTAAATTGGGCACCCTAAGAGGCCTTCTGTATCATTTATTTTACTATATACAAACGAAACGCAACATAACAAATCTCTGATTAATTTTGTTTAATACGTTACGCAAATTTAAATACAGTATCTAGATTGACAATGTGGCTGACAGAAAACCAATTCATGATTGGTGAATACGTTATGAGAATGTATATTGATTCTAGATGTATGTATATTGGCCAATGTAGCACAGTACGAATGCATTGCTAGTAAATTGGTTATATAAATTAATATATTTACACAGACACAATTTCCTAATGTACAAATATTTGTAACGTTCGCTTATTGATAGTTCAGTAGACACTGCTCCCACAATGCGGTATGGGGCGGCGCTCAACTTTGCTGACGGTGCTGACCAAGCGGTGTCAATTCCACATTCCCACGGCGTGCATGGACCAGTGGCATCCAGTGTTGACCACTGTCAAATTCGCACGGAGACGGAGCTCATTGAGTCAAACCTGCTGCGGGATTCGAACCCGGGTTCTCAGGAGAAAGAAAGCTCGATCTCGAGGGAGGATTGAAACGAGGCTGCGAGACGTCTGGACGCTGCAGGCAGCAAGCACCAAAGGCAATGTATTGATGAGCAGAGAGCACGGGAAAGGCGGCGAGTAGCCTGCCATTGCGATTCCATTGTCAAGAATCAAGAAGCCACCGCCTCCCCATCTCCACGGCCCGTGCGCACCCTCGCCGTCTCCAATGTCTCTCTCGTTTCTAGCAAGATGCTTCGCGTGTCCTGCTTTGTCTGGACTGCAGTTGTACCGTCGTACCTCAACTGCGTGCCTCGTCACTACTCGCCTTGACTGTCTCGTCAATTCTGTCCGTATTTGTTCCGATTACCTCGCTTGTACTCCCCTAGACTGGAGTCTTTCGTCTGCATTGCACCATCTCGTTTGTACAGTGTATTGCACCGTCTTGTATCGTCTGTATTGACTCGTTCATTTCTTGAAAAGATACGTACCCGAGGACTGTGTGTTCACGCCTATTGTTTGCAGTAATGCTGCAGTAGTACCATTAGCTGGCAGTACTCAAGGTATAGTGGTGGTTGGTGGCGAGGAGAGCGGAAACACACGGACACGTACCTCCTCCTCAGTCTCGCTCCTGAAGCACAGGCAAGCGGCTCGCTTCACGAAGCCGTCAGAGTCGTACGTCCGGGTCTGGCTCGCCTTCAGGTCCATGTCGACCGAGGGGACCCGTCCGCCTGTCCTCCCTCTTCCTCTCCCGCTCTTCACGTCCGCGTCCCTCCGCTACCCACTCCTTCTCGCCACACGCCTCCCTCCCTCGTCTCCCACTCCTCCCGGCTCGCTCTTCTCACAGTTCCTCTCCTTCCCACTCCTCTTCTCTCGTCCCTTTTCTCCCACCCGCACCCGGATTCCAACCCGGGGGACAGACAAACCCGAACCCACACAGCCCGGTTAAGGGTGTGGGTTTCAGAGGCGAGCAGCCCCCAAAGCTAAAAGCCAGCTACACGGACTGGACAACGCAGCCGCCACGTCTTAAGTAAAATATAAAATGAAGCCGAGCCAAGTCACCGCGGGTCGCACGCCGCGCGTCACTCATACGGGGGGGAAGGTCGCGGGCCCGGGCAGCAGCAGCAGCGGGAGGCGGCGGCGTGGGCGCTCATCGTGTTCGGTCGGGGAAGAAGGAGGCCGAGTCTCCCCTCCTCGCGTCTCCTCCCGCACTGGTGTCTCCCTCTCAGTCTCGCCGAGGGATCCCCGCGTACCGCCGCCGCTCAGAGCGGCTGCTGTTGCTGCTCCCTCTGCTGCCGCTTCTCTTCCTGCTGCTGCCGCCGCGGCTCCGCGCTGCCTCCACGGCCCGCCTGCACTTCCGCCATCTTATCCAGGGGCGCGTCACGTGGCCGCGCTAGACCCCACCCACGCCGCAAGGCCCCGCCCACTCACAGCTACGCCCCCTTATATCCGATCTACAAACAGAATCAGTTTGTGGCTTTCGCGACCAATGTCATCCATAATGCATGTTTTTGTTGGGCGCTTCGATCGAGTGAACATATAAATTAATCAGAATTTATAGTGGAGGAATACGCTGCACTATAAAACTCTTATTCACAGAATACTGCACGCATCAGAAATACAGTACAAGCACGTTGTACACATCCCATCAGCCACACCGGTGTTCTAGGAGTGGATGTAGCATTGGTTTAACAACACAAGATAATGCTCTACCGGCTTCAATAGTCAGTGTCTCCTGGACATCTGTTAAAAAGAGTTTCAGTCTAAATAAAGATTGTGTGTCTGACCAGCGGTACGGTTTTCTCGAACTAATCGTGCTGGTGACCAGTTTTTTCAGTTTTTTTCCCTTCCAGATGCCGTGTTATTTATAGACAAGGATCTCTCTGTTTCAGACATGGGTGCTAATTCAACGAAAGGTCTATAATGCACATCACAAGATAGTCATGAGTGTCGTTGTGGAGAATAGAAATAATATTAATTGGTAAACTATAATATTGACTTAAAGCTTTCGTGACTGCAGAAATTAATATTCTTTGGGTCTCTTTCGGTAAAGTCACGTAGATAGGTTCAAATTAATAAAAAAATAATTATAAAGTAAACAAAAAACTACGACGTTTCGATCACAGCACAAGCGATCGTCGTCGATAGCCATCGCTCCTGATGACGATCTACGTGACTACCGAAGGACCCAAATAACATGGTAGACAATATGCATGGCAGTTCGCCAGCGTTGGTTGAAGGCACTTTAATCAAACCAGTCAAGTTTACTTGTGTTGAACCAATTCTGTTTAGAGATCTACTCAACAACCCATCGTGTCCTTCATAGGACTTCCTTTGCCAGTACCAAAATATGAGAATAGCTTTTCCCCTTTATTCTGGCAACAAAACAGGTGTTAAGATTTAAATTTTGATTTAAAGCTTTCGTGACTGCAGTAATTCATATTCTTATATATATTTTATTATTTTGTTGTTTCTCTTCAACGTGACTTTACCGAAAAAACTAAGAATATGAATAGGTGTTAAGATGTTAAAACACCAAACTGAAACCTTTTACAAGGAATCATGGCTGCATTAACCACAATACTTGTGGTCAGAATACAAATAAAAAACATACTCTGATCATTTATGCATTGTCTTTGAAACTGATTGGTCCACACCAGAGACAGCTTTCTTTCGAGCCGATTCTCAAAAGGTGTTAGACCAGAGGATGCCAAAATGTTTAAGTTTGGTGTTTTAACATCTTAACAACTATTCTATTATTTTATTGTTTCCCTTCTACGTGACTTTACCGAAAGAACCAAGAATATGAATCCCTGCAGTCACGAAATCTTTAAATCAAAATCTTAACACCTTTTTTTGATTTAAAGCTTTCGTGACTGCAGTAATTCATATTCTTAGTTTTTTCGGTAAAGTCACGTTGAAGAGAAACAACAAAATAACAAAATATATATAAAACAATAAAAAATTCTCACGACGTTTCGACCATAACTCAAACGGTCATCATCACACACCTGATGATGACCGTTTGAGTTATGGTCGAAACGTCGTGAGAATTTTTTATTGTTTTATATATATTTTGTTATTTTGTTGTTTCTCTTCAACGTGACTTTACCGAAAAAACTAAGAATATCTTAACACCTGTTTTGTTGCCAGAATAAAGGGGAAACCCTATTCTCCATTATGTTTAAATTGTGTACTCCCAGAGATCAGGCTGTGTGGCTTTTGGGATGTGTACTAAATACTTTCATTTTACATGTGGAGGAACAGGCGTGTGAAGGGATGCATATTGTACAGTCATTTATTTTGTTACTTAAATCTCCACCCTTCAGTTCTGTAAAACACCAAATCCCTCACTTTAAGCAGCACCCAAGGCTGACTCAATTGCGCCCGCGAGGAACCAGTGTATCCGTGCATCGATTAATCGCATTAACGGATCTATTAAAATGTATTCTTAGGATCACGATGGCGTTACAAGGAATGTGCATGACCGAGATAGATTCACTCTAATTTTTGTCGGATTAAATTTGCTAAGACGAATGGCCGGAGTGAATATGGAACCAGAATCTGTGTAGACAAACATCTTTTATTAAATGAAAAATGCAACACATTCGTTAATAACAATAGCCTTAACATGAAAAATGATAGGCGACGTTTTGGGCAATGACCCTTCGTCATACAGCACATTTTACAAATCGGTTGGTTCAATGATGACGGAAGAGAGTGTTATTCAATGTCCAATAATGGGTCAACTATTCATATGCCAAGAAAAAAAGTCAACACATTTGTTCATAACAATGTGGCTTTTAAGAAAAAAATGCATTTAACAGGCGACGTTCTGTGCAATGACCCTTCGTCAATGACCCTTCGTCATTGCACATAAAATATAATAATTTCCATAAGGAACATGTTTTAAATGTATTTATCCTCATGCCGTATGGGGGTAAACACTCGTATGAATAAGAAAATTGCCCGAAACGTCGCCTATTCGATATTTTCCCTTTTAAGTCCACACACAGCGTTGTTGTTATTGACGCGGGAAGCGCTAAGAGTACAGCTGTGTGTGCTTGTGCACAACTGCCACTGCCAGTAACACCACCGGCACTGCCAGTAACACCACCGCCACTGCCAGTAACACCACACTGGCACTGCCACTGCACCGCTGGCACCACGCCCACCGCACGGCTGAACTGCCCACTCCAGCCGGAGGTGGTGTCCCTTACCGGCGGCACGCTCACTGGGATCCGCCCACTCTGCCCACGTGACAAGGTCTGGACCAATCGCGGGTTCACAGAGTTGCGAGTAAGTCGCGCGCGCAGCCATCTTGCGTAGGGAGATGGCAGCGACAGAAGTCGTCCCCTGCCATCGTCAACAACCCGATACATAAACACACGATACGACTCCTTCACACGTCTGTCCCTCCACATAAAAAATACAACAATTGTTTTTACACATCATTTAAATTAGACGGCCTTCTGCTACCTGATTTTTACAATCAGCGTCTCATCAGCGCAAGTTCGGGCTTTCTTGAACCAATGCTGGTGAACTGCTTACAGATGCCGCGTTAAGCTATGGGGTCCTAGGTAAACGTAAACTTACATCACATATATAAACAACAAACTAAGTGAGCAAGACGACTCCTCCCCGAGATGGCCCAGAGTTCAGAGGGGTCGCCTTTGCACGGCTGAGACCGCCCTCATCTGGGGCGCTGTGACTGTCTATTTGCGTACAATGCTCATCGGGTTTCCATGCAATCGCCAGAGTGTTTGGCTTGCATAAGTCCTGTTATATATTCAGAGGTTTGTAAAAAAAACACATTGATAACATGCAGAAATACTGCACCCTTATACTGGATTCCTCCAGTATAAATATACTCTGAGTCTGTGTGCCAGCCAACAAGAGGCCGTGAACTTATGTAACGCGGACGTGTTCACAGACGCATGCGAAACCTGAACATAGCGCACCAGCCGGCTTTGCCATTCCTCTTCGAAGATAGCGCGGTGGTCCGAGCCACCAGCTGCATCAGAATGCCAACAGACCGATACGCACATCGCCTTCATTCATGGGAAATCAGAGGAAAGCCTATGGTGTGATTGTGACCATATGGCCCAAACTATTAACCATATCGTAAACCCATAGAGGCACAGAGATACGTAGAGACCCATAGAGACAGTGCGATTGTAGTCTTTCAACCCAAACTATGGGACATATAGTACGCCACTACAAGTATGTGCTCCCTCAACGGAGGATGAACAGCAAAACGACACGAACTCTCTGCTGAAGCCCTCTCATCGTGGCTAGCAGACCTCGACATTCGCATTTAGCTCTTAAACATATTGCCATATGCAAGAATAGATCATAATTATCCTATTCTGCTTGAAAACCTAGTGATGATAGTTTGGGCTGGTTCATGATGTCACTAACCACACCCGTCTAAATCCATTCTTAAATTGGAACTGCAGATACGACATTGCTCACTGTGTGATGTGTGTAAGTATTATAAGGATTAAAGATTAAGTGATAACATTGGCGAGCAGTAAATGAAGAACTTAGACCAAACAGTGACATTATTCTCCCCAAGGTTAAGCACATAAGGTAACAACAATGGACATCTGCACTTAGTCAGCTATACTCTGTTGAGAGCATAAGCTCACATTGCTGTATTTGAGAAGAGCAAACATGAATCGGGTGGTGAACGCAATAAAAATGCACAGATTGAACATTTATATGAAGAATGTATGGCATTTTATAATTGACTGATGTCACCTATATATTGAGTTTGATTAATAGGGATGGATTTACCAGAATGTTGAAACATTAAAATATGATAGGAGCAATCGTAAAAACGACACTGCATTTGTTTTGGGGAAATCGCAGGTTGTTACATAAGTTGGAGTAAATGCTCACGAACAGCACTTTCCCATAAGGCCATTGGGGAGATCTTTATTCTAGCAAACACGTACACTATCCACCATGGGGCCAGTACAATGTCAAATATCAAACTCGCTGGGGACTCAGGTATAGGCATATATTTTAAAAAATAGCGGATATGTGAATATATATAGAATATGACACGTTACACAGATGCATACATACTGCATGGGGTGTGGGCGGTTCACTGGTCAGGGCGAATATGTTCCGATCACGCTGCGTTGTATTCAGTGCCGGATGAAGATAGTGCGGGGCCTGTAGCATGGGATGTTATAAATGGGCCCTAAATAAAAAAAAACGTAAACATTAAAACACGAATGTTTTACTTGCTTAGTAAAGTAATTTTATTTTTTCGTTTGCTATACAGCCAGATAATACGACAATCGCTAACCTTAGACACCCAGTCGTTCATAAAAGATGAAGGCTGTATAGCACTATAGTAATAGAGCAAGTGCAGAATCATTGAACCGGAATTGATAGCTTGAAAGTATTTAGCGTGGGGCCCTTGAAAGTGCGGGGCCCGTAGGATATGTAGCTACTTTTGCTACTAGGATAATCCGGCACTGGTTGTATTGTACTCCCTTGCAGCTGCTGTACATCTGAGGGTATTCCCCAGCACAGCATGGGCATTCGTCTTAGCAAGGTCACAGCCATACTGGAAAATAAACGCTGATGAGATCATGAAACACTGTATGTCAAAACTGGTCCAGAGGTTGCTTGTGTTGAACAAATGCTGCTGAAATTAAGCAATCCCAGAAATCAGAAAGCCTTGTGATTTATGCGTGTGTGAAAATAAATGTGGAGTAACTGATTTATGCTTATAAGCTTATGTATGTTTTCTATATTGTCCACAATGACGTCAATTGTCATTTCGTTTTTTGTAATATAAATACAGCATAACCGGTTGCTGTACGGATGTGTGGATGACTCAAGCGCAGTGATAGTTTTAATTCACGCAAATTCTTTGAGGTTGCCCTTGTTTGATTACATGTACACTCCTCACCCCTGGAGGTCTTTAATTGTGCCATTATTCAATGGAAACATCTCACACACTTGGCTGTGGCTCAGATCTTAATACCTGTCACTTGTTAGCTGCTAAGCAACTGGAATGGCAATTGCTCAACCGAACATGCCGCTGACACGGAGCCTGGCCTGTGCTGAGTCACGGCAATAAACGGAGCTGCACGATTGATTCGATGTGTTTTTTATTCTATCTTTAAAGAAGGTAATATCCCATGAACTACATAAACTGTGCAGCCATTGAGCTCTTAAACCTCTGTAATTATTTTGGAAACATAGCAAAATCGACTTCAGTTTTAAAAGATGGGAGTGTGTTGCAGAAGTTGTTGGCTGACTTTAACAAAGCAATTATACCCACAATATTTTGCATGCTGAGGATACTGGGGATTTCAAACCAGAATAGAGTCAGTGACTAAGAAGTGTTGGATGGAACGTGGAAAAAAACATTGCACAAGATGTAACCGGGTAAAGAAGGTTACAATGGAGGACAGCTTACCAATACATTGTAATGGGCGCGCAGAAATCAGTGACCAAAGGAATTACCTTCAGCCAGATGCTGAGATACTGAAAGAGCAAGCCATAGAGATCAGGGGGGAATGTTAACTACCTCGCGTGGTATACAGGAGGTCGTGGATTCGATCCCGACCCTGACATCTGTATTTTGCAGTTTGCATGTTCTCCCCGTGGTTGTGTGGATTTTTCTCCAGGTCCTCCGGTTTTTCCCTCCAAATTTAGAATCAACATGCGTTTAGAGTATTTGGCTGTTATAAATGTCCACATGATAAGCCACTTCGTTGAGCTATTATTTGTGACTAGGTGGCTTCTGCAAACGACCTATATAGCTCAGTGGGCCTTAGCTGGTAACATATAAAATAGTTAATAGTTTATAACTGTTTAATAGCTGCAAGATCTAGCAGAAACGAGCCAGCAGTGGTGAGGTGTGGTGGCATCGACGGCGTTAACTCACTCTTGTGAGAGCATTGAGATTCGTTATCTAAATTCGCACCTTGGAATTTGAAAATGCGGCAATATGTTTTTATTATGACAGTTATTTGGTTGTGAGATTGGGAGATGAGAACTCAGTGGTGGGTTGATTCACAATTTGTTGTAATTGACTGGGAGTCACAATTGACCTAGAACCCTGACCGATATTAAACTTTGGTGGTACCAGAGGTGGCATACATTGGCAGATTCCAATTTCTTCATATGCCCAATAATAGTGAACCGTTTGAAATGGGTGAGCTATAAATAAACCTCACTCTTGAGCCAAGTAAATCGGTACTACTCTAGTTTTAATACCTTAGATGGTACCAATTTCTGCTTTGGACCATGAACTACAAGCCTCCTCTTTTATGTCCACACTATAGTCTGAAACCAGCTCTCCTTGACCACTTAAACTTCGACACCATGCCAAGTAATGTGTATGTGCTTCGCCAAACTGAGACTCCAGTTACATGTTTTTTTTTACAACAGCCGTTGTAATAACACACGTCGGTGGGAATTATTAAGCAGGTATGGCAGATGTGGGATGGAGTGATCGAACCCGATATCTACTTTCAATTTACAAATGAGCACACGGCAGCTGGGGCCCCAACAGCTAATTGCAGAAAGTGTTCTTTTATACGTAAGACTATACACACTGGAAATGTCATTCATTATCTTATTTTGGCAACTGTTTGGTAAAATCAGAATTTGTTTTTTTTGCACCATAGAATGGTATACTTTCTGTTAACGTTCAACACAATTTAATGTATAAGTCACATGTAATCACTCTGTACTTATTTAACGAGGGGAGAGGCCATTCAGATAAACCATTTCATTGCACCTTGGACCTGCACACTTTGTAATGATAAATAATTGCATTTATTTTGTATTTAAATGCCATAACATGTCAATGTACTATACAACATTACAAATAAATACACTATCTCCTTGCATTAGTATTTAAGGTCGTAGAGTACACGACATCGGGGTACAGCTTTGCTTAAGTTACTTACCTGGCACGTTTTTGTTGTTAGGAGTCAAATTAAAGAAGGAAAGTTGCCATACCCACATACACATGAAACATGTATGTTATGGGTTTGTTATGTAATTTGCCAATGAATACGAGATTAAGAGAGGCGAATCTGCAAGGTGTTGAGTAACACTCTTGATAAGTAACGACGCCCATTTTGCATGTACCATAAATGTACACACCATTAACTTCTGTCACAAACACACATGCGTGCTCATTTTCACAGGAAAACACAAAAGTGGGCGCTGAACACCGTACATCATCATGCGTGCTTTAAAGTTTGGGCTTTTTTATAACTTTGATCACTTGTGAACGGTGTACACCATAACCCCAAAACAAGCCGTGACTGCATGGCTTGGCCTCATCAGATGTGGGTGTGGGCTGACTGGAGTCATGTAACCCTGAGATATGTTATCCTGGCACGACTGCGCACCAATCTTCATGCCAGGGCTGCCAAAACTCCAGTCCCTACATCTGAACACATTAAACAATGGATTCTTTTCTATAACACATTAGTTATGTCATTGCGCATCTGTCGATCGGTAAAAAAATGTCAACGTGGACTGTGGAAGGGCAAGATGCCAAGAGGTCATTATGGCCAATGCCATTGACCTGGGTGGAGTTGGATAAAATTTTGGGATGACAGTACAGCATAGAATTCTTAGCAATATACTTTTGCGAGACAGACCAATGCGTCAGTGTGTTACTATCAACCTGGTTGAAATCTAGGTGATCAGCATTATCATCATCATCAGCAGCAGCATCTATGCTTTATCCACTGCTGAATGAATGTCTCCCCATGTCATCGCCACTCCGCATGGTCCCCGCGATGCCACAACCTTTCGTTCTCCTGCACGTGAGTTAATGTCATCATCGCCCCATGTCCACAGTGATTGCCTCTTGGGTTGCGATCCTCCTCCGTTAGGGGTAGTCCGTCACGAGTTTCTTCATTCAGCCAGCATCCCTTCAATCGATGTCTGCTACACAAGCCACCCTTTACCTTTCTTTAGTCAAATTAATGTCTCAGATTTGCATTTTGAGTGCTTTTTCAGGAAGGAATTTCATAATGAAAGGCAACATATCTATTTGCCTAATATAGTAATTTTGCCAATTAGTGCATATTTCCTGCCATAACATGTGGATACAAATTATGGAAACTGACGAAGAAAAGTGTGGAAAGATGCGTTGCAGAGACACGTAATGCCAATTACATTGGGACAGGAATAGGAACACATCGGAGAACAAACCTAGGTAACAATGGTGATCAAATGCCGTTTATTTTGTCAATGCAGCGTCCTCATAAGGCGCATGTAATTACAATGTAAGTGAGAAGTCTATCATATATAAGTAGAGTACTGTACAGGCTGATCCGTTTATAGATACCCCACCGATTCCTTCTGAGCGGCTGATTGAATGTTGTGAAGGTGTCTGATAGAAGAGAGCAGTGACGCTTTTAATACACGTGTTGATGTTGGTGGGAGGCGTGTAGAAGCTTTGAATAAAATGTATTATTCTCTATTTCTCCCCGTCATTTTAGTGATATTTCTATAAATGGATCGCCGTATACAGTCCAATACAAGCGTATTTCTTTTCTAGATTTAAAGCTTTCGTGACTGCAAGGATACATACTCTTTGGTTCTCTTGGGTAAAGTCACGTAGGTAAAAAATAAAATAACAAAAATCACGACGTTTCGGCCACAACACAAGCGTATTTCTAACACTGCGCTATGAGTGACAAAAACAAGACACGAGTTATTTATTTCTACTTTTTCAAGAGAGACCTGGGTGTGTGTAGTTATGTAAGAACAAGGATCTTTTTTTAGAATATTTCCATGGCCACCCTGATGTTACCTCTATTAGGAGCACCTGGCATGCCGATTACAACCCCGAACAGATGGCGATGCCTCCTCAAACACCGCCCTCACGCCTCCTCACCGCCGTCACAGGCGGCCACAACTCGTGCGAGAGCGTGTTTGTGCGATTGCTATGTTTTTATCATGTGTTATTACTCTTGTTTACCCACCGAGTCTCAAGACTCACTGTCAGGAGGGTCCTGCCAAGTTTTCCCAGTAGGATGGGGGGGGGGGGGGGGCTTTTGCTACTGTGTGTAATCCCAATTGGGTAATTAGGTAAAATGTCAGCATTGGGATGTTTTGGCCAATTACCAGTTCAATTGTCTATTTATTTAGGCATGGGCAGACATCGGCGAATTCGGAGCCTCTGCAGAAGAGCAGGGGACAGAGAGCAGTGCCCACGTGCCCTCTGGCACTGCTGCTCCACCACCACCACCACGTCGCGCACGCCACTGGCTACCCTTCTGAACAAAACGGAGGCTCCCATCTCAATGGATTATCCCGCTAAAATATTGTAATCAATATGAAACATTAAATTAGGCCAGTTCATTAAGGATCGACGGTTAATCTGTCACCATTGTGAGGAATTACCAACGTTTTGTGAAACACGCTAACGCTGATGATTGAGACCCTCATGGCAGTATTGACATGTAATTCAATGTGGTGCCCATCATCATTGGTGACCTCTGGGAATGGACATTCCACATTCCTATTGTGGTGATAAGTCTCTCAATAGGGTAATGTAACGTTGATTAATCAATTACATTTACGTTTGCGTGCGTGTGAGTTGATTATAATTGTATACGATTAATGCAAATTAAGTGCAAATGATAGACATGACTCTTTATTTTATGCTCCAATATATCGAACAAACAAGGCAGAAAAATTAGAAACATTACAATGATATAGTAATAACAAAACAAATGATAGACATGACTCTTTATTTTATGCTCCAATATATCGAACAAACAAGGCAGAAAAATTAGAAACATTACAAATGATATAGTAATAACAAAACAAATAAATATTTTTGGTGGGGGGGGGGGCGAACCGGGAAATTACTGATGATTTCCCCAAAAAGTTGTACTTATTTTATCACGTTCAAAGGAATGATGGGCTGAGTCAACTCGCAACCACTCCATACGCAGTGCAACAGGGCTGGATTAACTGTGAATTCATGTGTGTGCCATTCCTCCCCTTTGTGGAACTAAGCCATCAGTGCTGGGATGGGAGCATGGCCTGTCACCTTCATCCACTGCTTTGAAAGTTCTGAGAGCTGCGAGGCAGCAGAGGCCGTGGCTCACTACAGAGTCACGCTGAAGTCAGGAGCTTAGCGAAGACGCAGAAGGTGCACAGGGGACTTTGGCCTCAGGATAGGCTCGTAGTTGTCACTGCAGGTTTTATGGCACAAATGTGAGTTTGTGTACACTCCCAGCCGCGTGTTGTTCTTTACAGAATTTGAGGCAACGCGTCAGATTGGAAAATCACATGGCCAATGCATCATCGTCTTCATCGTTACCATCATCTTTATCTATCTACTGCAAGACCGAGTATTTATCATGGCCACATGTATCCCGAAAGGTGAAGTGTTTCTGGAATAAAGTTGGAGTATATTGGAGTATCTCTTCCAGGCGTGCAACAATTCACCGCCCAGCAACTCAACTGTCACAATTCAGGGTCGCGATTCAATTAAAGAATCAATTGTTTCTCCTATTGTATTGGTTCGTGTTATTTCTCACATGCTCGCTCTTTACACACGCAGGTTTAACTGTTCATCTAAATGATATTCCATGAGCATGCAACTTCCATAAATCTTAAATAACTGATTCTAACATGCAAAATGCGATGCATGAACAGTATCACGAGCTAAGGAAATTGTCTTGATGGATATATCAATGAATCATGGGGTACCACTGTAAACCAAAATCAGACCTAAACTTAGGGGTGGTAGGTAATGGGGCAGCTGTCCCATGGCACATGGCTGTTAAGAGGCATTGAAAGTGTAGGAGTTGCGTACATATTGTGCGGACGGAGAAAGATTTATTTAGATTTGAGGTTTCCACAGACTTGACTAAAATTAACATTTCAACTCTATTCGGGAGTGTTGTTGTTGCTTAAGGCGCCCTCCTTTCACCCGGTCTTCGGTCTTCGTAAAACGCAAAGGCAAACAGTGAAATGTGAGTGGGAGTGTAACCAGGTGGCAAGGGTACAAGAGAGAGAGAGAGAGACGAAGAAAAACATCATGCTTGAAAGGGAAACTAAAAGTTAATAGAATCGACATTCATAATCCAAATTTTCATATAATGTTGGTTGTTCACGTGGCAAAAAGACAACATCCAGGTTGTAAGCTCAGATCGTTTCCCCTTAAGACTGGATCCAAATCAAGTGTTCATTATACAAGCACAATTTTCCTGAACAAAGGTCGAATTTTGAATTTTATGTAGATACATGTCCACCTTTAAAGAAGTCGCTACTCTGTAACCATAGCAACAAATAAAAATTTTCTTTTTAGTGACAAAAAACTAATGTTATTTTTAATAGCCCGTTATTCATTTCGCCAATCACCACATCACTTGCAACGTGCCAAATATTGTCAGAAATCCAAATCTAAGCAGCATTGAGCCCGGATAGTGCTTGAATGGGTGATACATATGATTTCCAGGTTTCTATAGGCTGCAGGAGCAATTCACAAAAGGGCTATACGTGTGCATTCATTCCATTTATATTGGTGTCTCTTTGAAGATTCCGTACTGCTTCAAGGCCATGCACGTAGGCCCAGTGGAGAATCCATTCCGCTAAAACGCTCACCACTCTGCCAATTTGTCGATTCGACAGTTTAATTCCCGCAGCTGCAATTTATGCAAGGCATTACCAATGCATGTAAGCTGTGATTAAGTGAGCATTAAGACCATGCCACTTATTTCTCAAGGCAAGGCCATTGCGCGCTGGTCTAACATTACAAATCTCGAGTCCTGCATGATAATGTCACCAACCAAAGTTGATATATAAAATAAAACCTATTATCCGTCCCTATGTAAACCTGTCGCTATGTAAACAGAAGGTATTCATCATAATATACGGGTTTGGTCTTATTTTTCTTTAGTATGAGATTACAAACACGAATGAGGAAGTCAAGGGACAACAACCTTAGCTTGCTCCAGTCGCGTTAGCTTGGAGTGCATGCGAACGCACACCTCCGTTTAGCATGCTTGAATACGTACGGTGCAAAATAAGTTTAAGGTACACACATACAGAGTGTGAGGTGAGGTTGGACGGGATGGAGGAAACTTGAGCCGTGGACCTGCGTTTGTGCAGAGTGCTTGAGAAAGAGTGCGCTAATGAATTTCAATATGTTCCAATGTGGTTACTCAAAGGACATTTCAAATGACATTATTTAACTCAACTGTTACAAATGGCACATTGACCTCATGTGTGCACTCAAAATGACAGCAGTTGCTGGAGTCTGGTCATACTTTAAGGTCAATTGCACCATAATTTTAGAAGTAATGCAACGCTGAGCCTGGTGCCGTTAAAGAATGGGAGTTGCCACAGTTAAGCAATGAAATTGGAAAGACGTTGTGCTGCACCATAGAAGCTGAGTGCGAACAGTGCAGTCCTGAAAGTCGCTACGTTAGCGTTATTCACACTGCACTGCAAGCATGGAAATACCATGTACATATGCAATTAAATGCACAATGATTGGGATTTATTTCTGTTTAACTGACTGATCCTGTTTATATCTTATTCCAACTAAAAGAAAGACAAGCGTCTCTTTATTTGCTTGGAAAATGCTGTAAATGCATCAAATGTTTACAAATCTCCCAACGCGAATTCAAATAAGCTCTGTCCTGTGAAGAAAACGAGAATTAAGCACAAAAATATTATCAGAGGCACACACTGTAAATAAATATCTCAACGGGACTTGTGTACGCTAAGGGGGTGTATGACATGAATCTGAAAGTGTGGCAACCGTCATTTAATCTGTCGAGCTGTTGACCGTGTCTTGCCCAATGGCACTTTTAGCTGCTGAGTTTGCCAGGAAAGCCTGGGACATTTCCAAACCATCTCCTTTACCCGGACACAAGCCCCGATTCTGTTCTTGTGGAACGCGTTCGACCTCACCTCCTAACAAAGTGGCGAAACGTGTTCATCGCACGGAGCGAGTCGCAGCGAGTGCTGCCTGGGAGCTCGTGGTCTGCAGCCAGTGGGTGCTGGTGAGCACCGCTCAGAGTAAAGGCAGCACCAGAAGCATTGGTGCTGCACTCTAATCAGATTCACCGAACATTTCCATCCCACAACAAGAATGCTGCGGGTTCAAAGCCCGGTTTGGGAGGCTGACTCGGCCCATCATCCTTCTGGCGTCAATACATTGAGTGCCACTTTGTAGGAGGTGAACGCTGGTCGCTTTATGGACTGGCCCATGTCTGGGAATGTGGAGATTCCACCTCAGTCTCGGGTCCAGAGAAATGAGCACCGCCCCACTGCTGCTTTGAGTCAGGAGACCCTTTGACTCCATTTTTACTTTTAATCAGATTGTCATTATTTTGCATGTACCATACTGGTGAATAACGTTTTGTGATTACGTTCATTACAAACAATGTAAAGTGATTGTGGATCAATTAAACCGGAGACACGGTTAGGCAGCTCGGAAAACTGAGGACAACAGCATCCAATGCACGTAGACCATGCCAGAAAGCCGACAGACAACAGCACTGTATACCCGAGATGAAACTACTCTGGTAATCACTACGAGGTCTATTATTTTGAACAGTACTATTATTTTTGGGGTTGAAAGATGGCTCAACACTTTTGTTTATAACTACTCAGTTTGAATATACTGTACATCGATGCCCACTGTAAGAGCGTGGCAGGATCCTCTTGATCACGAGTCTTGAGACTCAGCAAAGCTTCCCTGGGTCATTAGGCGTCGTTTTCATGAGTGCTCTTGCCAAACACTTCTGATAACCTAGCAGCATTCGCATGACAAGCCTCACTCTGCTGATGAGACCCAAAGGTTGAAACCAGTTTTCTTGATTAAAACAAATGCTGCTTTATAACATTTTATTTGTACTTTTCGGTTGGGATATTTCACCTAGAATATCCCTTAATATGGAACATTGCTTTTACGTGGGTGTCCAGGGTCTGGAATGTCAATGGCCCATTGAACTAAACACATTTTAATGACGTAGAGCAACAGAAGAGATTTCTACTTGTTTCTACTTTTCCCCCATAATCCTCTACAATATTCGTATAACTATGATCATTGTATACAGATCCCTGCGTACAGTGTGATTATTGTATAAAGGATGATTGCCGGTGATTTCCAGCAAAAGCAGGAATCGTTTTATTGACCACCGAGGGAGCGTAAGTTGTGTTGACATCTGACTGAATGAGGTTTCAGTTTGCAAATCTTCTGATTGTGAGCCAAGCAGTCGCAGCAAGGTTGCTCGAAGCTGTGGGGTGGTGTTACTGGGCAGCTTGCAAATCACATTTATACACAGGCATTCCAGCCTGAGATAGACTGTACCGGTAACCACCCTGCAAAGCTGAGATACCAACAGAGGGTACACCGGGAAGGGACGATTCAATTAATACGCTCCGGTTAAATATGTATCCTTTAAACAAAAGACGCCACATGCTTTCTAAATAACAGGTAAAATCCATGACAAATCGCTTGTTTTTTGTGATGTTACTTACCACGAGTTGGGATCAGCAAGTACAATGTGTGTTAATGAGTCTTTTGTCTCTATGTAAAAATTTTTGCAGATTTACTGCACGGTATCCAATTGGGGTGGAGGGGTGGCATTGTGGTTAGCACGCTGAGCAGGCAGTACCCACACCCCAATACACGTGATCTACCGATCGGCGAACTGTGGCGATCCCGTGTATATCGCTGCTTGGACAGAGACCATGGGGAATATTAAAAAATAATTCCCATTTTTCCCCACTACTGTACTGGGAGATGGAATCGAACTAGTGTAAAAATATGAGTGTATCAATATTTAATAGCTAACCATTAAAAACATCACATATCAATGATCCTTTCTCAGCAATAAAAACAATAATACGAAGCTGGTGCATTGATGGGAAACACAGAGCTGTAATGCTGTACAATTTCCCAGAGAACATCACCGGGAAGGAATCTCACATGAGATAATAAGGGCGCAGTGAGATTGTTCACTTTGTGGTAGCTCACACTTAAGGGATGATGGCTTGTGGGAAGGTTTATTGTTTGGTATCCGTGCCAAATGACGCAATTACACCCGTTCATCAAGCGTGAAATTGGGTCACTGGGACTGAACTCGCTTTTTCACTCAAGCTGCAACCAGTCCAGTTTTGATACAATTACCATCTGAATGGGCGATGTAGGTTTTCAATAACAACAATAATCACGCAAGATTCATTATGTATATTTCACATTTCTCAAGTCACGCTGAAGCTAAACGCACGTTTCTGCTCAAACGGGCCCTGGGCGGCTCTATCGGCACTGGCAACTCTGAGCCAGCAATGGCACTTCCAGATTCCCGTGGTCTCAACCAGTTCCTCCACAGGAGAACTGTTTACTTCCCACAAAGTGGTGCACGCGATTTAATTTTTATTCCTGGAACTGAAATTGATGATGCAATCGGCGTCATGAGACGACGAAAATATTCAGGTCTCTCACAAAGCGGTGCCATCTTCCATGCGAGAGAACAGCTCACAGGAATAGCACATTACAGAGCTACCCCACAGATATATCTTCAAGAGGCCTCTAGGCTACACAATAGAAAGGCAGCAATTTTTCACTTGCTCTGCCATATGGATGTTTGTACAGTCATTAGGTGACCAGATTGAAACAATCAACTCTCTACACCTGAAACCCCAGTTTAATCACAGGCCACTAAAACCTGGATTTGAACCCACGCATTCAGCAGTACCAGCTCAGGGCTCTTACCTCTGACCTCTAAGCCACCCGGTCACCTCTAACTAAGAGTAGTACTCATTTTATCAACTGATAAGAGATGACTTGCCGAGTCGATTTACTACTGGAATTTGACTTGCAACTCTGAGTGTAAGTCAAGCGGTCTAATTACGTCGCCTCCTGGCTGGATAACGTAACGATGCCAATCACGGTGAATGTGCTGTTTATATTTTACCCCCCCCCCCCCCCAACATATTTCTATATGTATTCTGCACACACATGCATTTATATAAAAGCGCAACAATGCCATAGTGTCTGTGACATCTTGCTTCACGTTCCAGTGCAGCCTCCCGTTCTGAGACCAAGTCACATTGGGAGTTCCTGTCTCATCACGGAAATTTGGCATTTGAGAGAGGCTCCAATGAAAGCAGTGAGCCCTAGACACTGCCCTGGACAGGAATCGCAAGTAGGTGATCGCTTCATGTCACGTGCAGCCCTTTCCCAGGGCACTCAGAGGCGGTTTCCTGCAGTGACTCAAGCATTCCGGCCGTTTCCAGTAAAGCGTGTTCACCCCTGCTCAGCCACTTTATTGTGAGAACTCCTCCTCCAAATCTGACTACAAACCAAACATCAACCAAAGTAAAGGCACAGCCCTGCAATTACTCGCTCACGCCACTGCTGGCACAAGGGCCTCCACACGAGAGGAGGCTCTAGAGCACACCCCTTTAGAGGGTATCTGGCCGGCCACCTCGGAAGGGATGTGGGGACCCACACTTAATCCCTCCACAAGCGACCTAACGATCGACTAACGTTGGTGCAACCATTTATACGGATGGGTGGACAGAGGTGGGATAATTCAAACATAAGCTCATTGTTTCAACTGTCGTGCTGGGATAATGTCTCCCTATTCAGTCAAGTTCTCCCCTTATCTCAATGGTGTAAATCCCGGGAATGGTGGGAGACAGGCTGTCTATAAGATGACCATCGTTGACTTCTCGGAAGCAAAGGAGGTGCTGTGGGCTGCTGTGGGGTTGGTTACGTTGTTGGAAATGCAGCAAAATCACCAACCCGCAATCATCAGTGTGGTGAAGTATGGACAAATAAGCTACATGACCCGCGTGGTGTGGGGAGACCCTCATCCAGCAGTGGATTGACAAAAGAGTTGCACAATCACATGTACATGACCCTTGACCAGGAATCGCACTTGCAACATTATTATTGTGGGTCAAGTGATCAACCACCATTACCTCCCAGGTGGACAGAATGCCAATTGTCGTTTGCACCGCAATGAAATCGACGCATACACACACAGGAGACGGGGAATGTTTTCCCCACAAGAGGTTAGTATGCAGTGAAGCCCTGTTTGGCTATGACTCATGGAGAGGGAGTGGGTGGTTCATTTGTCAATGGCAGGCCACAGTTTGTATATTGTTCGGGAAAAATGTCACAGATGCATCCACTTGACCATTCCACTGCTGGAATATGAAAATCGCTCGATGAATTCGTACAATCACCTTGCGGGCACGGTGCACGGACAATGTTATTTAATACAATGTATATAATAAAACATAAACACAAACAGGCCTCCCTCATCGCTATTATACTTCCCGAGCACAGTAATAGTGATGGTTTAATATGCTGGGCAATGTTTCGTGAGATTGTCAGCGCTGAATTGCCGGCAACCTCGCAACCAGCGAAGCAACCCGCGAACGGACTTCATTCGTGTTCCTCGTCTCGGTGTGTTCCTCGTCTCGGTGTGTTCTTCGTCTCGGTGTGTTCCATGTCTCGGTGTGTTCCATGTCTCGGTGTGTTCCTCGTCTCGGTGTGTTCCATGTCTCGGTGTGTTCCTCGTCTCGGTGTGTTCCTCGTCTCGGTGTGTTCCTCGTCTCGGTGTGTTCCTCGTCTCGGTGTGTTCCTCGTCTCGGTGTGTTCTTCGTCTCGGTGTGTTCCTCGTCTCGGTGTGTTCCATGTCTCGGTGTGTTCCTCGTCTCGGTGTGTTCCATGTCTCGGTGTGTTCCTCGTCTCGGTGTGTTCCTCGTCTCGGCGTGTTCCATGTCTCGGTGTGTTCCATGTCTCGGTGTGTTCTTCGTCTCGGTGTGTTCCTCGTCTCGGTGTGTTCCATGTCTCGGTGTGTTCCATGTCTCGGTGTGTCCCTCGTCTCGGTGTGTTCCATGTCTCGGTGTGTTCCATGTCTCGGTGTGTTCCATGTCTCGGTGTGTTCTTCGTCTCGGTGTGTTCCATGTCTCGGTGTGTTCCTCGTCTCGGTGTGTTCCATGTCTCGGTGTGTTCCATGTCTCGGTGTGTTCTTCGTCTCGGTGTGTTCCTCGTCTCGGCGTGTTCCATGTCTCGGTGTGTTCCATGTCTCGGTGTGTCCCTCGTCTCGGTGTGTTCCATGTCTCGGTGTGTTCCATGTCTCGGTGTGTTCCATGTCTCGGTGTGTTCCATGTCTCGGTGTGTTCCATGTCTCGGTGTGTTCTATGTCTCGGTGTGTTCCATGTCTCGATGTGTTCCATGTCTCGGTGTGTTCCATGTCTCGGTGTGTTCCATGTCTCGGTGTGTTCCATGTCTCGGTGTGTTCTATGTCTCGGTGTGTTCCATGTCTCGATGTGTTCCATGTCTCGGTGTGTTCCATGTCTCGGTGTGTTCCTTGTCTCGGTGTGTTCCATGTCTCGGTGTGTTCCATGTCTCGGTGTGTTCCATGTCTCGGTGTGTTCCATGTCTCGGTGTGTTCCTTGTCTCGGTGTGTTCCTCGTCTCGATGTGTTCACAACTCCGTTTGGTACTTGGCGTGCGATGTTCAATGACGCACCCGGCACCCCGCAGTCAATGCACCTGCCCACTGCGGTGTAGCAGCGACCCGGGAACCATTCAGTGATTATATTTAAGCCCCGCTGAAATATATTCAGTCATGTAAAATCATTGAAAACAATTGTCGCTATCTCCAGGGGTTTGGTGAGAGTGATTTAGAATCATCAATACCGTCCGATAACATATCATCACTAACATCAGCAAGTGTCTATCCACTGCTGGATGAAGGCCTACACACACAAGCAGTTAGCGTCCCTCCTAGTCCTGGGATTCTGCAAGTCGCTGCCGGAATCCGCGCTGGCGCGGCAGCCCGCGGGCGGCTGGAGCGCCCCGCTGCGTGAACGACCCAGCGCCACGCTGGGTCGTTCCCAGCGCCACGCTGGGTCGTTCCCAGCGCCACGCTGGGTCGTTCCCAGCGCCACGCTGGGTCGTTCCCGCACTGCGAACCGCGCGCACTCTGAACGGGGACCTCGTCCCATTTGTAATTTGAACACGGACACATCAAGTGGCTTCATAGTCTAATGGGCCACCTTCTTGTTACCGTTGGAAACCACCACCAGCACTGTCTCACATAGCTACCCCCCACTCAGTATCTCACAGTGCCCCCCCTCAGTGTCTCACATAGCTACCCCCCCTCAGTATCTCACAGTGCCCCCCCTCAGTATCTCACATAGCTACCCTCCCACTCAGTATCTCACAGTGCCCCGCTCAGTGTCTCACATAGCTACCCCCCTCAATATCTCACAGTGCCCCCCTCAGTATCTCACAGTGCCCCCCCTCAGTATTTCACAGTGCCCCCCCTCAGTATCCCACAGTGCCCCCCCTCAGTATCCCACAGTGCCCCCCCTCAGTATCCCACAGTGCCCCCCTCAGTATCTCACAGTGCCCCCCAGTATCTCACAGTGCCCCCCCAGTATCTCACAGTGCCCCCCCCAGTATCTCACAGTGCCCCCCCCCTCAGTATCTCACAGTGCCCCCCCTCAGTATCTCACAGTGCCCCCCCTCAGTATCTCACAGTGCCCCCCCAGTATCTCACAGTGCCCCCCCAGTATCTCACAGTGCCCCCCCCTCAGTATCCCACAGTGCCCCCCCTCAGTATCTCACAGTGCCCCCCCTCAGTATCCCACAGTGCCCCCCCCCCAGTATCTCACAGTGCCCCCCCCAGTATCTCACAGTGCCCCCCCCCTCAGTATCTCACAGTGCCCCCCCTCAGTATCCCACAGTGCCCCCCCCCTCAGTATCTCACAGTGCCCCCCCTCAGTATCCCACAGTGCCCCCCCTCAGTATCTCACAGTGCCCCCCTCAGTATCCCACAGTGCCCCCCCTCAGTATCTCACAGTGCCCCCCCCCCAGTATCTCACAGTGCCCCCCCTCAGTATCTCACAGTGCCCCCCCCCCAGTATCTCACAGTGCCCCCCCTCAGTATCTCACAGTGCCCCCCTCAGTATCCCACAGTGCCCCCCCTCAGTATCTCACAGTGCCCCCCCCCAGTATCTCACAGTGCCCCCCCTCAGTATCTCACAGTTCCCCCCCCCCAGTATCTCACAGTGCCCCCCCTCAGTATCTCACAGTGCCCCCCCCTCAGTGTCCCACAGTGCCCCCACTCGCCCCAGCCGTGCCATGCCGGGGTTGGTATTGCTGTTGGAAACCCCAAGCCACTGGTGGAAATTCCACATTCTCATGAATGTGGCCAGTTTGTCCTTTGTATGTCCACTGTTGACTCAGCACGAACTATACAGGACCGTCACGCTTTAATTAAGATGCATTTAGCCCCTACCACTGTACAAAAACAGAAAACTGTAAACTGATGCATACTTCACGTACGGAAATATACAATTGGTTTAATCCCTAACGAGCCTCATATGTGCTGGAGTGTATGTGTACATGCACGGGAGTGTGTCTTCATACAATTACTGTACCTACATAATTGGAGCATATATGTAGGTACAGTACATTACATAATATGGCATTTAAAAAAGCAGTCATCTCTAGGAATGTAACTGCACTTGTGGAACCCCTGTTGACTTTCCACCTCGCGTGTTCTCGTACATGTCACTGAGGCTGCACTGCTCCGTGACCCAGTGTGACCCCTGCTGTGACCTCCCAGACCGTGTCCAAGGCCTCTTTCTTGTCTTCGCTTCCTCTGCGTGACAGCGGAGGCGGTTGTCTCGTCGCGGCGCTTCGTCCTGCACTGCGCCATCGCCCCTGCCAGAGCGCAGCCTGAACGGGGCTGCAGAGGCGGCGGCCGTGCCGATCCGCGTCTCGCCTCGCGCTCGTCCCAAGCGAAGCCTCGGCGCCCCCCCCCGCCCCCCCTGTCGCTCTGCCGCCCGCGTGGGGAGAATTTCCACATCGAGCCGTGGGTTGGACCAGCGCATACACGGGCCCCATGCTCTGCGCGGGGCCCCGGTCGCGATATTATTATATTGTCTTCCCTTTGTTTTGTCGCTACTGACCTGGGAAGAACTGAAGGCCAAGATGGTGGGGAGGACGTTGACTGCAAAAAAAACCCCACGTCATATGGAATTCGATTTTTAGCTTGATTTAGTAACCCAAATTAGCTGCTTCTGAGAATTTAAATGTCACTTTGTCACGAACAAATATTTATCTGCAGCAGGGCGAATGGGAAAGTGCAGCGTCCCTTCATGTCGATAAGTGGTGAAGTGGTGAATGGAAGGGACCTCAGAAAGATTTCTGTGATGTCACCTTCCACCGAGTGGTCTATAACGGGGTGATGAGACACTGCTTTGTGAGAATTCTGGAGGGGTTCTTCGTTTCCACGAGGGGATGCCGATGGCAATGTTGAAATAAAATCAGGGGAAAAAAGCAGAGAGCGTATTCGTCTGTGACAGGGCCCTACTGTGAGGATGTGGAATTTCCAACTCTGGCTCTGAGGTTCCAGGAGCGATGAGCACCATCAGTCCAAACACGTTTGAACCTGAGAGCGTGGTTGAAACCATCAAATTCACTTCATCTCAGGATCTTCTCAAAGCTAGAGCACTTCAGATGTGGCCGCTCAGTATTTGCCCACGGCCATTATCATCCACTTGGGAACCCAATATAACATCTACTATGCAAATTTGGTGGGCACGGTGGAGTGAGAGTGGTGGCGCAGTGGTTAGCGCACTGCACTGTAAACCCGGTCGCCTGAGTTTAATTCCCAGCCATGGCAGACATCAGTGGCAGCCTTTAAGTGCAACGAGCAATGCAGTTGAAATCCCATTCGAAGTGCGCATTGTAATGCAATGAGGGCCTCTATCGTTGGCCACATTATATCTACTGCAGGATGAAGGCTTCCTTATGGCATCATTCCTCATGGTCTTGCAATTCCATAATCCATCTCAATCCCGCAGGAGGAAGTCATGAAAGTGAATTAAAGGCAATTACAGTAGGTAATTAATGTTTAAGTTGCTCACGTAGTGGCCTAGTTTTGTAAAGCTGATGGTGGCACGGATTGCGCATATCTGTGAGATGATTGGAAAAGCCAAAGTGGATCATACATTATGAAGTCATCGCTTAAATATATCACCCTATCAGAGACCAGTCTGCCAGTCTACTACACAAATACCCCCTAAGAGATCAATAATCAGTCAGTCTATTGTCTGAAGATCCTGTCAGAGATTAAGTTATTATTTACTCTAAACACTGCATCATAGACGAGTGAGTTAGCCTATTGTTCAAAGACTCCATCAGACCGGTTTGTTCCTGTATTGTTTGCATACACCATCAGACTGGTTTGAGTAAATAGACGACCACAGAGCAATCTATCGGGCTATTGTCTCAACTCCTCCATCGGCAATGTATCGCAGACAATCAAGAGTCTCAAAGACGACAATTGCAACACAAAGCACGATGCTAAAAGCGTTGTGCTGCAACCAGCACCCATCACCACACGCTGAGATGTCTACATCATTAATCTATGTTTTTCTCTTATTACTCCTAACAGCTTGTGCAATTTCTGGAAACCCATAAAAATGTACGACCTTTGTGAAAAGAAAAACCACACACAATATTGGTTAATGATTTTAGGAGACCATGTAACCAAACACGTAAGAAATCTTTGTAGGAATGTGCAGAGATGTTTCACTGATACCGATTCCTCTGCTGCTGCTGCTGCTCTGATTGAGCAGCAGCAGCAGGGCTGCCACCTTCCTCTCCATGCTCTCTTTACCCTCATCTTCATGTCCACACATAGCATCTTCCTTCAGCGTTTCCAATATCCACATCCTTGACCTTCCTGTACTAACATAATAGAGTTTTTTTTGGGTTAGATCGCGTAAATATATGTGTTGTTAAACCCGGCACCACACGACACAGCCAATTAGCATCATCAGGCAGACAGCCAGATGTAGCTGTCCGTGTTCACGATTCAGGGTGTCCGCCTGATGATGCTAGTTGTAATTAGTGGCGAAACGTCGTACTCAGATTGTAAATGTTGTGGAATTGCTCTCCAACGCACCGGTGTGCTATACTAGTGACGAATTGGCACGTTCTGTTTGCTTAACAAATTTTACTAGTTGGCTGTGTTGGGTGGTGCCGGGTTTAACAACACATTTATATTGACGCGATCTAATCCAAAACAACCTATATTATGGATGATATTGGTCGCGAAAGCCTTCGTGTTAAACCTTCCTGTACTGATTAAAATGTTAAACATTAACGAAGTTATAGCAGCAGGAAATACCGGTATAGACACGTAGCGGAGGCCACTTGCACAACTCAAGAGCGCTCACTGGCGCGCACACAACCAGAGGTGATCAGCGCGGAGTCTGTGCGTGTCACCGTAATAGCTCCAGAAAAAAACACCGCGAATGCACGAGATTAAACGATATGAAAGAATTCTGCTTGTAAAAGGTTCATAACACGATTATGCCAACGTATCCATTCCTCTATTTTTCTTTGTAGTTACCCGACACATTAAAGCTGTCCAATTCGCTATACACAGCACATAGGAGGGCAGCAGTGACACAGCAGTGGTTAGCGCTCTGTGCTATGAACCGAGCCAGGCGTATTCCCAGCTACGGCTAACATCAGTGGCGAGTGATGTCCTAGGCCCCTCTCCACTAACCCGCACTCACCCGCATGGTAAAGTATGGTTCAGCACACATGTCTCACCGCCTCTACAGTTGCACCAGCTGGACAAGCGATCACGCGTCTCTCCACTGGTGTAGCTACTATTCTAAACGATCATTTACATTTTCCTTATGTTGTGCATGTGATAGCAATACTACAGCAAACTTGTGAAAATCACAGTAAAATAATAATTCACTGCACACGACAGCCTCCGTTAATATTAAGATGTGATCAGGATGCTCTTGCTTGGGTCGGGATGTTTGGTGAAGTAATTTTTGGTTTTTATTATTTTGGCCATGGGAGGAAACTGGATTGCGCGGAGAAACCCCACGCAAGGTGCAGCTAACACGCACGCCTACTCCTTCCTAGGGGGAGGCGAGCAGCCCGTCCACTCTGTTGGTGTTGTACCCCCTGTGATGGTGGTGGTGGTGGTTTGTGCCCTGTGGCGGTGTGTGCGTGTGTCTCATTTGTTTATGAGATTCGCTGCGTGATTCAACGCCTCCTGCTCTCGGCCAGATTCCAGGTGCGTGCAAAACGCCACCGCGCCCCGAGAAAAATATGAAAACATAACAAGAGATCCTCCCTAGTTTATTACGCAATTGTGGAAGAGCGAGTGTGTAAACATGATTCTTGATGTTTGCGTGATACATTTCAATTCGCAATCCTACTGATACATTAATTTCATCTGCTAAATCTTATAGTCTTGGTGCAGCTGACAATTGCTCCGTCTTGTCAATGTCAACGCCACCAACTTCAGAAAGTCAATGAAGCATTCTTGAAAAAGAAAGGTTTTTTTACACACCCCATCAGGCACGTCGCGGCCTTTTGAGAGCGATTTAAATTTCAAAAGCATTTATTCTTCATCTTTGTTCGAGAATCAGTTTTCAGGTCCCGTCTCACCCTGCATGGCTCCCGTCTCACCCTGCATGGCTCCCCCACGTGAGCCTTCTAGATGCTAATTCGCATGCATATCTCCAGACCAGGATCTGGAACGAGCTGGTCCGAGAGGAGCGATGCATCTCGAGCTGCAGACGCAAACTCAGCACTCCCCTCTGCGTTATGGGTTGTGCACATTGAAGGCGATCGCGATGGTGGGAAACTTCACAGTGATGGTGATGATGACTCCGAGGGCATCGGAGAACATGAGCAGGTTAGACACGAAACAAACACACAGATGGCATATTGGCTGTTAAAGAAGTCTACGTGGGTTGGAGAGGGTCACGGTGGCGAGAAGGAACGACAATGTTTGCCGGTAGAGACGAACGACAGTGGCAGCCGAGGAGAACCGCGCACACAGCGGAGGGTCGTCCACCCAGCAGACGGAGTGATGACATCAGCTTCACGTGCAGGTGCTGGATGGATTGTTACATCGCAGACCCATGCCATAATCAATCCAGCAGTGGATTGATTATGGCTGCTGCTGCTGCAGTCAAAATGTCTCACTGGATAAATACAAATGCTGCTGTGTCCAAACTTGGTATCCAGAGTAAACGGTAAAGGCGCAGCCCTACAACTGCTCGCTCAAGCCACTGCTGGCGGAAGGGCCACCACGAGAGAGAGATATCAACTAGAGGGCAGATTTCTGATAATCAAATTCCCATGATGCACAACGCAGCGCGGAATCAAGAACCGGTGGACGGTCAGCGTGGCGAGTGAACACGCGACCGGTCTGCATGCGAGTGCTCTGTGGCCTCCAGGGCTTAACGGTGCGCACGTGGGGGTGGTGTCGCACGTGGGTGGTGTCGCACGTGGGTGGTGGTGTCGCGCGGAGCAGCCTCACACTACATTCCGCATAGCAGCAGCGGCAGCACAGGCGGCGGAATGCGTCCACGCGACCTTGCTGCCACAGCCACGCCAGTTGGCTCGCGCTGCATACTCCATACATTGTACATAATCATACACACATACATATATAAGCATACACACACATACATAATCATACACATATATACATAATCATACACATATACAGTGAGGGAAAAAAGTATTTGATCCCCTGCTGATTTTGTACGTTTGCCCACTGATAAAGAAATGATCAGTCTATTATTTTAATTGTAGGTATATTTGAACAGTGAGAGACAGAATAACAACAACAAAATCCAGAAAAACACATGTCAAAAATGTTATAAATTGATTTGCATTTTAATGAGGGAAATAAGTATTTGACCCCCTCTCAATCAGAAAGATTTCTGGCTCCCAGGTGTCTTTAATACAGGTAACGAGCTGAGATTAGGAGCACACTCTTAAAGGGAGTGCTCCTAATCTCAGCTTGTTACCTGTATAAAAGACACCTGTCCACAGAAGCAATCAATCAATCAGATTCCAAACTCTCCACCGTGGCCAAGACCAAAGAGCTCTCCACGGAAATCAGGGACAAGATTGTAGACCTACACAAGGCTGGAATGGGCTACAAGACCATTGCCAAACAGCTTGGTGAGAAGGTGACAACAGTTGGTGCGATTATTCACAAATGGAAGAAACACAAAAGAACTGTCAATCTCCCTCAGCCTGGGGCTCCATGCAAGATCTCACCTCGTGGAGTTGCAATGATCATGAGAACGGTGAGGAATCAGCCCAGAACTACACGATCTCAAGGCAGCTGGGACCATAGTCACCAAGAAAACAATTGGTAACACACTATGCCGTGAAGGACTGAAATCCTGCAGCGCCCGCAAGGTCCCCCTGCTCAAGAAAGCACATATACATGCCCGTCTAAAGTTTGCCAATTAACATCTGAATGATTCAGAGGACAACTGGGTGAAAGTGTTGTGGTCAGATGAGACCAATATGGAGCTCTTTGGCATCAACTCAACTCGCCGTGTTTGGAGGAGGAGGAATGCTGCCTATGACCCCAAGAACACCATCCCCACCGTCAAACATGGAGGTGGAAACATTATGCTTTGGGGGTGTTTTTCTGCTAAGGGGACAGGACAACTTCACCACATCAAAGGGACGATGGAGGGGGCCATGTACCGTCAAATCTTGGGTGAGAACCTCCTTCTCTCAGCCAGGACATTGAAAATGGGTCGTGGATGGATATTTCAGCATGACAATAACCCAAAACACACGGCCAAGGCAACAAAGGAGTGGCTCAAGAAGAAGCACATTAAGGTCCTGGAGTGGCCTAGCCAGTCTCCAGACCTTAATCCCATAGAAAATCTGTGGAGGGAGCTGAAGGTTCGAGTTGCCAAACGTCAGCCTCGAAACCTTCATTACTTGGAGAAGATCTGCAAAGAGGAGTGGGACAAAATCCCTCCTGAGATGTGTGCAAACCTGGTGGCCAACTACAAGAAACGTCTGATCTCTGTAATTGCCAACAAGGGTTTTGCCACCAAGTACTAAGTCATGTTTTGCAGAGGGGTCAAATACTTATTTCCCTCATTAAAATGCAAATCAATTTATAACATTTTTGACATGCGTTTTTCTGGATTTTTTTGTTGTTATTCTGTCTCTCACTGTTCAAATTAACCTACCACTAAAATTATATACTGATAATTTCTTTGTCAGTGGGCAAACGTACAAAATCAGCAGGGGATCAAATACTTTTTTCCCTCACTGTATACATAATCATGCACATATATACATAATCATACACATATATACATAATCATACACATTATATACATAATCATACACATACATAAGCACACACATATATATAATAATACACATACATAAGCACACACATATATAATCATACACATATATAAGCACACACACATATATATAATCATACACATACATAATCACATACAAATATATATAATCATACACATATATAAGCACACACACATATATAATCATACACATACAGAGAGCACACGCACGAAACACACATGGAACAGTGTGTAATTACCGTGAAGGCTAATCTACACTGCAGGCAATGTAGGTGAGGCTAGATGTTAATTACGGCCTCATTCTCAGCTAAGATGTCACCTCACCTTTCGTACGTATTAATGCATTATAATTATTCTATAAATAAAAGACCGAGTGCTCCAATGCTCCTTGGAACACTGGGCAGTGGTAACCTCCCAATGCTCATCCTGAACCAGTGTTGGACATTTCATGTTTCTGTGGCAGGGACTAGCTTGCCCATCGGATTCATTTACTGTTGTTTTCTCGCACGCTGGAGATCATTTTACTGCCTCTGCACGGATAATGATGATGGTGAGAATGGTATTCATGATGATGTATACACATACTCTTTGAGACTTGTCTCTCATTTAACTGTCTTCGCAATCATGCTGCGCTATGAATAGCAAGGGTGGCGTTCATCCAATTTCCACATCAGGATCAAGTAGGCAGGGACGCAGCGTGGGGAAGGCATGGGCTAGGCGTGGTGGGGGTGGTGGTGGCGTGCGACACCCAGCTCCCAGTGAAGTCGATCTTATAATCTTATTTTCAAGCCATGGCCAGCCACCACCACCTGCTCGATGTGTTTGGACAATTCCACGGAGACAAAATTACAGCACGGGATATAAAACCTAACCTTTGATCGGGCTGTTTATAGTTTAGGAATGATTATGCACAGCAGGTTGGTGCAATACATTTAGTGTCTCATATGACTGCATTGTTATTGTAATCCCATTACTATGGAATCGCCCTTACAGCAGACTGTAATATATTTTAGCTTAATCGAAAGCTCCATCCTAAATCTATACTCTACTGGCTGGGTGGTGCTGTCGTCAGAGGTCTTGACCCACGATCAGAGAAGGTTGCCAGTGGAAATCCTGGTCGGAGATCTACTCAACAACCCATCATGTCCATCATAGGACCGCTTTTGCCAGTACCAAAATATGAGAATAGGATTTCTCCTTTTTTCTGGCAACAAAACAGGTGTTAAGATATATTCTATATATATATAAATAAATAAATATGCCGTTTTCAAAATAAATTTATGCAAACCGACACACCTGATGATGACCGTTTGAGTTATGGTCGAAACGTCGTGAGAATTTTTTATTGTTTTATATATATTTTGTTATTTTGTTGTTTCTCTTCAACGTGACTTTACCGAAAAAACTAAGAATATGAATTACTGCAGTCACGAAAGCTTTAAATCAAAATTTAGGTGTTAAGATGTTAAAACACCTAACTTAAACCTTTTACAAGGGATCACATCTTCATTAACCACAATACTTGTGGTCAGAATGCAAACAGAAAACACTGATAATATATACATTGTCTTTGAATCTGATTGGTCCACACCAGAGACAGCTTTCTTTTGAGCTTAGTCTCAAACGGCGTCCTCTGGTCTAACACCGTTAGGGACTCGGCTCAAAAGAAAGCTGTCTCTGGTGTGGACCAATACGTTTCAAAGACAATGCCAATATATTATCAGAGTATGTTTTATTTTGCATTCTGACCACAAGTTTTGTGGTTAATGCAGCCATGATTCCTTGTAAAAGGTTTCAGTTTGGTGTTTTAACATCTCAACACCTGTTTTGTTGCCAGAAAAAATGGGAAAACCTATTCTCACAACCCATCATGTCCTGCGGCTCAATAAAATGAGTACCACTTCACATTCCCTATTGCTATACAAATACTGGAGGAAGGGCCGTTGCTATTGATGCCCCCAGGGTCTGGAATGCTATTGCCAATAAACTGCAACTTGAATCACTACCTATGAGATCTTCACTCTAAACTGCTCGAGAGGAGTTGTACACCCCTAGCTGCCACTGCTATTCAGTGGCCTAAAATAAAATAAAATTCTAGATTTTAAGCTTTCGTGACTGCAAGGATTCATACTCTTTGGTTTTTTCGGTAAAGTCATGTAGGTAAAATAAAATAAAATAAACGAAAACAACTAAATTAAATCACGACGTTTCGGAGGCAACACAAGCTTCCGTCTTCAGGTGGAACAGACACAGCAAAATTAGCTGTATCCAGTGAACAGCTCTGGGACACACGAGATTATATACAGGTTAAGGGGGGGGGGGAGGAGCCAGGAAGGGACGTGGGTGGGGGAGGGGGGCTAAGTTAAGCCGCCTTTTGTTATTCTGTAGGGGGTTCTGGGGGAGGCGGTGGTGTACTTGCACGTAAAACCACCTTTTGTTATGCTGCAGGGGGTTCGGGGGGAGGCGGTGGTGTACTTGCACGTAAAACCACCTTTTGTTATGCTGCAGGGGGTTCGGGGGGAGGGTGATGGCGTGCTGCACGAGAGCGAGTACAATCCTGGTAGAAACGGAAACGGCTTTATAATTATAAGCCAGCTAAAGTTTGACTTGGATGATGACATCTTTCCAAAAGTTGCTCAATTTAAAACCATCCTCTCGGTTGAAGTTGTGTCTATGTTTGTATATCTGGATGGCTTCATGGACAAATCTTTGGTAATAACCGGGATGTTTGCATAGTACTTTGGTATCGGAGAAAACAATGTCATGAGAACCCGCTGTGTTGAAACAATGATCAGCCACGACCGAAGAATTCGTTCTGCCGTGTTTCAAATCTGATTTGTGCTCGCAAATTCGGTCAGAAATATGTCGTTTCGTCTCCCCGATATAGCAGTCACCACAGGTATAACTCAATTTGTAAAACACCGGGTACTGTAAGTCAGGAATGACATCCTTTACGGATGGGATCAGATCACGGATTTTGTGTACTGTATTGAACCGGACCTGGATCTTGTGTTTGTTTATTCGCAAGCACAAATCAGATTTGAAACACAGCAGAACGAATTCTTCGGCCGTGGCTGATCATTGTTTCAACACAGCGGGTTCTCATGACATTATTTTCTCCGATACCAAAGTACTATGCAAACATCCTGGTTATTACCAAAGATTTGTCCATGAAGCCATCCAGATATACAAACATAGACACAACTTCAACCAAGAGGATGGTTTTAAATTGAGCAACTTTTGGAAAGATGTCATCAACCAAGTCAAACTTTAGCTGGCTTATAATTATACAGCCATTTACGTTTCTACCAGGATGGTGCTTGCTCTCGTGCAGCACGCCATCACCCTCCCCCCGAACCCCCTGCAGCATAACAAAAGGCGGCTTCACTTAGCCCCCCTCCCCACCCACGTCCCTTCCTGGCTCCTCCCCCCCCCCCCCTTAACCTGTATATAATCTCGTGTGTCCCAGAGCTGTCCACTGGATACAGCTAATTTTGCGTGTCTGTTCCACCTGAAGACGGAAGCTTGTGTTGCCTCCGAAACGTCGTGATTTAATTTAGTTGTTTTCATTTCTTTTATTTTATTTTACCTACGTGACTTTACCGAAAAAACCAAAGAGTATAAAATAAAATGTTTCGCGCTGGATGACCGCTGAAAAGTATGATCTGTGTTTTGATTCAGTGTGCTGATCTTAAAGGTGCATTGAAAATTTTTGATACTCCGACTGATGCTCCTGCTGTTGTGGAGTAACTCATGCAGCCAGCTATGGCTGCAGGGTTTGGTGGTACATGTTGTTTGTCGTTTATTGTGAAAATTCGGTCACAGTTCCTATGATTGTTGTTTTTGACTTGCCATCCCACAGGGATTTTTGCACACAGCGTTGGTGTACAGTGCTTTTTCTGCAATATTTTGCTGTCTTTTCTTGGAATTTCTGTTTGCACAGTCACATAGTCACTTTAAGATGTTTTCTTGTTCATGTTTTGTTTGTTGCGGTTGCACCCGATTCAAGAGCCGCATGGCTCACAGGGCTATACCAAATAAATGAAACTGAAAAACTGAAACTGAAAAAAACTGGCCTCTGGCACAGCAATGTGGAATTTCCACCACTGACTCTGGGCAGCCAATGGAGAGTAAGTGCTCTCCAATCTTCATTTGAGAGGGATACTCTTTAACTCGTTGTGACTTCAGCTTAATTGAAGGTTCCACTCTGAATCAGCTCACACCAATGATCTTGTTAATATTTTTTGCCTCCTTTGTGCTCATTGTTCCGTAGGTGGTTACTGTGTAACTGGAATGCACACACAGTGTACCAATAATGTGGGCTGCCAACCGGCCGGATATGTTGGGACGCTGCATGGATGGTACAAAATACTGATGAGCATCACGGATATCGTATCACTGTCTGGTGGAGGATCGCTCTGGGCTGAAAATTGGCCAAGGGAATATTTTTTGGTAAAGACTGTTGCTTAAATGCGATTCTTAAATATTGTAATAGTTTGAATGTTCGGTTAGTAACACTGAGTCTGTGCTTTCCAGTTGGCTGGATGAAAAGTGGGCTACATTTTGCCTAATCCTTGACCAGCTGGCTAAAAACGCAATGAACTAACCAACTAATAAACTAACTACTGTAACTAATTAACTAACTAACAACGGCCCAAGGGCCCCAATCGTCAAGCGGCCAGCAACAAACAGCAAAATGGAGTTGTGGTTAAGAGTTGACACGTGTCTTGATTGAGCAAGGCGATAGGAGGATTGGGGAAGAGACAATGGGATGGGGGTGGTTGTGGCTGTATGGAAAGTGGTGTTGTGAACCCCTCACTATGGGCCTTAACCTGTCGTAAGCGTGGGTTTCCTTGAGGTCTTCCCAATCTCTTCTCATTAACGAAACACTCCTGACAGAGGAATGGCACCATCTTCCTCTGGAAGAATCTTGAGACTCTATGAGGCTCTTACGAGATAAGCAAGGCACCGTTATTTATTTATCTGCCTACTTACGCTTAATTAAACACAAGCAAACTGCACTCGCGCAACAATTTAGGATCACAACATCACTGCTCATGAATGCACGTCTGCTTTTCACGGTAAACAGCAAAGGCGTCTGGGTAACGACGACTCGACGTCTGCGCCGCAGGCAGGGCTTGCTGCTCACAGCGCTGACCGCAGCCACGAACGACTCAGCCGACGCCATCGACCTCACAGCCGTTACCAAGGTCAGCGTGACCACAATCCAATGCCATCGCGCCTCTCTGCAACTCGTGCCTGGCTACTGGCAGGGTTGGCACCTCTGGGGTACAAAGATGAACAGGGCACATCACGGGAGGAGGAGGAAGATGCAGACTATCTCACAATGCCGAGAGAGAGAACTACACGTATAAGCATTGTCTCGAGTTGTGTCATGCAAAAGTTACCGCAGTGCACCAGCCTTGCTAGGCCTCCTTCAGTACATATTGACTCGATGTTATTTCATGAAACACCACTTCCCGTGACGGGTGGACTGACAGACGGGAAGACCGATTTCATTGTCATCGAGAAAGCAGTGGGATGCTCGAAAGCCGAGGACAGTATTCAGTGGCTGTCTCAGGGACAATGTTTATGCAGTTCGCCCTTGGAGTTGTGCAGCTGCCTGGTAATTTATCAGAATTATTCAAGAAATGTGGTGTGATGTAAATTTGATGTTAGAGAACACTATTTATCATTCAAAGGGAGATAAAAACCCCCAAAACCACAGTCTTAAAACAAACCCCGCATTTTAAAATCACTCTCGGCTCAATTGTTCGAGCACAGGGTCAAAGTGTCGACCCTGCGCAAACAATCTTAGGGTAGCGCTTGTGTCATTGGTAGCGCTGGCAAACTCTGTAGGACAAACAGCCCTAACTTGCCACGAGGTATACGTTGCAGTGCCCTTAGAGGGATAATGGGCTGAGTCATGTAAACATTAACGATGGTTCCTACATTGATGACCTCACGACTCCTTTGCAAGAGAGAGCGAATCTAAATGAGTTTATGCCTGATTAAACGTAGGATTCATTGCGAATATTATTTAAATACAGTAGTTTAATAAAGGACTGTATTATGGAAAAAAGGGAAATACATTTAAAATAATCTTCACCGTGACAGCGTCGAAGGCAAGAATAATTGAAAATGCCCTGAAGATGGAAATTAACTTTTTTTAATTTAAATACATAATTTACGTAAATTGGAAGTCTTGAGTGTACGCGTGTTTGCACGTAGGGAGCGGGAGTGTAACGGTGAGCGCGCTGTGCTACAAGCCCGGCAACACAAGTTCGTTCCCCGCTCACAGTGACGATTATCTAAATCGGTCCTGGGCCTCCCCTAGGTCGACTCATCCTCAAATTAGGACCTGGTGCAGTTTGTAAACACCGCCACTGGGGAGACAAAGGCGGCCGGGCGTTGTCCTGGCCACTCACCCCTTCGTGTGCCGTGGCGGCCTTCATAGGTGCTCGCTAACAACACTTGCCCCAGCAGCCCGTTAGGGGCTATACGGAGGATATTTGTCTTTGTATATGAACGTAAGCCACCGGTCTCAATGTCAGCTTCTCGAGCACCAGTTCCTCGAAATTCAAAAATACACGCAGCCACGGCCACAACCACGTCTGAGAAGCCACGAAGAACACACGTGACCCACCATCCATCCACCACAGTCCCCAGGCCACCAGCATTGCATGGCAGCAGCGGCAGCAGCACCGTCTCAAATTTCTAAATTGGCTCTGCCTGTGGTAGCTGTGGTTGCTCGCAAATAAAGAAACAATCGCACATTCCGATCAGGCCAGGTGGCACTTTGGCAGGGCATGTGATTCGGATTTAGAAGTTCACATTTTGGTTTGGGGATTGCATCAAGGTATGCAACGATGCATCATCGATGCATTGATTCCATTAAAACAAGTCCGACATTTCGTATGCTTCTCAAGAGCAATCGTGCGAGGTCGTGGAGGCTTGGGGAGACGGTCATCCAGCAGTGGATTAACCATGGAGGATGATGACATACACCAGCTTGTGCTTGTGATAATGTATTATGATTTATAAACATTGTGCTATCGTTAGTGAGTGAACAAAATACTTCAAAATGCACGCGAGCTGAAACAAATATAAGCGGTACAAACGAGATGTAGCTATTGATAAAAAAATAGAATTGGGAATTGAATGAAATCGAAACCTTGAATTGTGACAATCGAATTGCTTGTGGCGAGATGGGGCGGGGGGAAATCACTGAACGAGACGCTGCACTTCTGGAGTTGTTAAAATTAGTTCTGTTTACTCGCGGTCACCCTTTGGGGAGTCTGGCCCTTGCCATCATCTTCAGCCGCTCCCCACGGGAACTCGAACAATGGCAGTCAGTAACAATTCCCAGCGGTGGGTGACCCAGCTCATCCGACAGCACCGCCGTGCGACCGCCCACCTTCGCTGTGAGTCTCCGCTCCGGCACGCCACATTCAGTTGCTCTCGCGACAATCGTCACGCGCCTACTCCAGGCTACCAGCGACCCCGGAAAATATTCAATGGGAAATTAAGCGCCGAGCTGTCACCATGGCACGGTGATAAAAGTCGAGTGAGGCGTACATTATTTATAAAGGCGCGGCTAAGGATAGGGCGAGCCTCACGGACTCTTACACTGGCGCTCGGAGGCTGTCAAAGCCACGGCTCCCACCAACAGCTCCTATTTCTGTTGCGCGTGTTGCCGATACAATGATTGTGCGGCCCTCACTTGGAGACCACGATGCGAGCGGTAACTGTCCCCAGTGGAAAGGAACATTCTTGAGATTTTACAAATACGATATGGGGAGTGTGCGTGTGTCAAAGCGTGCTGTGGGGAGCGGTGGTGTAGCGCTTAGCGCACTGCGCTGGACACCCGACGACCCGAGTTTAATTCCCACTCGCGACCAATATCGGTGCCGATTATCTGAACCAGTCCTAGATCTCCCCTAGGTCAACTCAGCCTCAAATTAGTATCTGGTGCGATGTGTAAACATTGGAGACAAAGGCGGCCGGCGTGGAGTTGGCCACCCGCCCCTCGTGCGCCGCACCAGCCTTCATAGGTGATCGCTAACAGCACTTGCCCCACTATTCCCAGGCTAGACGGGGAGCTTTGTCAATGTCTTGTGTGTGCGTGCAGGAGAGCGGTGGTGCATTGGTTTGTGCAATGTGCTGCACTTCACATCCAGTGACGTGCCTTTGATTCACGGTCATGTCTCACCATCAGTGCACAGCGATGTTTTAACCGGTCCTGGGCCTCGACTAGGTCGACTCGGCCTTAAATTACTACTTCGCTTGGTGCAGTATGTAAACATCAGCATTGGGGAATCAACGGTGGCCATGTGTGGTGCTAGTCACACCACTTTCTTATGGGTCATGCAGACCCTAATAGGTGCTCACTAACAGCAGTTGCCTCAACAGTCTAAGAGCCTCTACGGAACATTTAGTTTTTACCTTTTAAATGGACTGGTGGTTCGGTACACCACACCGACGCGCTACAATTCCTAGCGACATGGGGATCGATTCCTGTCCAAGATGCACAATATCAGTGGCAAGCAGCATCCGTACCTGTCGTGATCCTCCGATAGGTCGACTCAGCCTAAAATAAGTATAAGGTGCAAAGGCGACCGAGTGGTGTGTTGGTCACACCTGCTTGCTCCAGTACAGCATGAAGGTTTCAGACCTATACGCATGGTGTTTAAGTGCTTTATTATATTGGTGTTCAAGTTACCTCTCACGTGTACAAATATTCAACACGGTTCATGGAATTGGACCAAGAATTACGAGTATGACAGACTGAGATAAAACTCAACACAGCCAGGAGGCACAGCGGTTATAAAGAAATCAACTCGCCTATTGGAAAATTGCGAGTTCAATACCCATCATTTTTCAGGGGCCATTAAAATGAATACCGCTTTGTTGTAATTGGTTACCCGATGCCAACGACTGCCTCCACCAAAGCAATGTGGAATTTCCACCACTGGCTCAATGCAGGTGGTGGAGATTCGTGTGACCCAACGCTCACTGGAGCATGGAGACGGGTTGACTTTTGTCACTCGTACATTATTCCCACTGTTTCACCGTGACGACGCGCGTGTTTTATTAACGAAGAGCAAACGGCATCGGCAGTGGCTCCTCTTTATAATAAAAGTGGCCTTCTTGAGCACGCGACTCAAAGCTGAAGGCACGGCTGGGACGCTGCTGAAGTGAACGCTCAGGCCAGATGTTTTCCTTGTTTGATCATTTAGCGAGCACTGAACCCCGGAGCCGTGACAACACAACGTCTTTGACTTTCCTTTCACCTCGGAATGTAAGGCAATAGGATCATTACCTCCCACTCCCAGCAGATTTGCAAAGCGAACAGAGGGAGAACGTTTCCTCTGTGCGATAGCAACGGCCCTTCCCATTAGTTCATATTTAACAGCGCCACACTCCTCATGGTGCGTGCACTGTTGGGCTTGCTCCAATTTAATGTGAGTGGAGGAGCAGTGGATACATGCTGTCAGCCAGATCTCAATACAGTATTACATGCTTTTGTAAACTGCAGTAATGGACGAATTGATGAAAGGCGTGGTCACAAACTGGATTGCATTGCTGTGCGTAGCTCTGAACTGTAGATGGCATGTATGCACCCACAAGCACACAGTGAGAGTAATCGTGAACATGTACAGAATGTGGGAGCCTCGAGCCCGGTGGCAGAGTGGTTCGAATGCTCGACTCGCAATCACAAAATTGCGAGATCACATTCTGGTTTGGGGCTGACTAAACCCAACATCCCTAAAATGTACAGAAAAGAAGGTTCTTTGATGGAAGCCAACATTAGTCTGTGTGGATGGACTGGCCCCAGCCATAGAATTGTGGAACTCTCACCGCTAGTTCTTCAATATTGTTTAAGATGAGCGCTGGCTCGTTCGAGAAGGGAGGCTGGCGGCGTGTTTTCGTGACCGTGTGCACAGCAAAGTGGAGAGGCGGTGCAGTGTTGGTGCATTGCTCTACAAAGCCGATTCCTGGCCACGGGCGACACGAGTGTGGAGTGATGCACCGGCCCTGGGCTCCCCTTCACCACTAACCCACACTCACCAGAGTGGTGAAGTATGGTCAACGAACCTTCATGACACAGCCTTAATCCAGCAGTGGACTAACAGAAAACAATGTATATTTGTATGTATCCGCATGTTACATAGCCAGACTTTCAACAGTAATGGTGATAATTGTGCATTGAGTGGGACATCGAGTACATCCTTACTGTGTATAAACCCAGGGCCATATCCTGCCATGAAGACCGTTCAAGGCAATGGGTGATGGTGTCAGGAATAGCAGCAGAGTGTAATGAAAATAGGCAGTACCTTTGTGAGAAAACTAAGCGCGCACAACACGTACAGTCCACAACGGGGGTGTACACACTTTGTAATTAGACATTTCTTCAAAGAAACGTGTTTTCGTTTAATCAGCAATTATATCCAAATCGTGCCATCAGCAGTGGCGAGGCGTGAAAAAAAATGTCGCCACGTGACTCGCTCGAGTTCGTGCCAGCAAACGGCGCGAGAGACGCCAGCGCAGAGGCGCGTCTCGAGTCTCGATGTCACTTCGGCGCCTCGAGTCTCGATGTCACTTCGGCGCCTCGAGTCTCGATGTCACTTCGGCGCCTCGAGTCTCGATGTCACTTCGGCGCCTCGAGTCTCGATGCCACTTCGGCGCCTCGAGTCTCGATGCCACTTCGGCTCCTCGAGTCTCGATGCCACTTCGGCGTCTCGAGTCTCAATGCCACTTCGGCTCCTCGAGTCTCGATGCCACTTCGGCGTGTCGAGTCTCGATGCCACTTCGGCGCCTCGAGTCTCGATGCCACTTCGGCGTGTCGAGTCTCGATGCCACTTCGGCGCCTCGAGCCTCGATGCCACTTCGGCGCCTCGAGCCTCGATGCCACTTCGGCGTCTCGAGTCTCGATGCCACTTCGGCGCCTCGAGTCTCGATGCCACTTCGGCGTCTCGAGCCTCGATGCCACTTCGGCGCCTCGAGTCTCGATGCCACTTCGGCGTCTCGAGCCTCGATGCCACTTCGGCTCCTCGAGTCTCGATGCCACTTCGGCGCCTCGAGTCTCGATGCCACTTCGGCGTCTCGAGTCTCGATGCCACTTCGGCGCCTCGAGTCTCGATGCCACTTCGGCGCCTCGAGTCTCGATGCCACTTCGGCGTCTCGAGTCTCGATGCCACTTCGGCGTGTCGAGTCTCGATGCCACTTCGGCGCCTCGAGTCTCGATGCCACTTCGGCGCCTCGAGTCTCGATGCCACTTCGGCTCCTCGAGTCTCGATGCCACTTCGGCGTCTCGAGTCTCGATGCCACTTCGGCTCCTCGAGTCTCGATGCCACTTCGGCGTCTCGAGTCTCGATGCCTCTTCGGCGCCTCGAGTCTCGATGCCACTTCGGCGCCTCGAGTCTCGATGCCACTTCGGCGCCTCGAGTCTCGATGCCACTTCGGCGTCTCGAGTCTCGATGCCACTTCGGCTCCTCGAGTCTCGATGCCTCTTCGGCGCCTCGAGTCTCGATGCCACTTCGGCGCCTCGAGTCTCGATGCCACTTCGGCGTGTCGAGTCTCGATGCCACTTCGGCGTGTCGAGTCTCGATGCCACTTCGGCGCCTCGAGTCTCGATGCCACTTCAGCGTGTCGAGTCTCGATGCCACTTCGGCGCCTCGTGTCCAGCATCGGACAACGAACGACGCTTGGGCGCAACTTTCGCCGCTGTGGCCTTGCGCGGTCACCCTCCATTGTCTGCGATGCGTGGATGACGACTCGTGTGAAATCCCAACTCCCCCATGCTTCTTCGCCTTGTCCAAAGAAAACAAAAAAAACCCGTATAGCCTTCACATCATTTTGTGGAAAGTGCTGCGAGCGAGTAGCACATATGAAGGCCGGTACGGCACACACGAGGGGGGTGGGCGGCCAGCACCACGCCCGGCCGCCTTTGTCTCCCTCGTGGCGATGTTTACACACCGCACCAGGCACTCGATTGAGGCCGAGTCTGGACAGGGGAGACCCAGGACCGGTTCAGATAATCGCCACCGGTGTTGACCCGTGAGCGAGTGGGTGTTGCGGGTTCGGTGTGCTGACCGTGACGGCATCGCGACAGCAGCGGAGCTTCGTCTCACATTGCCCCAGGAGGGCCCCAGAGGACCCCAGAGGACCCCGACTGTGGGCCACAGTAGCGAGCTGCCGCCCTCTACCGTCAGAATTGTGCCCAACACGCAACCCACAGGACCCAGGGCTGTTCAAATCCGCATTGAGCATGTCCGATAGCCGCATGGGGGGGGGGGTGGGGGGTACCCCCCGGTTAGAACAAACTCGCTCGCACACAGATCAACGTCCAGCAGAGCAACGGGCCAGGTGAACAACAACAACAAAAACGGGCCAGGTGAACAACAACAAGAACGGGCCAGGTGAACAACAACGGGCCAGGTGAACGGGCCAGGTGAACACAACAATAACGGGCCAGGTGAACAACGGGCCAGGTAAACAACAACAGGCCAGGCGTGTGACCTTGGTGGAGGAGAAGGGGGAAGGGGACGCCGTTTCGCTGCCACCTCGTGCCGAGGCGCGGGGGGGGCGGGGGGCGGAGTCTCAAATCTCCTCCACCCCCCGGCCCCCCCCAGCAGCAACAACAACTGGGCTTCACCACAGACCCCTGACCCCCCAGCAACAACAACTGGGCTTCATCACAGATCCCTGACCCCCAGCAACAACTGGGCTTCATCACAGATCCCTGACCCCCCAACAACAACAACAACAATTGGGTTTCACCACAGACCCCTGACCCCCCAGCAACAACAACAATTGGGCTTCATCACAGACCCCTGACCCCCCAGCAACAACAACAATTGGGCTTCATCACAGACCCCTGACCCCCCAGCAACAACAACAACAACAACTGGGCTTCATCACAGATCCCTGACCCCCAGCAACAACAACAACAATTGGGCTTCATCACAGACCCCTGACCCCCCAGCAACAACAACAATAGGGCTTCACCACAGACCCCTGACCCCCCAGCAACAACAACAATTGGGCTTCACCACAGACCCCTGACCCCCCAGCAACAACAATAATTGGGCTCCATCACAGACCCCTGACCCCCCAGCAACAACAACAACACAATTGGGCTTCACCACAGACCCCTGACCCCCCAGCAACAACAATTGAGCTTCATCACTGACCCCTGACCCCCCAGCAACAACAACGAGGGCTTCATTACAGACTCACGGGTGGTGGTGGGGTAAGGTGTGGGTGCGCCCACCTATTCCAAATACAATTCCAATGGAAACGGTTACCGGTTTAGCGGTTACCATTTAGCAGAATCGTAATAGGAATACAACGTCCCAGGTTACAATACTGTGCAGTAATTCCATGCTTGATTGTTTTGGTTATGTTAAAATTAAACTCAATGCGCTTTATTATTAACAATTCAAGTTGTGTTATTTGGGTCTTTCGGTAAAGTCACGTAGATAGGTTCAAAGAAATTAACAAAAAACAACAAAAACAGGAATATGAATTCCTGCAATCACGAAAGCTTTCAGTCAAGATTAGTTGTGTTACTTTTAACGATAATTTGATTTAGTGAAATTACACAGCTTAGCAGCATGGGACCTGTTTCAGGCCCATCCAATTAATTAAGCACCCACACACATGCTCCTGGGACCATTTGCGATCATAACAATAGATCCCCCCTGTCCAGAAAGGTCTCAACCCACCTGGAGACGGAATTTCAGGAGTTCCGCTTGTCATGTTTAGAGCAAGAGAGACTGAAATGATAAGATGGTGACAGGGGTGCCAGTCTACTGAATACAAACGTTAAACAATATAGTTCGTCTTCAAATGTGGCCGAATGCCTAAATGATGTATGTGGTATTCTAATGAATAGTAAGTCGTATGATTATGTCCACCGCTAGTTGTACGGCAGTGCCAATGACAGAGCTGGGGAGGGTATTATTTGACTTGTCCTTTCACCGACTTACTCAAGGAAAGCTAAACACCGCACAACTACACAAGCGTGTGGATCAAGCAGAGGGGCTCAAGAGAAAGATGTTCGCTGCATCATGCAATCCATGTCCCTCTCGTCTTATGAGTGCCATACGACAGTACAATGTTGTACAGAATGTCAGTCAAATTGCAGCAACAAAACAGGCCTCTAAAATCAGGCTCTGAGAGCCAATACACGCACTTATGGACAGGTTTTACGCAGCAACAAAGATCATCTTTGAATTGTATTTTTATATATATAAACTTAACAGCAGCAAGTTTCAATTCACATGCACAGCTTGGTATTGTTGCATTAACCTCTGTTCTACATCTGGGCCTAGGACCATGTCTCGTTAACTAGGCCATTACTGGAATGACGACATTGAAATGTGAAAAACATCACAACCGCGAGCAGCAATGAGAGTTGCGTCATTTTAGAATGTTGGCCTCGTGTTTACAATTATCCATTGGAGCTTAAGTCAAAATGTTTTTATTGCCTTTATTATGACAAATCCCACGATATGCGAATATTTTCGTTGAAGGCTTTGGTTCTGCTATGAACAAGATTTTTTGTAATATTACATTTTTATTTTCTCTCGTACTTGGACAAAACACAGCAGCCTCTACTTGAGGAGTAGGCAAGGTAGAAAGACACGAAGTGTTGGAATAGTTTTACTTTATGGTTTCTAGTTACAGATGACCAGAGATTCGAGGACTCGGTGTAACCTAATCCTGTATTTGGCATTTCCAAAACACAGTCGAGCACAGTACTCTCTATTAATTCCATGCATACTTCATATTATCATAGGCTGATTTACCCTATGACTATTCAAGCATCATCTATTTGAATTAGTTGCTACTATCTTCATAATAAACACAAACTGTCCACGATTCTTTCCTTTTTTGAATCATTTAGGAATAACTTTTGGAAAATTTAATCCTAAGACATGATCCATGAGTACATGATAAACAATAGTACTCTTCTTCACACTCACACACTGGAGGCAGTGGTATTATGGGATTACTGGGACCCGATTTGAACATACCTGTCAACCCATTATCAGTGCCCGACCTTATTACAGAACAATTCAGACCTTATTGGTCACCCCATGCCCTTATAAATCTCAACGTTCATCCTACCAAGTCCCATCACAAGGGAGAAACACAAACTAAATAGACAAAATAAAAAACAAATTTCCGTATTGAAATGGCTGTACGTCATATGGGCCTGAAAATTCAATTTCCTTGTATAGGAATATGGGTAAACCGTATGGGTTGACAGCTGTGCTTTAGGAACCATATTTTTTTTGTTTTACCAACACCGGGAGATGTGGTAGGGCTATCATGATTTAATGCGACAAATGTCATAGATGTTCTAAGGTGCCGAACACCACCACATCACGACTTTACCACAAGCACTGTAAATAACCCATCCAGTCTTCTTCGTGTAAAATTCACACGATAGTTGGATTACATAAATATGCACACTTTTTCACCATTTTGGAGGAAGCCAACAGTGGTTGTGACCTCCGCTAAAGGAATGTGGGATTTCCACCACTGGCTTTGGACCACCAATGAAGGCGGGTGCTCCCCAATCTTCTTTGGAGAAGGGAGACACGGACTTTTAAAATGTTATTCAACTATTAGAATACACTATTATTTAGAAATGACACTGCTTCATTATTACTCAATATATTAATATTATCATTACCATGATAGATGTGTATATATACATTGCAGCATGAGAAAACATTGAGTGACATTAGATCGATTGAAGTGTATATCAATCGAGCCTTGCTCTCAATCTTCACACAGAAACACAGAGATACACACAGACACGCACCCGTGACTCGCCGTTGAAAGGATGCCAGTTACAACCCTGGTCAAGCGTCAATTCATCCCATCATCCTTTCTGGGTTTATAGAGTACCATTTCACGGGAACCAACGGCGCTGACGCTATGGGGACTGGCCCTCGCGGGAGGATTGAGGAACTTCCATCGTTGGCTCAAAACTGCCAAACAAGAGAACGTCACCACCAACCACTCGTTTGGAGTGTGGAAACATCGTCACCATTTATCTTGCCGTTCAATATTATATATATATATATTTCTGATCAAGTCCTAGCTGCCGGCCTTGCCGCTGGCTTGTCCGTTGTGCCGAGACATCTGCGGCACGGCAGTTCGGCCGCTCGAGCCGTACAGCCCCAGATTCTTTGCCGCCGCCGACTTGCGCGGCGTCTTGGCGCTGGGGAACGGATTGAACGCCGGCGCCCGTGGCCCCGCCGCCGAGCCGGGTCGCCCCTCGCTCGCGTCCGAGCTGCCGCGCGACTCCACTGAGCGGGCACTCGCGGCCGACGACGTCGAACTCGTGCGGGACTTGGGCCGCCTCTCGTCTCCATCCCCGAACACGGGCCGCGAGATGCCTCCTTCCGCCACGGGGCGCTCGTCCGGGACCGCGACCGCCGCCGCCACCGCCGCAGAGCTTTTACCCGAAGACCGAGCATCCTTTGCACTCGCAGCACTCGCCGCACCCGAGCCGTCCGAAGCAGTCTCCCCGCGTCCACGCGGCCGCAACGCGAGCTCCTTGGGCTGGGCAATGTCCGGGTTCGCCGGCTTCTCCGAAGCGTCGATGCCGTAGCCGCCGCAGCCACTGGATGACGGCGAGACGGTGCTGGTGGAGCCGCCCTCGGAGGGCTCCCCGGTCACTCCGTCGGAGCGGTGGGGTCCCTCGTCCCCAGCGCTCCCCAAAGTGCCGGTGGAGCCGGCGTCGGAGCCGGCGTCGGAGCCGGAGCCGACGTCGGGGCGGGTGTCACCGCGCGGCTTGCGACCGTGCGGTGGGGGTTCGTGCTCGCCCGCTCCGTCAGGGATGTCCGGCTTGCAGTGGGAGCCTGCGCCGGCACGGGGGGAGACGTGCCGTTTGTTTGGCTTCACCGCCAAAGCACGAGCGAGCACCTGGCCAACACCTCCCATGCACGTGAAGGAGATGAGGGTGCCCGACTCGGTTTAGGAAGGTCGCGAGTTCCAATCCTGGCCAGGGGCTGACTCGGCCTATTATTGCTCCGGGGTATATAAAGTTGGTACCAGTTTGAGCATAGTCAACAATGGGTGACTAAGCAGAGACTGCTCACACCCTCGCCCATCACCCATCACCCCTCGCACCCATGACAATGTGGAATTTCTGCCAATAGATCTAGGCTAAGATTCCACTCTTGCTGAGGTGTTCTGTATATAAGTCAAACATCAAATTGCCTCCCTGATAAAACAAGGGTGTAGCAGTATTCTAAACTAAACTTTTAATTTACCAGGTAAGGCTCACCGAGCTATAAAGCTCTTTTTCAGAAGCAACCTGGCCACAAATGATAGCTCAACGAACTGGCTTATCATCATGTGGAAATTTATATCACCCAAATGTGGAGGGAAAAACTGGAGGACCCGGAGAAAAATCCATGCGCCCACAGGAAGAGAGACATGCAAACTCAAAATATACAGGCGTCAGGGTCGGGATCGAACCCATGACCTCCTGCATACCACGCGAGGTAGTTAACATCTTGCCACCCGGCGGAAATTCGATATTGCTATGGTGGGGGCCGGTCTATCCGTACACGGCCACGTACAAAAATACACACACGCGTGACTGTACACACGGATAGAATATCTTTACCTCTCCACGACCAGCATAACAAAAACAACATTGACCAGGATTTGAGCTCGGGACCCCGGCACCTGAAGCAAACACGGCCATTACGAGCCCTAGCAGAGTCCCATGACACGTGAGGTCATCGTCACCTGGGGCGCTGTCGCTGCTGCTCCTGCGGCTGCGTCCGCCCGTGCTGCGCTTGGCGGTGGCGCACTCCACCACCCCATCGCGCACCACCGTGCAGTTCCTCTCGCAGGCCTTGCGCTGCAGCTGCTTGCTCAGCATCAGGTGGTTGAGCACAGGTGGGGGCTCCATGCTGGGCCCCGACAGTAGCATGGGCCTAGGCTCTGCAAAGACAAAGATCCCTCCTATAGCCTGAACAAACTTTTGGGTCAAGTGCTGTTAGCGAGCGCCTACGAAGGCCAGCACGGCGCATGAGGGGGTGGGGGTTGCCAGCACCACGCCCGGCTGCTTTTCTCTCCCTAGTGGCAATGTTTACACCCGACCAGGTACTCTTTTGAGGCCGAGTCGATTTAGGGGAGGCCCAGGACCGGTTCAGATAATCGTCACTGGTGTTGGCCTTAAGCAGGAATCGAACTCGGGTGGCAGGTTTGTAGTGTGGCATGCTAACCGCTCCCCACTAGGCTCTGCACACGCACGCACACAGAGGTATAAATGCCGACAGGTGGCCAGGTTGACAGGCAGACCAAGAGTCAAACGATCGACCTGACGGACAACGTAGAGGAGGACGCACCTGTACGAGGGCACACCAGGTGCGTCTGCAGCCTCTGCCGGTGACGGATGCGCCCGTACTGGCGCGTTAGAGCCTGGATGTCGGTGCTCATGCGCTCCATCATCATGCTGTTGAGCGCTGCCTGGTGCTCGTGTGCGGCCGTGCGGCCCGAGCCCACGGCCCCCGGGCTCGCCTCGGCTACGCTGCGGCCACGGCCGCCCCCACCACCACCGCCGCCCTCCTCCCCGGCGTGTTCTACGTCACAGGGAGGGGAAGTCGTTACAGCATCGCCAGCATCGACGTCATCGTTATCGCTACCCTTCATCGTCATCGCTACCCTTCATCGTCACCACCACCGTCATTGTCAGTATCGTTGTCGTCCACACCACCAGGATTATCGTCATCACAACCATCATCGTCAGCATCGTCGTCATCACTGTCATTGTCAATATCATCGTCAATATCGTCGTCAATATCGTCGTCGTCAGCATCACCACCGGCATCGTCAGCATCACTGTTATTGTCAACATTGAGGTGATCTCCACTCTCAGCATTGTAATTCGTTCCCATTGTCGGCACCATCAACGAGTGTCAGTATCATCTTTTTAATCTGCATCAGTGACGTCATGCACATGATCATCGTTAATTGTTATAAAATGTAATCATCAGGCTCATATACAACATGATATCTAATCATATACATTATCAGGTTCATCTTAGTATAAATATAACGAGCATAATTTCATGAATATCATCATTTACATAACACTCTTCATCACTGTAACTAATTCAATAAAAAATATCTCACTATCCTGAAGACCAATATACACATCCCTGTGATATTCATCAGCGACCTCGTCATCACATCACCAGTGTAACTGTATGCTTGCCAGAATGATAAAATATCATAAAGAGATCTACAGTCATATTTTTCATAGGCAAGTGCCCAGATGTTGCCTATCAACTCGCTTGTCATTCAAACCGAGGATCTTGGTGTTTGGATGTCAGTGTGGCTTATAGCATTGGCTAAGAGGTCAGAGGTTGAGTCAGCTCCTCCTTCCTGGGTCGACAAAATCATTCCCGCTTTTTAGGAAGTCAACAGTGGGTGTTCTCTAAACATATTGGCACCAAGCAGAGGACTGTGAATGCCACTTCTGGCTCAGGATCACTCACAGACGAACACCACCACCCCACTGCTCGTGTGAGTGGAGACACCACACAGTCATCCGTAGACAACAGCTCTTTAGTGGATGCTGCTGGAATGCACTGCATTCCCGGTTGTTTGCATGCCTTTCCCGTGAAGTGCGGCCTCTCGTACACTTAAACCAATCGGGACTGTGGGATGCTTTTGGCCGATGTGAAGACTACGGTCCCTGTACCGTAATCAAAACATCTCTGCAATTTAAATGCAAGCCGGTGTGCCCCAATTTGTCATGGCGAGTGTTCACACTCGCAGCCGCCTCACTCGAGTCCACAGCAAGACGCTGATCGGATTCGACCTGAAATTCAGTATTTCACTCCTGACCTGTACCTCGCCGCCCGAGCCACTCAGCAGTGGCTCTCACCGCCAGCCACTCGGCCACGTCCCTCCCCATCGTCACCATCGTCACAGCCGTCAGCTCGAGCGGTATCGCCCCTACCTCTGAGGCTCGGGACGTGCGGCCGCTGTGTCCCTACCTGCCAGAGGCCCCCCAAGGGGCCCAGGCAGGTGACCGGGACGGCGGCGGTGTCGTCGTCCTCCAGCTCCAGGTCGTCGTCGCTGTCGCGGTCCCGGCTCCCCAGCACCGGCACGCTGCACGAACCGCAACGCAACGCACGCTTCACTCACCAGAACGCACGCGCAAAGTGTATCGGCAGAGAGACTCCATGAGGCCACGGACCCAGACACATCACCGCTTGTGAACGATGTGGTAGCCATTTGAAATTAGTAAAGTTAAGAAATGATGTACTATTATTAGCCACATCGATACTACTTAAGAATTTGCTACCTTAGGTGGGAGCAATTTCCGCTCTGGCCCATGAACTAATGTGACAGCATCTCAAGATGCTATCCAGAAACGATGGGCGTGTTTATTTTGTAGAGGCACTCCGGCAAAGGCCCAGGTGAACGAGAAGGCCATGAGCATAGACTTGAATAGAGGCAGGAAGGCAACAGCACCGATGGCCGAGGGAAGGGAGTTCCAGACGATGGGGTAGAGGGGGGCAGCAGAGGAGCGACCCATGCCCACACAAGAAGCCATGCACAAGCACGCACACCCATCACACAAAGGTAAAAAACAATTAAATGTTATCGGCCAGTGTTTCTCAAACTCCATTCCTCGCGAGCCCCCATGGTGCGGCGTTACAGTGTAGTGGCTCCAACTGCACACACACACACGTGTGTGTGCACAGACACGTGTGTGTGCACAGACACGTGTGTGCACAGACACGTGTGTGCACAGACACGTGTGTGCACAGACACGTGTGTGCACAGACACGTGTGTGCACAGACACGTGTGTGCACAGACACGCGGCCACGGTGCTGTAGCAGCGTACCCGTGTGCGCCGTGAGGCTTCACGTGGGCCTGGAAGGGCGTGATGTTGTAGGTGTACTTCTCTCGAAGCTCCACCAGCTGGGGGAACGGAAACGGAGCCATGGAGTACACCGTCTGCGTATGACGGAGACAGGGCCAGGTGTTCAACCGGGAGCAACGTTAGAACCACCTTCGTCACATCGAGCGAAGCAATACAGAGACACCTATGAGACAATGGCACCGCTTCATCAACCGTCGACTACAAGTTCATGTCAGTGATATACAGAAGAAATTGGCTTATATTCGGAAGAGATCAATCAACTAATTGTTTTGACTGCTATGCACAGAAAGTGCACCACCCCCGATTCTGTGGATTGCTTAAAAGGATCATGGAATGAGATCTCAGAATGAGTTTTGAGAAATCGACTCTTTGTGGATCATTCTCAACAAACACCCACCAACGACACAATGAATCCGTTCAGAATTATAAACGTCATCGCCCCACTACTCGAGAAATCTTGCCCGCTTGCAAGACCGGATGCAGTCGCATTGTGCCACATAAGGACAGCTGCCACTGGGGTCGCCCTTTTAAATAACGCGTTTGAGTCCCGATGCGATCCGCTTTATCGAGTGCGGAGTGCTCCGGGCCCCCCGCGTGTAGAGGTGGGCGCCCTGCCGCCGGCGCGAGCGTCGTCCCCACCTGCATGAGCTCTTTGCAGTCGACGAGGTTCTTCTCGAGCATCTCCTGCGTGAGCTGGCCCATGGCGCTGTAGAACTCGTCCGCACTGCGGCAGTGCTCGATCCGCCTGGGCACCACACGCGCAGGGGGTGGGGGAACCGCTTCCTTACCGAGGCCCAAACACGGCTTCCAAATATGTTTGGTGGTGGGCCACACAAACCCCAGCGTAATCCAATAATAATAATAATGTGAGCAATGGTTAGGGCTTACATTGACGGCACTAAAATTTGAAAAACCAAGGTTGCAAAGTCAGAAATATTCCCCTCTAGTACCCAATCGGTGTAGCTAAGATGCTCGGGCCCATATCCAGTCCACAAGGCGTAGGTTCCAAACCCCCTTTTTGTAAAGGTCTCTGTCAAGACACGACGATATGAGCCCTCCATGTACCGTAGCGGCTTGAACACGGCGAGGCACCGGATCCCGAGATGACCCCACGACCCCGCGACCCCTCGCCTGCCCATCGCTTACTCTCCAAGCTTGGCCCAGATGGCGAGGGCCACGCGCAGGATGACCTCGGAACCCTCGAAGAAGAGAGAGTCCCAGATGCGCAGCACGGCTGCCTTGGGCAGGCACGTGGCAAACAGCGTGAGGAACCACTGCATGGTGAACACGTTGGTGAGCGGCGGTTCGTAGCTGCCTGCACGCACGCATACACGAAGTCCGTTAGGAAAGCTCCGTCAGTCAAGGTTTTTCTTGCGTATCCAAACACATTCTCCTTCTGGTTATTTCCTGAAGCACCTACACTTCGATATGCCCTCCCATTGTCTATTTTCCCTAAGCTCTTGTAATATTAATAATGATTTCAACTTATAACGCGCACAATATTCGCACAATCTTGAAGAGATAGAACAACTCAGAGGTGCGAGGAAGCAGATCAGTGGGAAGCAGCAGCCAAGCTCTACGGTCCGCTGTATATTATGATGTTTCAGTCACTTAATACATCCAATTTAACTACCGGTTTAGATATTAATTACTGATGCCCCCACATACTACCACGACCACCCCACGTGACCCCCACCTGTCCCTCCGGTGTCGCGGTTAGCCGCACGCTGCAGGCCGTCCAGGTGCAGCGAGAGGTCGGGCAGACGCAGACGCAGCAGGTCTCGGAAGACGGCCATCTCCACGGACAACGAGCGCAGGTTGTTGGCGAAATAGCTGTCGGGCAGCACCTTGTCGATCAAGTAAATCATCACCTGACCAGCGGAGCAGCAGCCAGGGGGCAGCACACGCCACGCCGAGTGAGCACAGGAGCCGTGGTGGAAACACAAGTGGGGCGGGAACTACAGGGGGCAGCAGTGAGGAAGCAAGGAAGGCTGAGATGAACAAGGGGGCGGGGGAGATGATGGAGGTGGCAGCACTGAAAGAGGGTGGGGCAGCGAAATCAACGAAGGAGGAGGTGGTGGTGAAGAGGGTGGCATGACAATGGGGTGGCAGAGAAGCGGGTGGTAGTGAAAGGGGAAGCAATGGAGGGAGTGACCAAAGCAGGAAGGTGCAGGGATAATGTAGGAACTGGGAAAAGTCAGATAATTATAATTGGGTAAAATGGGATAAACAGAAAGGTGTGGAAAGAAAAATATTAAAGGTAAATTGTGTTGCCAAGTGCTTGAGAAGGCAATCACCAGGCAAAACGATTTGTTGTTGTTTATATTGCAGGGAAAAAAAACATGTAGATTCACCTGTTGCAGATTTCGCTGCCTTATTGCGATCTTACAATCCATACATTATACAAGTCGGGTCCCACATTGTCTGTAGGCATGGCAGTACAGTGGGAGATGGTGGAAACTCACCAAGCCAAAATTACCATTAAAATCAGCTCCGAAGGATAACACAGCCAGGAAGCAGGAAGCCGAGAGACATCCGCTCAGCAGGGACACTTCACACAAGTTACACGCGGACACACCTCAACAACAACTGACATTCGCCACCAAGTGGCGGTGACGTCACCACGGCGCTTGTGCCAGGCTAGGTGCACCTTGAGGCCACGTAACGTGATGAAGGCTCACTAACAGACCCAGGTGCTATGGATCGACTGGCTGAGATCACTGGCGTCTAATTTCAAGTCCAGCAGTGGAAACTCCACATTCCAATGGCTGGAGCCAAAATAAACATAGGATTTTATTACCTCTTTTTCTGAATATAAATGACAAAAGGCTGATTGTTCGCTAACTGACGGCACCTGCCGAGGAGACTACGGCCCTAGAGGGGAGGGGCCCATGCCAGCTCCATATTCCTATCTTGGCCCAGGGCTATATTCCCGGATTTGGATAAAGTCTAAATAGACATGTGAGCAATAATACCTCTGCAGATTTTTTAAAGACTTTCTTCAGCCTAGGGGCCTTCTGTAGGTAGCACTGTTTCCCAGCAGTACTGTACTTACAGTGCGTAACAAAGCGAACCAAGATCCCTGTACAACACCACGAGAGCGAGTCACGTCACGTGTCCTCCTCCAACTCTCATCTCCAGCCCTAGGGGTGAAACCCACAACACGGTAACGACGAGGGAGGCTCAGGCCCGTGGTGGTGGTGGTGGTAGGGGGCACCTTGAGCGCCTCGCCCTCGTCCCCCTCGGTGACCTCCAGCACGAGTGCGGCCAGCACGTTGAAGCCCTGGCAGTAGCCCACGGCCTTGTTCCAGCGAGCGTACGCGAGCAGCACGCGCTTCAGCACCACGCGGTCACCCTCGGCCTCGCGCCCGCAGTACGCGCTGCAGCCCGTGCGATGCAGGTCCTGCAGTGGCAGACGCAGCAGGGGTGGCAGCAGGAGGAGCGGCAGCAGCAGGAGCAGCGGGGGTGGCCGTGCTAGGCGTGAACAAATTAAGGAAATGCCCAGGGCCTCAAATAGCTCGGTTTAGGATGGGGGGGGGGGGTTCATGGATTCATGAAAATACAAGGGTGGATGAAACGCTAGCTAGAGTTAAAAGGCTGATGGACATTACAATCTAATAAACATAACATGCGAATTCGTCTTTCCTATCCCTATCTCGTCTGTATAGCTCATCTCATTAAACTCCATCTGTGTCTTTTGTCTACATTGCTCTCATTTCACTACTTCTGTCTCATTTACATATATCTTTTCTCATCTCCCTACAGCTCAATCTTTTGTATACATTTTCTCATCTCCCTACATCTTTATATTTGGTCTACATCTCTTCTGTCATCTCGCCAGGAGTAAAACAGAAAAAGAAAATGGGTGCTCCCAATAGGTCCCAGAGGAGGGTTGAGGGTGAGCGCTTGTTTCTTGAATAGACAGTGAGTTCCGGACCTTTACAATCTGCGCGCCCATCGATTCATCGTCGGGGTTGCTGCGATCGTTGAATGCGAAACGTAGCGTCTTCTCCCAGTCGATGGCGTTGCTCTCCAGATACTGGTCAGCCAGAGTGAGCCACACCTGTATAACAGGACCAGAGTGAGCCACACCAGTAACAGGGCTGGAGTGAGACACCTGTAACAGAGCTTTCCGATCAGAACCACCGCATCTCACCCACTAGCAGTCAGCCCAGACAACAACAAACACTCGAGAACCACACCAGCAGATCTCCGTTCCGTGTTTCCACATTTAAACAAACGTATGTGTTGAGTCCATCGAAATCAAGGTCCAAATTTTCCACATTTCAAAAAAACACCTGCAAATTATTCCGTTGGGCTCACACGGCAGGAAAATCGCCCCCTGCTGTGAAACCACCGCAAACCGCGTCGGAATCACAGCACGGGCGCGATGGTCGCGAATAGCAAACGTGGTCCCAGAGCCCAGACGCGTAGGAGTGCCTCTCACCCTCCTGCGCCAGTCCTTGCAAATGCCAGTAGGTAGACGGGCCACTGCCTTGAGAGCATCGTACCACTGTGGGACACGGGACAACGTTCCATTGAATCATCATCGTCGTCGTCACTATCATCATAACATCAACATAATCATCACCACCGTCCTCAACATGAGTATCATTTTCAACATCAACATTATGGATATCATCGTAACCATCATCAATATCAAGGTGAATAACATTAACATCACCGTCATAATCATCGCTGTCAACGTAATCATCGTCATCATCATCCACTGCTGGTTGCAAGCCTTCCTGTGCCATCACAATCCCCTCAAGGTCTGGTGGGGGAGGGTGGCATGGTGCATCACCACACGCTTATTAAAATAATTATTATGCATCGATTGGAGGCTCATTAGATCTAATTCGTCATCGTTGGCTGTCACGTTTATAGTGGAAAGTGCTGTAATTAAGAAGCACCTGCAGTTCATGTAAACATATGTTAGTTGGCCCCAGCAACGGACGGCAGTATTTCCCAAGTGGACAAACAAACGTTCCCACGGGCCACAACAGAACACCGAACTTTCACTCCCAGCACTTACAAAGCAAATCCCTGGTCCATGACCACAGCAACGGTCCAACAGCACAGCAACACATCCGGGCTGCCAACAGCATCGGGATGAGGCTCTATGGGACTTACCGCTCCGTCACATTTAATTGCATTCCCTCATCTCCCAACAGATTTTAACCGTGACGGCTGCTGCCCGTCGTTTTACTTTGTTTGCCCAATGCTCGTTCTAAATCATGATTGGGTAAAACTTAATTGAAAATGCCAATCAAGTGCGATATTGTTGGGCATTAATCGGCAAATTAATTGCATTAAATAAATGTGGAAATAATGCTGTCGCAGTGTCATGGTTAGCACAGAGGTCGCTGGTTGGATCTCACAGCGGAGGTTTTTTTTTTAATGCTCCCAGCCTCTGTCCACCAATCAGCACCCCACAGCTAATGGATCGGCAGATCGTGTGTGGTGGGGTAAATTGTGGGTACTCCCACCTCTTCAAAGATGTGTGGCCAGCGTGAAATAGGAGGTAAAATATCCTCTTGTGGTGCTAACAGAGTTTCCTCAAGCGGAGGAGGCCTTTCCGTCAGCGGTGGCATGAGGAAGAAATTTCAGGGCTGCACCTCTAACTTTTGAAATGTAAAAATAATTGTATTTAATCCCAAAGAAGACGAATCTGATCAGAGGGCACTGCGATGTGAGCACTTGTCTCACGATCAGAAGCTTAACGAGTTCAAACCCTGGTCGAGGGCCAACTCAGCCAATCATCCAGCTTTGATAAAAACGAGTACCACTTTGTGGAAGTTTGAGGAGGTTATTCAAAAGATCGGACCGCCCCCTTCCATTAGGAATGTGGAATTTCCACCACTGCCTCAAGGTATGCAATGCACGTTCTTGCTGCCTCATGGCTAATGTTCGGGTGCCGGTTTGAAATCCTGCATTACAATGCAGCTCCCTAAGCCACATTGCGGCCACTCAGACCCAACTTGGCGTGTCCTCGAAAGAAGGTAGGTGGATATACCTCGTCCCGCACAGAACCGTTACTTCTTGAGAAGACGCAGACAAATTGAGCAAAGAAATGTATTATTTTGCTTCTAAACCACATTCCTGGAAATCAAAACAAGCGACGATAAGCGGTCGTCATCTGCATCTCCCCGCTGCGCCGAAACGCCACGCAGTGACAGTTTGGTACTCTACAGTAAACTACTGTACCACTGGAGTGTGCGCTCCACAATTTGACTGTGATTCTCAGTGGCTTCAGTAGCATATCTTATCCCCCGTCTTTTACATTACATTTCTCATATATAATATTTATATACAATTGTATCGATATTAGCCTGCTTTTTTCGCAGGCGCTCTGCATAACACATGCCGACAGATCGCTGGGCGTCTTAGAATGGCAGCTTCTTAAAGCCAAGTGGACAACCTCCTCCAGAAACATGAAGCACGGCTGCCTTCATCTCACCTGCTGAAAGCCATCAGCTCCCGGTGACGGCGCCACAGTGAACTTGAGTCGAGTGTCAATGCCTGTGTGAAACAGAGTCACACACACACAGACAAACCACACACAGCACATGTATTAATGGAGCACACTACAGTATATTGAAGGTTCTGCATACACGACAGCAATATGTATGTATATACAGTATGTTGAACTTCTTTCGCACCATACGTAGCCAACTGTGCTAATCGAAGGTGCGGGGGAAGAACAACAAACTAAACACAAAAAGCAGTCCTAAAGAAAATAGTATTCAATTTAGAGCAGCATAAATCTAAACTTCACCTGACTGTGGCGCTCTCAGTGAAGCACTCGGCTCACAATCATAAATCAGAGTTCAAATCCCATTTCAGGGGTCGACTCAGCCACCATCTCTCTGGGAACAAGGGATAATGAGGACCACTTTGTGGATGTCCTACGGAGATACCGGTCACCCCATAGAAATGTAGGGATGGTTCCCCCACTGGCTCGGGGCCACGAACTGAGAGGAAGCCCACCACACGCTTAGGTGACCAGGGGGACAACGCTTGACTATTTGCTAAAGTCGTGGCTTTCGAGGAGTAAAGTTGGACATTGACAAATGCAACCAATGGCATCAGGTTACCAGCGCCTTGTTCTTCCTGCCGGATCATGGAAGAAGCAAACCACACATGGATGCATCTCAATTTTATCATCACAAATAATAATACCGAAAAATGCCTAATTTTAATAACATATTAGTGTTAGCATTTAGACAGCAAATATAGACAGGGATTTTCAGTAACTTAGCCACACGACAATCATCATCATAATCATCAAATCCATCACTCAATATCACGACCACCAGCGTCATAATGACGATGATTGTCACCACTATCACATTCATCACCAACATCTCAATTCACCCATCACTACGGAGCATTGCCCAGTGCCCGAGTGGTTTGACTCGGTACTTCTGAGATGTGCGTTCACCTACCTTGCTCATCCATGCTGGACGCTCGGCTGTACTAGCGCATCAAGTCACCCGAACACCGAGCACCGCACGCTTGCACTGTGCCCGGGAGATTAGCGTCGTCTCTAAAGCTGAGTGGGTGTCCTGAGAGCCACATGGCCTGCACCATCTGCTATAGCTTGGGGAAGTCAGCCTCGTGCACCCCCGCCCTGCCCCCTGAAAGGGTGGATCAAATGGACTGCTCCACCACTTGGTAAAGCTGTCCCCATTCATACGCAGTGGTCAGAGCCATCACTCGTTACGCCTCTCACCTCCGATAGATAATCTTAGTGAAGCGTGTGTAAATGTGAGCGAGTGGTCGGATGAGTTGCTCTCGACCAATGGGGTTGTGATCGTGAATGGTGAAGTCAGCGTCTCCCTGCTCTGTAGGGCAGCGAAGTGGTGTCCATCTCTTGTTGGCAGTCCAGGGCCAGTGGAGGACATTCCACGTTCTTATTGCGATGGCCACTTCCCTGCTTACGACGATTGCCACGCAAGTGGAGGAACTGAAGAAGCTCCCGGCACGGAGAGCGAAACGACGGACAACATCGCGCCGAGCAGCACACAGCAGAACCTGGAGACACGTCACGGAGCCGGACATCCCGGCCGCGGACCCCACACAGCCGATGGGGTAGCGGTTCACTCGTCAAGTAATATACAGGGTGTTGGAATATCCACTACAGGATATCGCTGTGGTTCATCGTTACAGCACACTGCTTAGTTATCACAGATGCCACACTGTGTGATGGACCCGATGACCTGAGTTTTATTCTTGGCCACGGCTAATATAAGTGGGGTGGAAGAAAATAATTCCACAAAGACAAGCCAGTGACCTATTTGTTGTACTGCTACCCACTGTTCACCCCACACTGCCTGTGCAGGGCACGAATGTGATCGCACAAAGCGCAGTGTAGCCGAGCTGCAGGCACACACTGCCGTGTCGCTATGGACACTGAACAGACGCTGAGTCAGCATCCAGTCGAGATAACGCTCTCCATCAGTTCCTCCTGGGTCAACACGGTCTCATTGCCGTGACGTCAATGACACACAATTTCGATTTAATTGAAAGAATGCAAATGCTATTTAAAAACAAAATGGTTTCTCTTTAACACAGGGGTCGGGAACCTTTTTGACTAAGAGAGCCATGAAAGCAAAAAATTTGGAAATTTATTTCAGTGAGAGCCATATAATATATTTTAAAAGTGAATTCAACTAAATGTCAGTATAATAAGCCTCTGAATTTATTTTAAATAATGTTGTTATAACACTCACCATTAATGCGACTTCTGGTGCTGCATGGATTTGCTGATGTCTTTGTAGTCGGGTTGGTACTTGGTGAGGTTAAGCTTCATGCAAGCGTTGAGGCTTTCATCCGTTAAACGTGATCGTAGGTTGGACTTGATGTTTTTAAGATGTGAGAATGACTGCTCACATGCATACGTAGATCCAAACATGGTCAATACAGCAATACTCACACGCTGCAGTGTGTGGTATGTGACAGGAAGCGCGTTCCAAGTTTTGAGAATCAGCTGGTCTTCGGGTTGGAGTTTTTTCATTTCTGTCCACATGTGCTTGCTCGCCAACTCCGCTTTCTGTCGTGTGATTCTTTCCAAATCTTCATTCAGTGACTTGAACTTATTCACCCACATGTCTGAGGCCTTCAGGTCAGCCACTTCTGCTTCAAAATCTCTGACGGAGACACCAGGGATGTAATTCAGGTCGGCTGTGTTCAGTGAACACTCGTTTGGATAGGTGATGAACTTAAAAAGACGAGTGTGCTCACGAAATTCTCCAAAGCGTGCTTTGAAGGACTGTAGGAGACTGGATGTGCAGCCAGCTAGCTGGTGGAGATCAAGGTTTTGAATGGGCTCACTTGCTGTGCATGCATCTTTAAATTGGCTCAGTTTTTCAAAATGTAGTAAACGACCTGTTTCAAGATCCGTGATGAAAAGCTCCAGCTTGTTTTCAAAAGCAAATACAGCTTGTTGAAGGGATAACACTGTATTTCCAATGCCTTGCATTTTCACGTTGAGCTGGTTCAGATGTTCAGTCAGATCTACGAGATAGTAAAACTTGAGGAGCCACTCGGTGTCGGCTAGCTCAGGATGCCCGACGCCTTTCATTTCAAGGAAAGTCCGGATTTCGTTCAGGCAAGCCGCAAAACGGCTAAGCACCTTCCCTCTTGACAACCAACGCACATTGCTGTGCAAAAGCAGACCAGGATAGTTATTTACAACTTCATCCAGCAGTGTTTTAAACTGGCGATCATTTAAGGCTCGGGCAACAATAAAGTTGATCACACGAATGACCAGCGACATCACTTCGCCAAACTGCCTGTCACACATCTGAGCACAAAGTGCCTCCTGGTGTATAATGCAATGGAAACTTAGGATGGGTCTATTTTCATGTTCACGGAGAAGCGCCACAAATCCTTTGTTTTTCCCCACCATACACGGAGCACCATCAGTACACACTGAGAGAAGTTTATCCATAGGTAGACTTTTTTCTTGAGCAAACTCCATGAAAGACTTGAATAAATCCTCACCTCTTGTGGACCCTTTTAATGGCAGAACAGCAAGACTTTCTTCGCGCAGTGTGTCACCAACAGCATATCTTGCAATCACGCTGAACTGCGACAAATGGCTCACGTCTGTTGACTCATCCAAAGCCAGAGAAAAGAACGGCGCTGCATTTATGTCCTTCACTTGCGTTTCCTCCACTTTGTTTGCCATCACGATGGTACGATCATGAACAGTTCTTGCCGACAGAGGCATGTCTTGTATCCGTTTGATTATCTTGTCTTTGTTCGGAAGATCATCAAAAAGTTCATTGGCTACATCCAGCATGAACGTTTTAGCATACTCGCCATCTGTGAATGGTTTTCCGTTCCTCACTATTGCTAAAGAACCAGCAAAGCTAGCCGAATTATAGTCACCTTGCCGGGTCCATACGCGGAGTTGCTGCTGGCTAGCTTGCACCCTGCTCAGAAGCTCTTGGCATGCTTTCTTTCTGCTGTCTCCCGCAGGGTATTTTGATGCAAAGGTAGCGTGGCGCGTGTCGAAGTGCCGCTTTACATTCGACCGTTTCAACGATGTAATTTTGTCATTGCAAATTAGACACACCGCAGAACCCGCTCTCTCCACAAAGGCGAATTCTTCGGTCCATTCGTCCTGAAATGTACGATACTTGTCGTCTTTTTTTCTTTTCGCCATATTCTTCGTCGAAGGGTTAGCTTTGAGCTAATGACCGAGCAGACGCAGTCTCAGACTGATTCAAAAGGGGGCGTTTACCTGTTTTACCCAGCAACGGCAAACGTAGGCCAGTATCATCCAATTAAAATAATGGACAATTGCTCCTGCAGCCCTGAACAGGACATGCGCAGTGAAAAATCGATGGATGGATTAAAACAAGTGAGAATATTTTGTTTTATCTGCGAGCCATATGCAATCATCAAAAGAGCCACATCTGGCTCGCGAGCCATAGGTTCCCGACCCCTGCTTTAACATCATCTTAAATGTGTGCATAAGGCTGGGTGGATGAGACTGCCCGACTGTGGCCACAGAACAAGAGCATGTCTAAAGGGTTTTAGGAAGTACATCATATCGAGAGATGTGTACGGTTCACTCTGCCTGCTCGATTGGCGATGGAGCGATGCTCATCTCTACCGTGTCCCTGAGCCAGTGGTGAGAATTCCACATTCTCATGGAGGGACCAGGTTTGTTTTTGTCTTAACAAGAGGTCCACTGTTGACTACCCCACAAGGTCGATAGACCGAGTTGATCCACAACCTGAGAATTGAACTTAGACCCTGCCAATCGTGAGTCGAGCACTCAGACCATACCAAGATCTGGGTGTCAATCCAATATAACAAATTATTGTATGAATTCAAACTGCATGTTTACTGAATGTCAGTGGCCATTGAATAATATTCACTTTAGATAAACGTTAACCCAAGGTAATTCAAATTTTACAATTAACTATTCTCATAAATAATGGAGCAAAGGATTACTTATTTTACATTCGAAAACGTGTGAATACATATTTTGATCATTGACAATTATACACATTTTTTGCCATGTTAACTAATTATCTGCGCAAATATTTAGAACATTTTTCCATATTCTGCTGAACCGGGCCCCTAATCAGGTCACTAGGGCACCAAGCAGAGGAGTCAAACAGGCCACAACGAGACTTGTAAATATATTGCTCTGGAAGGACCACTACTCAACAAATGAAACGTTATCTCAATTCAGCCACAGGCACCATCTGTTTGCCTAATTATGAATCACAAGTTACGAAGGGTTCATTCAAATATGCTCCACAATATATTTTTTGTTTTCTCCAATAGACACTCCAATTTGTTCTATCCGTGTCACGTGATGAGGACGATGAACACATTTGGTTTTCCCACCGTGAGCAGTGCACCACCTTCCATTAAAGAATGGTCCTAGAAGAATTCATTCTCAATTCACTTCAACAGACCTCTGTATCCTTACAGTCGCAACTTTTATACCATCAAAAAAAGCCGTTCATTGCACGTCAATCAAATCGAGGGTTTTATTCTCCCGGCTAGAATAAACTGTTTTGAGTGACAACCCAACGTGAATTTATGTTTAAGCGATCACGAGTAACTGGATTGAGACCAGCACATTCCACTTGAACATCGGAATCAATCAAGGGTGGTGACCCAGATTTGAACTTATTATCTCGGCAGTGCCGCTCCGACTCACCCGACACGTGGTCACTGCCACACACAGCATGCACGAGGTGAAGCACGACTGTGTACTACTTCTTTTATAAGAAATAAAATGTTAATTGAACTTGTTTGCTGAGGATCTAAATTTAAAATGTACTCATTCTGACAGGGGGAGGAGGGGGAATGGGAAATATAGTACAGTATGCAACTCATGATGTTGAAGCGGTGGCGCAGGAGGTAGCGCAATGCGCTATGAATCCAGCAACCTGAATGCGATTCCTGGTCACGGCTAACATCAGTGGCAAGGGATTAGAACTGATGTTGGGTCCTCTGCCTTCATCAATCTGCACTGCGTGGTGAGATATGGTCACACGACTGAAAGGCATTGGCCAGGCGTTCATCCAGCAGCATGTTAACAAAGGGATAATAATCACTGCCATGTATTTTATATATATTATTACATATCACTGCATGCGTGTCATGATTCACAGTGGATAGGGAGCGATCCCGAGGGTGAAGGAGCGAGACCAACACGCACCTGGTTCGAGCATACACAGCAGGCGCGGTGCGCTGCGGGAAATGCCGTGCCGCGTACGAAGCACCCTGCCCAGGACGCCCCCCACCGCGCTGTCCCTCCGAGCCCCCCCCAGAGCCAGCGGAGATGCCCCCCCCAGAGCCAGCGGAGATGCCCCCCTCTCCTGCACGTCCCTGGCGTCGTGGGCCCCGACGGCCATGCTGAAGAGCGAGCGTCCCAGCACCATGTGGCCGATAGATTTGGTCGCCCCTTTCAATTGATCTCGTTCCCAAGATGTTGATGTTGTTGCTGCTGCTATTGTTGATTTGCCAATTCCACGACAAGTCAGGTCGTTTAGCGGATAAAAAAAAAATGTAGGCTATTATTATTTAAAATGCTAAGACCGCAATCAACGTCCGTAACAGAACATAAACCAAATCCAAATCACAATGCTGCAGAGCCCGCTCGCTCTTCTTTATTGATCTTCGCAGATGCGGCAATGGACGTGCCGACATTTCCAGAAACGCAGAGTCCTTCGTCGGCCGCACAGAAGATGCAAAAACCATCGCCCAAACGCGAGGTCCGTCTGCCTCGTAACGCTCCATCGGCTTCCATGGTGCGCCAAGAAGACGTGAAGGATGAGCCGCGGCAGCCGATATAAGCTGTCAGTCGCGCAGGCTGGCGATCGTCGCCGGACGCTCGCCAAGGTTCAGGCTCGGACGATCCCTAATAATTAAACCTCAAAAGCACAAACGGGGTTTTTCCAGCCCAACCGGAGCCGCCGCAAAATTGATGATAAATTTTCGACGGCCAGGACCGCCAAACAACGGCGACGCCTCCCCGCAAATCTGCAGCAGAGCCCACAGCGGCGGCGGCATTCCCCTCCGCCGGGCTGGCGTGCGATGGACGAGCAGTGGAATAAATAAATAATCAGTGCGGAAGTCTCCGTGAAAAAACAACGCCGTCCATTTACCCAGTGCTCGCAGGGAACGCGGTGGCGACGATGGCGTGAAACTAAGGCGTGGATCACCGGCTAGGTTTCCCAGGGGATAGTGGTGGCTGGGTGGGTGCAGGAGGTGATGGGGTGTCGTCTTCTCTTTTAATAATTCACAGCGTGAGAACGGGCAGGGTGGGGCTGCTTCTATGGACACCTCTGGAATCGCAAGCCCTTTGCTGCGTAAGAGCCTCCCTCCCACCGTTCCTGGCTCAGCAATAATGCAGGTGCCGTCCACAGAAAAAAAGCACAGTAGTAGCTGCAATGCGCTTGCACGCATTGCTTTTTTATTCTCCCGTTCTTATTACCTCTCCTTTATAATGCCATTAAGACAACATATGCAACGGTGGCTCCCCACCCGCCGTAATTTGATGACCCGTCACGATTCAGGGGCCACGGTGCAATTTAAAAACTGATTTGTCAATTCTTCACCACTACCAATGCAGCAGCAGCATGATCATTCCGCGGCAGTCGCCTAGCACGAGTGTAACGACTTGCAACATTTCCTCCCATGACGACGAAGATAAAGCAGTAAAAGTGATAGCGGAAAGCGATTCCTAGATTTGAAAAGCGCACCGACCAAAGAACCGGTAAAACAACTGTGATTAATTTACACATTGGGAATACAAGACGTGCTCTTGTAAATGTTGTCACGGGATCTTTAGTGCCCACAACACAGTAGGTGGTGAGCATTTCGCCCGGCCCTCTGTGCGACTGGGATTTAACCCATGACCCTGCAGTCGAGATGCAACCGTCTTCCGTATGCATGTTTAGCAGCAGCTATATTTTCAGTGTCAGTGTCTTGGATGTCAATCCAGCTGTTGGGTAACAGGATGCCTCATTGAGATAGTACAGCAAGTAGGTTTCTAAAAGGCTAGTTGTAGTATCTCCTTGTAAAGTATTAATTTAAATAGACAATAATTGGTTAAAATCAACCTTGTCACGCAAGGATACAGATGTATTTGGATTAAGCGAAACAACCTAAATACCGCAATGTCATTTTCATATTGAATGTCAAACTACAATGCTTTCCGATTAAAAAACAAATATTGTATCATTTTACGGTATTTTATTTTCCCTTTGCCGAAGCAGAAATGTATATTTACAGTGCATTGTGCGCGCGTATAATTGCACACGTACACGAACGTGTGTAATTGTGATTAAAAATTGCTGCTTATCTTCTGCTAAAGGCCCAACAGAGCGCATTACATCAAGTTTTCACGATGATGAAATGACACTTTAAATTGTCCTAATCCTTTCCCAAAAAATTCTCTACCAAAGCTAAGCAGTGTGGAAGGGCGTGATTAGGCGAGGCCTTTATTTTGAAGGCCACTTGGTAGCACCGCACCCGAGGGTGCAGCAGCAGCAGATGGTGGTGGTGCATCCCCAGCACGCAGCACACACACCCAGCAACCACATCCAGCACACACACACACACCATCCCCAGCACCCAGCACACACACCCAGCACACACACCCAGCCCCAGCACGCAGCACACACACCCAGCAACCACATCCAGCACACACCCACCATCCTCAGCACCCAGCACACACACCCAGCACACACACCCACCCCTAGCATGCAGCACGCACGCCCAGCACACACACCCAGCCCCAGCACGCAGCACACCCAGCCCCAGCACGCAGCACACACACCCAGCCCCAGCACGCAGCACACACATCCAGCACACACACCCAGCACACACACCCATCCCCAGCAAGCAGCACACACACCCAGCACACACACCCAGCACACACACCCAGCACACACACCCAGCACACACACCCAGCACACACACCCAGCACACACACCCAGCACACACACCCATCCCCAGCAAGCAGCACACACACCCAGCACACACACCCATCCCCAGCAAGCAGCACACACACCCAGCACACACACCCAGCACACACACACATCCCCAGCACACACACCCAGCACACACACCCATCCCCAGCACACACACGCCCGTCGCCCTGGCGACTGGCTTGCAGGTGACATCAGCAGTGGACGCGTGTGCTCACAGTGGCTTCAACACTTCAGTCGGGTTATGGCACAGCACCACCTCACCACACACACAAAATCAAGACAAAGATCCTCCAGATAGCCTCAACAGACTGTTGGGGCAAGTGAAGACAGGCCGCTTTTGTCTCTCTCGTGGCGATGTTTACACACCGCACCAAGTACTCATTTAAGGCTGAGCCAGTCTTGGCGAATAACTGTGAGATATCCACCACTGATCGTGGCCTGACGATCAACCCCAATGACGCACATGGAATGAGCAGACCATAATCCAGCAGTGTCATTGACAAAGTGTTGTAAATTATTAAATAATACATTATACACAGATACCAAGCCACGCACACAACCACACCCACATACAACTATGCAACAAGATACACACACATACAAACATACCACGCATAAAACACCCACCCTCATACGACCTTCCATTCGCATGCAAAAAACATCCATCCATATACTTTACCACCACAACCATAAATGTAGACTCACAAAAGACAGAACTCACGTAAAGTCTGAGCAGACTGTTGGGGTACGTGCTGTGAGCAAGTGGAAACCTATGAAGGCCGCCACAGCACACGAGGTGGACGGGTGACAATGTTCACACCCGCACATCCACACACCCACACACATCCACACACACCCACACTCACCACCCCCCCCCCAAGTGCTCCACACACCCACACGCACTCACCACCCCTGCCCACGGCAGCCCTCGCCAGCAGCACAGATGCAGGGCAGGGACGGTCGTGGCTGCACTTTGAGGCTTTAAATTAGATTCAGCTCGTGCACCACGAGTGCGGCACGTGGTTTCTGCTGGTAAAACTCGCCTGCTAATGTCAATGCGCCCGAGTTGCTGCTGCTGCTGCTTGCCGGGCTCTGAGCGTTGCTCTCTGCGACCTTCCTCCGACCTTGTGTCGTGCCGGGCGCCGCGCGGCACAGCTCGTGAACACGTCGCAGAACGTGCGTAAGAGTTCTTTACAAGAGAAATAACTTCATTTTTATATTTATTTTTGTATTTTAAGGGCAGGATGGAAGGCTTTGGTGGAGGCGCTGCCCCCCGCGACCCCATTCAGTTCGGAAAAGCGGGCCGACATTGATTGCTTGATTTTAAGGACAGGTGTGTAGTAATTTGTAATATACATTTCTGCAGTAAATTAGCAATGCGTACATTCTGATGAAAGGTGGACACGAGAGGACTGCATGCATCGTGAGTATAAAGAGTTAAATACTGCGTATACTGCATCGCGAGCTATTCACCAGCCACATTTACAATTATAAAATTACATTAAATTAATATCCAAAATATCCACCTCGCAGAGCTCTAACCTCACAATCAGAAGGTCACTCCTTTCATTAAAATACTCTTCACAGATGGGACTTGGCACATCATCTCCCAATGGTAGTAAAAACGAGTCCGTTTTTATTGCACGCCAATAGCAGTTGACCTCAATCATCTTCTTTTGACTTTACACCACCGTTGGAGAGCGGTCAACAGACGGTGCCACTGCATCTTAATTTGAGCAGAAATAAACGGTAACATTTTTATATGAATTACATATTTTTTTAATCATCTGCCAGTATGTAATCATAACAGAGGTGTTACGTCGACGTGAGTTAATAAATATTAATGAGCTCTAATAAACCAAATTACACCATAGTGTTTATAATAAAACCCGTAAATAATCTTGTACATACGTCCACATAAAAAAAAATAACTATGAGTTAGTGTCTAGTAGGGCACAAAATTGTACAACAACTGAGCCCCACACCAATTGATTTAATTCTCATGATTGGGAGTGACGATTCAATTAAAGCAGTTACAATTTTGCCTCCTTTTCACCGTCTCATTTATATTGATTATTCCCTTTGTTGTATAACTGTATAGGTTTGTTCGCTCCATTAGCCTACATGTAACATAGGCATATTAAAGCATTTTCTAAAATCGTAAAAAAACATTTCTCACACGCATGATTTTTGTATTGCGAATGTAAGAATCTATTTTAGTCGAACGATCGATGCATCATTACATAAAGGACATAAAAGTTAAAACATTTCCTTAGGCTAATAACATTCTGTGCTGAACTTACTCCCACACTTCACAAAGCGTTTTATAATTGAAATGTTACAGCAGATCAAGCCACTGAAGGTGAGCTTTGAAGCGCTGCACATCCATAGGCCACCCCCTGCCAATCACTAACAACAACTCCCGTACACTTGTAAACAAATACATGCAGCTTTTTGTCAACCCCACTGCTGGATAAAGGCCTCCCCCCACGCCTGGTCGGTCATGGGGTAATTTTACCATACTTCACCACACGCTGGTCAGTGCGTGTTGGTGAAGGCGGGGGGGGGGGGTTCCCCAAACCAGTTCACGTACCACTCTCCAGTCATGTGAGACAAGATCGGGATTAAAACTCTGGTCGTGGATTCGCAGTGCAATGTGCTAACCACTGCACCACTGTTTCCCCCTTGTGACTACCTGTGTTTAAATACATTGGCGTCGTTGCATTTTGGTGACATGTGGGTGTTAAAGTAATAAAGACATAGCTATATTTCACCATGTGAAAATAAAAACAAATGTTAATAGTCTATCGGCCTATGCCCATCAATTTTGTACACATTTACGATCACTGATCCAAATTTCTCCCCTTGTGTTCAGCCAGTGTCCTTGCTGATAACAGCAGGCAACCCAGCAGTGTGCAACAGGCCACACTTTGCTGATGAGACTCAGGTAATTGAAACGGAGCATGAACTTGGCCTTATGAAACAGACCCTTGTCTGCTGATTATTGTATTAAACAAGATTGTACTAATACACTCACACAAAGTATATTTGTAAATCCTAGAAGTGCATCATGCCGGGAAACCACATACTATCTGATGCCATTATGGATTTGTATGGCCATTTTCATGGTTATAATCAGTGTCTCCATGCTCAAACACGCATTGGGGTAACGCTTATTACTGTTAGCAGCCATGAGCCAATGGTGGAAATTCCACATTAACATGAGGAGTGCCAGTCTCTCCATAGAACAATCACTTTAGTTCTAACAATGCCCTTTAGTTACCCATTACATCCTCACTTTTGATCGTTTGATATGTGGTCCTGTACTGGGATGTTTGGCCAATTCCATTTGTGAGTGCTTAGAATGTGGGAGAAAAACACAATACCTAGAGAAAATCCACTAAAAGCTCCACACAAATGGATTCTAAATGCATTTTTGCACTGTAATTTCTTCGCAATATTGTAGCCTAAGGTATTTACAGGCAGTTACCAAGACAAATAACTAGCCAGGCTCAACCATGCTTGGCTTCACAGAGCAGATGCCACCACAGAAAAATTGTACTGTACTGGCCAATAATTAACCGCAGATATGGTCATGGTTTGAGATGAACATTATGACAGATTACTGTAATAAAATAATAATCAAAAATAATTATGTCGACTACAAAGCCTCACTCGAAAGCTTTCAAGGTTTTTTTGAAGACTCGATGTGAAAAAATAAATCGAGTTTGAACATTTTTCCTGGCCTTGGGCAACTCAACAAAGAGTAAATGGTATTTGTCGTGCACTTTATCGAGTCAGAAGACTACAAAGCGGTGGAAAGTCTCATTTTGCTCACGTAGAGGGGAGGGAGCCTTTGAGATGAAAACGCCATCAATGTCAGATATTCCACAATCGTCCGAACAAAATATATTTAAATCTCAATGTGAAACCATATTCAATTGAATTACAATTAGTGAGAAAACACGGTGTACTATTACAACCTTGTGCAGGCAATACACAAAGCCACAGACACAAAACATATACAGTGAGGGAAAAAAGTATTTGATCCCCTACTGATTTTGTACGTTTGCCCACGGACAAAGAAATGATCAGTCTATAATTTTAATGGCAGGTTTATTTGAACAGTGAGAGACAGAATAACAACAAAACCCAGAAAAACGCATGTCAAAAATGTTATGAATTGATTTGCATTTTAATGAGGGAAATAAGTATTTGACCCCCTCTCAATCAGAAAGATTTCTGGCTCCCAGGTGTCTTTTATACAGGTAACGAGCTGAGATTAGGAGCACACTCTTAAAGGGAGTGCTCCTAATCTCAGCTTGTTACCTGTATAAAAGACACCTGTCCATAGAAGCAATCAATCAGATTCCAAACTCTCCACCATGGCCAAGACCAAAGAGCTCTCCAAGGATGTCAGGGACAAGATTGTAGACCTACACAAGGCTGGAATGGGCTACAAGACCATTGCCAAGCAGCTTGGTGAGAAGGTGACAACAGTTGGTGCGATTATTCACAAATGGAAGAAACACAAACGAACTGTCAATCTCCCTCGGCCTGGGGCTCCATGCAAGATCTCACCTCGTGGAGTTGCAATGATCATGAGAACGGTGAGGAATCAGCCCAGAACTACACGGGAGGCTCTTGTCAATGATCTCAAGGCAGCTGGGACCATAGTCACTAAGAAAACAATTGGTAACACACTGAAATCCTGCAGCACCCGCAAGGTCCCCCTGCTCAAGAAAGCACATATACATGCCCGTCTGAAGTTTGCCAATGAACATCTGAATGATTCAGAGGACAACTGGGTGAAAGTGTTGTGGTCAGATGAGACCAAAATGGAGCTCTTTGGCATAAACTCAATTCGCCGTGTTTGGAGGAGGAGGAATGCTGCCTATGACCCCAAGAACACCATCCCCACCGTCAAACATGGAGGTGGAAACATTATGCTTTGAGGGTGTTTTTCTGCTAAGGGGACAGGACAACTTCACCGCATCAAGGGGACGATGGACGGGGCAATGTACCGTCAACTCTTGGGTGAGAACCTCCTTCCCTCAGCCAGGGCATTGAAAATGGGTCGTGGATGGGTATTCCAGCATGACAATGACCCAAAACACACGGCCAAGACAACAAAGGAGTGGCTCAAGAAGAAGCACATTAAGGTCCTGGAGTGACCTAGCCAGTCTCCAGACCTTAATCTCATAGAAAATCTGTGGAGGGAGCTGAAGGTTCGAGTTGCCAAACGTCAGCCTCGAAACCTTAATGACTTGGAGAAGATCTGCAAAGAGGAGTGGGACAAAATCCCTCCTGAGATGTGTGCAAAACTGGTGGCCAACTACAAAAAAACGTCTGACCTCTGTGATTGCCAACAAGGGTTTTACCACCAAGTACTAAGTCATGTTTTGCAGAGGGGTCAAATACTTATTCCCCTAATTAAAAGGCAAATCAATTTATAACATTTTTGACATGCGTTTTTCTGGATTTTTGTTGTTGTTATTCTGTCTCTCACTGCTCAAATAAACCTACCATTAAAATTATAGGCTGATCATTTCTTTGTCAGTGGGCAAACATACAAAATCAGCAGGGGATCAAATACTTTTTTCCCTCACTGTATACTCCGTCAAAGTGTCTCCCTGCTCAAATGAGCAACACTCATTTCTGTTATCAGCCCTGAGCCAGGGGTATACATTCCACATTCCCATGGAAGGGGCCAGTCTCTCCGTAAGACAATCATTGTTGTCATTTTACATTTGATCGAACGGACCAAAAAATATTCGAGGCCGAGTTAACCTCTGACCGGGATCTGAACTCACGAGTGTCCGACCATGAGCCGAGTCCATCGGCCGTGACACCCAGCGGAGAGATTCGCTCGTTATTTAGGATGTAATGATTACACCAAAACTACCACGCAAGACAGCAGTCGTTAGACGAGTAGCATTTGTACACAATGTGAATAACATTGCCACAACACCACATGACCTCATCATAGCATTAATAAAAATAACACACAATGAAATGTAACATGTAATTACGCACCATTGAAAATTATTTTTAAAAAGACAATGAGTAAAATCATAAGACGTGGATGTAATCTGAAGATTTATATTTACGGCAACAATAAAACAATTAACAACAATAAAAGGAACAGCAGTGCCCAAGCACAATAATTATAATTACGATTAATCGTTTGGTTTGGGTGCCCCGCTACGACCGATGCACCCAACATTTACGCTGCAGGCTGACCGATCGTACGGCTGACCGGCCACGAGGAAGCGCACGCGATCGGACGCGCCGGGCACAGCGAGCGCACACTCACCCTGCAGTATCTTCATGCCAGCAGTGACCACTGGCCGCCGTCGTGGAGAATGCGTTCTCGACGAGCTGGAGCGGTCGGGGTGTACGGAGTTGCGGTGGGTGGAGCCACAGACTGTGACGTCAGAGTAGGGCCGGGCCCACTGAGTCACCCATTGGCGCTCGTGTTCTCCCTACCCAGCCCTGATATGGCGATGCCATCACACGTTGGGAACGCTTTTAATTGCTCATAAGCCTGAAAGTTGTCGTCACCATAATCATCATTATCATCGACGTCGTCATCGTTGTGTGCTATTATTATGATTACTATATAGTTGGTAACGAGATGACAGTCCCACATAGTCTGGAACAGACTTCTCCCCAACATTTGATATCAGCTGTGCAGGCTTAGTTCTGTGACATGGGCATTAATCCCCATAAATCCCCACACAAACACCTTGTCTAAATTTAAACAAGCAATCCCATGGAACTAACCAAATCAGTAAACACATTACAATGACACGAAACAATTATATATTACTCTATCGTCCCACCGAGTGTTAAAATAACCTTCGGTTTTTTACATTCAAAGAATTCAACTGAATCTCGTCAAGCCCCCAAGGCTGGCAGCACCTTTGTCGGGCATCTTACGTAGAGACGAGAAGAAGAATGACCGTTCTCATGGCACCGTCTGCCCTATCGTTGTGCTGCAGCATCAGTTTAACACGAGCACGTGGTGTCCCCCACACAGAATGCTTGTAATGCCATTGACCGCAGCACATTGTCTGACTTTTTTAATTCCTGAGACATAATGAATTCAGACTATGCTGTGCTATGGCTACAGGCAAATGTTTGCGTGGCAAAGGTGCAGTGGATGGTGCCGTACCACAGCGTGTGGGTGTGGATTACTGAACGTGAACGTTTGCCTGTGGCCACTCGGCCACGTAAATGGGTGCAATGCCACAGCTAGTCCATCAGCAGATCCCAGGTCATGGGCTAAAGTGTGGGAATCTCCCACCTCTTCCAAGACATCTGGCCAGCATGGAAGAGTAGGCCAAAATACCCTCGAGAGGAGCTCTCCAAAGCTCTCGAGTGGAGGCCCTTTCAACAGTAGTTGCATGAGCAAGACATTGAGGGGCTGCCTCTTTATAGTTTCATGAAACACACAGGGAGACACGAAGGCAAGCTCACACCGCTCGTGTAATGTCCAGGCAAGTCAGAGCATATCTATACTCAGGTGATCTTGACTCGATTGGTAGTTATGATCGTGTGAAGAAACTTTGCATTCTCATCTTATATAGATTTATATCGTGTGTTAGTCCAGGGTAAGAGATTACAGTGGTTAAAATAAAGACCGCTTGTGTTGCGATCGAAACGTCGTAGTTTTTTATATTTTTTGTCATATTCCTTGAACCTATCTATGTGACTTTACCGAAAGACCCAAGAATATTATTAAAAGTAGTGGTGTAGTTATGGTGACAGAAGAATAGGTAGAGGTTAAGGAGGGGTAGGGGTAGTGATAGGGGTTGGGGTAGTGATCGGTGTTTGGGTAGGCCTGGTCGTAGCTGGGGGGGGCGGGGGGGGGTTAGGGAGTAGTAGTATCAGGAGGATGTGCTCGGGAGAAGAGATGGGAGATGTTTCAAGGAAGGAACGGAAGCGATGGTGGGGGCCAGTACCTCCCATAGGACAAGGCCTAGCGACTTCCCGCAAAGTCGTATTGTTTTTTTGGGCAATGTGAACCACTGGCCCAGGTTTGAAGTTGAAACCTAACAATTGGGAGTTGAGCCCTCTGCTACAGTGCTATCAGGCTGGATGATGCCAAGTTATATGAAAAATATGTAAGCACCAGTTTGATGGTAAAACACAACCCACGATAACATGGAAGGATATGAGTGGGAATGTGAATGGCATTTTTCACAGCAGATGGAGCTCCCAATACGTCAATGAATTGTTACAATTTATTGTCATGAATTGACCTCGTGGCCCATGGAATAGTAAGAATCTATGTTGTCACATCATCAGCCATGATCTCACCACCGTTGGACGATCTCCCCAAGTTGTCACCATCACTCCCGGCCTCGTGATACACCAATCCATCCAGTTCTGCACACGAGTCGACCTCGTGGCTTGATCTCTGCAGCGGCTGTCCCCTCCCTTACTTGCCACTGTGCTCAGTATCGATCATCATCCCTGATAACGATGTGCTCTAACCAAGCCCATTTTTCTTAACGGTCAATTTGATGTCTCTAATGTTTTCATATATATTATATTTTGGTACTGGCAAAGGAGGTCTAATGATGTAGATGCTTACCCCGAGCACCTCATTACTTTGATAGTGCATTGTCTTTGAGCTCTACGCCTTTTGGCGTCCTCTGGTCTAGCACAAATTGAGAAGAGGCTCAAAAGAAAGCCGTCTCTGGTGTGGACCAATCAGTTTCAAGGACAATGCCAATATATTATCAGTGTGTTTTTTGTTCGCATTTTGACCACAGGTATTGTGGTTAATGCAGACATGATTCCGTGAAAGAGATTTCAGTCTTGTTGCCAGAAAAAAGGGGAAAAACCCTATTATTATGTTTTCCCATGTCCTCCAATCCACGTGTCCATCCATTTCTCATGCAATTTCAAGCATGCATGCAGATGATTGGTGAAAATAATAATATAACTTTATTATCTTCATTAACATGACAAAACTAGAAATATATTTGCATCAGAATAATGGATTCTCACAGACAAGATTCAATGGACGTGTCACGAGTTTGTGACTAAACTCACGATACAGGCCGGCAGGGTGCCACAGCAGTAATGATCGAGTCTCACAGGAACAAGGACCTGGGTTTGATTCCCCACTCGGGTGCCTTCTTGTGTGAAGTTTGAATGCTCTCCCTCCGTTCTGTACGGATTTTCTCTGGATTCTCCCGTTTCCTCCCACAGCTAAAACACATTTTACTTCATCGGTGTTGGTAAAACATCACCATGTAGCAGGACTCTTATAAAAACATTCTTCGGACTCCATAAGTAAATATTTCCTGAGTAAATAAGTAATTATTATTCAATAATTGCTTCATTATATCCTAATAGAGGGGGTATTTTTGGCTCTATAAAATATGAACATTTTGAAATACTGAGCCATGTGTGCCCGAGCCATGTTTAAAATTCTACAAACAAGAAAATTGCTGATAAATTACCTAATTGTGTGAAGCCTCGTAGCAACACCTGCCCCCCACTATGACTCTACCGCAGGTGAGACCGTGGCCCCTGTGAAAGACGGCGCCTTCACCGGTGCCCTGCGCTGTGAGAACGGCACAGATACCAGAGGTACTCAACAACAACTACTGCTGCTCAATCAGGAAGGGAGGACAGACGTGGCCACAGGGCCCTGGCAGATTTTAAAACCGCACAATACATCCAATTGGATCCGGTAGACTAAGACACAGGACGTGTATCCTTGAGGAACATTAAATAGTCCAAATGTATTAAAAAGTGTGTGCGTGTTTTAATGCTATTCACAATGGCTGACTTCTATCTTTTGTATTCCTGGGATCTCCACTCATAAGAACCTTTTATGAGTGGACAGAGTTTGCAGGGGGGGGGGGGCACGAGGGGGCAATACCCCCCCAAACTGGACACCTGTATTAATTTATTTTCAGTAGTTTACAATAAAGATAAAAAATAAACAAATTATGCACCCGTGATTCCTAATGTGAAGGACAAAGCGAACCCATGCCTCCTTCCTCACCCAAATATAGAAGTCAAACTCCACCTATGGTTTTATCGTTGACTGCAGCCCACCATTTGTAAAGTGTACACAATCTTAGTACCAAAAAACAAAGACAAAGCTCCCCCGTATAGTCTGAACAGACTTTTGGGACAAGTGCTGTTAGTGAGCGCCTATGAAGGGCATGTCCAAAGCAAACTCAACACACACACACACACACGGTAACGGTGGAGCATTCACTCTGAATTGTGACAATGGGGGTGCAGCAAAGCAAGCAGAACAGACGTTGATCATTAAACACAAGACACGTAAAGATTTTGAATCCTAATTCAGCAAAACGCATGGCACACTAAGCATGGCTCATGAGCCATGAATCAACAGGGCTGAAACGTGCCGCGCATCCTAAAAAAGCATAACGCACAAAGCGTGGCGCTCAGCGTTTAAATAGGAAACAAATCATGAAGCGAGGACCACAGATTACGAAGGGCGAGGCATAAATCAGAGCACACGCATTGTGGACAATGAGGCGTGAAGCATAACGCAGGGAAAATAGGTCACAGATCAGGGAAACGTGAAGCAAGAAGCACAATTCGTGAATTATCGCTCGTGAAGCACAAAGACGCACAGAGCAGCGTATCCAGCTCGTAGTGGGAAGCGTAGAGCACAGATTACACATTCGTGAAGCAAGAAGCATACAGCATGAATCATGGAGTATGAAGCCGCAGATAACGGCTTAGAAGCAGGATTCATAAAGCCATTGCGACCTTAATCTTCGAAAGCCCAGATGCATGCCGATATAAAGAGATCACGTTTCATGGGCATACGCGACAGTCATGTGTTCACAAAATTACCGACAGGCATCTACAGACATTCCAGTCGAGTCAAACCGCCTCAAACGAAAGTGTGGCGACACTCACCTCCATTGCTGGCTCTGAGCCAGGTGGTGGGAATTCCACATTCCTATGGTACTGGCCCCTCTCTATGCACGACGACCACGTTGATTGTACTATCGATTCATGGTCATGACGATGACCCTGTGTTATTGTGAAAATTATAATCATCAACATGAAGGTGATTGCCATGATTATGATGTTGATAAAGGTCACGATGATGATAACATTACTAATTCATCTCAGTCATGATGGTTCATTTAGCCGAATGAATAATGAAAATTAGTCATCGTGAATACAATTTTCATGATGAAGACAGTTGCTGCTGCTGAATTATGATGATCATTGAGCGCTGTTATGAAGATGTAGGATACCATAAAAATGCTAGATATGCTGATGATGCTGACAGCAAAATGCATGGTCATTGGCAGGGCTTGGTTTCTCAAGGAATATTTTCTGTGTGGTCCTGAAGGCAGGACAGTAGTGGCATGCGGTTTGTAGCCACAACCACAGCGAGAGTTATACTGGATGTGATGCATGCCTGCGCAAGTATTTTCTTAAACACCCATCTGAACAGGCCTGGCTGAAATTTAGCCCTGATCAATGAGAGATATGCACGTCAATCTAGTGATTGATGGACATTAATAATCATAATTATGATGCCACTAATAATGGGGATACTGATGATGATTATACTGATAAAGAATTTGATGGTTAGTGTGATGAAACTAAACGCAAGATGATCGTATGGTCATTAAGTTGACAATGACGATGTGTTTGTTATAATAAGGATGCCATTGATGATGTAGATACTCATGATGTAGCTCATCCCAATGTTGTCAACTAAAATGACGAAGATGAAACAGACAACTAAGCGGTCATTGTGATGACGACGACTCTTCGTGGCGACCCTTGATGATGGATGGCAGACGACGGCACTGACGCGTGCGAGGGTGCGCGCGCCGCCTGACCACTCACGGCGTTTTTGCGACGCGGCCTGCAGGCACGCGGTGAGGACGTCACAGTGGCGCTGCAGGCGCTCGGCGCGACGGTCGCGCAAGCGCAGCTGCCTCACGAGCTGCGTGGAGCGCAGCACAGTCCTCTCCTGCAACTCGGCTCGCACGCGCAGCAGCTCGACCACGTCTGTAGAGAGACAAAGACAAAGACCCCCCCACCCTTTAGCACAGCGTTGGGGCAAGTGCCGTCAGCGAGCGGCGCACATGAAGACCGGCACGGCGCACGCGAGGGGTGCGTGGCCAGTACCACGCCTCACCACCTTTGTCTCCCAGGTGGTGATATTTACACACCGAACCAGGTACTCATTTTACTCGAGTTGACCTGGGGGAGGTCTATGACCAGTTCAGATAATCGTCACTGGTGTTAACCGTGAGCAGGAATTGAACTCGGGCCTCCGGGTTCATAGTTCATCGCATTAACCACTGCACCACAGCTCCCCTGTATAGAAAACACACACACAGATATGTACACACAGATATCCACATATCCAGAGATATACACAGAGATACAGTCACATGCACATACATGCAGGTACAGATCCACCATTGAACCTTATAGACCATAGGGGTACGTTTTGCATGATACACAAATACAGATACAGAGTTTCCCCATGTAGCCTTTATCAGACTGCTGGGGCAAGTGCTGTTAGAGAGCACATATTGGACAGCACCACGCGCAGGCCACCTTTCTCTCCCCATTGCCGAGTCGACCTAGGGAAGGCCCAGGACCAGTTCAGGTATCGTGAGCGGGGATCGAAAATCAGGTCAGCGGGTTCATAGCGCAGTGTAATTAGCACTACGCTGACATGCATACACGCTTATACAGATACGTGTACATATAGATGGGATATATTTACGCAGGTAAAGATTGTCAGGTTCATAAATATTAAATAACGTGCAGGAACGGTGTACTCTTCTGTGTGAAGGATACAAAAATAATAGTTAAATCGTTTTTGGGGAAATGTCCTGGAATGAACCTCTTCCAGAGACAGTTTCTGATATAACATGCTCACTGCTCCGAGACATTTCTAAATGGATTCTGTCTCATTAAAGGATGCCAATAACACAATTGAAATACATTGGGGATTATTTGTTTTGCTCAAGCCCGAAACTGGGATTGTGTAAGGACAGCAGCCTTCTGACGCAGGGGTTGCGGCCACTCTAACCACAGCGCCACCTAGCCGCCGAGCGGTCAATTCACAGTGCCACCCAGCCGCCGAGAGGTCAATTCACAGCGCCACCTAGCCGCCGAGAGGTCAATTCACAGCGCCACCTAGCCGCCGAGAGGTCAATCCACAGCGCCGCCTAGCCGCCGAGAGGTCAAGCCACAGCGCCGCCTCTGCTACCGAACATTTCCGTTTGGCAAGGACACAGCCCCGGTTTCAGAAGGGCTGTGGCTGGGGTGCCAAGCCAACTGCTTCAAATGCTTTTGCTCTCCCGGTTAAAACATTTCCGACCTCTCACGCTCAACGCATTGGCAGGAGAGCAGGAGGAGGTGGGGGAGGGGGGCGAGGAGGCGGCCACTCGGAGTGAGTGGGGCTAGTGACCGAGTGGGGGGCTAGTGACCGAGTGGGGGGCTAGTGACCGAGTGGGGGGCTAGTGATAGAGTGGACAGGGCTAGTGACAGACTGGGCGGGGCTAGTGACAGAGTGGACGGGGTTACGATATTGAGATGGGCGCACGCACTCTCCGTGTGTCTGGGTTGAGCTTCCCATGTTAACTTTCAGGTCTGCAGCAGTGCACGAGTAATAGCTCGTGACTTCACAAGGCAGGTTTGTTTATGCGCTGCTGCGCGAGTTGTTTTAAAAATGTTATTCATTCATTCATTACGTCAATCAGCCAAACAGGTTTCACCTGAGTCAAGCTCCCGTGACGGAATGTTGGGGTGGGACACCCCGAGGGTGACCCGACCAGTTCCACCAACGTCCCGACTCCGACTACTGTTGGTCGCGTTCACTCAATTAAACAGAGGTACGCTAGGAATTCCTTCTCTTGACGGAGAAACCTCTCCTCTGCCAGATGATGACGAACACCGGTGGACACCACCCACAGCTGAGCCAGCAAACCACAGTATGCACGTACAGTCATGATTATACCACATGTGCTGTACAGTAATGTCCACGGCTTCCTTCTGAGAGTCAGGAAAGACGTAACCTGTAAACTATGGCAGTCTTCACAAAGCGTTGTCGAGACAATTCCCATGCAACTTCACAGGTGAAATCTCCTCCGAGCCAGGTGGAGTAAAGGGTGAGACTGAGTCATTGGCAGGACTCTATTCTTATGAAGAGGAACTGTCCTCCAATACTCAGGGAGTGCCGTCGTGGTGTTTACAGTTTGCGTGCTGGACTTACAAATCAGAGGTTAGTGTTTCATTTTGATCTCCCCGAGAGGCAGTTGAAACAATGGTGCGGGTTTCTTTAAATCCCTCTCGCCTCCGTGCAGCCAGCGGTGTCAACGCGGACACCGCCAGTCCACCGACAGGTCGTGGCGGTGTGGGTCGCGTGTGGTCAGCATGGACAAACACCTCCAGAGGGACTCTCATGGACAAGTCGTTGCACGGCTTCACCTTCACTACATTCGGGCTGAGAGCTCCACAAATCCACTCCCCGTCTTCCCTTGGTTGCCAAGCCTGAAAAGTCACCTCACACCGGGTAGGGCATCGAGGCGATACGGCGTGTTGTGGGGAAATAGATAAATACAAAACAATGTGTGTGATGAAGACACAGCTTGTATCCCAAATTAAATCCCGGGATTTCATCATCAGCTGCTTGTTGTGTGCCAAATTCCCAAGCGACATTGACAAGCGGCAGCTGCGACTGTCGGACATGAAGTAATGTGGGGGACGTCAGACAATCACAGCGCTGCCGCGTGTCTCCATATCTTCCACGAGCCACTTTGTTCACCTACTTACGTTTATTTTGTATTTTATAAATTAATTACAGTACTGTATTGTTTAAAAATACACTTTTAATATAGACGTCCACGTTTCCCCTTACAAAAGAGATATTTAATCTGAACAGGTTGCAAATTTATAACCCACTGCTGTGTGAGGGCCTCCCCACACTATCAGTCGAGGGGTTAAATTTCACCATACTTCACTATGCTAGTCACTTCAGATCGGCGAGGGTGGGGAGCATATATGTTGGAGCAAAGTACAGCACATTAATGGATGTTGCTGCACTGCCCTTTGGCCGACCGACAGTATAACCCTGCAGCCTTATTACACCTGCATAGTTGTTACCCATCCAAGCCATCACCATTTTGCGTGATGTGACGAGATCTACATGCGCATTCCATGCGATTTGGTCATAGGCCATAGTTAAGTATATATTTTATTAAGTTTTATAATGTATTTGTTTTGCCAGGAATGTCTGACAGAGTTTCGGAAGGTTCTGCACTGGAATAGTTTATCAATGTCGTTGCTAAGTGTTTACTTTGCATGTGTGGGCGCGGGAGAGTCAATAATGCCCAGACATAACCAACACAGGAGGTCATAACTGAAACATCCCACACAGGTGAATTTCGTAAGGTAAAAACGCTTGTTTAACGCATTCAAATATTGCATATATACCACTGGGGCATCATAGTTTCCACGCTGGACTTTGGGGCCATGGTTCATGGGCTGCAAGATAATCTGAGCTTCAAGCCAATAATCTCGGCTCTCTGAACGCTGCACCGTGGGAACAATTATCGCACGGGTGTGAAAATATGTTTGGCTGTAAAAGGTCCCGCACGTATATTACTGTCATCACCATATTGGCAGAGAATAGTCACAGGTTTGGTAAATTGTTCCTTTCGGGCAACGCCCCACAGAAGCGATATCACACCCGACTGTCCCACAAGGCAATACTACTCCGCACACAGCAGTAGTGTATTGTATTGTACAGTATCGCCTTGTGGTAATACTGTGCACACTACAGTACAGAGATGACGGTCGTAGCGACATACAGAATACAAAGATCCACGATTTAGCTTTATGGACGAGAGGGGGAAGTGTTTTGAGTGTACAAATGTTATTGTAGTGTCCGGATTAAAAGACACATCAGAAAGACACAAAACTTTTGGGTGTTTCCAAAAATCAACATTTATATGACAAAAAATAAGTCATTCAATGACACTGCTGCCTTTGATTAAAGCATTCTAGAGGCTCTGGCAATAGCCCTTCTTCACAGTACATTTAGGCGGGTAAATACGATGCGGGGAAATGCAGAGTAACATAACACGGACCACTGGAATAACGGTGGCCAGAACTGATTGGAGTGCTAAAATTGTATTGTCTTACAAACGGTGCTTCTTGTAAGACAATACCACATGTCTCAAAGCTACTAAATACCAGTAACAGCAGAGTATATGCAGAACTCTCCTGTGGGTTTCCAGATGTACAAAAGAACAATACATATTTTAACAACTATGTAAAGTACTGGGAAACATTTTCTCTCAGAGCACTTTGCTAAAATCCGTCTGGCGGACTGAGGGCATATCAGAGCGAGTGGCATGGAGATTGAGCGGCACATGGGTTGCACGCTGTGTACAATTATAACTTGCATGTCAAGGTGCCACGTTTCAGGGCGCATGTCGGATTTTACGACGCACCTTCAACTTCTGCAAAATATATTATTAAGTGGAATTCCCCATCCATTATTTATGTTAAATATTTATTCTGAAGCAGACGAGTTACAGGATTCCCGGAGGGTGACTCGTTCCACCCTTAAAGACCAGCATGGCTAACAAAACAAAAGGTGGTTTGGCCACAACCATGCTACTGCTTTTGTTTCCCCAGGAACTCATTCGAAAACAAGTCCAGTTATCGCGCACCACTAATGTAAATCGTGGCTGGAAATTGAACCCAGGTCTACGGGTTCATCGTGAAGTGCGCTCGCTCTATGTACTGTTCCACCACTCAATATGCAACGCGTAATTATGTACACAATACACAAATACACGCATGCAAAAATGCACACACACCATAAATCTAGCCGGGTGCCACTGTGGCGCTCGGAGCGCTGCACTCACACTAAATGGGTACCACCCTGTGAGATGTCAACAGTGGTTGCTCTTTGTAGATTGGCCCCGTCAGAGGAGTGTGGAATCTCCAGCACATCCTCAGGGCCGCCAACGAAGACCACAGAGTGGCTCGTGTGGGAGTACACGGACACTTTGACCCGGCTTGTTCAGACACACACACATAGCCTCGCAGTGCGCCCACGTCGACAGTAACCCGACACACGCATGCTGCACACTGGCTACATTCACACAAGCGCCTTTTTTGCCGAGCTGTCAAGCCCATTAGGGCAACATTGTGCCCAGTTCTGTGTTCGTGGCCCCGGTGGACATGAGAGCACCCTGAGAAATCCTGCGCTCAGCATCGTCCATCGCTGCCGATCACAACGCGGCCATTCACAGGCGCGCGAGCGACTGCGCCCACGCGGGATTCAGCGTCTCGGATCGGAGTCCGATTTCCCGTGGCGCGATGCGGTGTCGGTTGGGCATGCCGCCTCAATGCACGCCGCCATGTGGAAGGGGAGATTAATCCGGTTGGTTTGTGACGTTTCTTTTTAGGACAAACAGACCGCGACCCGCTTTATTGGGAGCTGAAAGCCACCCCGCAATGCCACTCGGTGGGAGCAGGACGTTGTGAACCATGTCTTACTCGGATTCAGCCAGCAGTCCTTTTCTTGCAAACGCTTAGAAAACGCGATTGTATAATTCAAGGGCTCCTGTGTGACTGCCAGATTCTATCGTCATCATTCAATTCCCGACTACAGCTATCATCATCAGCCAGATCAATCCACTGCTGTATGAACGCCTTCCCAAGACATCACCATCTATCACGATTCTGCGATATAATAATCCACCTGCCAGGTGTATCAGCTGTAAAACAACGATCGTTTGGCTTCACAAGGGGCAAGCACGAGGCTCGTGTTACATTTGACATGCAACGTTGTCTCTGCAGTCACTTGCTAACCCCCGCCCCCATCCCCAAGTCCTTTTGCTCCTGTGCACGGGCCGATCTCATAGCTCCATCTCTTTGCTGGTCGTGCCCTCGGACAAACTCTTTCTACTGGCTGCCACGCTTTTGTTAGTCTACCCCCATTGTTAAAATCTTTTGACCGACGGGTTCCATCGCCGCTTACACATTGACCAAAGCGCTACTCACTCTGTGGTGGCAGTCATGTTTAACAGCTCGGATAAAAACAAGTTTGTTTATGGCAGCTGTCTGGTGGTTTGACTTGAATCACAGCATGCAGAATTTGTCCCCAAAATTCGAGGATCGGGCTGTTTAACATAAGCCCCTCCGGCACAATTGAGAGCAGCAGTTGGCAATGAAAGTTATACAGTACTGACGAGTCCTAATAATGCTGGGACAGGTCTACAGTTGCCTTGTCCTGACGGTGCCTACATTAATTGTCACAATCTCAGTTATCCCAGCTGATGGCATTCACCAGGCTGTGTGCACTGAGCGAAGAAGTGTGAAGTCATCTTGGTATGCAAAGCAAGCTGAGATTCCTGTTTTGTTCAGCTGCCAAATCCGCTATTTTGCATCAACATTATCAGACTGTGTACGCTGAGTTTAATTGTTCATTGTTAGAGCAGAACTAATCTTGACAAAGAAACAATACAGCATGGCACTTTTATAATGAGTGCGCTATACCCGGACTACTCTACAACCCCTACTTGCGTGGTCATAACAAAGAGCAGATACTCTTTTGTCAGCACACTGCAACGACTAAATAAGGGACCCGTAGTCATTGCTCAACATCGGCTACATCCTGTGCCGAAGTAGCGACAGCAGAGACGTTTCAATGCCGGGTTGAGTCTCACTTGGCTCTGGCTGTAGTGCACCTAGAATTGACAGCATATATATTTCACATTTTTCCAACGAACAAATGTATTGCCTTCTCTGGGAGTGGAACTTATTTTATTAACTCCAGGAGGGACGATGAGCTGTGTTTAACTCCAGACCGAGATTATAATTGCCGACGTTCGGATTGCGAGTCAAACGTTTGCCACGCGTCCCATGAATTTAGTTGCAATAGGTCATGGACAAAAGTGTGCGTACCCTATGAAGTAACAGGGCCTGCCACATCTACCACATCAAAATGGATTTCAGGTCAATAACAGGGTTTGCTCAGATGATCGCAAACACACCGAGGAGCGGCTCGAGCAGAGCTGAACAGTGCACAGCCGCGCGTGAAGGGGGCCCGCTAGTTGGATTAACAAAAGGTGGCGTCACTTGTCGTTCCAAAAAACATCCTCTCGACCACGATACTTGAGGCAAGTGCACTCAAAAAGAGTGAAATCCGCCAGTGGTAAACAAGCTATTTCATAACTTATATTATTGTTGACACCGTCGTTATGAGCGTCAAGCCAGCGGGTCCCGTTGCTCGAACAAGCAACTCCACCGGGCGACCCTGGACCGGTTGGTGGAAATTCTACATTTCCAAGGGGGCTAGTATCTCCATAAAAATGCCACTGTTGTTTATTCGCAAAGTGGTCCCCCTTCCCTTATTAGCCCGAGTGCAATGATGAGCCGAGTCAATGCCCAACCAGGATTTGATCTCGCAGCCTTCTGATTGTTAGTCTAGCAGTGTAGCTGCAAGGCCAAGCATTTTAAATCAATGTTATTCCTTTAACGCTTTGTATCTCACTTTCCATCTTATTAGCATCGCCCTTTCGGCGTCTACAATGATAAGTGGCGTCTCAATGCTAATTTGAGCAAGCAGAAACCTTGAACAAAAGTTGACTTTCTGTATTTCAAGTGGAAGGTCATGAATAAAAATGACGCTCGTGTGTCAACTCAGCCCACCAACCACCTAGGAAATGCAAAGTGAACGAATATGATTTTGCTTCAAGTCAACAGCTGACATCTTAGATAGACCATGAAAATGTGAATGTTCTACTAGTGGCTCAGAGCCTCCAATTGAGAAGAGCACAGTCAAAAGGTCGTTTAAACAGGCATACGCTTAAACTCGTCTTCTTATACCTGCGATCTAAAGGGATCTTAATACAGTACAGTAATACTTGTGGATATCCCTTTGTCAATATACTGCTGGACGAAGGCATCCCCCTGGCCATATCGGTCATAGGGGTTTGTTGGACCATACTTCACCACACTGGTCAGTGCAGGTTCGTGAAGTGAGGCGCTCAGGACCGGTTCAGCTATCGCTCGCTACTGTTCTTAGCTGCGACCGTAAATTAAACTCCAGTAGCCAGGTTCAGAGGGGTGCACGAAGAACAACGCTGCACCGCTCCCCGAGACCAGTTCAGATATCATTCACCACTGGCCATTCCATGACTGGGAATTTAACTCAGGAGGTACATAGTTCAGTGTAGACAAAACATTATATTCGCGACACATGGCGTCATAATGGCAGGTGCTCATTTCGCATGCATTATGGAACTGCAGCGTACCGCAAACAGACGTACGTTGAACAGCACTCGTGTATTACACAAGCAGGCAGCGTGGCTGTGCTTAGGACACCGATTGAGTTACAAAGACAATGACATTTAAGGCAATAGAAGAGAATGGTTTCCAACAATCAGTGGTGGCTAAACACAGGTACACGAGAGCAAGTGTCGAGTAACCATTTGGAGCGTACAGAAGGCCCCTTTTATCCATTGTAATGCGGGGGATCAATTTCGCATATCCTATTATCCGTGGTTAGGAACATTTGCGAGAAATAGGAGTGGTGGCTAATAGAGTCAAGGATGAGAGCTGCGGTCCTGCAGTCAGTCCAAAGTTCAAATGTTGTCCTTGAGGCTTTAGAAGCGACGTGCTGTAATGTATCCCTATCTTGGATGTTTTTGACTGTAATATAGTACTGTACAGTAAAACGGGGGAAAGGTGCAGGCCTGCAATTGCCTGCTCAAGTCACTGCTGACAGAAGGGCCTCCACGAGATGGAGCTCTAGAGAGGGTATTTTGGCCTACTCTTCCACGCTGGCTAAGCGTCTTAGGGCAAGGTGGGAGTACTCATACTTTACCCCACTTCTCGCGCCATACCCATAGACCAAGCGCGGTCTACCCATTGGCACCGATAGGGGGGTGGACATGCGCTGGGGAGGGGGGGGATTTACACTAACAACACATGCCTATTGTTGTAGGCGGGCACGTTAGCTTCACATAAAAGCAACAGTGGCAATGTTTATACAGATCGCCAAAAGTCCACATGCACATCCTGCAGTTACTGCTGGGTAAGCACGGTGTGTAAAACTGCCGCTCTTATTCGTGGTGCGAGTAGGTGTGCAGCGTTTACAAGTGTTCACTTTGCAAATGTTTAAACATAATAGGTCCATGACCATGGCTGTTATCGCTACATTATCCGATATGACCTTTGCTAATTACAGCCCGATTGCACTTGGTAGAATAATGGGTGCATCCTGCATTCTGGGGTCCCTTAAAAGAAAAGGCAGAACCACACACACGCGTCTCATGGAGACATGACATGGTGTCACCAAGCGGTTGCCCAGCACCCTTCGGAAGTTTTCCAAATACCACCACGAAGCTAACATGTATCATTGCACAGGATATTGGTACTTATTCGACAAGGACGGTGGACTGGAAATACAGGGAAATAATTGGTCGCTCACCCAGTCTACTACACAGGTGAGATCGACTGAACCCTGGACTCAAGGGTGGGCCCACACTCAATGCAATCTATCACCGCATGCATGTAAAAAGAAACGACAACTATTTTTATTTTACCAGGTAAGGCCCACTTAAATATACAGCTCTTTTTCAGAAGCGACCTGGCCACAAATGATATAGCTCAACGAAGTGGCTTATCATGTTGAAATGTATACCAGGCAAATACTCTAAACGCGTTTTTCTAAATGTGGAGAGAAAAACTGGAGGACCGGAGAATAATCCACGCGACGACGGGGAGAGAGACATGCAAACTCCATATATACAGGCATCAGGGTCGGGATCGAACCCACAACCTCCTGTAAACTCGGCGAGGTCGTTAACATCTCCTAGCCACCGTGGGGCCCAAAATATACGGAAGTAATGACCTTTGCAGCTACTGGATCCAAAGAGACTCCCGGTACATCTCTAACAAGTGTTTGGTCAATCTTGATTTGAAGCTTTCGTGACTGCAGGAATCCTTAAAGTGTTTGGTCACTGTGTACAATGTAAACACTTGCAAAAAATACATGTAAAGCAGCCCATGCGGTCTATCCACTGCTAGATGAGATGCCTCCCAACGTCAATGTCGTGGGGATTATATCTCAACATTGTGCTTAGTACAATTCATTTTGCTGCAATGCTCTCTACTGCACACACCGCAGCCCCGCAAGAGTGTATAGCACCGGCGTCTTTCTGGATGGTGGCTGAATTGGTCAGAAGCACAATGTATAAATCTACACCCAACGCAAACTTCAAACACATACACAAAGAGACACGTGGGTGCGTATGCATACACGACACTGTGCTGCACGTGCAGTATTGTGTATGCATATTCAACCTATGGGTGAACACGCCTCGCTACAATGCCGAATACTCTCCCCGACTCTACCTCGTCAGATTCCCGAGCCACGCGCACGACAATATTAACCTGACCATGGCAGAATCAAGATATAGATCTATACTGGAGGAATCCGATGGGCTATAACGCTCTTTTTCACAGATGCCGAGTAGGGGCGGGTAAGAACGTTACAACAGTACATGCACGAGGTCAATCCAGCCTAGGTTGTGTACCTACTACAGTGTTTGCCACGCAATGCTCCAACGTATCCAGTGGGACTCAAGAGACGTTCAATAGCCACTTGCCCAGAACATGACTTTGGCACCAGCTAGCGAAGTCAGTTTGTTTTAACCACTCAACAGTGAGCAGTGACCCAGCACAAAGCTCATTTGCAGACCACATGCAAATAGAATTATTCTGAGATAGTTATATACATGTAAATTTTGTAAATAATGTAGATGTAAAAGGTATGTTTAGTCATTGTTATAGAAGGTTCCACAAACTGTCATGTCATCATTGCATGTATATATTCATCAAAACAAATTATACCAATGCCCGAGTCAATGTGGGACGCGGAGCTCATAAATTGGTGTCTGAGGCACTGGTGTAAATTCCACGGGCATCTGGCGGGGAGAAATCTCATCTGAGGACACAACGAGGTACTTGTTGTATCTCACGGAGAGTGACGATGGGCTGACCAGTACAATGACAAGGCCAAAATGCCTCCCTTCATTCAATGGAATGAACCATACACCCCCAATAGCAAGACTTCAAATACACTCATGCTAAATAATAAACTGGAGTGTAGTTCAATGCCAATTCTTCAAGAAAAATGTCCAAGTCTTAAGAATAATTTTCAAGCGGGTCATGATTTCTAATGTTTGACCAATCCATTTTTTATATTTGAAGAAGGCCGATAATTTCGAGTGGGATGGAGAAAGCCTGCATATGGTGCAGTTGAAGCAAACATTCTTATTCCAAACATTTGATCAAATCCTACACAGACATGGCGGCCCCATCTTTAGGTGATCCACCAACCCACATCGACATCACTGCATTCGAGGCACCTTTTCCATAACGCCTAGGTAATCGAGTCTTGACACTCGAGACATAGGATTCCACGAGGGTCTCTGTACGAGACCTCCCGAACCACGCGGCTAACAAACGTAAGAGACAAATAACGAACCCAGGCACTTCACGACTTCGCTGACCCCTCCACTGCCACTCTCACCTTTGCTGGCCAGGTACTGCCGCTGCATCTTGGCTGTGCGTCGTGCGCTCAGCTCCTGGAAGTAGTTGGAGTCTGGACCTGGGCGGTCGGTGCCCGACGCCTCTGTGGAGCTGTCAAAGCTCTCTCCTCGCTGCAGGAGTTGTCCCGAGTCGTAGAGTTCCGTCAGGAGACACTCCACCAACTGCATGGAGCCAGGCCCCATGTCCCCACGTCCTGACCCCGGGGAGGTTGAGGACACCCCGTGTTGGTCTCCTCCCGCTGCTGCTCCTGATGATGGTGGTGGTCCTCCTGAGATAGATGATCTGGAATGTTCACGCCTGGACCCGAATGAAGCTTGCCTCTTCGTCTGATGGTGAGGTGGATCAGCAGCAGTAGCAGCAGCAGCTGCTTCATGGTGGTGTTGCTGATTGCGCTGGTGCATGAGCAGGAGGTGGTGGTGCCGAGCCTGGTGGTGGTGCCACTGCTCAGAGTCGTACTGAGGATCGCCCCATGGAGGGGTGACCGCTCCGCACACACCGCTCCCGTCCGTGCACTGCATCGCCAGCTCTCTCAGCGTGACTGGAGCAGCAGCAGGTCTAGGGGAATGTGAGCCGCCACCACCACAGTCGCTCGTGCCGTTGATGGCAGCTCTGGGTCGTCCTGACATCGTCTTCTCTTCCCGGCTTCCCTGGGCAGCAGCAACATCGCCTCGCTGGCCATGGCGACCCCACGGGGCCAAGGTAGAGCCTCCGACTCCTCCACCAACACCTACAGCAGCGACTCCACCGCCAACTCCCCGAACAGGGTCCTGGCTCAGCGACACGGAGTTGACGAACGAGTCGAGGGAACACTCTTCGAGGGAGTCGGCGTCGGAATGTTGATGGTCGCCGTCGTCGAGGTGAATGAGAGTCAGCTCTAGATCTTGCGTCAACACGGCGACAGGGGTAGCAGACACATCAGACTTGAGGCTCAGAGCCGGAGCGGATGAGTGACTGGCCATGCCTATACAGGTGGCGGCATCCTTGCGCTCACAGACGTGTTGTTGGCTGACAGTCGACTCCCTCTCGTCTTAGTGTAATAACGTCAGAAGTAGGTGAGCTGCTAGAGGCAGGGGGTGGTTTAATTACTGTAGACAAGTCAGACAGCGGTACTATAGAAGTTACACCAGTTTAGAGAACAGAGAGCGTTAACACACAGATATCACGCACACACAGAGACAAATTGATATACAGTACTAAAGAGACGCACAGACCCAGAGACAGCTACACACAAGACACGCACAACAGGGAGACAGACAGAGACAGCGAGAGACACACGGGCTCAGCTCGAGACAAAGACAGAGAGCGATAGACACGGCCACTCACGCGAGAGAGAAGTAAAATAATGGTGCAAGTGTGGCGAGTGTTGACGTGGGAAGAAGCAGTAGAAGCAGCAGCAGTAGCAGGTAAGCGTGCGGGTTCCGGGTTAACACCGGGACCCGACTCGCTCCGCGGTCTCCTCCGGCCACAGGCGGGGCCTCTTGACACGTAAATAAATAAATAACGTGCGTCCTAATTGAGGCCACTCCACCACGTAACTTCCCAACAATATGAACCATTGCAACATCGTTAGTATTTATCATTATAAAAGTGGTGGTGTCCATACGTGTTGGCAACGCGGTGTGTTTTGCAGTTACAAGTTTATGACAATTGCTTAGACGTAGATTAATGGTTACATGTATATACAATGCAGTACACACACTTAAACGTAACAAGGATGTTGCTGGTTAAGTTGGGAAGTGATGTAATGTCGACGTTAAGTTATTTTTGGCGCTGTGCTTAAGTGTTTATTTAGCAATACAGTAGCTCCTATTTAAAAAAGCTAGTTGTTCGTTAAGATTGCATACGTGGTGTGTGCATATATACGTGTTTGTGCTGTTCATGCTAACTAACTATACACAAGATACGAATAATAATGTACTTCCTACACAGTAATGGCACATCCAACACTACTATACTCTATCGAACAGTAATTTAACACGCACACACACGCACAAGAACAATAGTTTAACACACAAAGCTGCGACAATGGCCGGCCGCGGTGGTCTTGCGAGGCTATTCTGGACGTTGTGGTCCCCAACTGCTCTGCCCAATGAAGCCGCTACAGTGCATTCTTAGAGGCGTGTGATCAGCCCTATCGTGTGTCTCGTGTCAATACCGCGTGCGTCTTGTTCACATTGGTCAACACCGGCTACGCGATTATCCACTGAACACTCCTCGTGGCGACAAAATAACTGACGCAGAATATTCATGCAGTCCTGTTTTATATTATTCACAATGCAGTGCAGTACTGTACAATAAATTCACAACCCCTTTGTTAATCCACGTGCTGGATGATGGTCTCGTGGTGAATGGGGCAGGGGGTCACCATACTTCACGTGGGTTAGATGTGGGTTGGTCAAGGGTCGGGGAATGAGCGTTAACACACGTTCTGCAAGACGTGGCCGGGAATTGAACTCAGGTTGGACAGGTTCATCGTGCAGTGTGCCAACCACTGCACCGCCTACTTCTCTCATTCAAGGGCTTTCAATCAATTGTTGTTCTCCACGTCTTTATCTGGGAAACACAGCGTTCCCTTTAAAACAATGCGCGTATACTCAATGGGTTCTCACACCTCGTTGAAATAAAGGAGATTTATTTATTTTTGCCATAGTAGTACTGTCAAACTGAAAACAATCATTTCAAATATTCGCCTGTAGAATTACAAGGTCTTCGAAGATATATCCCACCACGTTTACCGAAATATGCATACAGTATACAGATTGTTACACAGAACAATTAACACTTGCGTGTTCAAGGGACGACCTGGCATCGTCACAGTAATGTGTAATTTCCACCAATGGCTGCTCGGTCGCCCATGAGAGTTAACACACGCGCGCATCAACACGAGTAAGCTTTGACTAGTCCATGAGAGTTAACACACACTCGTTTCAACACGGGTAAGCTTTGACTAGTCCATGAGAGTTAACACACGCGCGTTTCAACACGAGTAAGCTTTGAATAGTCCATGAGAGTTAACACACGCGCGTTTCAACACGGGTAAGCTTTGACTAGTCCATGCGAGTTAACACACGCGCGTTTCAACACGGGTAAGCTTTGAATAGTCAATGAGAGTTAACACACCCGCGTTTCAACACGGGTAAGTGTTGACTAGTCCATGAGAGTTAACACACGCGCGCATCAACACGAGTAAGCTTTGACTAGTCAATGAGAGTTAACACACTCGTTTCAACACGGGTAAGCTTTGAATAGTCTATGAGGAGTAGTCACGGTATAGTGGGTGGATGTGGTACCCATTGACTAGGCTATACCGCCCCCAAGAGAGATGTATCCAACTACCAACTGCGTGTACCTCATGGCCGAGTGAGAGCCCAGTCCGACCGAAAGTATTAATCAAGTAGGTTTTAGTGAGCGCACGAATGGATGGTGTGGCCAGAACCACGCCCGGCCGCCTTTGTCTCCCCAGTAGCGATGTTTAAACCTTGCCCAGACCATTATGTAAGGCCGAATCGACCTAGGGGAGCCCAAGGACCGCCATCAGTTCTGATATTCGGCACGGATAAGCTGGACTCAGGACGCCGATTTCGTAACGCAATACGCTAACCATTGCACCACCACTCCCCGGCGTATGCACATTTATACCACGACAAACATATATAGTTTAGCAGTCACAGGGAATAACGCCATCTCAGCAACACACCTGGAGTCGGGCACTTTGCAGGCAAGGGTTGGTGGATCACGTACATTCGTGAAACTCCCCAACCTGGTGCGCTGCGAGGAGGCCAGGATGGCAGTACAGCATGTGGGTTGTGAACTTGTCCCTGCATATGTGCAAGGGCTACCCCCCCTCATATGCGTGCGTTTTCTCCGGGGACTCTGGATTCCTCCAACACACAGCCACGACATACCAATGCAGGGCCCTCTCGATCAATTGCTGTTGTTCGGGTTTTAAACCTGCTCGGCGAGCTATGTTAATGCGTATTTTAACACCTGAGCCTGACAACGGCCTATTGTGAAGCACGTGGGAGAGTGACGAGTTTGTTTCACGTGAGAGTGCTCATGGGCTGCTGTTATAAGCTGTGAGATGTTATGTATAGTTGGGTCTGAGGACACAAGGATACCACAGAGAAGCCGGTCGGCAGCCAGAACCGGCGCCAACAATTGCCTCAGGGGCCGTCCATAAATGACGTCACGCGATTTTGAACGATTTTTGACCCCCCCCCCCTAGTCACACGGCGTCACAAAAAGTCAGACCCCCCCTTAAATATGACGTCACAAAGCTCTGCCCCCCCCCCCAAAAAATAAACATGCTTCAAATCGCTTTAAACTATTGTCATTGTAGTGCGTATTTAATGTGCCGCTGCACTCTGATGTTGTAGGAGAAAACATTTATTAAAAAGTCTATTTAATTAAGTAGAACGTGTTGTCTATATTTATTTAAAGTTGCGCATTTTGATGTGACGTCACATTTTTCAACCCCCCCCCTTGTGACACATCGTCAGAAATGTCTGACCCCCCCCCCCTTTGTGCGTGACGTCATTTATGGACGGCCCCTAAGCTCTGTGATCCTATAATCATTGTGAAGGAGCAAATACGAAGCTGTTTGTTTAACACGTAGGCTTTCGCGACCAATATCATCCAAAATATAGTTTTTTTGGGGGTTAGATCGCGTAAATATGGATGTGTCTTCTTTGGTTCTTTCGGTAAAGTCACGTAGAATGAGAATAAAATAATAAATTGATAAAATAAAATAACACAATGAATATGGATGTGTCGTTAAATCCGCCACTACCACGCGACACAGCTCGTTGTAATTAGTGGCCAAAGTCGTACTCAGATTGCAAATGTTGTAGATTTGATCTCCAATACACCGGTGTGCTGTACTAGTAACGAATTGGCATGTTCTATTTACGTGACAAGCCTTGCCATATTATGGACAAAGCTTGGTTTTTAAATAAAAATTTACTCGCGCTCGAACGTAAGATAGTAATTACACATTATCATTGTTGTCTTGTAAGATGCCTTGGGCTGTGTTCCGGGCTGTCCGAGATTATTCTAGATTTGAAGCTTTCGTGACTGCAATGATCCATACTCTTTGGTTCTATTCGGTAAAGTCACGTAGGTAAAAATAAAATAACAAAATTCACGACGTTTCGCCGAGATGAGTTTGTAGCTTCGTAAATGGGGGGGGAAGACTTTGAAATCACGATCAATCATTTATCGCTCCTGACCATGTCGCCATGTTATGTAGATAATCTGGTGTCTGGGACCTCACGCATAACTTACTTAATTGGTCATTTTTATATGTAGTTTTATCAGGTGGGAACTCGAGGCCAGGTTCGTGTCATTTGCAAGTGACCTGGGTCACCAAGTGCGTACGCGGTTCCAGATCGCAGTGAAGAGAGAAAGTGGCGGCTGTGCATGAGAGGGCGCTCTGCACCACCACCACCTGCCTGTAGATGGACTCACTGTGGTATACCCATGTATTAATATTATACCGTTGCTATGGATAAGGACTGTTACCCGAAACGTGGCCTATTATATATTTGTAATTTTAAGGCCACAATGTTATTTACGAATGTGTTGCGTTTTTCATTTACACTGCTGCGCGGACCAACAACGATGTTCTACATTTCAAATCCAGCGTGCGAACCACCACCACCCCAAGGGAGCCATCGCCAGCCCCACATTCAATCGTGCCCATGCCCCGCCCACATCCACACAAACCCCGCCCACACAACAGAAGATCTCCCCAGCGCAAAGCTCCGCCCATACCTACAAGCCCCTCCCCTTCTCCATCAAGACCCGCCCCACCTTGCCCACTTCCGGTAAAGACGAGATCCGACGTCGTCGCTACGCGCGCCGTGAAGATGTCGCCCTCGTCGTCGACGCGGTCTCTCCTCCTCCTCGTCGTGGCCGCCGCATTTCAAACCGCCGTGCGCTGCGAGGCCAGACCGAACCTCGTGCTAATCCTCACCGACGACCAGGATGTCTCGCTGGGCGGAATGGTACGGCGCTGTTTGTTGACGCTCGACGCGTTTAAAGGGACCCCCTCTGGACTAGTTCCCCTGCTGCGGGAGCGGGCGCTCACTCCGTTGGTAGATGGAGGCCTGCAGGGGGTCGGTGTCGAGAACGTGTTAGCACGGACACTGTGATATACTTGATTTAATGTATCTTTAAAGCTTTTAATATGTCGTGCATTGCCAGACATAGCATATAACCGATGCTGTTTGTATGGTCGTAGATCGCGATGTTATTGCGTGCGGCCCTTTGTCCGTTTGCTCCTGGATTAAGCCCTCCCACACTAATTGCGTTGTGTGGGTTCGACCATACTTCACCACGCTGGTCATTGCGGATTGGCGAAGCGGTGGAGCCGTGTTGTGGGCAGTACCTGTTCGCCGTTAGACGTGGCTGGATATCGAGCGCAGGTCATCGGGTTCATTGCGCAGTGCGTTAACCATCGCTCCGCACCTATAACTCCATATACACAGTGAGGTTTGGTAGGTTGCATATAACCTGTATGACAATTACGTCTGAAAACACCGAGGTTGTCCCTGGCTGCCCCATACGATTTCTTTACAGAAAATATGATCGTGTCCCATCCATAGTATTATATGAAATGTAAATATGTAACAATGTTTGGATGTGATGCTTATTATGGTTATCGATTGGTCTCGACTTGAGCCCTCTGCACCATTTTAGTTGGAACCGCAAAGCACTAAACTCCATACAGTATTTGGTTTCTGCCTGTGCTGTGAATTGAGAGTGCAGCTTAACTGTTGTGTTTATTTTACAGACACCGCTGAGCAAGACACAGAAGCTTATTGGAGATGCAGGCTTCACGTTCACCAACATGGTAAACTCGTGCAGGATATTTCTGGACCTCCTTTCCCCAGTCATTTATGCTGCCAACTCTATGTCCAGTCTGCTTTTTCCACAGCCTGTGTTTGTATTCCTAGACGAGTATTTTTTGGCACCGGTGTTGATTGGTATCCGAGAGCCATTGCTCAGAATTTCACATTAAAGTTATTCACACAGCGATTTGAGAGTCAATGATGCTTTCCTAGATAAATAAACGTAATTTAATTGTACGTTAATAGACCTAAGTATAGAATTCCAGTAAAAAAGTACAGTAGTTTTGTCTTTAAATAAAGTAATGTAATCCAGGAAAATGTATGTACAATACGTAGGTGCTTTTTGTTATGTTAAAAATAATGATTCCCAATGGAACATGTTTCAGCAAATGTGTTGCCAAAGGAATGAAGTTTAAGGGTAATGTTCCGTTTGAATTCACTCTTGAGATGTATAGCAATGGTTATGAGCTTCAATTTACTTTCAGATATAATATGTGTATAAACCCCGTTGAAAAGAATATTACATTTTATTGAAATTGAGCACCATTTCCTTTTATCACAATACTCACTCTCACAACAACCTATATCTGCCGTGTTTTAGGAGTTGGTGTATGCTTTATTTTTGTCTCCAAATATCTGGGCCAAGTTTGGAAGTGCCATTTTTATATTCACAGCAATGATGTATGATTTGTAAACGTGTCAACATGTAGTTCCCTTGTCATGTTTGTTAAACGTGTTGTGTTGTCTTTTGAACTAGACCCATAAGCTCTTCCTCTGTTTGTCTTCCATAGAATCATAAATAGTAAATGTGCCACCTACCCCCATCTGTTGCGAGTATGCGCTCTGCTGCCAAGCTTGTAGCCTTTATAGACCGGAATTTTAGAGCTGATTTGTTAGAACAGGGGTCTGCAGACCCATATGAAGTTACTGGTAATCAACAAGGGGTTTGCAAAGGTATGTACAGTATATTTTGAAAAATATATTTGAAAAATATACTGGTCTGGAGTTACCCTTATCTCCCCCCTTAAACAACATGGCCATAAAAATATATAAAATCGGTGACGTTTTGGCCAATAGCCTTTCTTCATACCCCAAGGTCAGATCAATCGTCATTCCCCTTGCGGACCAGGTATGATAGATGTATACATCATACGTGGTACACATTTTAAAATATCCCTGATGTAGATGCCCTATTCTACGTAGGCTTGTAATGTTAATGAGCACCTATCAACTTTAGGTCATTACTGGAACAAATTGTGATGTCACTTCCAATATAATATAGACTGTACATGCCTACACATGTGTTTTCAAAGAATATTTGCTTGGTCCTCAAACTATAAGGAAAATATTGGGATTGGAGATAAATATGAATCTAAGATATTACCACGTTCATTAAGGGAAAAAATGCTTGGGCAGAGCATGTCTTGGTGAGATGTTTCGAAATCTCCTTGAACAACAACACACGAGAGATGGTTGACAAGACATGTGATGAAATGAGATCATTGCCTGCCCTCACTGTACCAGCTGCTTGCCATGCTTGCCCTATCTATCCCAAACCACAGTGAAACTTTAAACTGGGAAGTGATGGCACTAATATAAAATAACGATGCCCAGACTTCGGAAATTAAATTAATGTTTAGGACAGATATGTTGTAAAGTGGATGGCACTCGCAAACAGCTTTAATATCGGTGAAAACAATCTGTGATGTTGAATTCCTCACTGGCAAGTAACTGTATGGACCAGCGTTGTTGATGACTCACCCAATGGGCATTGCCTGATGACTCATGCAATGCCCCCCCCCCCACAGGAATTCCTTTTGTTTAAGTGCCTTTGGAGAACACATACCTCACCTGCAAGCCGCAGTTGAACAAAGGGGTTTATGCAAGTTTATTTTTTTAAATTAACACTCACCAGATGTTAAGAATACGTTCTCCCAAAACAGTGATGTAAAATGTTTAAGGCAATCCATTTTGAATGTATCACTTCCTCGGAAACAGCTGAATGAGTGGGAGAGAAGACTACACAACACAGTGATGCAGACAGCAGAATTGGTGGCTTGCATTACTTATTTAATTAAAAACAGGACACTGCAGTGTTACACTCTGAAGTAAATATACGAAAGCAAGTCTATTGGTTATAGTATTGTTCATTACACTTATAACACAAGAACGTCTATGCGTAATGTAGTCACTTTGTGTATGGTTGAAACAATGAAGGTAAGTGTCTTGCTCAGGGACCCTTTGAGGCGTATGCATGGATCAAATTATTTATATTCTTCCTCCGTGGCAAAATGAAAAGTGTTTTTCATTAAGAAGCAAACTTTACAACACTCACATTGTAGTTCCTTACTCAGGAAAGTGCCTGCTCGTCTCAGTTTTCGTTATTCATGTTTTCTGATGCATGGTACAGTACCAATAATAGAATGCTGCCCCAAGTACTTAATTACAGAGCCCATTGTTGGATTGTCACACGGTTGCTGTTCTTTCCAATTTTAAACGTAAATAATGTGCAAAACTTAAACAAGTACTTTAAAAATCAAGAGTAAGGTTTAATTACTAAAGAGGGGGTTACCATTGGACAATTTTACATCTAAAATCTTCAGTAATCAGTAATCAAACATCATCCCTTCCAAATCAGCCAGTGAGAAAATTCACTTTAAGTGGAAATGACGATGTATTTGAGTGCACAACAGTTGTCTTTTCATCAACTTTAGTGCCACAGGAGATAAATGACTGATAATGGATATCTTATTTTTTGTATTATTATGTATTCATTACTTAAATATGATCATTTAGAACTTCAAGCTGACCATGCCATATGAGTGAAAGCTATCAACACCTGAGCCATCATTGTTGATGGCTCAACTCAAAACTTGATTATTTGAGTTTGTATAATTCTAAGTGTAGGCTTAACTGTGTTCATGCCAGATTTATAAAACATCTTCTCGAACATCGACTACATTAGAACTTGTATGAATCACTTACTCGGTAAGACAAGCTGTGGCTGATCCGTATTCTCTGTGGATGGGGGATGATAAATCATTGTTGTTGTATGCTGCGCCAGTTTGTGTCGAGCCCACTGTGCTGCCCCAGCCGCAGCAGCCTGCTGACGGGCAAGTACCCGCACAACCACGGCGTCACCAACAACTCCCTGCAGGGCAACTGCAGCGGAGCAACGTGGCAGAAGCGCGAGGAGCCGTATGCCCTGCCCATGCGCCTGCGCACCGCTGGGTACCAGACTTTCTTCGCTGGGAAGTACCTGAACCAGGTAGTTCTGCCTGTTGGGCTCTATGGCCGGTCGGTGAATTGATTGGCTGGATGGCGGTCTGCCTCCGTCTCTAGTCTATGGGTCTTTTGGTCCGCACATCTGTCAGCATATCTGTTGGTCTGTCAGTCTACCTTTCTGAATGTCTGCCTTCCTTTCTGCCTATCACCCTCCCGCCCATTCATACATCTTTATTGGATTAAGGTTGGTGATATATTTTGAATTACAAATGCGTAACCAGTGAAATATTTCTCAGAAACTAAGTTACAGAAGGTCACTCTGCTCTCTGCCCCTGTGCGTACGTGCGCAGTACGGATCTGCTGAAGTGGGTGGCCCCTCGTACGTGCCCCCAGGCTGGGATGATTGGCTGGGCTTGGTGAGTGTCAACACAATGGGAATCACGAGGCGGGGCCACTGTAGGTCTGGTTGCCCAATGTCTCTGCTATCAGATTAATCTCCCTTTGTTGTAGTTTGTACCACAGCTCATCTATGAAACGCCTAGGGCAGGGGTCGGCAACCAAAATAACAGGAAGAGCCATTTTTTTCGAATTCGGTAAAAAAAAAACTCTTTCAAGAGCCGCAATGTGAATACGAGGATGTGGTCCTTAATAAATAACGTCACAAAGCAGTATTTAAAGAGCCACAGTTTGCTGACCCCTGTTCTTATGGATATACTGGCCCCGGTCATGGGAATGTGGAATGCTTTACCTCTATCAGGTACATTAAACTGATGTGTGCCTATCAAGTATTCATTTGAGAAGTAAATTGATGGCTTTGTTTTTGCTATACTTGCAAATAGACATTACACTCACAAACTCTAAACTGTTATTGTTCCCCTTCTACGTAACTTTACCGAAAGAACCAAGAATATGAATCCCTGCAGTCACGAAAGCTTTAAATCAAAATTGTCCAGTGTAGTCGCATAGAAAAATGAGATAAGGGCTGTTAACGATCATCTCTTAAAGGTTGCATGGCATTACAAGGGTGGTAGTACGGCAAGCACCGCGCATGCATCCACATTGCCTTTGCCTTATCACACGAAGTGCTACTTTTTTCAGCATTGGGATATTTTGGCCAATACTGGTTATATTGCATGAGGTTTTTTTTGCAATGGGAAGAAACCAGAAAACTTGGAGCAAACCCATGCCGAACGGAGAGAACATGCCAACGCCACACGGAAAGATGCCCGAGTTTGGAATAAAACTCCGCACCACTGCTCAAGGCTTCAAGAGGAGGAGTGTGGGAACATAGTTGGGATGGAGTCAGTGTTTAGGGATTGATGTCTTGTCTCACTGAAATCGAGTAAGAGTCATGTTCTGTACGCATCTTCTTTCGGTTGCACAGGTGAAGAATTCCAAGTACTATAACTACACCGTGTCTAACAATGGCAAGGAAGAATTCCATGGGCAGAACTACACGATGGACTATTTAACGGACTTAATAGTGAGTGGCTCACTTTCCTCACACACAGTCTCCATTCTAAGTTTTACGCATTTGCATAATGCGCGGAGATGCAGCTTCGCTGTATTCTGTAATAACCCATTTGTTACATTAGACAATTATTTAGCACATTGCCTGCTTACATAATATCATTCACAGTTGTGTAATTGTATATAATTGTACATTAATCTATCGGTGTATTCTCATCCCAAGTATTAAAGTACGCTTACTGGACAAACACAACAAAGAGTATCCAAGAAAAAAACTTTACTCTGCCAAAAAATACCTCTCTATTTTGGAGTTATATTATTCTATTCAAACAAATATCACCTTCACTTCATTGCCTTGCAAAGAATAATCCATCCACTCTTTTCTCTTAATCACTATGAGCATGTACTTGTGGCTTGTCATATCTCCTCTTAAGGATCCTCCTAAAGGTCTTTTATGATTGTAATACATGTGTTGAGGCGTAAATGACGACTCGGAGGCAGATCTTCATGTAGGGGCTTGCGCCAGTTGGTTTATTACTAAGCTTTAACAGTACACACAGGGGTGAACAACTCCCAGGGGTTAAGGGTCCCGGGCTAGGTCCCGACAGAGCCGGCTGCCCTGTGCGGTCTCCTCTGCGCCGGCCGTGGGCTCAGCCAACACGACCAACCGAGGAGCACAGCCACGTCTAGCCTGGCACTCTGCTCTCCTCTATTTCTACCCTCTTCGCTCCCCCTACCCTGGGTCCCACTCCCAACTTCACACGTTCCTGGCTCCCCGCAACGACCATGAACACGTCACCGGTCCCAACCTAAATTACCCAGGGGGACATGATGTCCTCCACCCCGCCCCCTGTCCATGACGTCACCATATGTGACGTCATCGTACCAGAGGGCGAGCGTGACATGATGTCACTACTACTCTACACATGGTTATAGTGGCAGTTTACACCAAGTCTGTGGTCGCTCCCTTCTCTACGAACAAACATAGGCGGTTACACAGAGATGATTCTAATATTAAACTTATCTAATGAGCAGCCATTGCATTTCAGAATTTCTCGAAAGGCACACGTATGACTCATGGGGCCCAGAAGGATGCGCTGCGAACCAAAACCATCATAAAGAATCGCTGGGTAATCTGATGATGCCATCGCTCACCGAGCTGGTCTGCGTGCGCGTGGGGCGGCAGACGAACAGATCGGTGGAGTTCCTGGAGGACCGGTGGCGCGTGAGTCCCTTCTTCATGATGATCTCTCCGCCCGCCCCCCATGAGCCGTGGGACGTGGCGCCGCAGTACGCCAACAGCTTCCCCGACACGCGGGCACCACGCACCAAAAGCTTCAACGTGCACGGCAAGGTGTGCCCACGCTCGTCCGCTCGCTTTCCTTGAAGGATGGCGCTGAGTGACCCTGGGGGGATCGGAGATCCGAGCTGGCACCACTGAAACCCTGGGTTTGAATCCAGGTGGCTGTGTTGGTGTGAGAAATTGAACCTGTTAATGTAAAATCGGAGGGCTGAAAATAACTAACATCGGAAGGTGGCAGGATGGGAATATCACAGCCAGTTATGACTTAAACTGGTTGATAACCTCATTCCAATGATTGCTAAGTTTGCACCCATCTCGATTAAAATTGTGTCTTTGTCTGTAAATATGGATGGCTTCATGAACGAATCTTTGTTGATAGCCAGTGGGTTTGCAAAGCACCTTCGTCTTAGAGAAATCAATTTCGTGTGAGCCCACCGCATTAAAACAATGATGAGCTACGGCCGAGGTATTGGTCGTACACTGTTTCAGATCTGCCTTTTGTTCACAAACACGGTCCGAGGCATGTCGCTTAGTTTCCCCAATGTAACTACTGCCGCAGACACAGCTTAGTTTGTAGATGCCGGGGTATTGCATGTTAGGGATCATATCCTTCACAGATGGATCAGATCACGAATTTTATGTACTGTGTTAAATCGAACTTGGATCTTGTGTTTGCTTATGATTTAGGAAATATTTTTGGTGACCCCTGCTATGTATGGCCAGGTGATTGTTTTGATTGGGTCCCCAGATGGTTCTTTCCCAACGGTTGGGGTGATAGCTTTATGGATTGTGTAGTCTGAATATCCATTCGTCTTGAGAGCTTTATGTACTTGTTTCAGTTCACTGGCTAGGTGATGATGGTTGGAAATACATCGAGCTCTATGGTGTAGAATTTTGATGAGGGAATTCTTCTGGGATGGATGGTGGTGGGTGTCAGGTCTTAGGTAGGCATCCGTATGGGTGGCTTTCCTGTAGACAGTAGCCCATTGAGCCATCTGGTCTCTTTCCTTTTCCACCTCCATGGTCAATGTGATGGCTGGGTGTATGGAATTGATGTGGTTGAGGAATTGGTTCAGAGCTGGTCGGCCATGTGGCCAGATGACGAACGTGTCATCTACATACCTCTTCCACAAGGACGGATGTAGAGTGGATGCCTGCATGGTGTCTGTCTCAGATTTTACATGAACAGGTTCAATTTCTCACACCAACACAGCCACCTCCGCGCTCCGACCTTGCGTGGTGGTGACTCTGCGACCTTACATTAACATGCTAATCTCTCATTAACATAGCCATCTCAGCGCGCTCGCCATGGAGGCCGCTCGACAATCTTACATTAACATGCTAATTTTTACCTGACAGTCTTTTAATTGGTGGAAACGCACCACCAGCGCCGTCGTTGCCCATCACTTACATTAACATTCGCTGCCCCGCCCATGCTGCTGACACTTTGGCTACGCCCATTTTAAACCTTTATAAACAGTTTGCCTTTAGAGGCTATAACACCCTTTTCCCGATGACGACTGCTTGTGTTGCGATAGAAACGTAGTTTTTGTTATTTTCTTTGAACCTATCTACGTGGCGTTACCAAACGACCCAAAGAATATGAATTCCTGCTGTCACGAAAGCTTTAAGTAAAAAAAATTTGCACTTAAATTTGGTAAGCTCGAGATCTGTGATGTGACGAATATTATCTTCAGTGGCAGAGCAGGTGGAACAGTTCTGCCCCCTTATTTGTGTGGCCGTTTTCTACATGGTGGGTTGCACTGCTGTGCGATTGGGATGAAATTGCGGGGGGGGGGGGAGGTAAAAAGCAATATACAACACAGAAACAAACAGGTGGTAATTTGTTTGAGCCTCATTAATGGAATGTCAGTGTGAAAACGTGACAGGCACATCATCGTAATGTCCTTGAGTGACATGACTGGGGTACAACTGCTCTACATAAGCTACATTGCTGAATTGCATAAACGGGGGAGCTCCTGGAAGACATCAGTGCACCTTGCTATTCTTGCTGTTGCACAGAGGCGTTAGAGTAACCTCAAAGGATGATGAGCCAATTTCAACTCCGACCAGGATTTGAACTTGCAGAATTCAGATTGCGAGTTGGGCGCTCTCTTTACCACAGCACAGGCTGACTGGATTGGTGGCCAAATCCATGTGATTTATTTTATCAGATTATTTGCAATTGCAATTAAATAGTTCAGTAACTTTATATTCACAATAACACTGCTGTGGTACGCATGCTGGTTGGTGTGCTGTTCTCTCAGAATAAGCATTGGTTGATACGTCAGGCGCGCACTCCAATGGCGAACACATCGATCGCGTACCTGGACAAGGTCTTCAGAAAGAGGTAACATCACAGCTCGTACTCACATGCTGAGCATCAAACAGAGCCCCCCTTGCTATAGTAGAACAGCTGCTGTACCCTGTGTTATGTGCAACACCTTGGAGGCAACACCAGAGGTCCCACGTGGATCTTTGGAAGTGTGGCACTTGTTTTGCTCCAACGGTAACCGTCATTATAAACATTAAGCGGAGTCCTCTGAGAATTTAGGCCAGACAAGTGGTGGATGACTATAGCAGTTAAATTGTCAGAGGAGACCGCTGAATGCTGTTACAACACCTTAGTTTGAAACAGTCTTGGCGGTGCCCTTTTTTTCTTGAGCGTTCAACATTTATTTGAAAGTCAACAGAGGTTGTTCGCTATTGACTTCCAACAAAGTAGATGCTCTGTCACCTCTGAGGCAAATCAGTTGAATGTCGCCGATTCAATATGCAGGAGGGGAGTTATTGGAAGGTGCGTATTGATCATTTGTTTACAATTCATGACCTGTGTGCATAAGCTATAATTTTGCTAATGGGATGCATTGGAGATAAATTATATATTAGAGGATAAAAAAATTAGACTGATTAAATAATATAGTGTTGAATCCAGTTCCGATCCCTGAATCATGATGAATCTTTGTGCTGTGGTGGGAGTGAACGATTCCATGCCTGCTGTGAACCCAGTAGGTAAGGCTAATGACGAAGCGGATGCCAAAATGTCGTCCACTGTGGAGACAAAGGGATCAAATCGGCTCATGTGCGGGAACAAAATGGATTGTTACATCGCATGACCGTGAGAAATAGCAACGGTCTGGGGAGATCATCCAGCAAAAGATCCAGCAAAAGATCCGTCATTGCGCATGATGATGATGACGCCACTGCTTGGGTGTGCCCTGCTTGTGCTTGCCTGCAGGTGGCAGACTCTGCTGTCTGTTGATGACCTCGTGGAGAAAGTGGTCAAGAAGCTGGAGGAAACTGGAGACCTGAAAAACACTTACATTCTGTTCACGTCCGACAACGGCTATCACACAGGTAATCCACTCTAATGAACACATGTTTAGCTGCCGTTTGGCTTCCCGGAGGTTACTCTGTGGAGCAAGTGGGCATTTTGCGTAGTTTTGCTTCTCCGCCTGATGTTGATGAATACAAATCCAAAAAGTCTAGGCGGTATCTCTGTTCAAACTAGCAACGGGGCAGCACTCATGTCCTGAATTTCGAGGATCCTGGTTCAAATCCTAGTCTGGGATTGACTTATCCCCATCAGCTCTTCAGGGTTGATAAATGGAACACAGTTTACTCTGTCTGAGGTAATGGTAGGGAGGGGTGACCTGGATAAAACAAGCAGGGTAAAGGAATTCAAACAAATTAGGTAAGCGGTTTCATTCTTGTTTTGCCTATACAATGGGAATACGTTTTACTTGCTTACTTGCCAACGTGTTTACGGTGAATCACAATTGAGGGAGCAGCTAATGATTAACCAAAGTGCAGATTTTAAAGTTTTCTTTGTATGTGCCTAAAGATATAAAATCGGGATAATCCAGAGTTGAACTTGTCATTTCGTGGGAAGTAAACAGTGGTCCTTTAGACAGACTGGTCTCTGTGATAAGCTTGTGGAATTTTCCAACACGACCTCTTGGCCAGAAACAGATTAACGCTGCCCCAAAGCTCCTCATGCCAGGGAGATGGCCTACAAGAGGTGAACATGAGCAGCGGAGTTTAATGCGGGATTGTGACGACGACGTTTTTACGCACGACATCTGCTCGTTGTTTGCAGGCCAGTTCTCGCTACCCGTCGAGAAGTCCCAGCTGTACGAGTTCGACATCCGGGTTCCGCTGCTGCTCAGAGGGCCCGGTGTCGCGGCCAACCAGAAGTGCTCGGTGCGTACGCTGCACGCGTTGACTTTCACCGCCTTCATTTGGAATTTACCTCCGAAGACTTTTAATCTCAATGAGCTCTTTATAAATAGAAATGGTAGTTGACGGCCTGTTTTCAAGCCACTGCAAGTAAGTTTGGCCTGGCAAAGGTGGGTGGCCATAAAAACACCACTTTCCACTGATGTTGGCTGGGCATCAAACTCGGGTCACCTGGTTGATGAGTCAGTGCGCTTACCACTACATCACTCCTCTACCGTCAATGAGCTCTTATCTGATTGTAAGTAAATTGCATTTGTCTATACATCTTTTGCTTCCTTTGCTATATATTTGAAGCCAGATTATGGATATTGAACGTCTGGTTATGCCTCCAAAAAAGAAAGTGATTAATACAGTGCTGCGCAACATTTTCTACCCGTCTGAGCTGACAGTGGGAATTCAATATTCCCTTGATGAGGATCGGGCTCTCCATTGGACAACCACTGTTCACTTCCCTCATATTAGTACTCTATAGGCCACTGAAGAGTTGATTCAACCACTCCCCCCAAGCAGGCTTTTAATACCCAACATTCTTTTTGGGTTGGGAAATCTAAAGCAAGTGCCATTCGGTTACCTACAGCTCTTCAGGAATGTGACTCACCTCTGGATGTTCCTTCTGTTGTCGTCCATCCAACAGTTGATTCCTGCTCCCAGCTTTTCCCCCTGCACAGGGGATGAGAGTAACTGCCCGTTGTCGCTTGTTGTAGAAACTGGTGGCGAACGTGGACATAGCCCCCACCCTGCTGGAGCTGGCAGGCCTCGACGTGTCCAAGACCGACATTGACGGGATGTCCCTCCTGCCGCTACTGGTGAGACGCCGAGAGATGTCACAGAACGTCAACTACATTTGCACCTAAATTTTGATTTAAAGCTTTCGTGACTGCAGTAATTCATATTCTTAGTTTTTTCGGTAAAGTCACGTTGAAGAGAAACAACAAAATAACAAAATATATATAAAACAATAAAAATTCTCACGACGTTTCGACCATAACTCAAACGGTCATCATCAGGTGTGTCGGTTTGCATAAATTTATTTTGAAAACGGCATATTTATTTATTTATATAAAAATAACGTTTGCGTCACGCGCAACGATTGGCTGTTTGCCAGGACTAGTCCATCTATTTTTTGAAAAGAGGAGGGGGGAGACGAAATTTGTTTTTATGTATGCTGTCTGAAAGCCACTGTAAGCGTGAACAATCAATCAAGAACTGAAATGATTTATCAAATCTTTCCAATGATTGCTAAGATAGAATCCATCTTCTCGGTTGAAATTGTCTCTGTGTTTGTATATGTGGATAGCCTCATGAACGAATCTCTCATGGAAGCCAGATGGCTTACAAAGAACCTCCGTCTTGGAAAAGTCAATGGCATGTGAGCCTACTGAATTAGAACAATGATCTGCTACGGCCGAGGTGTTGGTCCTACCGTGTTTAAGGTCTGCTTTATGTTCACGAATGCGGTCCGAGATATGGCGTTTGGTTTCTCCAATGTAACTACTACCACAGAGGCAACTTAGTTTGTAGACACCAGGGTATTGTATGTCCGGAATCACATCTTTTACAGACGGAACCAGATCACGGATTTTATGTAATGTGTTGAAACGGACCTGGATCTTGTGTTTATTCAAGATTTTGGAGATCTTTTTTGTGATCCCAGCAATGTAGGGTAAAGTGATGGTTTTGAAAGGCTCCTCAAGAGGGTTCTTCTTCATGGTTTGAGTGATAGCTTTGCGGATTGTATAGTCGGAGTAACCATTAGCCCTAAGAGCTTGGTGTACGTGCTTGAGTTCACTGCTTATGTGTTCCTGGTCGGATATGCATTGGGCTCTATGATACAGAGTCTTGATGAGAGAATTCTTCTGTGATGGATGGTGGTGGGAATCCGGTTTCAGATAAGCATCCGTATGGGTAGCTTTCCTGTAGACAGAGTGGCTCATTGAACCATCAGGTCTCTTTTTAATTTAATTAATTGATCAATCTAAACAGTTTTTATTGAAACCTTCTGCTGCCAGGCCACCAAGATTATACGGCTTACCAAAAATACATAAAGTTGATACACCTCTTCGTCCCATAGTCTCTACTATCAGCTCCCCCACCTACAAACTAGCTCGTTTTTTGTCTGAAATCCTGCGTCCTTTCACTGGAAAGACCACCTCTGCGGTACAAAATTCTACTCACCTGGTATCAACAATCAAGGGTATTTCCCTGTCCCCAGACGACCTGCTTGTCAGTTTTGATGTAGTTTCCTTATTCACCAAGGTTCCTGTACCTGACACCATTGCAATCATTGAAGACTTGGTTCATCAAGGACTAAACACTGAGGTACCCCCCCTGGTGAGACACTGTTTAACCAATACATACTTCACTTGGAATGGAACTTTCTACAAACAAACTGAGGGCACCCCAATGGGCTCCCCCCTTTCTCCAGTTATAGCTAACATTTTCATGGAGAAATTTGAGACTGACGCCATCCATACTGCCACTCTGCGCCCAACCTTATGGAAGAGGTACGTGGATGACACTTTTGTCATCTGGCCACATGGCCGGCCTGCTCTAGACCAATTCTTCGACCACATCAATTCCATACACCCAGCCATCAGATTTACCATGGAAGTCGAAATAGATGGCAAGATACCTTTTTTGGATGTCCTAATTAAAAAGAGACCTGATGGTTCAATGAGCCACTCTGTCTACAGGAAAGCTACCCATACGGATGCTTATCTGAAACCGGATTCCCACCACCATCCATCACAGAAGAATTCTCTCATCAAGACTCTGTATCATAGAGCCCAATGCATATCCGACCAGGAACACATAAGCAGTGAACTCAAGCACGTACACCAAGCTCTTAGGGCTAATGGTTACTCCGACTATACAATCCGCAAAGCTATCACTCAAACCATGAAGAAGAACCCTCTTGAGGAGCCTTTCAAAACCATCACTTTACCCTACATTGCTGGGATCACAAAAAAGATCTCCAAAATCTTGAATAAACACAAGATCCAGGTCCGTTTCAACACATTACATAAAATCCGTGATCTGGTTCCGTCTGTAAAAGATGTGATTCCGGACATACAATACCCTGGTGTCTACAAACTAAGTTGCCTCTGTGGTAGTAGTTACATTGGAGAAACCAAACGCCATATCTCGGACCGCATTCGTGAACATAAAGCAGACCTTAAACACGGTAGGACCAACACCTCGGCCGTAGCAGATCATTGTTCTAATTCAGTAGGCTCACATGCCATTGACTTTTCCAAGACGGAGGTTCTTTGTAAGCCATCTGGCTTCCATGAGAGATTCGTTCATGAGGCTATCCACATATACAAACACAGAGACAATTTCAACCGAGAAGATGGATTCTATCTTAGCAATCATTGGAAAGATTTGATAAATCATTTCAGTTCTTGATTGATTGTTCACGCTTACAGTGGCTTTCAGACAGCATACATAAAAACAAATTTCGTCTCCCCCCTCCTCTTTTCAAAAAATAGATGGACTAGTCCTGGCAAACAGCCAATCGTTGCGCGTGACGCAAACGTTATTTTTATATAAATAAATAAATATGCCGTTTTCAAAATAAATTTATGCAAACCGACACACCTGATGATGACCGTTTGAGTTATGGTCGAAACGTCGTGAGAATTTTTATTGTTTTATATATATTTTGTTATTTTGTTGTTTCTCTTCAACGTGACTTTACCGAAAAAACTAAGAATATACATTTGCACCTCTCGGAATGCCTCTACATTCACGCGGATTACATTTTATATCATTCACCTTGCTTTGTAAGTGGCTCTTTCGCCATCTACAACTCGGCGGTCAGTGTTCTGTTAGAGATATGGAAGAAAATTGTCGAAAATGCGATCGCAAAAGCTTAAATTTTCATAAATATAATCAGGTGTTGGCTGTGGACACGGTTGAAGCTGATTAATAACGTTCCCATCGTAGCCAGGAGGGGGCGCACCATGGTCACGAACTGGCGGAGTGCGAGACCAGTGATGACTAAGGATTTAGAGCTGAGCTTGGAAGAATAGAAGGGAATGTTGATGGTTTCCGTCATACATTAGCGCACACACACAGTGACTACCCGATCGTAAAGCAGCAGCAGTGTGCTTCCGAGTTTCTCCTTAAATCTCCGTGAGCCCTGATGGCTGCACAACAAATGCGGCCTAATGGGCCACGTGCTGTGGAATGTGGTGGCGGTCAATGGGAGTGCGTTAACCCGACCCCGTCTGCCTGCTCTGTGGGAATCTGCGTGCGATTGCAGAACGAGACGAGCAAGGCACCGTGGAGGACCGATGTGCTCGTTGAATACCAGGGCCAGGGGGCCCACAGCGACCCCCACTGTCCCAACTTGGGCCCAGGCGTTTTTGTAAGTGCCCTGCGAACATTGGCAGTGTTACAGAGAAGCGTAGGCTGAAAATACTTCATCACCCAAGGCATTACCAAACGCACCCCTGTAATAACCATAAACGCCAAGAACAATGTGGATTTATAGAGCGCTTGGTGTGACCGCATATCCAGATGCTGTATTGAAACAGTGGGGAAAAAGTGCATCATTCATAAATATATTAAATATGAATCAAATATTTATAACATTCCATTCATCAAAAAGATGAGATGGAAGTGCAGAAATGGAGTATGTAATAAGCTGATGTTCGAAACGGGAATATAATAAAGTAGCTAGAAAAAGAGCGAATAGCATTTGAGTTCTGGACACTTGAGAAGGATTTAAAATAATTGTGGTAGGAAAGAGTAAACAACCTGAAATATTACAATAAAAAGTGACAGGAAAACAGTGGGCATTGATTGGGATGAACAGGAAAATTTGCTGGATGGAGAATTGCAGGTTATTCAGACAGGCATTGGTTTGGGCAGATTATAGGATGGCGTACCATTTCGTCTTACTGGGACTTCACGCCTTGTTACCTCCGCTAGCATCACGGTTCTCGTCCGTACTCTCATGTTTGACTACCGTAGTCGCAGGACGGTACTGGCCAACTTTGGAACTCCCCCATCATCTCGTTTCCAAACACCACCACCACACGTGTTTGGTCCTGTGTGGTGTTCTATCAGTGGTCTCGGTTGCCGATTAAATTGCATTATAGATCTTAAGGCTTTGTTCTCAGCAACTGAGAACAAAACCAAATACTGTAAGGAAAGGGCAGACCTTAAGGTGCACCATTGTACTCGCTGTGCAACAGCTGTGAGATCTAGCACAAGCAAGTTACAGTAAGGTGTTGTACCTCTTAACCTTGAAATATTTGGTCATCAAACCTTTTTTTAGAGAACCAGTGGATATGAGACTCTAAGGCAGGGAGAAGTATTGCAACGTCTTGAGTGCAGGCGTTTGTCTTGTGGTAATATTGCACTGTTCTATTCCCAGCACTGCTTCCCAGACTGCGTGTGCGAGGACTCGATCAACAACACGTATGCGTGCGTGCGCACCCTCTCCGATACTGCCAACCTGCAGTACTGCGAGTTTGCCGACACAGAGGTGATGAAACGCACCCCCCCATAACAACGGAGGCAGGCATTGGCACATATCCAAGACTAAGCTCCCCCATATCGCCATAATAGACGTTTGGGGCAAGTGGTGCTCGCGAGCACCCAATGAGAAGGCCAGCATGGCACGTGAAGGGGTGGGTGGTCAGCAACACGCCCGGCCGCCTTTGTCACCCCAGTGGTGATGTCTATACATTGTACCGGGTACTTATTTGAGGCTGAGTCGACTTAAGGCAGGCTTCAAGACCGGTCAGATATTCGCCAAGGTTTTTGCTCATGAGTGGGAATTGAACTTGGGTCACCAGGTTCGTAGCAGAGTGCGATAACCGCTGCACCACCGCTCCCCACATAGGCACACACACACACAGGCAAAACGAGACAATCTCACACTGTCTCGGGCAGTGTGATCACAGGCAAAACTTTTTTTAAAACACGCTTTAATGAAATGCTTTAATGAAATGTACCGTATGAGTATGACAGAACTCCACGGTCTACCAGGAAGTGGCCCCGAAGCTTGCCATAACGTAAGGGACCATGGTGATTTACAGCCCAACGTCAGTTGAACGTGGACAATTAGACCCAAGTCGAAACATAACATATAAAAAAGATTGTTTGGAATTTTTATTTATTTATTTTTAATGATAGAATATAGTATTGTCATCAGTATGACATAAGTATACCAAGTTTTCAGTCGATACCACATTGGGAAGTGGGTTAAAATTGAGTTACAAGATTTGAGGATACGACAACAACAGAGTGAGTGAAATAAAAGCGTGTAATAAGAAGACAGCCTCATGCTGTCTAAGGGCAGTGTGATCTGCCTGGCATGGCAAATGGAGAAAGCCACAGACTCTGGCACAGTGACACGGCAGTGGCCTTCATTGTTTTTGCCAAAATATTTCTGCAATGTCCCCCTGTGATCTGTTGGGTAGCGCTGCGGTTATTTGCTCTTGACTCGCAATCGAAGGTTATAAATTGATTTAGAACATCATCCCTTCCAGGCCTCATGAAATTAAAACTACGTTATAAAATTATGCAGTGGAATTTTTCTGGCGTGACTGGTTCTTTAAGGATACGCAACTTCCACCTCCAATGTTTACCAAAACAGAGAGCTGCTCAGAGCTGGTTTGAATGGGGAATTAATGACAACTCTTTTTTAACAGTCCATGAAATTTAACATATTTTTAAGAGTAATTTTTATTTTAGATTACCAACTCTGAATACATTAAAATATTGTATTAAACTTGTAAAGTCATGCTCCGAGTTTCTAATGCACCACATGGAAATTGATGTGCCCTTTGGAGGCAGCACAGCAAGAAGGTTGACAAATTTAATGATTAAGGATTCTCCCCTTGCACGTTCGATCTTTCTCCAGGCACTGTGGATTCCTTTAAAATAAAAAAAAAAATCTCAATTGGCCCAATGTTGTAAGCGGAACCTATTTAAAAATAACATCACGACACTTTGGGTCTGAGGAAGGTGACATGGAACTTGCATGATGTGGGTATTTGACGATGACATGAAATACCACATGGGCACAGCTGGCATATTGCCACCAACTTCCCAAGCAGAGATGTACATAAAGCAAGAGGCTTTCGTGGGTAAAGATTTTGAGCTCGCTACTTAATGCAATGCAGTAATCCCAAACAGCTCGGGCTGCTTCTCAGCTTCTGTGCGCTTGTGTTTTTGCGAATCATCGCAGAACGTATTGAACCACGCCGCTGTTGTTTCCACCGCCACTCGGCACCTGCGGACAGATCAATTAGCACCTGACCACTCATTACAGACGTAATGGGTGCTCAAGAGCGTGCTGCAGTGCTCGCCTTAGCATTCGTCAAGGCCCTTTTCACCACACGAGAGGTTTTGGAGCGACTAACGAACGAGGCAAACAACCACCCGTGTTCGCCGTGTGCCGGGACGCTATGCTCATGTTCGGCTGTGTTTCTCATAGCTGCACCGACTGTACTGTTATTCTGATATGTTCACGTTTGTCAAGGGGTCTCTGCTCAAATCTAAATAGAGCGGTCTCCATTTGTGGCCCATTATCTGCTTTGATAATTGCAAATGACACCGTGGTCTACGACGCTCACGCTGAATGTGCCCGACCTCATTGCATCTCAGAGGCTGTGCAGGGTTAGGCCTGGTTAGTACTTGGATGGGTGACCACCAGGGCTTGATGGAGCTGCGAGGTGAGATGGCAGTGTTGCGTGTCGCTCGTACGCTTGGGTTTTGTTTGGGTACTTCAGTTTCCTCTTGTTTGCCAAATTTTCATGAATGGAACCGTGCAAACATCCCAATGCAGGGCCTTTGGAGAAGTCTTCACACTCGATGACGCTTTCCTGAGTAAATAATTGCCATTAAAACATTTCCATAACAGTGACCAGGCTCACCATAGGATGCCCACTTTTAGACTTTCAAAGTAACTTCAATGTTATCAGATTGAATAAATGATCTTTTGGAGAAAGTGTTTTGTATGCTGTGGATAGCTGCATTTCAGAGCAAGAGGAAGATTTTTTTTTTCTTCCAGGCACGGATTAAACCTGGGGAGTATTGATGAACCAAGTACATGGTGTTTCAAGGTGCGATGAATGGATACATTGAGATTCAAAACAAACAGTTATTCTTGGCAGGTATAATAAGACTGATAGACCGATTGTTTTGCACTTCAGGAGAAACGTGTAGGGGAAAAAAACCCTTTCACTTTGTCATGGCTATTCGGTGATCACTTCCTGTGTGAAGCCCCAACCTTTCCTATAAGTGCCGTACACCACACACACGGCACCTAGCGCTATCGTCTACACCTCCTCCCTTCCTCCCGACAGGAGTTTGTCGAAGTCTACAACGTGACCAGTGACCCGGATCAGCTGACCAACATCGCCAAGAACGTCGACCCCTCGGTGCTCGTGCGCATGAACCAGCGGCTCATCATGCTTCAGTCGTGCCACGGCCCCAGTTGCCGCACGCCCGGGGCGCTGGACCTGGGGTGAGAGGTTGCAATGACGAGCGGCGTTACGGAGACCGGAGTCAGCCTCCCACCCAGCCTTTGAGCCGGTTATGGTTGGGTTGATGGAGCCAGTACAGATCAAGATAAAGCTAGCTTGGCTTGGAAAAAATTAGTGACATCTTCTTGACTTAAAACTAAGGGGGCTTTGGCCAGGAGACATAGGATGATAGCATTTGGACAAGACTGATTGATAGAATGGCACCCAAAGGAGAAAACGCTCCCTTTGCAATAACCGTGGAGCTAGATTGAGATCATCTCATGCACAGGAGCGCAATTCTGGCATTGCAGGATTATGAAGGATTGGTAACCATGAGGGGAGACCATTTAGCAATGGATAGAACATGGCCGATTATGGTGTATTTGTTTTCAAATGCAGCCAGTCTTAAATTAATCAGAGATCATCACCCCAGCATAAGTCAAAATCAATCTTAAAATAAGGCCACCAAATTATCATAAGCCACACAATTTTCATAACGATTGTGGGTTTTGTTGTTCTCGTTCCAGTTTCAAGTTCGACCCAGCAGCCATTTTTCCAGGGAAACCTTTCGCCCAGAGAGCACGGTTCCTTCGCTGACGGCGTCGCCACTTCCACCTTCACGCCTCCTCTCCGACACGAGTGGTCCACTCAACGTTGTCCTAAATATTCCCCAGTCCATGCTAAGCTGGGGGAATGCCTACTGTGTGGTCTCAAAGGGCCCACACGAATGCACAGGTGTGAATGCCGATTGTTTGGTTGGTGTGTGTGTGCCCGTTTTTTATATTCACATGTTTACTTTTAACTGTGCCCCATGTGCCAGTACCACACATGGTTCCCCATATCTCACCCAGCCAATCACTGGCATAAGTCAATTGGAAGCCCTGTGATATATAGTTATAGTTCAACCAAAATGGTCCAGATTGCATTGTGGCAGGCATGTCTACACACTTCATCAGGCTTGGGCTTAGTCAGCAGTTGGTTGGGTGACAACGAAGACAATGTCATGTCACAAGTGGTATTAGATGCTCTCTGTTACAAGTTATTATTTCTGCAGTACTAGAAGACACTGCCAAAAGAAGTATTAGCCCCGATATAAGGTGTTAATTTATAAATGATTTCTAACCTCTGGATGTTAAACATTCTGTGTTTCACACAGTGGCTACATTATGAGGCACGATTCACTCCTGTAGTGAATCGATCAGTTTTCAAAATTTTGGGGCCGCAATTTGATTCAATATATTTTTGTCTTCTCTCATTTACCGTCTTGTTTGTATTGTTGCTTTTTCTGCCTCTCGTTTGTACAGTTTTTGTTCACTCAATTAGCCTCAACGTAACATGAGCATATCATTTGCATGCATCAAAATAGTTGGTTCTTACACTCACAACGCATGCATTGTGAGTGTAAGATTCGCTTTACACCCTTGAATCAATGCGTCGTTACACGTTTCGGGCTCTCCATACAATGGGTCGAGGTCAAGAGCTCGCCCTGGCCAGCGATGTCGATGCTGCCACCACCACATCTGGCAACGGCTTCTTGCTGTGAGACTCTTCAGCTGTTGCACAGTCGCCACCCGAACCTTTGAGGTCTCCTCTAGTCGGCTCCTAGTGTCTGGGTGTGTCTGCATCTTGCTGCTCTCCTATGTCGGCCTCTGCTCTTGTACCCGTGTCACCTGCCCTCATCCGTCTTGCACATTTGGCCGCGAACTGCAACATCCTGGCATCCATAGTTAGCACCACATTGGAAATATCCTCTCTGACTTGGCAGCCTGGAGGAGACAACCAATAGACTTGAGCTCCCCACTCACCACTCCATGTGGACAGGTTGATACGACCCCAACTGACTTAAATTTTACAGGAAAAAGTACGTATTATTAGAGTATAACAATAAAAGATAAATTTGGCACATAACATATAAAATGTACTAAGGGGTTATTCAATATAAAAATGACACTGCTCATAGAAGGTGAGTCTTTTGATTTAAAGCTTTCGTCTTGGTTCTTTCGGTAAGTTATGTAGAAGGGAAACAATAAAATAATAAAAATATTTGTATTATTTAATTGTAGAAGGGAAATAATAAAAATATTTTTATTTTATTGTTTCCCTTCTACGTGACTACCGAAAGAACCAAGAATAGAAGGTGAGTCGTCAAGCGCTCCGTTCTTTTGTGTTAACCCAAGCCAAGGGGTACGATCCCCTGGTCTACAGCACCTTCACGTAAGTGATGCAGACTCATGACGACCATCTGCAGCATCGAAATCCCACCTACTGCCCCCCCCCCCCCCCCATTGCAAATGGTGGTGCTGCTTATGCTAGAAATAATTTGCATGATTCTATATTCAAAGTCCATACTTTACACTTTTATAAAAGCCCACTTGGATTACCTCCGTTGAGACAGGTGGCTTGCTAAAGAACTGAGAGTGAAGTTAAGCGCATAACGTGTTAACTAGCCCCTTCCAGGAACTTGTGAAGGCACTCGGGCAGTGAATTGTGTATTCACGTATGGAGGAAGGAACACCAATCTCTCAAGCTCCAAACAAAACCTTGCCTTTCCTGGCTTCAAACAACTTCCCTATTACGCATCTCAGCTGTCTGTTCACATGAGCGATAAGATGGCATTCCTCCATTAGTTGCCCTGAGCGAGTGTGGTGGAAATTCCACATTCACTTGCGATGTTTAGTCTCCACTGCAGCACAGGGTTCTCATTTTCTTAAATTGGAGAGGCGTTCGCATTGTCCACCGCCAACCAAGATTTTAATTCACAACCTCCTGGTTGTGAACGGAGTGTGGTGTGAGTATATCGCCACCCAGCCGCATGTATGAATGACAACAAGCGACGTGTTACTTGCTATTTCGCATAAAGATTTATGAGTTCTGACAATCTGTGATGTGCTAGTGCTTGGCAAGTAAGAAAATACGTTTGCTCACATGAAGGGAATGTTCTTTGCCTAACGAAACCTTCGACTATAATATTTGCCAATTTTGTACCCCTGTGAATTCACAGACTAATCAACACGTAGCGACGTTGATATGCTCGGCTAAGAGTATTCTAGTCATGTTCATGTGGACAGCGTTTTAGCCACTTGATACCAAGCTTCAAAGACAGACTGGAGACTGCTCAGTCTGAGTGAGATTGAAGCGGGACTCGAACCGAGGCTTGAGCGTAAGCTGTGCCTCCACTCAGTCCACTGCACTGCTGTAGTTTACATATCCTGTGTGTAGTTCGTGTGCTCCGCTAGGTGACGTGGCAGGATTACCACAATTCAAGTTGAGATTCTGAGCTTGGACTAGAGAAATACAATAATAGCTCGACCTATACCAAGTAAACCGGTCCACCTGTGCCATCGACTGACATGTTATCCAAACGCTTAAGCAACGCACCATCCAATCTGCATTGGGAGTGTTTGCGTGGCGGGGAGCCAGTGGTGGAGGTGTTCCACGATGTTCTAAACGGGATCGGTCTCTCCACCCGAACACCACGGATGACTTGCCAGGAGTGACGCTCTCGTTTTATTTTATAACCAAAAACCGAAAGAACATCAAGTTGATCATTGATCGTCGTGCATATTGATTTTAGTTTAACTATTTCCACCGATTCTTTAAAAATGACCTTAATCTGCACTATTGCTCGTCGCCTAGTGTGAATGCATCCTAATCTGTGTGCACGATATGCCTAGTGTGTGCGGGTTTGTTGCGTTTGCCTAGCAAGAGTTAGCCAGACATGATTCCCCGTGAATGCCCTTCCATTGGGTTCCTTCCAGCTGCCCCCCCCCCTGTCAAAATGGAACAGTCCGAACGTGGGCTTATAAAATGAAAAAATAAATGCAGCACTATCTTCTTGTGGTACCACAATAGTTTTAAAGTTTCGTTAATTTAATCAAGCTGTGTGCTGTACTACTCGCAACTACATAGTGGCAATTGTAGCTTTGAAAATTGTGGTTTTGAAAACGTCTGGTGCAGTGTCACCTGAATGTGACCGCAGCATCGAAACATCCCTGAGATGAAACAGGCAACAAATCGCTCAACAGAAGGCAAACCATTCCATCAAGAGGGGTGAGTGTAGTCATTTTGGCACCTGTTTGGTTGTGGCTGTTGACACGGTGTTGGATTCCCATATTTAGAGAATTCCAATTTCTGCCTGGGCAGGGACAAACGTGGAGTGACCAAAAATGAAGCGACCGAGGGAATGGCTGCGAACGTTGGCCCAGACCTCTTGCGTCGCGCGAGCCCCCTGTGCACACCGGAACGTTACTTTGTAAACTAAAGCATCGTGGAGCAACGTGCGGGAGGTGGCACCAACCGTGTGGGGTGGAGTCCCCAATCCAACTCTGTCCTTCAACTAACTCTGAGATCAGTCTGCCCACCTCCCACTCGCCCGAATCGCACCGCTTGCACCAATGGCTTTGTGTTTTTCTATTTGGTTTGGTCGCTGTTTAGTTTGCGTGGACAGAGCTGCAGTGTTGCAATCTTTCAGGCTTCTACCGTGGCTAAGCTATTCCCAGGAGCGTCTCTTCTCGACATCGCGATGGAGCTGCTGTTCACTGTGGGGCCCATGCTGCTGAAATCTGGGTTAGTCGGATTTGGTGGGAGTTGACGTCTTCTTACTGCATTGGCCAATACTGAAATGTTCACAAATATTTTGTGCGTGTTTTCTAGGTTATTTAAATCGTATACTTCATGTTGATTTATTTAGCATTGACCCATTTTATTCTGCAAATGCTTAGTTGAAATAAAGTTTGCGTTAATTTAAAGATAATTCTTTGTTTAAGTTATGAGTAACTTTTAAAAGCTGTTACTAAAACTGCTAAGAATGTTAGCAGAAGTGTTATTTTAAACGGGTTAACACCAAAAACCTTGTACGAGTCTCGTCATGTAAACAGACCATTGTCATCATAGCGTAATGGTACAGTACTTACAAACAGCCAGAGAGCACGCGTTTCCACGATTATTGACCAATGTATCCTCTTTGTAAAGGTGATTTAGCCACCTTAAAGATGTGCCGTTGCAGCAGGTACAATGCAACATTTCTGCTATCGGACCATTGTTAATTGACGGCGTCTTTGAGAGGTTCGTTGGATCGAGGAGTGTTGCTCCACCACGCATGTTACGCTCGCGTGAACCGGCCCACCACCACCACCCCGTGAACACCGATTGAAATTTCCTTTGAAATGTCATTAAAAAGTAAGTTAACTTGAACTGTCGCCTAACGATTTCATTTCATGACACGCGGACCGAGCGTATCGTCATCTATAAACTGTCATCTGTAACCTGGCGAGTTTCTTGAGAGCGTGAATACACTCAAGGGTGTTGTGAATACTTTACAGTGTATTATATAATCAGCTGTGAGCTACGAGTTGCTGATGAAGACGGAGACATTAACATCACGGTCCTGTGATGCCATCATCCATAGCCGTTGGACATTGGTGGATTCCATCACTCGGTCTCCCTGGTGCATTGCCCTCCTTGGTTGCAGCTCCATCATGAAGCCTCCAAAACCACCGGTTGTCATCCCTTCTCGCGACATTGTGTTGTCCGAGCCAACTTAACACACAATTTGTCGTCTCGCTTCTCACTCATGTACACATGCAAACCCTTGTGTAGCAATTGCATGTGGGAGTCTGGTATTAATCAGTCTGTACAAATACTATTTGACTTTAAGGTGAAACATTAATGTTAGTGTGCGATGTTTGTGTACTTAACTCCATACGTGGAGTTTAGACTCTCCAAGGGTGACGTCTCGTCTGCAGAGATCAGCACCCCGCTCTCATGTCCTAGTCGGCGGCTAACGCTGCCCGGGGGCCCTGGCGCTTGGGTTCAAACCCTAGCCATGTACGGTGCCACAAGTTGGCGTGGATCTCTTCTAGATGTACTCAGCCTAAAAGCAATATCGTACCATTTATACTGCACTGTTATTACCAGCACGAAGAAGACTGGGTATGGTGCAGACTATATCATCTTATGTATCTTGAATAGGTCTTAATCGGTGCTTGCAAGCAGTGCTTAACACGTCTAGACCGCAAATGTGTATGTGGAGCTTGCAGTCGGTCAAGTTAATGGATCTCCCTGCTGAAATACGGGGCGACATGAATGCAGAATCCAAATGAGAATCCATTTCAATGTTGGCGGTTTGTGTATTGTAACTTTTGTTTTAAATTTAGCCGATGGATGCACAAGAATGTGGTGGACGCTGCCGAATGCAAATTACGGCATTGGTTATTCAATAACCCAACATTTCGGGCACCTTTGCTCGGCAATGTCAGTAAAGTCCTGCTCCTAATCACTCGCATTGGGATGCACACAACGTAGGAAAAGTAGCGCGTCGTAGGACTGTTGTGTTGATACGTCTGTTGCACGTCAATGGCTGGCGCTGAGCTCCTGAGTGGCATGAAGACGGTGCATGTGACACCTCACGGAGACTCACGGCCACGTTGTGTGTCGAGAGGCGGTGAAACGTGTGAGCTACAGTAGATGCACTTTATTGCGCGCACATGCTATTGTAACACGCGATCAGTAAGCACAAGAAGATGTGATAACCTGGTCCTTAGTAAAATATCAAAACCAGAAAACGCCGATGGGAACACCGGATTCTGCAGATTGACGCAACGTGCTTCTCGACAGTGTGTTAAATCGCGTTTTGTGTGCTGGACCCGATTTGTGTTAAATTATCAACACAAGCTAGGGGTACATCTCTTACTTTCCAGGGCATCTAAATCCAGAGAATACGGTGTTCGCCCGTTGTTAATCGGCCAAAACAACAGCTGCAGAACCGCAAGGATATTGATCTGCCGCACTTTGGACTCCGTATTTGAGCTTCCCAAGACGAGTGGATTGCGACCGCATATAATATAATTTTGGTTTAACACGTCGGCTTTTGCGACCAATATTCAGGTTTGTGGGTTAGATCGCGGTAATATAAATGTGTAGTTAAACCCGGCGAAACGTCGTACTTTAATTGTAAATGTTGTGGTTTTACTCTCCAACACACCGGTGTGCTGAACCTTATTAATTGGATGTCGGGTGGCAGCGGGTTTGACACATTTATATTTACGCGATCTAAGCCATTAAACATATCTTATGGATAGAATATATTTGACAGCTCACTCAACATAGCATACATGTCAACCCATACGGTTAACCCATATTCTTGTACAGAAAAATTGAGTTCAGGTCCATACAGCCGTTACGAGCAACCGTCAAGCAGTCGTCATCATGCGATGACGATTGCTTGTGTTGCGATCGAAACGTCGTGAAATTTGTATTGCTTTTTTCTATCTACGTGGATTTACCGAAAGACCCAAATAATTTGAATTCCTGCAGTCACGAAAGCTTTCAGCCATGTGTTGTCTATTTGTGTTTATCCCTTGTGATGAGACTGTCGGATGAACGTTAAGTTTTATAAGGGCACGGGTTGACCAATAAGATCTGAATTGGTCTGTAACAAGGTAGGCACTGATAAGGGGTTGAAAGGTATGACATGTGTTCTCCAACTGCTCATTTTACAGGGCACATAGGCAGCCTCACATTTCTGACTTAAGAAGCCGAGCATTCGGTTACACTGAAAGTCATTGCCAGATAATCTGATGATTGTTCTGTTTATTTGAGCATTTCAGAAATTCTGATGTTAAATTTGAAATGTAACGCAACAGAAAACGACACTGACAAACTTAAAATTAAACGGATTTTTGCTTGTAAATGAGGGAGGCGATGCGACGAACAGAACAAAGCTTTTGTTAGTCCTATGCTGGCACAGTCTGATTCTATCAATCAAATAACTATGATACTGCTTAGAAAACGATCCAAATGGCAAAACGCGAAAGTGGAAATATATGCTTTTTATGACAACGCGATTAGTTGAACACCAGTAATTGCCTGGCAAAACTCTTTAAATACCGATCCTGTTCCAATTATATTCGATTGTGCTATCAGCATCAGGTCACAAGGCAAAGGAATTCATTAGAATTCTCGGATCGAGCATTACACCTCACCTTGTGTTAGAGAATGGCCTACCAGATGACAATGGTAAATGACTTTGGCTTATGATCCACAAAAGGTGGTCCTGCAGACAGCATTCATCAAATGGTAATGCACCTACATTAGTTCTCTATTCCTCAGCTGGAATATTCACAATGTCGTGAAACAACTATTATTATTCTGGGACTTTTTTGTGTCGTCAGTGACCAGGCTTAGACCAACACCAACTCTCTGCAATCGAGAACCCAGTCTGATCACGGGCAACTGAGGCCCACATTTTAAATCGGGATCTCAACGTGCTTTCGGTGCCCTGATGTGGCCATTATGAATCGCCATAATAAAACATCACCGCCGGTAGCAGGCACGTATTTGAGCACCCATATCGAGGAATCCTTCTCAATCATTACCACATGCCCATAAACACGATTTGCTGCACACATGTTGATAACATCAGCAACAGCGCCACGTGTTTCACCTTCCACAGATTTACACTTTTAATGTAAACAACTCGAGTTTCTATTTTGCGTGAAATGACACCATAGTACTTGCTCAAACATGCATTTTTATTCGTGATGTCATCCGTAAACCGGTTATAGAATCATCAATGTTAAAATACCCTGATTAATCTCCATGAGTACAACGATCCAGAATCTACAATGCAGCATTTGTAAAAAATATAAGCGCAATACAACTGTACTCTTATTATTATTGCCAGTCCTCCGCTCGGTACCATCGCATAGCTCTGTCTGCAAACAGCAAACATGCATCATAGCTCGTGGCAATGTATAAGTGCCAGCGTCTCAGTTTCACTCCCATCCTACCATGGTTATCCAAGGTCATAAGATAAACTCCACTCCCATTAGCTAACGAATCCACCCCTGGATTTTAGACAATACATTATCGTCGTCAGGCATTGTCCGTTCAGAGGGATGGATGGCTTTCAACCCCCATCGACAAGAAGCAGAGCAATGCGTTACAAGTCTTCAGCATAACACTTCATTGTCCATCATCAGTACCTCCAGCCAGCCAACAAGAGATGACACGGGGCCACATAACACTTCATTGTCCATCATCAGTAGCTCCAGCCAGCCAACAAGAGATGACACGGGGCTACATTCCATGCGGCAGCAGCAGGGGGGAGGAAGCGATTTAAAGACTCGCAGTGAAGGGCGACGACGACATCTGGTACATCTGGCGCGAATGCAGTCGATAAAGAATGAACAATAAGTTAAAGAAAGCAGAGAAGACTCACACAAGCGCGAGAAGCCGAAGGACCGGATTTGGGCAGTACATCAATAATAGCCTTTGATTCAAACATATTGCACATCCTTTGGCCTATGTAAATGTACTACTACTGGTTTCACAGTCTTGGCTTAGCGGGTAGGCGGCGTATCGAGCGAGGCCGCCGCTGCTGCTGCCACGCTGTGGCCAGGGACGCGTGCAGTTTGGGGGGTGCGGAGGCACCACCACCAGGGCCGTTTGGTGTCCACCCACGCAGATAAATTCTGAGTTCCAGCTCCCTCCGTTTATAAACAGTAGACTTGTGTGTATATCTCTCATTTGAATTCCAATTCTCTCATGTATCGTTTAAAGACATCACTTTTATATTACACAAATGTGATAACGTGCATCTCAGCTATAACTGAGAGCAGTGACAAATCTTGCTGCCTAATTCACAGCACTGATTTTGTTATAACGTACCAACTGCTTATAACCGTGGAGGGCAACTTAACATGCCCGGTCGCCCACAACTCTTCAATACAGCAGTATTCAGCCATCGTTACGGTTTCTCTCAACACAATTCCCTTTCTGAGTACAATCGAAATGTCTCCCACCACCAACCATCTTGCAACTTACAAACACCTTAAACCTGTATCACCTTCCCTTGAGTATATTTCACAATACTGCAAGATCACCTCTGTCTCACACATATCAAACTCCTTCCGTAAATCGGCAACTTACAAAGACCTTAAACCTGTATCACCTTCCCTTGAGTATATTTCACAATACTGCAAGATCACCTCTGTCTCACACATATCAAACTCCTTCCGTAAATCGTCACCTATTGTATCTACTTCCTCAAATAACCACATGCTTTGTCATAAAGAAACCACGTTTAATATTTTTTTTAAAAACTACCTTACATTTTAATTATATAAAAAAAAATTACAACCAGAATTATGGATCAAACACATTTAAATTACAAAAAAATTAAAAAGCTCACTCTTTTAAAGAAGAGAGGGGCCTTACTCCATCCAGGTATTAAATCCTTGCTCATTTCAAATCTCAGGTTCTAAACCTTCACCCAACCCAAGGCAGCTAAATACCACCAGCACTGGTGAGACCTGAACCCAACAAATTGGCTTCGGTCAAAAAGCGTTGTCTGAAGAACAAGGTAACCAATCAAATCAGTGAAGCTGAGATTTAAGTCTCTACCTGCATGTCCGAACAGCAAATCAGATTTCGCCACACCTGGCGAGTTTGCACCAAGGCAATCGATCAGGAGCTTCATAGCATCCTTTCCTTTTTCATCCTAAGAATCAAAACAATATTCAAATCAATATATTCAATAAAATATATATACTGTACTTCAAGTTAAAGCCAAAATTGCTGAAAATTATCTCCATTGGCAGCCCTGAGCCAGTGGTAGTAATTCCACATTCCTATGGCGGTGGCCAGTCTACATAGGACAACCACTGTACCATATTTTATTTACATTGTCTGATATCTTTAAATACATCTAACAAAGAGTTGACCGACTGAAAATGCACAAACAAGTTTAACAGTTCACATTGATCTTGACTAACAATTTAAACCATCCTCTAAATATAAAAATAACAACACACTTAAAAGAACAGGGTCGTATTTACGACATGACAGTGTAACGAGGTGGGCATGTACATTCAGGGTGCTGCTTGCAAAGCCACTTTACGATTACCACCCGTTCTAGTATCATCATCATTAATAACTGTAGTAGTATTTGCTGTCAAATGTGACCATAAACATTGCTTTTGGCTGGGACACAGCTCAGTTGGCAGAATAACTCCCGACAATGACACACAAGCTCAAATCCTGGACAGAGCCATCGCATTCCGTCACCATCCTCTGGGGTCAGTAACACGGATACCGCTTTGTTAGGCGGCACGATTCGGTGGTAGTGTCTAAATGACATTTTTATGTTGATATATTTGACCCCGCCACAGGAATGTGGAATTTCCATCACTGGCTCAGGATCAGCAGATGAAAAAATGTTGATTAACAAAGTGATGGTGTATTAATAGGGTTTTTCCCCTTTTTTCTGGCAACAAAACTGAAACCTTTTTACGAGGATTCATGTCTGCATTAACCACAATACCTGCAGTCAAAATGCAAACAAAAAACATACTATAATATATGCATTGTCCTTGAAACTGATTGGTCCACACCAACGGACGGCTTTCTTTTGAGCCTCGACCCAATTGGTGGTCGACCACATGACGCCAGAAGACCAATCAGTTTCAGGGACAATGCATATATTATCATAGTATGTTTTTTGTTTGCATTTTGACTGCAGGTATTGTGGTTAATGCAGACATGAATCCTCGTAAAAAGGTTTCAGTTTTGTTGCCAGAAAAAAGGGGAAAAACCCTATTATTACATTTTGGTACTGGCAAAGGAGGTCTAATGATGTAAAGTTATGGTGGTTGCTCAGAAGAAAGAGGGTACACTCCCTTTTGAGCCAGTCCTCTTGATATCCCAAATACCAGGGGCTCCGTGCTGTAAGAAGTGCTGTCCTTGTGAAGGGACACAAGGACCTTCTCACTGTGCATATTCAAGATCCCTTGGCTGCTCTTTAAGAAGACAGAGCGCATGTGCCAACTCCACGTTCCAGGATAAAAGCAAATACTACACCACACGTCATCAATACAATTATCTGTCCCTTCTTCTTTAAATCGCTAACTCTCAAAAGATTTGCTCTTCCCTTCAAGGGCGCTGCTTTATTTCTGCTGGGAGATGCGCGCACCTCCACGGACATGTCCAGCATTCATATTTGAAAATAAATAAAGCTAAGTCTCTCTCCACCATACACGCGAGCGACTTCTGAATATCGGACGGCGAGACTGGCAGGGAGTGCGCAAGCAGAATGGTTTCTGTCGATGACACGAAGCACGTGACCACCACAGGTCACGCAGAAGCCACGCTTCCCACCCAGGAAGCCTTGGGAAAACTAAAAAGCCACTGGGCTACATCTCATGAAAGCAACAGAGACCGACTGCACGAGACGAAGTCATTGAAAATGACAAATGCACAGGTGCCACAACTTGAAGCCAGCAAAGGACAAGCTAAGGGCTACTAAGGCCATGTCGGCTGCTGCCAAGTGGAAAGCACCAAAGTTTCTATCGAATAAGCTCCCAGCAAATACGCACAACCACGAACGCATGTCACCCACCGCCGAGTCTGCTCACCCATAGGAAGAGACGCCGTGATACCCGGGGGTAGGCCAATGCTGGCGAGCGAGTCTATAGGTTTGGAGATAAATGCAACGTGTAATTCAGTGCGTGTATTGTATAATTCCCAGACGACGTCGGGTGTGTTTTTGAAATTTGAGTTGAAAGCATAACGTATTTTTTTAAAGTCATACTAATAATGCGGTTATGGCTTTGCTCATAAAATGCACCCGAAATGGGACTGGCCACGCCTTGTGAAATGCGAGCCTTTGAAGGTTATTTGGTTGATGGATGGATGGAGGGGGCATTTCAATTGTTCTCTGCTTGAAGAGAATAGAAAAATATGTTGCGTGGATTTCATGAAGATAACTACTGTGCTAACATCACGGGACACAATTGGTATCGACTGCCTGTGAGGAATGACTTATCATCACCATGACCTAGCATCATCATCATACCTCGTGAGGCTGCTTAACTGGGTGGTGAATCAATAGCGGTGGGCACCGTGGACCGACTCGTCACCACCACAAGAATATTCTAGAAATAGTTCGGAATGGAGAACAGCCACCAAAATGGAGCGATGAAGAGAGCTCGTTTGCAGCTGCTCAGTGAATTGTTACATCGCATATCCGTGGGAGTTGGCGACGCCTTGGGGAAACCTTCATCCAACAGTAGATTGACTGTCTGATAACGATGATTATGATGAATGATATTTCCTGGCAGTATAATTTATAACCATCTACTTTGAGCAGGGAAATAAAATGCACATTGTATCACGGTGCTTGACTTCAGTTGTGCCCCCAGAGTCCAATCGGTGACATCAAACTCAGCACTATCTGCTTGAGCTTTAAGAGTGCAGTCCATCCAACTCAGTGGTGCCCATTTCAGGGACAAGGGGAAAGCACTTTGGAGTCAAGATATCGCTCTATTCCTTGTAAGCATTCACCCGCACATCGCCGTCCTTACAACGTATGGCTAAGCTACAAAGCTTCGCTCGGGCCTGTGTCTGTACGTAAAGAATTACTCGAAGAGCTCTCTTGAGAGCCGATGTCACGAGTCAAATGTTAGCATGTCCATTGTAGGACTCACACTTCGCATACATCACACACATACACACACTCACTTAGACACAGGTATAGATTGTCTCGGTAGGAAGAAGCATAGGTCAGCGACTATATCTGCAAGCGGTAAACGTTGTAGATGATGCAAAGAAGCACAGAGTTTCTGGGATAGGCCCACGTAGCCCACCGTACGACTTGCAACTTCACAGCATCACAGACATCGCAAGGTGAAGACGAAATGGTCGCTTATGTGGGCAAGCACACACACAAAGACTCCCCGTATAGTCGTGACAGACTGTTGGGGCAAGTTCCGTTAGCGAGCAGCACCTATGAAGGCGGATGCAGCACAAGAGGGGGTGGTGTGGCTATCACCACGCCCGGCAGCATTTGTCACCCCAATAGTGATGTTTATACACCGCACCAGGTACTCAAATAAGGTTGAGTTGACCGAGGCGAGGCCCAGGACCGGTTCAGATATTTGCCCTGAAGTTGGCCGTAAAAGGGAATGAAGCTCGAGTCTCTGGGTTCATAAAGCGGTGTGATAACTGCTGCACTGCCGCTCTCCACGCACGCAGCGAGACAAACATCCTCTGTTGAGCCTCATGAACTGCCAGGGCAATTGCGATTATCAAGCACTAAGGCCAGCAAAGCCTGCAAAGGTGTGGCAAGCGACATTCCTGGCCACCTTTGTTTCCTCTCGTTAATGTGGGCCACATAACACCGAGTATTAATTCTATGCCGAGTTTGCCAAAGGGGAGTCTCAGACCAAGTTTGGTTCAGTTATTAATTTCATTGGAAATTCAGGGCCAGAAATAGAACCTGGGTAACCAGGATCATAGTGCATGTGCTAACCACGAGGCCACCACTTCACATACAGACTCACACCAACAAACAAGCAGCTACCTTCATTTCCAAAAAAGTCATCATTATTTGGAGTCGACACAAAAAAATGTACCAAAAGCAAACAATCCAAAATTATAATAACACAAATAATTAATTTAATTAAAGCCTTCCAATAATTTTTACTCCTTAACAAAAAGCAAGTGAACCTGTGGAAGTAACATTACCTGTATTCGTTCCGCATAAATAAAAACGTCTTTTTTTTGGTGATTGTGATTATGTCATTTTACGCATTTGCTCATCATGACGTCACAGCCCCAACCCATGGAAGTCGGTGCAGGCCACAGAGACCATGCGGCCGCTCACGGGCGGTGGGCCTCGCGGGCCACTATGGCTCGAAAGGAAGGCCGACCCTCGCCACAGGGACGGCCTCCTCATCTCCTGTCCATCGACGCCGCCTCTTGAGGCCGCGTTCGTCAAATCGGCCGCCGAGTCGGTCCAATCCCACGGCGCGTGCGGGAGGTGGCGGCCGGCCGCTCAGGCGTGCGACGGAGCGCCGCCGCCCGCCATCGCGTCCCGCAGGAGGCCGCGGTAGCGCGAGAACTTCTCCTCCACCCGCCGCACGTGCTCCCGCTCCTCGCGCTCCAGGATCCTCAGGAAGTTCTTGAGCTCCGGGATGGAGAACGCTTCCCACTGCACACGCGGATGCAAAGAGTTCTGCGTGCTACTGTATTCACGGGCACGCGATTATGCGCGTGCGCACACGAGCCATAAGAGCGTTCACGTGTGCACATCTGCATGTGTGTGGGTTGGTGCTTGTGGGAAGCACAGAGATGGAAGCAGTACAGTACAGCAATGGATTTTTCTGTACATTCCACCATGTAGCCCCTCGCAGCCAATGGCAACTCCCTGTCTGTGCATGCCCGTCGGCCACCTGGGCACTGTCCAGGCTCACTCAATTCCTGCTTAGTTTCCGAGACGAGATGGGACGAGATGGGACACATTCCGTGTGATGTTGTCATAGGCACACAACCAAAAGACAAAGATTCCCCGTGTAGCCTTAACATATTGTTGGGGCAAGTGCTGTTAGCGAGCTCCTATGAAGAGCAGATCAGCACGAGGGGATGGGTGGCCAACACCACGCCCGGCCACCTTTGTCTCCCTAGTAATGTTACACACTACAACAGGTACTAATTTGAGGCTGAGTCTACCTAGGGCTAGGGGAGGCCTACACCATCACACGTGCACAACCCCACAGAGGCATGCAAGCACAGTCACAGAAATTAAACATTTAACTTCGATTTGTGTTCGTACATCATTTTTGATTTGTCGAGTGACGCAGTTTTTGTGTTGGTTCCGATGCTATTTGCTTAACTGCTGCACCTGATTGTATTTGTATTGCTTTTGTGATTGTTAACCGAGGTGAACAAAGATCGGATAGTCTCTCCCACTCACGATAACTTCTCTGGTCTCGTTCTCCTGCAGGAGGAAGCTGAGCGCGTTGGGGTCGGGCCCGGCGAGCAGCCTCACCAGCAGCGGCCGCTCCGCGTCGCCCAGCTTGCGATGGCAGCCTGCCAGACACAGAGCAGACGCACCGTGAGGCGTAGCGGCACCGCCACCACGCTCCTGTTGTTCTTCCGAGCGTGCAAATGTAGCCGTGCGGGATGTGAAGCCAAAGGGACTGCGTCACAGTTTAATGCGCTCAATGGAACAGGTCAGGTTCAGATGGCAAGGAAGTTGTTTATTTAACGTGATAGGCTATCACAGCCGATATCATGATTCATAATTCATTTTTGGGGAAGGTGAGGTAATGATCTGGCTAAATTTATGCCGTGAAACCCTCCACCACCCAATATAGCCACCACGCAAATGAAATGTCCACGTGTACAAGTGTTCAACGTGTCAAGCGTCATTTCAGCTCACCGACAAGTTAGATATGACGGTCTGCTTGGAACTGCGTCAAGCATCTTCAGGTAAGCCACCAGGAAGTCGGAGTGACGCACGTGGAATGTGCACCACACACTCTGACTTCCTGTACTTCACCTTTTTGGCCGGAGGTTACCAAGACATCGTGATTGCATTACATCTACGCCGCTCGTCGAACGGGCTATCCCTGTGCAATCGCAGCGGAACGAAGCCACTTGAGCCGGGCTCCACCTCCGTGTCTCCTGGCCGGCGCTCAGGAATGGCTGGCGTCTGCATGCAGCGGCGGCGTACCCAGCCCTCGCTCCTTCCCCGCTCCCAGCCGCCTTCCTTAAATAGGCAACGTGCTGTCCCAGCCAGCCGGCACCGCCAGCTGGCCGGCTGGGGGGTTCCCACCTGTCCTGGATTTTCCAGGACGCCAATAGTTTTGGGGTAGTTGCTGCCCTAAGAAATATTTAAGTTTTCCCGGGGGAAGTGAAAGTCCCGGTTGTTGTCAGATGCATAATAACAACAATGATATTACGCCACTCTGGACAACGCGATTATTCGCAGTAATGTACCCTTCTGTACCGTAACATATTCTCATTCTCATGACACGTGTACATTTTTTTGGTACCGCAGAGGTGGTAACCCTCACCAGCTGGCCAGACAGGCAGCCAATCAGGCAGCTTTGGGAATAAGGAGCGTGCTTAGAAATCTGCGGCAGCCCTAAGTCCCAAAGGCAAACGAGGGTGCCGGATAAGCGCCGTTCGACATTGTCCGCGTGTCTGATTGCAGCTGTGTGGGTAACGCAGCTTAGGTGCATCTGATATTTTAAGGGGTCTGTTGACAGTGCCTGAAACGTGGACTTGAAAATCTGAGAATTATTTTCCACCACTGTCAAAATGAGCACAACCTTAAAGCAGGAGATGATACTCACAATGAAAGACGCACCAACAGTGTTCATTATTCATCTGGTTCAGGTGGCATTGCAGGTAGAGCACATGGCTCACATTTGGAAGGTGAAACGTTCAAATGCAGTCGGGGACAAAATGAGCCCATCATCCCTCTATCGTTTGTAAAACAAGTACCACTTTGTGGACAGTCAACATCGGTCGTCCTACAGATAAACACCACCGACTCTTGACCACTGTGACATTTGAGCCAAGAGAACCTTTCAATTACACTTTTGACTCTTTTCTGGGCTAAGCCTCTTGAATGACCCGTTTTGGTGAAGGTATTTTCAACAAAAGCCTCCAACTTCCTGCGTGGAATTCCGCTGTTTAACCTTGATTTGTAGCAATGGCCCCCGGAGGTCATGAGCCAAATGGAAAACTACGAAAATTGTACGGAGTTTCACATTCGGCACATATTTGATCAAACTTAAATTAGGTCACCGGTGTTGTTGAGCTTTTTAGAAAAATGTTCTATCCTAAAATTGTCAATTATCATTAAATAAGATGCCATTTAATCCCAAGTGACTCTGACACAATAAACACGTGTAAGGCATGACACGTCTGTAATGCAGTACTTATTGAAGGGTTGGTGGATCATGCAGATATCATGTTGTGCTTGAGACCTGGAACCTTTTGGGCTGAGGTGGCAGTACAGCAAGAAGGTTTCCTGCAGCAGTTTATAAAATTACTCAGTATAAAATTACCAAAATCCCATCATCCATCCATGGTTGATAAATGAGTAACACTGAAAGTATTTTGTGTGGGGCACGTGTGCAGGGTGGCGGTGGGGGGCACCGAGACGGCGGACAGGGCACCCAGCGAGGGAGACCCAGGGGAAGACCTCGAGCCAGACGGTTGAATTTTATTGAGCAGACCTCGGAGGTCAAATATGAACTGTGCGACAGTACTAGGATCTGGAAATAGGCAAGAAGTGACGGCAATGTGTGGCAGCATCGGTGGCACTGGCCCTGATGACTTCTTGATCTCAAGGAGAATATCGCGTCGGAAAAAAATGTGCGCACATCAGGGAACGGCAGTGACCAGTCTCTCAAATTCGGTCAGCACTCTTCCCCTTCCGTAAAAACTAAGATAATTAATCAGTGTCAACATCAGCAGTGGGAAGATAAAAGCAGCTGGGCATAAATTGCACTGAACACCACCTGTACTGCCCTTCATAGCTGCTCGCAAACAGCCCTTGCCTGACAATTGATGAGATTGGAAGCACTGTGTGCGTGCGTGAGTGCGTGTGCACACGTGGGCTTATGTGTCCACACATGCTCTGGCATTACGGACGGCTCATGTAATTAGTTACGATTCGTTAAGTCAAGGTGGTGTGATGCAGAGCGTTTAATCGGAGAGTCAAGGAAATTCTGGAAAGTATGCGCTCGGAATTCCAGATGCTCTTGCCATATGCGCAGCGTGGAAAAGACTGGGGGTTGTGAAAGACTGAAGTCATCAGGTATGCAGACTGATTAAAACTTAAATCATTTTTTACACAACCTCAGGAATAATACCACTCAATAATTATTAAATACATGCATCAAGCTGCATTTGCACAAAACGATTTGAACTCAATTTTACATTGCACTTAACTCCGCAATTATCATCTACACAAAGCGCCGGGGCTGCAAAGGCTACCACCGAACTGTGGTGGAGTCGGCACGACGCCTCTGCCATTGTACAGCAACAGCAGCAGCAGCCATCGTCACGTGACAAGGGCACACGCTCACTCGCACGCTCACATCCACAGCCTCTCGATACTTTGGAATAATTTTTTCCAATCCACCGTTTTTCTCTTTTGCGTGATTTAAACTCCGAAGCCTTAAACGACGGGGAATGTGCTTAACATGCCCTAAAACAACACCGTGTGTGTCGAGAGATGGTTTAAGAGACCTGTGTGCAGTGTGAAGCCACGTGGCCATAAAGGGGTTTGTTTGTGTCAAGGGATTTCGGGCTGTACACACGCGGAGTTTACTTACACAGATCCCCCATTAGCCTCGGAGACCACGGGGGAAAGTGCTGTTAAGGAGCACCTATTAAGGCCGGAATTGGAAAAGAGCTGGGTGATGTGGGCAGCACCACACAAAGCTGACTGCCTTTGTCTGCCAAGTGGCGATGTTTACACACCACACCAGATACTACTCAGTTGAGGCTGCTTCAACCTTACGCAAAAAGCAATGTACGGTAAAAATTCGTATAGAGTACCGCCATTCACGCAAATGCATCTGACAGCGCTGCGTAATCTGCAACGCACGGAGGTGCATATGTTATAAAGATGTTTTCAGCCAATTAATTATGAGCGTTTATATATGTGGGAGTAAATCGGAGCAGTTGGAGAATACCTACGCGTGTGAGGTGGCAATGCTCTATCCCGTACAGACAGGACAGATGGAGCTTAGTCAGGGGGCGTACCGTTTCATCGTCCTGGCAATGCAATGCATTGCGGAAATTTAGATGGTTCCCTGCGCGTATCGCGAGCTTAGGAATCAATATCACTTGATGCGTCAACACATCGCTACACGCCCTGCACCTGTGCATAGCTGGTCAGGTGGCACCACAACCAGCTGGGAAGTTCACTCGGCCTCTCATCCATCATCGTTCAATAAAATTAGTACAACTTTGTTCAAAGACAACAGTGGCTTTGCTATGAATACTGGGCCACTTCACGGGAATGTGGAATTTCCACCCCTGGCCTAAATTCTCCGACAAAGACGCGCAGGCCCCGAGGGAGTCGGCCGCCGTGCCTTCGCTCGCCTGAGCGGGGGAATCGCCTCCATCGGGGTTCTCAACGATTTGGCCGAACACGGCGATGGGGGGACCCTCCGGCAAAGAACCACGGGAAACTGCCGAAGCGTCCCTGCAGGGAGCGAAGATCGCAAGCGACGAGGACGCGTCGGGCTAAGCGGAGCTCACCCTGTCCGTCGCGCTGTGTGCACTTGAAGAGGGCAAAGCGTGGCTGCAGGGAGTTGCCGCTGCGGAAGCGAGCGACCAGGGCCTCGGACACCTCCAGGGCGCTCGTCCGGCTGCTCAAGTGAACCTGGGATATGCCGGCAGCGCCGCGGGGAGGGGAGCGCGCAGAGTTAATTAACAAATAGAGATGGGGTATACGAAGACACTTCAAGCACAGAGAGAATCTGCGCGACACAAACTCTCTCCTCTCGTCATCACCGGCAGACCTCGACATTGGCATTTAGTTTCCTGAACGTATCGCCACTTCCATCGCACGCGACAGAAGAAGAGAAACGGAGAGGAGAGTCGGTCAGCCACAGGAGGAGAAAAGCGAGGTTAGGTTCGGTGCTGGGATAGGGTCAGGGGTTAAGTTTCGTGCTAGGTCCTGATTGGCTACCATGGTAATCGAAAGCGGTCAGACTGGCTGTCAGGGCTATGGTAGACTGGGGTTCAATAGGCCAGTGCCAGTTTACCACTCCCCTCTGTCACCGACCGTGGCCTTGTCGCTTGCCACCCTATTCTCATTCAACCTTTGTGGTCGCCAGCGCCGTACCTGCTTAGTGCTCTCTCCGCTACGTGCCGAGCGCCTCTTGAGCTTGCGGGCAGCACCGGTAGCGCCGCCGCCGCCATCACCGCCGCTCTCCCGGCCAGCTCCAGCTTCCCTCTCGGAGCCGTCGACGCTGCGGAACTTGAGCTGCACCTCGATGAATCCCGTGAAGCTGCCGTCCGGTTGCTGGAGGGGATGCGGCCGTCCGGAACAAAGGGAGCAAGGACACGCAGCAGGTGAGTGGAGCCGCGGTGGGGCGCCACCAGGGTCGCCGCCGCGCTCTGGCATTAGCCTGGCGAACCCACGCGGGTGGCTGCCACTCCGAGTGGGGGTTTGCCTCTGCCCAAAGACGCCTTGCGGTGAAGGTCGGTGTGCTTGTTGAGGTCAAGAGGGTGGCTCTATCAAGAACGCACGACTCCTTACCGCTGTCACTATTGCGACACGGTTGGCCACGTACTGCACAAATGAAGTTCAACATACGTACATTGTGAACGAATGAGACTGTTGTTGTTGTCGTTGTATACACGGACGCGACACGTGTGCATGCGCGGGTCGGTGGCTCACGGAGCGTCTCACCAGCGTCATGTGCGCGCTGCGGGGTGCAGCGTGGTTGAACGAGGAGATCTTCTCCTCCGCCTCCTCACGAGGCAGCTCCGCTTTCGTCGAGGGCGGCTCCACGTTCCCATTCTGTGACGTTTGCACGATAAACCGGTCAGCCGATCGACCGTCCTCGGTGTGGCGCGCAGCACATCAACAGGTCTAGTGCTCGGGGCTGTACATAAAATGTGCAAGAATGCTCATCGCCTGTAACATGTACAAGACGTTTGTTTTAAATTATAGAGATCAATTGCTGAAATCGAAGATGGCTTGCAAGCGTTGAAGAGTGGGCCTAATATCATGAGTGAGCAATTGCAGGGCTGTGACAAAAAGCAAGCAGGCTTGGTCCGGATTCGATGCTGAAGGGGACGATGAAGTCCGGAGGCTGACAGAGCGGCCACCAAAGGAGAGAATGTGCACGACAGCACGTCCACCGTGGAGATGGAGTGGTGGAATCAGGGTGGTGTATGTGTGTGTACATCCTGACGGGATTGTCACATAGCGGGACTTTGGTTGATGGAAATGGATTTTTGGGAAACCATTCACCCAGCAGTGGAATGATCACGGGTGACGACGATAATTATGACCACAACACTACGCGCTGCCTGCTTCACAGCGGATCTTAGAGATCCCTGAGTAGGCCGTTTGTGTGCCAGCGTCAAGGTTACATTTGTGAAATTTGAAAACTACAATACCCGCAAATGAATCAATTGGGACTGTACTCAGCAAGCATCACTCTCTACTGAAAGAGGAAATTCCCGGGTCACTCATGAAAATTACTCATCTTTAAACTTGATGAGATTCTTTGGTTATTTCGGTAAAGTCACGTAGATAGAAAATACAAACAAAAAACCCACGACGTTTCGATCGCAACACAAGCGGTCGTCATCAGGAAAAGGGGAGGGGTTCGCCGCCAAAGGCAAACTGTTTATAAAGGTTCAGAGATGGGCGTAGTCCAAGTGTGTCAGAAGCATGGGCGGGCAGCTGATGTTAATGTAGGAGAAGACAAGGGGGGAGGGGGTAGAGATAGGGGGCGAGAGAGGGGGTAGAGATAGGGGGGGAGAGAGGGGGTATAGATAGGGGGAGAGAGAGGGGTTAGAGATAGGGGGAGAGAGAGGGGGTAGAGATAGGGGGCATTGCACCCACACTGCTGACGGTGGAGGTTGACAAGAAAACACAAATCAAGTCATGACCCAAAGTGGTTGATGACATCTTTCCAATGATTCCTCAGTTTATAACCATCCTCTCGGTTGAAATTGTGTCTGTGTTTGTATATATGGATGGCTTCATGAACGAATCTTTGTTGATAGCCAGTAGGCTTGCAAAGTACCATCGTCTTAGAGAAATCTATTTCGCGTGAGCAATCATTTACACGTGCACTCTCACTACGTCATACACTTACAATCACTCACCCAAGAACATTCAATGTCATGCATTCCCGTGATTTTACTGGGCATACAATTCACATTCGTATTCAACGGCATCATTTACTCTCGTATCCATGCACAGAACAAGTTTGTGTGCACACACTAAATGTGTCATTCAACATTCATCCCCATTCATCTCCACACCTCTTGCATCGCTCGCAAACAGCACTACCCTATTCACACATCGGCATCGGGCGACTCCATTCAGCGGTGGCATTTAGTCGCTGAGCAAGGAGAGATGGCTCAACTCGTTGGCGTGTTCGTTAACGAGCCATTAGGCTCACAGTTCAAGTCCCACAGTCTCCCGGTAATTTCCATGGGAGTGTTATTAGCAAGTGCTGTTGTTTGTGCTCTATTGGATATTAGAGACCCACTGGCTGGTTGCTGTGCGGGAGTGAGCCACTGCGTAGAACCACATTGTCTTACAATCACGTCTCCAGGTTCAATTGAGCCATGCGTGGCGCTCATTTGTGATGCGATTGACATGGAGTGGTGGTGTATTTGGTATTTGCCTCTTTCTTACAGTACCATCACACAGGCGCCGTGTGTCACAGAGGGACACAGTCCCGTTAGCAGGGGGCGATGTTGCTACTAATATTTTGTATTTGGACCGCGATGCCAGTTCACAACCTTATAATTGTACAAAGAGAGCTTTAACCACATCACAGCTGGCCAGATGTTTGAATAAATCCCCAAGATTAGATTACTTACAGATAATTTACTGAGAAAACTACCTGTTCCCGAGTTAATCCAGTTTACTCCAGTCTCCCGCAGAAGGAGATAATGGACTTTGCCTCAGCTAAATAAAGGACTGTGAACCGAGTTATCCTCAATACCAACATAGCCTTTCTTTGACAGATGATAAATAAATAAAGTACCCCTGGGTGGTGCATAATGAATGAATGATATTCATAATTTACAAGTTATTTTAAATAAAATTGCATATCCTCCCTCCTCAGCTATTTCCGGTAAATGTTTAATTCGCAAATTAATTTCATTCAAATAATTAAAAAAATGTTTACATTGTCGAAAAATAAATAAGGGATTGCTAACCTTTCCTTTCCCTAGAGCATTACTGGAGCTGCGCTAAACGGTCAGGCGAAGGCGCAGCATTGCAACTGCTCACTTATGGCACTGCTTGCGGAAGAGACCTCCACCGGTGCTCGAGGGAGCCATTCCGAAGAGTATTTGGCCTCCTCTTCCACGCTTGCCAGACGTCTGTCTGTAACGCTCTTCCTTCCGATATTAGGAAACCACTGGAGCTATGCACTTTTAAATCTATATTGAAAACTAATTTTTGTTTAAACTGCTTTTTGTGTTTAGTTTGTTGTCCTTCCCCCACACCTCCGAATAACCCGGTTGGCTATGTACGGTGCGAAAAAAGTTCAACATGCATATATACGTTCGTCTGTGAAATGGTGGAGGTAACTGACACTTTACCCCACCGCACGCATCCCACCAAAGGAGTGACGGTGGTGAACCCATTCACACCGCTGGGTGGACAGCGGCGGCGCGGTAGGGGACAGAGGGAGGGGGTCCCAGAAACGCGCCGCGGCGCCAGGAGAACAAATCACGAACCGGCGACCTCCGGATTGCAGCGCCCGTGAGCAGAGCGTGAACAGCGCTGTGGAGGCGTGATCATTGTTTAATTCGTGTACGAATGAAAACAAAATAGGATCACATCTGCTACTGAATGGAGGAATTGCCCCATCCACTGGCACAGGGGCTGATCGAGTGATTGTTTAATTAAATGGCCTGCCTGGCTGCCTTCATGACGAGTTTGACCCCCGTGGATTTGAGACGCCTGCTGCTCAGCCTGAAAGCTGCGTTGCTCCTTAGAAGGCTCCAATAACGACACGGTAAACCCAACGCCAGAAGAGGTGCATGGATTCCTTTCTCAAATGGCCCAAGTAAAAATTCTTAAATTCATTCACTTCCACCCGAAAAGGTAACTTTATTGTGATCGTTCATTTATTTTGTGGCAGTCTTTACAGCAGGCGTGCACAACACGTTTGAAATAAAATACGATCTGATGAACCGGTCACCATTCAGGGTCACAATTTCGTTTAAGAATCCACTTTTGTTGTTTGAACCTAGCTCACGTCGTTTCTGTTCTGTCGGAGCGGAGGAGCAGTGGTTAGCTCATTGCTCTGTGAACACGACAGTGTGAGTTTGTTTCCCGATCATGGCTAGCAATTAGAGTACAGAGGTTCTTTGCAAGCCATCTGGCTACCATGAGAGATTCGTTCATGAGGCTATCCACATATACAAACACAGAGACAATTTCAACCGAGAAGATGGATTCTGGCTTAGCAATCATTGGAAGGATTTGATCAACCATTTCGGGTCTTAATTGATTGATCACGCTTAAGGTGGCTTTCAGACCGCATCCATTATTTTTCGTCTCCCCCCTCCTGTTTTCCGAACATAGATGGACTCATATTCTTAGTTTTTTCGGTAAAGTCACGTTGAAGAGAAACAACAAAATAACAAAATATATATAAAACAATAACAAATTCTCACGACGTTTCGACCATAACTCAAACGGTCATCATCAGGTGTGTCGGTTTGCATAAATTTATTTTGAAAACGGCATATTTATTTATATATATATATAAAAATAACGTTTGCGTCACGCGCAACGATTGGCTGTTTGCCAGGACTAGTCCATCTATTTTTGAAAAGAGGAGGGGGGAGACGAAATTTGTTTTTATGTATGCTGTCTGAAAGCCACTGTAAGCGTGAACAATCAATCAAGAACTGAAATGATTTATCAAATCTTTCCAATGATTGCTAAGATAGAATCCATCTTCTCGGTTGAAATTGTCTCTGTGTTTGTATATGTGGATAGCCTCATGAACGAATCTCTCATGGAAGCCAGATGGCTTACAAAGAACCTCCGTCTTGGAAAAGTCAATGGCATGTGAGCCTACTGAATTAGAACAATGATCTGCTACGGCCGAGGTGTTGGTCCTACCGTGTTTAAGGTCTGCTTTATGTTCACGAATGCGGTCCGAGATATGGCGTTTGGTTTCTCCAATGTAACTACTACCACAGAGGCAACTTAGTTTGTAGACACCAGGGTATTGTATGTCCGGAATCACATCTTTTACAGACGGAACCAGATCACGGATTTTATGTAATGTGTTGAAACGGACCTGGATCTTGTGTTTATTCAAGATTTTGGAGATCTTTTTTGTGATCCCAGCAATGTAGGGTAAAGTGATGGTTTTGAAAGGCTCCTCAAGAGGGTTCTTCTTCATGGTTTGAGTGATAGCTTTGCGGATTGTATAGTCGGAGTAACCATTAGCCCTAAGAGCTTGGTGTACGTGCTTGAGTTCACTGCTTATGTGTTCCTGGTCGGATATGCATTGGGCTCTATGATACAGAGTCTTGATGAGAGAATTCTTCTGTGATGGATGGTGGTGGGAATCCGGTTTCAGATAAGCATCCGTATGGGTAGCTTTCCTGTAGACAGAGTGGCTCATTGAACCATCAGGTCTCTTTTTAATTAGGACATCCAAAAAAGGTATCTTGCCATCTATTTCGACTTCCATGGTAAATCTGATGGCTGGGTGTATGGAATTGATGTGGTCGAAGAATTGGTCTAGAGCAGGCCGGCCATGTGGCCAGATGACAAAAGTGTCATCCACGTACCTCTTCCATAAGGTTGGGCGCAGAGTGGCAGTCTGGATGGCGTCAGTCTCAAATTTCTCCATGAAAATGTTAGCTATAACTGGAGAAAGGGGGGAGCCCATTGGGGTGCCCTCAGTTTGTTTGCAGAAAGTTCCATTCCAAGTGAAGTATGTATTGGTTAAACAGTGTCTCACCAGGGGGGGTACCTCAGTGTTTAGTCCTTGATGAACCAAGTCTTCAATGATTGCAATGGTGTCAGGTACAGGAACCTTGGTGAATAAGGAAACTACATCAAAACTGACAAGCAGGTCGTCTGGGGACAGGGAAATACCCTTGATTGTTGATACCAGGTGAGTAGAATTTTGTACCGCAGAAGTGGTCTTTCCAGTGAAAGGACGCAGGATTTCAGACAAAAAACGAGCTAGTTTGTAGGTGGGGGAGCTGATAGTAGAGACTATGGGACGAAGAGGTGTATCAACTTTATGTATTTTTGGTAAGCCGTATAATCTTGGTGGCCTGGCAGCAGAAGGTTTCAATGAAAACTGTTTAGATTGATCAATTAATGCGGTTGAATCAGAAATTATTTTGTTGGTTTGTGTGACAAGGCTGTTGGTGGGATCTCTTTTTATTTTTGTATAACTACCATCGTCGAGTAATTCTTTAATTTTGTTGTTGTATTCTATTTTATCCATGATAACAGTAGCATTGCCTTTGTCAGCTGAGAGAACTACAATATCATTCCTCTTTTTTAATTTATATAATTCAAAACGCTCATTTTTGCTGAGGTTGCTAGCTGGCATCTTAGCTGGGATCACAAAAAAGATTCCAAAATCTTGAATAAACACAAGATCCAGGTCCGTTTCAACACATTACATAAAATCCGTGATCTGGTTCCGTCTGTAAAAGATGTGATTCCGGACATACAATACCCTGGTGTCTACAAACTAAGTTGCCTCTGTGGTAGTAGTTACATTGGAGAAACCAAACGCCATATCTCGGACCGCATTCGTGAACATAAAGCAGACCTTAAACACGGTAGGACCAACACCTCGGCCGTAGCAGATCATTGTTCTAATTCAGTAGGCTCACATGCCATTGACTTTTCCAAGACGGAGGTTCTTTGTAAGCCATCTGGCTTCCATGAGAGATTCGTTCATGAGGCTATCCACATATACAAACACAGAGACAATTTCAACCGAGAAGATGGATTCTATCTTAGCAATCATTGGAAAGATTTGATAAATCATTTCAGTTCTTGATTGATTGTTCACGCTTACAGTGGCTTTCAGACAGCATACATAAAAACAAATTTCGTCTCCCCCCTCCTCTTTTCAAAAATAGATGGACTAGTCCTGGCAAACAGCCAATCGTTGCGCGTGACGCAAACGTTATTTTTATATATATATATATAAATAAATATGCCGTTTTCAAAATAAATTTATGCAAACCGACACACCTGATGATGACCGTTTGAGTTATGGTCGAAACGTCGTGAGAATTTGTTATTGTTTTATATATATTTTGTTATTTTGTTGTTTCTCTTCAACGTGACTTTACCGAAAAAACTAAGAATATGAATTACTGCAGTCACGAAAGCTTTAAATCAAAATAGATGGACTCGTCCATCTGAGCAAACTGCCAAATCGCTCTCTGTGGTGCTAACGGTAAAAAACCGCCACTTTTTTCAAATTTTCTTGTTGTGGTTTTCACACCTGATGATGATTGCTTGTGTTGCAGTTGAAACGTCGTGAGAATTTTATTGTTTTATATTTTTATTATTTTATTGCTTCCCTTCTACGTGACTTTACCGAAAGAACCAATAATATGAATCCCTGCATTAACAAAAGCTTTAAATCAAAATTTTGATGGGTTACGTTCAGGTCGATTTGTAAACAACAAAGACCGGCCGCCTACAATTCTGACCCCGGATCTCAGTGTTGCTGGGCTCAGTGCTTCGATGTGGGCATCACGCTCCTCGTGAGTCCCCTCTTTATTTATAATCAAGCAGCACGGTGTCTGGGGACGCTCTCTGGACCTTCAGCAGGTGTACGGAGCCACCCCTTGGTGAGGGTTATGAGAACGCTGCCGCTATCGTGGCAGCCCCGGAGCTAATACCCCCGTCTGGGCCCGGACACGTCCGACAGTTTGTAGCCACCCGCACCTTGGCCTGTCGCCACCGCTTCTGGTCTCCGTGGTTTGGTTTCAGAGACCGGTTCCTTCCTCACGGCAGCACCGCAGTGCCATAGCACAGCGTGGCCCGGCGGTGCCGCCGTCACCGTGATTGAAGTGCTCGGATCGCAGTCGCAAAGGTTACAGATTCAAGCGATGGTTTGGGGTCGGTTCTGCCCATCATACCCTTTCTGATTCTGATACCTACAGCTACGATGACATAGACCGCTCTGGAGGAAGTTAACTAGGACTGGTCCTGGTAAAGCGAACAACATACCGCACCATGAACCAAGTGAACAGGGTTCACCTTGTGACCATAGCTTCCACATCAGTGGCAGTGATAACTGAACTGGACCTGGGCTCTGTGCTGCCAGCCCACACTGACCAGCATGGTGAAGTATGGTCACCCCCTCCCCCACCCCACTGCACAACTCACACAGCATGGGGAGGCGTTCATCCAGGATTCGACTGACAACGGGCTGTATATTATTGTAAGATGTACATATTTTACCAGCATAAGACCTCTTTATAAATATTTAATTACCGTCAATTTTAAAAAGATATTTAAACCACACAATACTAGTTTGTGATTGGGGACCCAACCGGGGCTCTGGCTGAATCGTGTTAACGCTACTGGGTGTGGAATGCAGTTGTCACAATTTTACATTAATTGTGTTTGAGACACCTCTCTGTGATGGAAAAACACATTCCTGCCATAGTGATACGTGTGGACAATTCTAGACATGCAGGGGCAATTAATGACACACGAGTGTGTGTGAGAGAGATAAAATAAGAGCAGAAAGGCACGGCTTTGACTGGAGAGTGAACGATTCAGTGGTATAATAGCAGCTGCTACGCTCTAACGGGCGTTGGGCAATCTTCACCTCTTCTCATGTTCCTGAGATCATCGTGAAATTCTACATTCGAAGAAATTGCTTTTGGTTCTCATGAGGTATGGTATTTGTATATGTCATAGGGCCTGGCATAAACATACATGAGGGAAAAGGGAATGAGCAGGGTTAGAGCTATTGTAGAGTTATAGAGCTGTTGATTGAATGGAGCGCAGTAATATTTTTAGAGCGGCATTACATCACACGTCTGCCATAGGAACGTGGAATTTCCGTCCCCGGCTCAGAGCCACCAAGAAAAATGAGCAACGCCCCATTGCTCATTGGAGCAAGGTTACATTTATAACTGGACCTCTAACATGATTTCAAGATTCTAAGATGTAAATCTGAGACTCGATTAACTTTGCTAAATCCTCATTTACCACTGCATTCACGTTGCTCTACAACTCTCCCATGTTGTCGGGTCGTGCCAGGCGCCGTTCTGCACAATGTCTCACGTTTTGCTCTACGTGTTGGGAGCTTCTTCAGCAACTGAACAGGTAGTTATTTGGGTTGTATCGCGAACAAAACACGTGGTACAACCGGAAAACCATATCTATCTTGAGAAATACGTGCATATTACCTTTTAAATATGGAAGAAAACAAAAGGCACTCAAATTGCTGAGCATCAACACAAATATAACAATGCCCCATACCCAAGTAATGGTCATCTTTGGGTCACAATCGGTACAATAAAACCCACATGCCCTGCCGCAAAACAACATTTGCTTTTGACATTGCAGTGGCAGCTTTCAACACCGGACATCCTTGAAAGGTCCCCATTGCGTGCATCCCATCGGAAAATCTCTGCTCTTGTCTTCACTCCTCTTATCAGTTGAAAGACAGGAGGGTTGAGGTGTGTTTGTTTGTCACTTATTTTATTGTTCGAGTCTAGTCGCAGATAGAGAGATGTGCACGCAAAGGACATACAAAGGTCCCCCGTGCAGCCGTTACAGGGGCAAGTGCTGTTAGCGAGCACGAGGAGGGGGAGGCGTGGCTAGAACCGCGCCCGCCCGGCCGCCTGTCTCCGTAGGCCTGATGATAATTCCACACCACACCAGGGGCTCAATTGATGCCGAGTCGACCTAGGGGAGGCCTAGGACCGATTCACGTTATAACAACTTCTTGTGACCACGGCAAAGACTCAAACTTGGGTGGCCAGGTTCGTAGTGCAGCGTGCCAAGCACGACGCTACAGCCCCCCCCCGCCACACTGCGACTGCGTGCGTAAAACACAAAGCTCCCCCATAGAGCCTTCAACACACACACCACGCATTCATCATTCACCAAGATTAAGATCAGCAGCCATGCCTTCAAACATACGTACAAACAAACACGCATACGCAAGCACAACAGAAAAGTATGAAAGATAAAGGTCACCATTTCAGCATCGCACATTGTTGGGACAAGTTCTGCAAGCGAGCACATATTAAGCCCAGTACGTCACTTCAAAGGTGGTGTGGCGAGCACCACACCCAGCCTCTGTCTCCCCAGTGTGAATGTCAGACACCAGTTTCCACCAGTGTCGTGCATCATCGTCATCATCAGAAATGGTCAATCCACTGCTGGATGAATGCCTCCCCAAGCCATCGCCACCCTCTGTTTACACTGTAGGATCGTGTGCGGTACAACAGTTGTGCATTGGGCCCAGGCCATTAAGCTCTGAGGGCAGAGCCTGATAACGATTGTGCCGCTTCTGAACAGCCATGCTGTTAGCAAGTGCCTATGGCACTTGACGTTATGCACGAGGAGAAGGAAGAGTCTTTGCTTTGCATCCCCGGTGCTGGTGACATCACAGCAGAGGCTGCACTCACAGTGGCAAGGTCAAGCACACAAGAGTGACGCAGTGGAACACACAGCACACACACACACGCGGCCTCGGCTCTACTCACATCGAGACAGACGCCTTAAGCAGATTAAACTGTCACCTAAACTCAGCACGTGTCTTTGCTGGTATGTGCATAAAGACAAAATATATCCAAGCACATATGAGTGATGCCCTGAGCAAGTGGTGGAAATTCCACATTGCTGTGGCAAGAACCAGTCTCTTCACATGATGACAGGCATTATTGTTTCCCCAAGAATCGGCACTTTTTCAACCTTTTAGGGATAATTATGATGAGCTGATCAATCTCAGAGTGGTACTTGAACTCTGAACCGGCCAATTGTGAGTTGAATGCTGTACACTCTACAGCACCCCGAGAGGTACCTGGTAAGGTCTGAACAAAACCAGGGGCTGCCGTTTATTCTTTCAGCAGACCGAGCACTCGGCTCTTTTGGTCTTTAGACCCTGAACGTGAATGAAAGAACGCTTCAAACGCACAGCTGTCTCTTATTACCTCGCGTGAACGTTCTACCAATTCCCTAAAGGCAAATGTAGCAAACGCAGGTAACCCATCGCAACCTTCCTCCACTTTAGCCTCGTATATGACGTGCCCCATAGGTAAACACGCCACGGGTAAAGCGAACGATGAACACGATGCGTGCAACGTGCAGCCCACGTGAAACCCAACACGCTACTGTCCTGTCAATACAACCACACCCAGAGGGACAACATCCACCACCATCACCACCACGGGGACAGAGTTTGTTTTATGTGCACGTAAACTGTAAAAGGTGCAGCCCGGAGTATTGCAGGCTCAGGCCATTGCTCACGGAACGGCCTCCGCTACGAGAGGGAGTGCGAGGTGAGCCCCTCTGAGGGGTTTGGGCCTCCTTTTCCATGCGAGCCAGGAGGTCTGAGAAGAGGTCTGAGAAGAGGTCTGAGAAGAGGTCTGAGAAGAGGTCTGAGAAGAGGTGGGAGTCCCCGCACTTTATGCTGCCAGACGCGACCTGCCGATCTACCAACTGTGGTGGACCCATTTATACTGCTGGGTGGACAGGTGGATGATTTCACAATTTTGCTCCATTGTTTAGACAGTATGCCACGGCAGGATCCAGATACAAACTGTACAGCGTAATTATTTTAAAAGTAAAATAAAAGATTGTGGGGCAGCACTCATCTCCCTTGGCGGCTCCGAGCCCGTTGTGGAAATTCCACATTCTCATGGCAGGGTCGTCCACTCTAAAGGGTATCCACCATTGACTTCCCATGAAGTGGTACTCACTTTAGCGATCCCAGAGGCACGATGAACAAATGACTGTCAGGTAGACCTATGCATGGGATTTGAATGATCAACTCAAAACCTCCAGCTGTGAGTCGGTGTCTTGCGACTGCTTAACACTTCGGTGATCCAAATCTTACTGATGAGGTGAGAATGAACAAAGTCGTTGTATTTTTGTTCGTTGGTTTCGCATTTGTGGCCTCGCAAAGCCCACTCACACCCACAACAGGAATTTTTTTTAAATGTTCTCTGAAATATATTTTTATTTTGTTTACTGAGAATTACGGGGGATTTTTGTCCGGGTGTGCACCATGTACCACTTGCCGCCCGATTTCTATTCCTGTAAACCAGGGGTTGCAAACCGAAGGAAGATGGCCTTATCCAGACACACGACGCCTACCACTTTGAAGGGACCTGCAAAATATATTTATTCGTCACTGCAAGCATCTTCTTCGGTTTTGGCCCAAAAACTCTTGATTTTACTATTTTGGCACGCTCGCTCATCGCTCCAGCTCTGCACTGTTCATTCTCCAGCACCGCACTACGAACCCAGAAACCTGAGTTTGATTCCTGACCGTGGCGAATATCAGTGGCAATTCTGGGTTCTACTCTTCACGGCACCCCACACTGACCAGTATGGTGAAGTATGAACAAACAAGCCCAATGACCAACTCAGTGTAGGGAGGCCTTCATTCAATAGTGGATTGACGAAGGGCAGTAAATTATTGTTTCTCTTTTTTTAAATAACATTTAAAATGTCACGTTTGCATTTCGCCACTGCCACGCAATGGCACGCTCTTGTGAAGGACATCACAGCCTCTGTATCGCCCACCCCAGATCACGCGGAGAAGCACTTGAGTAATTCCCCCCACACACGAATTACCAGCGATGTCCACCCAACTAATCCTTGGAAACTTTTGTGAACTGCGACAATCATCCCAATATCCGGGTGTTATTCCCGGATATAAAGTAATCAATTATGAGCGGTAACCTCATCCTATTATCCGCAAGTAGCAGGCCAATAGCAGCTTCAGTGTAGTGGCTTTGGAACCAGACACGACAGAAGCTGCCCTTGTAGATATAACTCGATGAACCGGTGCTCCCCTACCCTGCAACCTGGGCTAACCATGTGAGTGTTGGATTCAGTGTTTTATCTTACAGTTGAACAGAGCTTTGATTGCACAATTTGAGGTAGTTTGTCCGAGTGAGGTTTAAATAGTCACAAAAAGTCGCCATGTCTCCCTGCTGCATGTACAGCGGGTGCTACCCTGGTCTGTTGGTAGCCTTGAGCCACGGACAGGCTGAGTACGGTCACACTCCTTAAGAATGTTTGCTGGTCAGTAAGTGTGGTCAACAGCCTTATGAGCCAAGCCTTCCCTGCCAAAAAGCACTTCACAGCAGACACTGAGCCTCTGAAAGTCAAGGACGCTTGACCAAGTGAGGTTTATATATTCTTGGTTCTTTCGGTAAAGTCACATAGAAGGGTAACAATAAAATAATAAAAATATAAAACAATACAATTCTCGCAACGTTTCGACTGCAACACAAGCAATCATCATCAGGTGTGAAAACCACAGCAACAAAATTTGAAAAAATGGCGGTTTTTTAACGTTAGCACCACGGAGAGAGATTTGGCAGTTATTCAGATGGACGAGTCCATCTATGTTCGGAAAAGAGGAGGGGAGAGACGAAAATAATGGATGCTGTCTGAAAGCCACCGTAAGCGTGAACAATTAATTAAGACCCGAAATTGTTTATCAAGTCCTTCCAATTATTGCTAAGCCAGAATCCATCTTCTCGGTTGAAATTGTCTCTGTGTTTGTATATGTGGATAGCCTCATGAACGAATATCTCATGGTAGCCAGATGGCTTGCAAAGAACCTCTGTCTTGGAGAAGTCAATGTCATGTGAGCCTACTGAATTATAACAGTGATCTGCCACGGCCGAGATGTTGGTCCTACCATGTTTTTAGGTCTGCTTTGTGTTCACGAATGCGGTCCGAGACATGTCGTTTGGTTTCTCCAATGTAACTCCTACCACAGAGGCAACTTAGTTTGTAGACTCCAGGGTACTGTATGTCCGGAATCACATCTTTTACAGACGGAACCAGATCACGGATTTTATGTAATGTGTTGAATCGGACCTGGATCTTGTGTTTATTCAAGATTTTGGATATCTTTTTTGTGATTCCCGCAATGTAGGGTAAAGTGATCGTTTTGAAAGGCTCCTCAAGAGGGTCCTTCTTCATGGTTGGAGTGATAGCTTTGTGGATTGTGTAGTCGGAGTAACCATTAGCCTTAAGAGCTTGGTGTACGTGCTTGAGTTCACTGGCTATGTGTTCCTGGTCAGATATGCATTGGGCTCTATGGTGCAGAGTCTTGAGGAGGGGATTCTTCTGGGATGGATGGTGGTGGGAATCCTGTTCACGCTTATGGTGGCTTTCAGACCGCATCCATTATTTTCGTCTCTCCCCTCCTCTTTACCTCTATCAGGTACATTAAACTGATGTGTGCCTATCAAGTATTCATTTGAGAAGTAAATTGATGGCTTTGTTTTTGCTATACTTGCAAATAGACATTACACTCACAAACTCTAAACTGTTATTGTTTACCTTCTACTTAACTTTACCGAAAGAACCAAGAATATGAATCCCTGCAGTCACGAAAGCTTTAAATCAAAATTCAAGTGAGGTTTGTAAGTCAATCAATGGCTGTGGATGAAAGAGGACACATTTCATCTCCACTACAGATTCGTGGCCCCATAATGGAAATGTGGAAGGCACCAGGTCCTGGCTCGGGACCATCAATGGATATGAGTGCCACCCCCCTGCTCGTAGGTGCAGGGGGAAGGCGCTGGTTTCGAGTTGAACCGCGCGGTGAGTGGATGAGTAACGTTCTACTGCGTGGGGTCTCGGGTCATATCGCGCTTTACTCGGTGCGATGTCTGACCTTTCGCTCCTTAGGAAACTGAACATTCCAGAAGGAGCTCCTGGCACGTGGAGCGAAATGCCGAACTAAGCTAAACAATTTTTTACTTTACCAGGTAAGGCCTACTGAGCTATATAACCCTTTTTAAGAAGCGACTTAGCCACAAGTGATAGCTCAACAAAGTGGCTCATTACGCAAAAATTTACTGTAGCCAAATACTCTAAACGCATGACGTTGATTCTAAATGTGGATGGAAAAACCGGAGAACCCGTGACCTCCCATATACCAGGTTAGGTAGTTAACATCTCACCACGGCGGCACCCAACGCGCGGTACAGCCCGGAAACACAATGCAGAACTATAATCCTGGCGACATACAGGCCATATGAATAATTCAGTAAAATGGGTACAAAACAGGAGCCCTATTATACACGGAGGTCTCGGGCTACTCCATGTGATCTTCGCAGCCTCTTTCAAGCCTTACCACCGTTTCACGATCCACACAGAGGACTTGGATGGCTCAAGGCTGGCGAAACAGCCTTGGAGAACGCGAACACGACAGCTTTGCACAAAAAAGGGCATTGAAAGGTCAAAGCTGTTTTATAAAAACAGCTTCATGCCTCGGTTACTTCTGAGATCTTTGATGCGATCAATGGTGAATTGCACAGACTCTGTCAGATACTGCTCACACTTTTAAATAACAATAATATACATTAAAGAATGTATTACTAATTACGATGAATTACTGGGGCGGGCCGTTCGTGACACTACACTGCAAACCCCGTGACCTCGCATCCCTACCCCCACCCACTCTGACCAACGTGGTGAAGTATGGTCACACAACCCCCTCCATGATCGACATGTTATATGGAGGCCTTCATCCTGACAAAGTTCCAACATGTAATTGTTACGGTAGTGTGTTTATAGGACACAAATACTATCGAATCTAAGTATTTACAGCACAGAATAAGATTATACAGCATTATCAAAAAGTAAATATAATGATCGAATCACCCCTAAAAGGATCGCTAAATCTCAAACCTTTTTCATGAAGGCCCTACATTTCAGGTGTTGGGTGATGTAGGAGGAATTTGGAGTACGCAGAGAAAACCCACACATGCAGAGAGGTAGTGCTTAAAGCTCCACACAGATAGAGTTAAAGATCCATGGCTGTACTACTATCTCCTGACTACCTAGTACCGCAAGCCTATAACACCTGCATCCAAGTCCGAACCAGGCTCAAAACAAGATTTAACAAGAGAGGGTGCGCATGCAAGGTGAGCAAAGCCAAAGTGAAGGTCTTCCCATGCCCAAATAAGTGTGGCGTGCTCCTCATTCTCACTGATGGCTCCGAACCAGTGGTGGAAATTCCACACTCCGATGGCTGGGTCCACAGACCCACCTGGCCAGATACAATTGCTTTGAAATCGATGCACAGTGCAGCTTCTCTTATTATCAGGGGCCCTATTATCTTCGACTCTCAATATCCGTGCCCCCCAAGTGGATCCGTGGAAACTGCAGTCATCTGCTGATGGAGTCTTCCTCTCATCTACATGTATCCGCAGATAAGCATAGACACCACAGGAAGTGGTCTCTCGAGCGTGCTAAATTCATCCCATGACAGCGCTCTTTCACAGAAGAGACATAATTGTGATTCTTCTGGGTTCGTTCGGTAAAGTCACGTAGAATGGAGATAAAATAATAATAACAGAAAATATTTTTTTTATAACAGAATTATTATTATTTGTATTATTTTATCTCCATTCTACGTGACTTTACCGAAAGAACCCAGAAGATGAATCCCTGCAGTCACGAAATCTTTAAATCGAAAAAATATAATTGTGACTGCTTAGGAACGCAAGCTGCCTTTGGGCAGGACACGTGGCTACAAGGCATGACAGCTGATTGACAAGACTGCCAATGGAATGGCATTCCAAGGAGAGAACACATCCGAGAACACGACCATCGTGGAGATGGAGCGATGAAATTAGTTCAAGTGCAGGGACGAGATGGATTATGGCATTGCAGAACTGTGAGGGATGGCGTTGGCATGGGGAGGCAGTGGATAGGGCACGTTTGTTGATGATCAATCTGATTTCCCAACAGTGTCCCCCACATGAACAAAGGGTTTCACTATGCAGTATAAACATTATTTCCTGAAGAAATCCAGTTGCCTGAAATGTCGAGACATCTTCCTTTCCTCGCAGTGACAATATAAAAATAAACCTGTAATTATTTTGAAGCTGTTATGTTGAGCATAAACATCATATAAGCATATGGCTAATCATCAGCTATGGAGTAAGTTGATTGAAAAACATAAATCAGCGAAATAAACACTAAGTGTTATTAAAACATTTCCTCAGGTTTTGTTGCAATGAATAATAAATTAAGCGTGCATTTTCATTTTGTAAAACCCTCATTTTTACATCGCAAGAATACCAAATACACCTTTCCAGTTAGTCCGGTGTTACCGATGCGCTTTGCGCACGGTGGAACACGAACATCAGCGGTGCGGGTCACGTAGCGAGCGAGAACCGGAGAGAAAACAGGGCCCGGAGCAGCGCGCGGCGACGGAACCGGAGTCGCTGCAGAGGCACAATTGAAGAATTCCTTTGCAAGTCATATGTCTTGAAGGTGGAGAAAATCAGCCGATTATCATATTTTTATGGAATTTGGCAATCCACTGCTCGAAGAAGGCCTTGCCTATGCCGTGCCAGTCATGCGGGTTCATTTGACCATACGTCCACGTACCGGCCAGTTAAGATATTTCTTGCCACCGATTGCCACGCAAGTTGTCTGGGTTCGTAGTGCAGCCTCATAACCACCACCGCTCTACCCCTCCGGTGTTTGCTTTGAAAAACCAGCCAATGCGCTATGAACCCAGCAACCTGAGTTCGATTCCTGGCAGTAGCTAAAATCAGTGGCGAGTGATATTTCAACTGGTGATGGTCACCCTTCAACCAATCGGCAAAGGCCGGCTTTTAAATATCAAATCTGTAGGTTTGACACTGAGCCTAATTCGAAGACCATGAACCTACTTAGAGAGTAGAGATTGGTGCAACGTATGGTGGCAAAAAGTTAGTGGTGCCGAATGTCTTACGTGGCCAATGAGAGTGTATTAAAGCGACAACCCTGGATTATCAGTCATTAACAACAAAAAATCCACTTTTTTTCCACAATTTTTTCACGTCGTGATATCGGGGTCGTGTCACGAGATGCAGAATCTGGTGGGAAATTTCAGTGAGCAGTGCAGCCCCTTGTGTTGGAGATCGGCAACACAAACAGACACAGGGCGCACAGCAACATGGCCATGCATCGACGGGTCATCGAACGTTGACGAGTCCTGACACGGGCAGCTTACTAACTGAACCAAGAGATCATAAATTAATGATGTATACAAATTACATTTAAGACAAAGAGAGCGACAAATCGTACAAACAGCACGGCAATCAAACCAACAGGAATAAGGCGGCAAAAAATGAGCATCAATCCCCGATTGGATCCATGGTCCCGAATCAGTCATCTACTTAATACAGTATTTATTTATGATTGTTTATCCAAGAACGCTACACTGAATTGTAGGACTCTAATTTCAGGAGGGTCCTGCATTGGCTTTTTTAAACCATGTTTTCAGCAAGTTTACGAGCATTTATCATCCATGTGGGAGGAAACCGGCGCACACGGAGAGAACCCACAGGTGCGAGAGGGAACACTCTATCCGTCTAGAAGGAGCAGGTGGACATTAGTCTACTTGCTGTCTTGCGTTCTCCTGGCGAGTGAGGGTATGGCACCTCCTCGACACCCACGGGATGAAGTTCCACAACATTCGTGTGTGGTGATCCTCCAACCGTCGCCTCTACCGTGCTGTACCACAGGCGGTAGCCGCGTGCAGCGTACCTACCGCCGTCTGGCTGGAGTGGCCGGGAGAAGGGGACGGGAGGAGGTGAATTCATACCGAACAACGATACAGGATTACCAGAACCCGCGTTGAGTAATCCAACTACAGCAGCAACTTGTAATCCGCCATACACCACCATTGCGCATGCCTTCCCAGCAACTCCACGCCATGCCCCCCGCTCGTCCCGCATAGCAACAGCACTGTGGTTTCTGGTTTCTCAATGGAGGGGAACAGTCATGGTGTCTGCTGCTGCTGGCATGGCAACGCTTGCTTATGTTTCCAGTGAAATAATGCATTAATGTATACACAGGTGGATCACTATAGGGCTTTGAACAGATTCTAAAGCGAAGGTTATCATTACACTCGGGAACACTGTACAGTACGGCCATCCTCAGCTGGGTGGCCCCGTGGAGGGAGAAGCGCCCACTTCCCATCGGAGGAGGGTTTCTGAGTTCAAATCCTGACCGGGGATTGATTCAGTTCATCATCCCAGTGGGGTTGATGAAATGCATGATGAAAATGACTCCTCGATCAGCGTTGCTTGTTATGCTCACCGTAAGTACTCGTGTGTAGGAATCGATCGTTTACTATTTATGGTGATGCTTGTAGCAATAATTTCCTCTTTTTTACCTAGAAAAGCCTCGGAGGGGAATTCGGATATATTTTTTTCAGTAGGGTCTTGCAATTGGACGTTTGGCCGAATCTATGAATGAGTGTTTGGCTTCCTGAGGGAGGTATCCAAAGAAAACCCATAAATACAAAGTGTCACACAGATAGATTGAATAATTCACTGCTGAACTATTATCTTATGGCCACCTCACAGCCCAAGACTACAGTGCCGAACAACACCTTGCATGCCTAGACATAATAAAACATGATGCTGCTATGGATTCTAGATTTTAAAAAAATATATCAATATTCTGTAAAATATTAATTGTGGAAATTCATTGGACTTGATATGAGAACCACTTCGTTGGCATTGAACAGTCTTAATAGCCTTGCCCTGGGAATGTGGAATTTGTACCGGTGGAGTTAATTGCCGTCTCATCTCTCGTTTTGGCAGGGAAGACACTTTAAATGGACCATGGTGCTGTCGCTCTGGCTGACTTCTACCAGAATGCCCATTATCTTTAACTGTGTGGAGCAACAATGAAGAGGAAAAGTGAATCTGCTGATATGACTTAATGTTACAACGCTAGGGGACACAAAGGAATTTGTTGTAATCTTTCACACGTGGACGGCTGCATGCATCATCGTACATTGCCATTCGCCAACGGTCTGTGGCTGACCGACCAAATGCAATGTCTCATGGCCCTGTGACCGTCTAAGTCACTCCGATTCCAATGAGACCTGAGTTATCGATACTGCCCTTGTACTTGACAGCTCACATGTGTGCAGCTTGCGTGGAGCACGGCACAACAATCTGGAAGTGAATGCCGCTCGTTGGGCTCAGGTCGTGGTGGCTGTAAGGCACTCCATGAAGGTCGAAGATCAACCAACCGACTGCAATGTCCCTGCAGCCTTCTGACAGTCGCTTTAATTCCACGAGGCTGCCAGCAGGCTAGGCCACGTGGCTTTTCCCAATTAAGTAACCGAGACCACAACGGTCAATGCCGTGCTTGACGGTTCAAGTCGGCGTAGCGCGAGCAGCTCGCGGTGTAAACGACGTGGAAGTCAACGCTGCTCAGGGGCGGAGGCCTCCGTGGCTGCAGGAAGCTCCGGGGAAGCATCTGCTCAGTGAGGAAACCCCGCAGTGAGCATGGGAAACGGCGCCTATCGCTCGCGACAGCTTGAGAGGTTGTTTTTTAGTTTTTTGCAAATGCGGTTTCCGCTCCAAACAAGCAGCGCAACAGGAAGAGAGGACTCGCACGATTACTCACACTTCAAACCGTGGGGCCCTTATCGCGAGCGTAAGGACCCGTGCGGCCCACTCTGTCGCGAGCATGACATCTGCACACATCAAGGTGAAGACGCTCGCGCTGAGACGCCACTCTGTAAGTGACGGACGTTTCAGAGAAGCAATATAAGATCTTTACCCCTCCCCGACTCAAAAAAAAGACTCGTGGGATTGGCGAGGCTAATTCCACGAGGGTCCTTGCTTTGAATCTCAAGTTCACTGTGCCTTTTGAAGTATTTGGCTTTTTTTCTTCAGTGTGGGAGGAAATTTGAGCGCTCAGAGTATAATGACACAGGTATAGCGAAGAAGAACACCACTTAATGAACTGCACAGAGAGGCCAGCAGCCTAACTCACTGCATTGCACCACACGTACTAAATTGTATCTACCCTTGTGGGATGATGGGCAAGAGCTCTGCCACAGTGGGGGGGGGGTTTCATGATAATTATCATAATAAATTATAATTTATTATTGATGCCGGCGTCTCTCAAAACGCGCCACTCCATTGTTGGACGACACTCGTCCACCGAAGAGGTCCACGTGGCAATCAGAGATCAGGGCGCCCGCCCGCCGCACAGCCTGGGCTGCTCCTTCGATGGAGCTGTAGACACAATCTAGCGGCAGTTAGGCCCCGATGGAGCACAACGTGCTTGTCCAAGGCCGGGCGCTCAAATGTACCGCTGTGCCCACAGCAGTTTTGTTTCTCATTTTCCCAGGACCTTTACAGCGGGTCGCACGGGGTCCCACAGTCCTCCCGTGGACTTTATTAAAACCGCTGACATATAGAGCCATACGTTAATCATTTATAAAGCAGCTGGTAACTCTTTAATCTGGTGCACATGCAACACACTAAACACACACACACAACAAAGGGGCCCACTGGGCATGCGTCCATGTTAGCGCCCTATAAACTCCGTGCCGCTGTCGGATGTGTGGAAAATGAACCGCTTTGCAAAATGACTGCGAGTAGACGCGTGGAATACTACCACCCTAAGTGCACAATGTACACAGACCATTGTCTGCACACCTTGTTACTCGATTTGCTTAATACTGTGATTGCGCAGCCTGCCACGAACATCTTGAACTTAAGTGCTCTTGTGCATTTATGTAATTTGCTCCCAGCATAACCTTTGTGTTGTTGTGCAAAAACAATTGAGGGAGGAATTTAAAAAAACACTCTTCCCTTACGGCCGACAGCTTTTCCTGCTCCTTAAAAACAACGATGGCGGCCCTGGGCCGATCGGTGAAACAGCGGTGGGGAGCGGGGGGTGATCGCCGAGTACTCGCCCCGGCACTCGCCCCGGCCTCAACCAACACCCAGGGCGGTGTGTGGCACGGTGACCATGGCCTGGGCCTTTGGTGGGTCGGTAAAGGTGAAGCCCTGCAATCGCTTGCCCATGCCATTGCTGGCAGACGGGCCTCTTTTATAGAACACCTCTCGAATAATTAATAGAAACTAGTGTCTGTTTCACTCCATGAAATAAAATCACATTTCAGTCCATCAAACTATGAGCCTTCGAGACAAATGTTTTCCAACAGCATTGGGGTTTTAGAAGCAGCTAATTTCTGAACCGGTGTGAACCTTCTTTAGTCTCATCAGCCAAGTGTAGTCCACTAAAGTTGGCCTAGGCAAATAGGCATTGGGCAGTTTGGTAAAGTTGACATATTTTGTCGATACTGGAAAGAACGAATGATGTTCTGGCCATGCCAAAGTTTGAACCGACAGCCTCCTGATTCTGAATCGGGATGCTTTGCCACAGCGCAATCCGGCCATATGCCAAATTGACGCTCCTGAACCAGCGGTGAAAATTCTACATTCCTTTTTGCAGCCACGCAGAAACCGCAGATGAATGGGACGCGTGGCTTATTTCGAATAAAAGGCAAAGAAGGGGGCAGCACTTCGAGCGAGACCCGAGAGCTGAGGCAGGTAATCGTCCCGGCTCACTTTCCACGTTAAGCACAAGGCCTAAAACACAGAACACAGAGCCGCCGCATGAGAAGCTAATTTCCAGGAGCGCGCCTTCAATCAACACGTGAGGGCACGCCACGGAGATGCTCCGCTCCGTGCCAGGCGATGGGAAAGGAGCCGCGTCGCTCGCGTGCGTCCCCAGGGCTCCCGCGATCCGCAGTGTGAGACGTGTCATCTTCACAAGGAAACATTCGTAAATATTTTCCACGCACCTGCTGATAAGTTTATTCAGTGCCTTTAAAAAAGTGTGAGCGCGTTCCATGCCGCGGTTACATGGAATAATCTGTTCGGTTGTGTGTGCTCGCGCACGCGTGTGTATGGTGTGCTTCGTGTGTGTGTGTGCTCCTGCCCCAAAAGTATGTTAAGGCAATACGGGGGATCTTTGCCGTTCATTTATCAGTTGTACCGGCTCTTATTAAAAATAAATCACAGCAGAGGGCCAATGCCCGAATGTTGCCTGTTGTATATTCTGTCCTTGTAGAGCAGCGTCACTGGCAAGTGCCTTTTTGTTGATTGTGTGTACAGTATACCACTGCCAATGTGGAATCAACATACTGTGTTGTTTTGTTCTATTATTATGTTTTGATTTCCCACAATTACAGTGCATTCCAAGTGTGAAATCGGCATCATATGAAGAGGCGCGTGTAAGGAGTCGATCCAGAACTCGCGCCGTGAGCAGTGCACCTCTGTGTGCCACACAGCGGCCCCAGAACGAGAGGTCAGAGATGTTCCTCCGGGGTCACTGCGCTCATCCACTGCGGTGGAACCCAGTTAGATCTCTGGAGATGAGTGCGCTTGTCATATGGCAATCAAACGTGACATTTTATTCCCAAAAGCTAATATTATCCAAATTAATAACCACCTGATTTTATACGATGCTTCTTCTGTGTGGTCATAGGCAGGCTGAGACCATCAGCTCATTAAACGTGAGGACCCCGTTTAATCATAGACTCAGGATCTCAGCCACATCGGGCTCAGCCACCTTTCACCTTCTGGAAACAAAATTCCATTTCGCACATTTGCCGCGTTAACTCACAACGCACCGACACACAGAGCTACCAGAATGCACGTCAATAACGCCCGTCCGCATTGAGCCCATGTCTTCTCTACTCCCAAAGACAAAAATCCCTCGTATATAGCCTTAACAGACTGTTGGGGAAAGTGGTTTTAGTGTTTACTTTGTTGTTCTTCCCCAGTATCTCCAATTATCACCGTTGGCTACGTACGGTACGAAAGAGGTTCAACAAACATACACGCAATGTGAACACCTATGAAGGCCGGCACGGTACACAAGGTGCTTGTTCACCAGACACCGCACCCGACCGCATTTGTCTCCCCAGTGGCGATGTTTACACACCGCGCCAGGTGCTTATTTGAGGCTGAGTCGACCTAGTGGAGGCCCAGAACCGGTTAAGATAAAAACAAAAGAAACCACTTATTACATTAACACGATTAGCCTCGTTAGCGCACAATGGAAGTCACAAACACAAACCCGGCCCAAATGTTTACTTTATAATGACGTATAACACCAGACCGTCTATCCGTACAGGTAATGAAGGCATGAGAAAACATTACCCCAGGGCTACTCTGGTACGCTGCAAGCGTGACCGGCTGATGTGGCCGTCATGGATGTGGCCGCGACGACTCGGCCACATCCATGACCTGCAGGGGGGGGGGGGCGCGCAGATGGGAGGAGAGGCTCAGGGGCGGCATGCACAAGTTTCGTTGCTGCACGTCAAGATTATTCTTTTAATTTATCAGGCTTGACGAGTGGGGAGATATTACAAGATGTGCAAGGGCACTCTCCCACGTCCAATTGCAAAAGCGTTGCTCTAAAAGAAAAATAACCGAGGCTGCAATGGGAGATTGCTCAAGCGTGCACTTTTATGAGGCTGTATCGTGAGTGCGAGCGTCTGTGTGTGCGTGCATGTGTGTATGTATGCGGGGAGCGGTAGTGTAGTGGTTAGCGCACTGCGCTTTAGAACCCAGAAACCCAGGTTTGATTCTCTCTGCGGGCCAAAACCAACCAGTTACGATTATCTGAACCGGTTCTGGACCTCCCTTGGGTTGACTCAGCTGTATACGAGTACTGTGCTATCTGGTGTGGTGTATAAAACATCACCATTAGAGAGATAGAGGCGACCGGGCGTGGTGCTGGCCACCCACCCTCTCATGTGCTGTGCCGGCCTTAATAGATGCTCGCTCACAAAACTTACCCCCGAGTCTCTTAAAGGCTACATGGGGGATCTTTGTCTTTACACATGCGTAGGTGTGCTAGTGAGAAAAGCCATTTGTGTGCAGTCTCACCACCGGTGTGCCGTCCCACCTACACAGCCCACGCTTCCCCAGCCGGAGTGATTTATTTTTAAATTAACCTCACAACGTTAAGAGAGCCGTGCACACGAACACATACACAATGCGTACACACACATACAGCCGTATAGAACACATACACAATGTGTACACACACACAGCCGTATAGAACACATACACAATGTGTACACACACAGCCGTATAGAACACATACACAATGTGTACACACACAGCCGTATAGAACACATACTCAATGTGTACACACACACACAGCCGTATAGAACACATACACAATGTGTACACACACAGCTGTATACAGCCGGTAACAAGCGCTATTGGAGAGCACATCTTAAGACCAGAGTGGCACAAGGACGGCTGTGTGGTCACATGCCCAGCCACCTTGGTCTCTCCATTGCTAATGTTTACAATCGGTGGATTGGTGGCACAATGGTTAGCGCTGGTGTACTCTGAACCCGACGAGCTGAGTTGGACTCCCTGGCCACTGCTAACATAAGTGGCCCACTTCACTAACTCACAACTGACCATTTAGGTGAAGTATGGTCAAATAACCCCCAATGATAAAAGGTGTCGGGGATCCTTCCTCAGTAGATTGAATAGTAAATGACTTGTTATGAATGACACAATGTTGAATGTAGGTACTCATTTAAGGCTGGGTAAACCTAGGAGAGGCCAATAAGTGACTCACATACCATTTGCCACTGATTTTTATGATTGGTTAGACACACTCACACAAGCACAATTGCCATTATTCACCACTAAGTTGCAGTAACATCACCATGGCACTCGTGCCAGGATAGGTGCGGTCTGCGGCCATGTAGGCCGCGGTTTTCCAGTAGGTCACGGGACAGATACGAGTGCAGCTCAATAAGCCTGGGAAGAGTGACAGCTGCACCACACGCACCCCGGCTGAGCGAAGAGAGTCACCACGATCAATGATCCCTCGTTAGCCCCTATAGACCAAGGAGACAGGTGGATCAAACCCTGTTATTGAGGACCTTTTGAGAGCCTATTGAGGCCAGAACAGCACACATGAAGATGCAATAGGCAGCAGTGTGCTGAGCTGCCTTGGTATTCCAAGGGCTGATGTCTACACGCCACGCCGGGTACCTGTGTGGGGCTGAGTCAACCTGCAGGGACGTTCCTGGCAAGGGATGTTGTTCATAGCAAAAATAATGAGTTTTTGCAAAAAATGTCACTTTATATTCGACATTTTTCTCTTTTGGGCCAGTTTAATTGACAAATGTGTTGAGCTTTTTGTTATGGGAGGTTAGAGACAAGTGTATATTTGCCACGAATGTCACAGGTGGAGTGTATAGCCAGGAATTGAACCCGAGCGGAAGGAAGGAGTTGCAGTGTGCTACTAACACAACGTTGCCACTCCCCCCTTGTGCAGTTCCATCGACGCACGCGAGCATTTGTAAAGAAGCACAGATACCAAATGTCCACACACGCGCACAGATGTGCACAGATGTGCAACGTGCTTGTAATTCCCAGGACAGGTTCAGATAATCGTCACTGGTATTGACCACGAGTGGGAATCGAACCCGGTTCCCAGGGCTCGTAGCGCACAAGGATACAACAACAACCGCCATTCGCCACTAAGTGGCGGTGACGTCACCACGACGCTTGTGCCAGGCCTGGCACAAGGATACACACATGCACACAGTCACTCACTCTTTCTGATGCTCCAGCCTGCTCCACCGCCGCGTGCTCCCAGCTCTTGGTGCTCGTGGGCAGCGTGCCCTTGGCTGTGTAGAACTGCTCAATCTCCAGGCCCTCCTCCAGCGTGCAATACCCGCTGCTCATGGCGACCGCGCCAACTCATAGGAGACTGGCAGCAGGCTCGGTGGCCTCCAGGCCCCAGCGCCACACTCCCTCTCCCTCCCACAACAGCACCGCCGCTTCCACACCTCTCGCTCTCGCGCCACCACAACTCGCTTCTCAATCTTCTGTCTCCGTGTCTCGCGAGACGTCCTGGAGCCCGTGCGTCTCGGCGTCGCTCAATAACGTGGCACCCGCCTTAAGTTTGGGAATTAAGGCACTGGGTGTTGAAAAAAGAATGGGCGAAAGCCAACTCACTCTCACTGGGCAAGCTGCTGGTAATTCCTCTACCTTTGGCCAAGCATCCAGCACACAGGTAGCGAGGTGCCGCAGTCGTAGGTGTTATTTCCTTCTGCGTACGGATGTCTGGGTGAAGACGTTCCCTGTTTAGGATCAGCAGAACTGTCCTGAAGTCTCACCGAGTCACGTGTCTTCCGGGAAGAACTTGTCTTGCAAACGGTATGGGAATCACGTTGAAGAACTCTCGGAGGTGGAGATGTGAGGTCTTCCTACAATATCACGCAAGGCAGAGATGGCTACGGTTTAATTAATCGGCTGACATTTGTGGGAGGTGAGCGTACAGTGGCATTTCGATTGTGGCTGCTTGAGTTCAATCTTGCAGTTCTCTCACTCTTGCACATCCTGGCGAGCTGCAAATTAAACGACAGAGTCAGAGAGAGTGTTAGAGGGTTTGGGAGCGCTTACTTGTAAGGCAGCCACTACGTCGCTGCCTTACAACAACTGCTGCACGCCCGTAATGTATTTTTGACGTTTTTGTGTTTTTATCAGTGAAGCCATTGGAGTCACGGCGTGAGGCATATTAACGACCTCGTGGAATTCCCCACGGTTGACGGAGCGCAGCATCGGAGAACAGCTCCAGCAACTCCCACCAACAAACGACTCAAAACACACAGCTCTGTGGTTGTGTTTGCAGGTGTTGTGCCGCATGTTGTTCGGCATGACGCGATTCACTCCATGTGCTGGGAGCCCCTGCTGGTGTGATCTGCTCCACTGAGTTCCTGAGGAAGCTCCCAGCACGTGGAGAGAAACGTCGGACATCGTGCTGAACGACACAAGACAGCTAAACAGCACAATCACGGAACTGCAATAATAGCGCCGTCTTAAGCAACACGAGATGATGTTGCTTCATGCCTTGTGGAGTTGGTCACTGAGCATCATTGATTAAATAGAAAATACTGAGTTTAGCCCCCTTATTGCTGAGCTCAGCATGACGAAGTTAACACAAAGTTACGGAATATTAAAATAACGCATTTTATATAACCAGGAAAATCTCAATGACTAATTTATGCGACAATTGTAATTGAAAACATCTGAGAATCTCGTTTAATTACAAGTGGCTATCTAGAATTTGAACCTAAAACCTAAGGGATTCTGGCTGCGTAATCTGACATGGCCATTGTGGGCGACGAAGACCCCCGCTTGAGCCACTGGGTCACCCCTTGATGTGTTTCACCGCACAAACTGGAGAGAGTCTGCCATCGTCGATGCTTCTCAAGTCCGCAGAGTTATGACAATGTCAGAGAACAGCAGCCAACACTGACAACGTGCGAGTTTAAGTTTAATTTATTTGTTACATGGATGGTCCCGTTTATCCAGTTTCCTGGCTATTGTACACGGGAGATCCGCGTGCATGAGCACAGCAACAACAACAATAACAAAAAAGACAAAAACATCGATATTGCAGAAAATTAAATCAGGGTCCTTAAGGAATGTTGCACAACTAACAAATGAGGTATTTAACGACCGTAAATGAAACACACGCAAATCAAAAACAGTGCAAATGTAATATGAAAAAGTTAGGTGCAGGTGAAAATAAGCTCTATATATTAGTCTCACAGCAAATAGAAAAAGACAGTGCAAACATGTGGGAGTAAGAGGCACCAGAGAAAGATGAGTACATTAGTAAGTCACCTCTGTGTTTTGGTTTAAAGGGAAGTGAAGAGGTAGAGTGAAGAGAGGGAACCAAGCTGTAGATGAGAGGGGATTCCAGAAACGTGGAGCACCAACGGGGAAATACTTCTTACCAAACAAAGTTTTGGCAAAACGAATTTTAGCAGGAATAAAGAAGCACTTCTGAGGCTGTTAGAGGAATTTAGAGGTGGTCCTTTCGGTAAATGACCTACACCACATATATATTGTAGACACAATTACAGCACAGTACTTCTAGACAGAAAAGAACAACACAGGACTCCTTGAATTACTTCTACGAAAAACTCTCAAAACGAAAGTTGCTCTTTCAAGCCTTGTTTAAAGACAAGGATGGCTGGCTGTTTCTTTTAATATATCTTATAAGATGCAAATGCTGTACAGAGTTTGAAATACAAATGGGAATGATCTCTAATACCCAATTCATGTTGCCTGCTAACTACCTCCCTACCACTCGCCATTTCTATGTTTTTTGGACAAATCTAGCTGGCTGCCAATTCGAGTAGGAGCCCAAACTCTCCGAGAAAATGTAACTCTTCGGTGCTTGCCTGAATTCTAAATCCAAATGTGAGCCAAATGGAAATGCATCACTGGACAAAGAGGAATGCACTAGGAGGGAGCCATTTAACTTTACACCTGGGGCAGTGGCCAGCCTGGGTCACGTGACAATTCTAAAATCTAGGAAGGAAACTCTTGGGAGCATGGCTTCTCTCGTGACCAACTCGACCTGTCCACCAACTCGACCTGTCCACCAACTCGACCTGTCCACCAACTCGACCTGTCCACCAGCTCGACCTGTCCACCAACCCGACCTGTCGATCAACTCGACCTGTCCACCAACTCGACCTGTCCACCAACTCGAGCTGTCGATCAACTCGACCTGTCCACCAACCCGACCTGTCCACCAACTCGACCTGTCCACCAACTCGACCTGTCCATCAACTCGACCTGTCCATCAACTCGACCTGTCCACCAACTCGACCTGTCCACTAACTCGACCTGTCCATCAACTCGACCTGTCCACCAACTCGACCTGTCCACCAACTCGACCTGTCCATCAACTCGACCTGTCCACCAACCCGACCTGTCCATCAACTCGAGCTGTCCACCAACCCGACCTGTCCATCAACCCGACCTGTCCATCAACTCGAGCTGCGGGAGAAACAAGGCCAACTCAAAGTGCGCTCAAGTCGACTCGAGTTGTCTGTCTGTGGAAACTACGTTTGAGTTACGAACATGAATAATATAATGTAACACGTGATAAACATGGGACAGTGGCCATGGCGCAATAGTGAGCACACTGGACCTGCAATCCAAAGGTCACCAGTTCGATCTCCCGGCGCGGCAGTTGCAACAGTGGTGCAAGTTTATTAAAATCCCCTTGCCTGTGTCCACCCAGCAGTATAGAGAGCATCACGGGCAGGTCCTATGTGGTGGGGTAAAGTGTGGGTACTTTCACTTCTTCCAAAACGTCTGGGCAGTGCGGAAGAGAAGGCCAAATACTCTCTAGAGGTCCCTTTAGTGGAAGTCCTACTGCCTGCAGGGGCGTGAGCAAGCACTTGCAGGGCTGCACCTTTACCATTTAATAAACTTTAACCGGTCAGGTGGCACAGTGGTTACCATGACTCGCAATCAGGAAATGTCGAGTTCACATCCTGGCGAGGAGATTTCGCGCAGCTATTCATCCCCTCCAGCTTCACGAAAATAACTTTGTGGCAACTCAACGGTGGCTATTCAAAGATGTGCATGGCTCAACTATAGGAAGGTGGAATTTCCACCAGTGGCTGACACAGTAGAAATTTAGAGATGAGCATTGCAAGTTTATAATTTAAGAAGATAGGTGCTTTGAATGTTTACTAGATTTGAACTGTGCTTCAGTGTCTGTGACTCTCAGAACGATGGTGAATAGCAGGCAATGACAGGTAAATAACGACGCACTGATCAAAGTCTATTTTGACGATTACGATAAACGGTTTGAACCGTGAGCCAATTTACGAAAATTAGGTCGGTAATCTGAATAAGTAGGCTAATTAAGTGAACGAACCTGACAACCGAGACATAAGAGAACACCGAGGACAAATTTAAAAAAGGTAGCAGGGAGAAAACAAAACGTGTGAATTCAATCGCAACCCTGAATCAGGACAATTCATTGCTCCGCTGGGGTTTGGGAGCATACATCTTTATAGAATATGCCCAATGAATGCGCTCTTGCTCTATTCAAAGCATCTCGGGACATTGTACAGTCTAGGTTTGGGTGAGTGTGGTCCCAATAGTGTTATCAAGAGGCCCCAAATTGTTGCGTATTGATCACCAGTTCACGATTGCACCTGAAAATAGTTCCCAAGGACCATGTCACTTCCAGTCTCCACCAGCAGCCGACGGGAGAGTGACCTTGCTCTATACAGCAGCCCTCACCATAACCCTGAGCGTGTCAATGATTCAGGACTGTATTGCACTGCTCTTGCAGCCATACAAATCTACTGATAGCATTAGCCATTGAAACATCCACGGCCAGTATAACTAGTTGTGAGGAATCTGTGTGCTATCCATAAGAGGCGGTGGCGCGTGCCTGTGATCCATCACTTGGGAGGCAGCGGCGACGGTTGGTGGATCACCACACAAATGTTGTGAAACTCCCTTCCCATGGGCGTCGAGGAGGGGCAATGCCCTGGCTTTCCATGAGTATGTAGTACAGCAAGTATGGACTCCACCTGTTCCATCTGTATGGCACCGTGTACGAGCAGATTTTCTCCAGGTGCTCTGGTTTCCTCGCACGTGTAAACAATCATTAATTGAATCTAGATTTGAAGCTTTCGTGACTGCAGGAATCCATACTCTTTGGTTCTTTCGGTAAAGTCACGTAGGTAGAAAAATAAAATAAATCACGACGTTTCGATCGCAACACAAGCAGTCGTCCTCAGGCAGAAAAAATATAATCCAGCAGTGGAACTGCTGAACTAACGAGAGAGCTGTTACAACAAGGAGGCTATATATGTGGCGATGGGCAAGCAGGCAGGGTCTGAGCTGGAAAGGAATTCCACCCCCAGACGCATGCCGGTGAATTGTTACACCCACAATTAAGTTAGAACCGCGGTGACATGGGATATTGCACTGAAGGTGAGTGGTGTTGAATATGTTTAATGAATGTAATGTATTGCTAAGAATGTAAATGCTAATTAATTTTTGGGTTAGGCCATTATGATCTGGCCAAAATTGTGCCATAAGGCCCTCCACCACCGAACATTAAATGTTCACATATATAAGCATTTTACGCATTCATTATACTTATTTCACCTCACTAGCAACTTGAAGAACAGTTATCATGACCAAATTTACCGATAAAATACGACTTATTACTTCAAACTGCACCAAGCATTTCAAAAGTGAAATGTCAGAAGTACCTTGTCCCCTGATCTGGCTTCTTAAACAGGTGTCATGAATCATGTTTGGCTGCGAAATCCCACGCGATAGTACCAATCCTAGAAATAATCACATTTGACATGCGATGTCAATATACAAACCCCCAATTTGCAGGTCCCCAACAGTTAATTTTAGCTCTGTCTGTGGTTGGAAGTGACTAAACGTGAACACGTGTTTGTTCCGACACTGAGAGGGTGGGTGATAGCATTGGATGAACTTTTTTGTAACAACGCACATGGCCACGCATTCAGGCAGCCTACGGTCGTATAAAATTATGCCTCTGAAAGTGGAATAAACGATTCACGTTGAGTTTTGGTGTATGCACGTAGGTTTGTACATGTGTTGCATCTATGTGCACATATGTTGGTCTGTGGCTATTTCAGTCCGAAGGTGGGGAAAGTTTGGACGGATGATGACTACCGTTTCCCTGATGTAGCCAAAATTTTCCTTTTGTTAAATAATTGGCTGTGCCCCAATTTGTACTTATATTGCCAGCAGTCCCACTACGTATGTGGTGCAGTCCTCTAGTGTATTCATTGCATTGTGCAGCTTTCCCAGCAAGGCAGGTTCAACTCGTAAACACAAACAATACCATGGCAAGTGGTATCTGAATCACGCCTGGGCCTCCTGTCGATAGATTCGGCTTGTACTAGCATTCGCAGCACTTTTTGTCCAGCATCCTACACAACTACGGTAAATGCGTCATGTCACCCGGGTGTTTCTGTGAGTGTCCGTGTGGGGAGCCTAGTGCAGTGATTAGCGCATTGCGCTATGAAACTGACGCCCCGAGTTCCATTCCCGTACACAACCCACATCGATGACGAATATCTTAACTGGTCCTGGGCCTCCCCCAGGTCAACTGAGGCTCAAATGAGTACCTGGTGCGATGTGTAGACATCGCCACTAGGGAGACAAAGACGTCCGAGCGTGGTGCTAGCCACCCACCCCTTGTGTGCCTTTCCGGCCTTCTGAGGTGCTCTCTAACAGCCCTTATCCCATCAGCCTGTTAAGGCTACGTGGGGAATCTTTGTATTTTATGCTGTATGTAGTGTGAGTGTGTGTGTAGACTCGGTTGTAGACTCTTCTGGTTATGGATGTGTTTGCGAAACTGGGTGTATTGTGGACAGGTGTTTACTCAAGAATATACAGCACTACTGTACTGCATTAGGTTGTGCATTTGAAAAAGAACAGGTATTCCTAGCGCCGCACACATACCGTACATCACAATATAAACATTATGAATGACAATATAGAAATATTATTAAAACATTAGAGAGTTTCCCTGTTGAAGCAAGCAATGGGTCAGTGTATCTCCATTGGCAGCCTTGCCCAGAACATTGGTGAGGGTCAATCATGATGACCTATGTTGACTCTCCAAAGAGAAATGCTCATTTAATTGACCCCGGAGAGATGAAGGGCTGATCAGACCTCAAACTAAGCTTTGAAATTAGAAAACTTCCATCTGAGTTGCTTACTCTAACCACAGTGCAAACGGGCTGGCTAAACCCGTGATCCACCCACAATGCATCTTGGCTTTCAACAATTTTATATTTTATTTACAATACATTTATGTAGCATATTCACGGCTTGAAAACCAAAAACACCGCTTTACTTCTGGCACCAGGGAAACATATTTCCTGCAGCAAATGCAAACCGTTTGCACCCAAGTGTTCTGAAACCTTAAGAGCAACAGCTGCCAGAGAATGGTTTGCACTTTGGCTCAGATTACCGCGCCGTTCGCTTGTCCTGGGAACGCGTATCGAGTGTGACAGTCAACAGGTCCGACCAGCTTAGCCTATTAACTTCCGAACCAGGTTCGAGACCCGGTCGCAGCCACCAAACAGTAATGTTCCAAGTAAACAAACCAATCACCCCACGGCAAACGTTGCCAAGTTACCAGTGACCGTGTGGCTACTGTGGTGGTACTTTTCACCAGGACAGCGGGCGCTTGGCTTCGCTTGTAAATGCCCTGTGTACACAGTTTGGGGGAGCTAAGCAATGTGTTGCAGAAGGTTAACTGGCATTCTTATGGTAAAGGTAGAGAAATAAACTCGGCACATAATTAAATGAGTACCAGGCGTTGGCGTATAGACGTCACTGGGTTTCGTGTGCTGGGGGAAGTCAACCCATGCTGCTGACATTTGTGAATTTTTGTTGTAAGCAAAAATGCCACATCAGTACTCATAACAAAAACTGGGCCACATTATGGGACGAAGGTTTTATCACAATTACAGAACAGGGGAGACCACTGCGTGTGAATGCATCGTCTTGAGTGGTGTCTAACGATCATGATTATTACACTGACCATAGCAGGCAGGAACTATTTAATGTCCTAAGATTACCAAATGAGTCAGGTGGCAACCCCCACGTCCGGGTGGCGTGCTCCAGAACTGTCCCTGCGTGTGTTTGGACGAGGACGCGCTACGTTTTATGGATAAATGAGGTGACTCAAGTTGACGAAGAGTACAAGCACCATGTACACGACTTGCGTAAAAATAAACGCCAGCCCTGGACACTTGTCAAATCACGCCACACCAATAAACCTCATCCTAACCTAACCTTAAAACACACCAGACACAACAAGGGTAATGATTCAACATTGACTATGCGTTACCCATATCCCTTTCATCGAAGAGTTATGAGCGTTGATCTGGACGCTGTGTAGGCTGTAATGTTCTAAGTTTTAACACTTCCAAATATAAACTTTTAGCAAATGACCAAATCACCCGGAATGCACCCGATCTCATCATATTTCTGAAACTAAGCAGGTGTTGTGGTTTGACAGCAAGAAGGCACTGCAGACAAACACATTGTTGAACTCCACTTCTGTGCTCTAATGGCCATGGTAACCACCTTCGGCAATAACCACCCACGGCATAAGTTCTTCGTGCAGCAGTGGAATAACAAAAGGGATGAACGTGGATATGCTGGACTTAGACAAAGAGCCCCCAAATAACCTTAACAGACTGTAGGGGCAAGTGCTGTTAGCGAGCACCTATGAAGCCCGGCACGGCACACGAGGGGGTGGGTGGCCAGCACCACGCCCGGCCGCCTTTGTCTCCCTAGTGGCGATGTTTATAAACTGCACCAGGTATTCATTTGAGGCTAAGTCGACCTAGGGGAGTCACACACACACCCTAGCAAAATACAATACAGCACATACAATGTTTAAAAATTGCTGAACATACAAGGTGGTCGTGAAGTCCCTATACCCCTGTTTTGTGGAGAATATTATTTATAGAGGTGAAGAGGGTATGGGGACTTGTCGCCCACTATCGCAAGCATAAACATTTATGTTCGCATTGTTTCCAGCACATCACGTTCTGCACACAACACATACTCTGCCATGCAGTGTTATACTTAAAGCAAAGATGAGACACGTATTCATGTCACATACAATACACACTCATAGCACACACACAGCACACACAAGCACACACACACAGCCCGCACACTACATACACAGGACGCACAAGCACACACATACACACAATACACATAAAGTTACAGCAATGCAAAAAGCACACAACACATCCATCATATATCCGTCATATTCAAAGCAAACGACCAAACGTGTGCGCACACACACACGACTCGTCAACATATGGAGACTCAACGCGATATCAGAGCGCACATGGGCATTGAGCACATTTACAATTCAGTTCAGTAATTGCATTCAGAGCACACACATTTAGCAGGCACATACCTACAGAGAGAAGCGCATGCATTGACAACATACGGTGCAGGCCAATGGTGCAGAGCGCACATGGACAGCTTATAACGTATTGACACCAATTCTGGTATACAGTGCCAAACCAACTACATTCATAACACATATTAGGCATACAGTAAGCACATATGGTACATATAAAAGGCATAAACTGTGACATGTAAAACACATTCACAACATAGAGAGCACATACAACATAGACACCATTCACATACGTACAACGCATGCAGATTCACACCACAAACAGCAGACGCATAGAGACATGAACAACACACAGAAAATACACATTCACGAGCACAGAAGGCACCCAACACATTCACAACACCCACACATACAACACAGACATTCCCAGCACGTAGTGTGTTGTATAATGTGCACATATACACACACACATGCATGTGCACAAACTAAGATAACATATTGCACACGTACAGTTACTGTACTTACGGAATATGCACAAATCACATACTTATAGCCCATACGCTGCAACTTCACAAACACAACAAATAGGCACTCACATGTACAAATAATACAAACAGCCCATCACAGTTCACATGGACATAGAGACGTGGGCGTAGGACGTGAACAGAACACGTCAGACAGTAGCAATCCCCATCTGTACACGTGCCTGCCTTGGTGTGTCTAAAGTCCATCGCACGGGGCGTGACACCGATTATGTCACCATGAAGTTGACAACAATGAAGGTGTTGTGACGATTTCATGGAAATTACCACCATTGTATAACAGGTGGTATAGGTTACGTGGCGGTTGGTGGGCGGAAGATAGTTCAACTCAAACAAGTATGAGGCTATACTGCTATGCTCACACGTCTATGCCTTAACCATCTTCACTAACCAGCACTGACCAGGTGAAGTTAAGTACTGTACTGTATGGTCAAATAACCAGCCGAAACCGCGCGGGATTATATTTCCTTCATCCAGCAGTGGATTGATAGCAGGGCTGTATTAGGTGCAATGGTAAACAAGGATCGTGAAAGTCAGTTGGAATTCTGTATCAATCACTCACTCACCTGCACACAGAAACGTTGAGCCTTTTGCCGGAAAAAGAATCCCAGTTTTGTCTTCGCAGCCTCTTGGCAATGAGGAGAGAGCGGCAGTCGATTGTTGCAGCAGCAGTCGTCGCCGTAGCAGCCAAACAACCAATATTGGTACACTCCCGACAGTATCGGGCACTCGGCATTAGCCGGCTTGTGCTGCTGCTGCTTGCTGTACAGATGTCAAGCAAGACGCCTTATGCTGAGCACGTACCCTCGGCCGTCGCATCCCCGTGAGCTGCGTAAGCCGGGCTCTGTGTCTGTGCGAGCCGCTGCACGCCGAGTGCACCGCACGTGTCGCCGCGCACGTGCCAGTGACGCCGCGCCAAGGAAGCGGCAGCAACTTGGCACGCGCGGCGCCGCCTCCCTGCCTGCCCAACAGCCAATCGGGTCGCAGCCGACCCGGCTCCCTGGGGCTATCGCCACGCCCTAGACACTGCGGTCTAGTCTACGCCCACTTTATAGTGGCCCCGCCCCTGTCCGTGCTGGCTCCTCCCAAAACCCCGTCCCCTCCCCGTTTGGCCCCGCCCACCATTCACCTTTTGCCCGACGGTGAATGACAGCTTCTATAACAGGCGACGTTTCGGGCAATGATCCTTCTTCATAGCACATAGAGTGGCCAGTGAATGGCCAGAGAGATTATGTTGTGAAGAAGGACCATTGCCAGAAACGTTGACTATTACGTATATATTCCCCTTAAGGTCGCAGTGTTATTGACGAACATGTTTAGGTTTTTTGTGATTTTGCGCTCCTGCACCGGTGCCAACGCAGTCTCTCCACATTATTGAATGTTGAACTATAAGCACGGGTACATTTTAAAATATTCACATCAGTCCAATCATGCCCTGTGATCTTCATGGCTCTATTTGTAAGGTGTAAAGTCAATCTCACTTTAAAGGGCTCGTTATGAAGGCGTTCGTGGTTGTTATAATACAATATTAGTAATACTAGTTTAACTTCATATTTAACAATGACAAGCCTTGGAGAATGTATAGCGTAGTGGTGGTAGGTGGTGTAAAGAGAGGGAGGTAATGAGTAAGATGTTGGCCTAGGTGAATGTGCTTATTATCGTCATCGGCTAACGAGAGCGAATACGGTCCATTGAGTGGGATTATGGGGGTACAGGGATTAGGGGTATAGGGATTAGGGGTACAGGGATTAGGGGTACAAGGTTTCAACGGGGGGCTGGTGGACAGAGGGAAGGGAGGGTCGATTTTGGGGGCAAGTGGGGTGGGCTGGCCTGGACTGTGACATTTCACAGGCAGCATATGTTGTACCATACAATAAAAATCCGCATTTCAAATGCTGTATGCAGTTATTACATCTCAAGACATACAAAATAAGCTAATGGAGGTGATTATGTATTGTTGCAGGAGAATAATGCATCAGCTCATTTAGGTACAGTAAACCATGAAGGTCATTCGGTGGGTGGTCGGAAAGTCCCTATACCCATTTGCCTGTGTAGGTCCAGGTGAGCTTTCAACACAGAGTCAGGGGTATTTCCACCCACCATATCCATGTAGACTGCTGGAGCTAGCATGCGTGTATGTCAATCAAGGTAAATAAGCTGACTATACGTGCAGAAGGCTGTTTGTGTATTATGTTCGTGTAGCAGACCTGTGCCGAAATCACACGGAATGCGCCCGATCTCTCGAGATGTGGGAAGCTAAGCGGGGTTGGGCCTGGATAGTTGTTGAATGGGCGACCACTATGCACAGGTCGCTGGTATTATCTGGTTGGAAGCAGATGACAGTGTAGGAAAACAATTTTACTGTACTTCTATGCTCCCCGCAAACAACCCGCACTGACCAGGGTGGTGAAAGTATGGTCAAATAACCCCCACGCGTGGCGTGGGGAGGCCTCATCTAGCAGTGGATGGACAGTGGGCTAGGGCATTACCGTAATACTCTTGTGTTTAGCAGATTAATCACAATCACAACTGCAAGTATTAGTGTTGTGTGTAGAAGGGGCAACATGGACATTGTGTAGTGCAGAGCGACTAAGAACACTGTGCACTACAGGGACGGAAGGGGCAGTCAGCATAAGGGGAAGGGAAATAATAAATCATAACACAGGACAATTATTGTAGCACAGCGCAAGAACAAGCAGGCCAGGAAACACACACAAAGGGCAGTGGGACGTGTAAGAGATGCAGACTGTTACGCAGGGAGAATTGATTAATGAGCCATAGGCATGGCAGAAATGGACTTTAGTCTGGAGTTGAACAGCGAGGAGGGTTTGGGAGTTGTGGTTGAAGCCAGAGGCAGGCGTTTAACGCGCCCCTGAGCAAGGCGATGTCATCGTTATGTCCCTCTTAAGGGCACGTATCATGGTCAATGTAAATGCGGTAAATAAATAAATAATATCGCGCTAATTTGTTATTGGAATGTCTCACCATTCATAGCCCTCCTGTGGACAATGGCAGTAACACGCACAAACAACGTGAAAAAGAATAACTGCAATGTTATTATGGAACAGCAGACATAGCACATTAACAATAATACACATATGCACACAAACTGCACACACAGCGCACTGACACGGTATATATTTGACACACACATTGAGAACATAATCTGTAACTCGCCTTTTGCCCGTCCAAGGACGGGTGTATTGCGATAAATGTGAAACTTGCAAGCGAAAATCAGACCGCGACGTGATATGCATTGCATCAATGCGTGTGCAATTAGTAAGGGCGCGGTGGCACAGACCTATTTAAGGTTATAATCCCTTATTCATCACGACGTCCTTTTTACTTTGATGTCTCAATAGCGTGACGGAGATCGCGTGACGTGAGGTTTCTGCCTTTGGGGCCGTCCATAAATGACGTCACGCGATTTTGGACGATTTTTGACCCCCCCCCCTCGTCACACGGCGCCACAAAAAGTCAGACCCCCCCCCTCAAATATGACGTCACAAAGCTCTGCCCCCCCCCCCAAAACCATATTTCCATTATGAAAATAAAACATGCTTCAAATCGCTTTAAACTATTGTCATTGCAGTACGTATTTAATATGGCGCTGCACTCTGATTCTGTAGGAGTGTTGTTATAACAATTAGTGTTGTTATAACAATTCTATATTTATTTAAAGTTGCGCATTTTGATGTGACGTCACATTTCTCAACCCCCCCCCCCCCCCTCATATTATTGGTTCTTTCGGTAAAGTCACGTAGAAGGGAAACAATAAAATAATAAAAAGATTACAAATAAAAAAAATATTTTATTGTTTCCCTTCTACGTGACTTTACCGAAAGAACCAAGAATATGAATACATGCAGTCACAAAAGCTTTAAATTAAAAAATAACCCCCCCCCTCGTCACACATCGTCACAAATGTCTGACCCCCCACCCCCCCCAGGTGCGTGACGTCATTTATGGACGGCCCCTTTTAAGTGAGGGTTGTAAGTTGACGCCGAGGAGGGGGGAGAAGGCGTATCGCCCCCCCATGTGGAGTGACGTCAGCCGCTAATTATCATTAACGGTGGGTGGTGCTACATGTGGAGTGACGTCACCCGCTCATGATTATTGATGAGGGGGGGTCCATGTGGAGGACGTCACCTGTTCATGATTATTAATGAAGGGGGCTGGCCGACGTGGAGTGACGTCACTTACTCTACATGGACCCCCCCTCATTAATAATAATGAGCAGGTGAAGCTACTTCACATGGAGCACCCTCCCCCCTCATTAAAAATCATGAGCAGGTGACGTCACTCCACATCGAACAGCCCCCCTCATTAATAATTATAAGGTGACGTCCTCCACATGGACACCATCCCCCCATTCATAATAATTAGCGGCTGACGTCACTCCACATGGGGGAGGGGCGAGGCGCCTCCTCCCCCCTCCTCGGCGTCAACTCACAACCCTCACTCCAAAGGCAGAACCCTCATCACGTCACGTGATCTCCGTAACGCTGTTGTTGAGACATCAAAGTAAAAATGACGTCATGATGAACAAGGGATTATAACCTTAAAATTAAATAAGTCTCACCGCGCCCTTACAAAGTGCACACGCATTGATGCAGTGAATATCACGTCGCGGTCTGATTTTCGCTTGCAAGTTTCAGATTTACTGCAATACCACTGTCCGAGGGCGGGCTAAAGGCGAGTTATAATACTGTAATGTGACTAAGAACATGCCATACAATCAGAATTCTGTAAGTTCAAATCCAGGATCAATGAAAGGAGTTCCCCTGTTTTAGAAGTCAACAGAGGTTGTCGCATGGATGGACTCTACCACCGATTTACAGTTTCAACAGACGAGAGTGCCACCCCAAGCAACCAGACGTTTTAATTACTACCTCCAGATTAACAATTATATGATCCTTATGGCGGTACCCTGAGGTAACAAATGATACTAAATGACCGAGGCAATTAAATACTTTATTTCTGGGACACTAATTTTTGTCCAGGGGTGTACTCAGCTCCGCGACTGGGGGGGTAACCAATGGGTCCGACATCGGTGCCACACTCGGCGATGTCGACACGCAGCGAGGACAATGACTGCGCTGAGACCCTGAACGCTCGCGGCACGCACCACCATGGTGGTGGTGGTGCATCGTCGTCATCATCATCATCGTCATCATCATCATCGTCGTCATCATCGTCGTCGTCGTGCACAGCTCGTCCACACGAGTAGATTGCCGCGTCGCCCACCACCATCATCAGACTCGAAGTGACTGCATCACGGACATTGTATGGTACCCCGGGGTACGTACACTTGAAGTAGTGTTATATATTTTTGGTGAACGTCTGCTATTCTATGACTTTTGCAAAGCTCAAGTATAGTTTTTTTTTTACTGGTAGGAACGAAGTTGTAAACTGAGTGTACCATCCTGCAATAGATTAATTTGTCCGTCCGTCCGTCCCCTTTCAAAAGCCCCATACTACCGTATACCGGGAAACAATTCCTCATTTTAAAATGCAATTGTTGTAATTTTTCGGCCCAGCCCTTAACGATTTTATGATACATTGCTCCAAAATGAGCAGATTTCAGTCAATAAGGATTTCACCATTCCATTCCTCTACAGAGGTAAAATTGTCCGAAGAACCCTCAACGATCTTGAGGGCAAAAAGGTGGGAAGACGCTCTCAATTTGCTCAATTTTACGTAACAATGTCATAAAATTGAGCAAAATTCCAGCCCACCCTGCAGGGACCTGTTAAGCTGCCTGCAATGTTGCATTGTTTTGTTCTGCCCTGCACTCGGTATATAAATAAACGCTCATGGCTAATCGACCGGAGAATTGCCGCTGAGCCATAGAGGGTTTGCTGCCGGCTCGCGAGTGGCATTTCGCGTGACCACAAAGGGCAAGGATCGTCACGGAGAGACTCAGCGAGCACGGCCGACGAATCCTTTGTGAGAGCTGGCAGAGAGTGAGTCACACGACCTGATGGGTCCACTGGAAGAAGAAGAACAGCAGGAGTCATTAGACAGAGCAGCACAATAACCCAGACTGTGCTAAATCGTGTCGACAGCAACAGGAAATCCTTAAACCTCAAGACGCTAAAGGTGCAGCCCTGACGTGCATTGCTTACGCAACTGCTGGCAGAAGGGCATCCACTCGAGGGAGCGCTGGACAGCCCCTCCCTCTCAGGGGTAGTTTGGGTTACACTACAAAGCTGACGAGGCGTGTTGGAAGAGGTGGGGTAGCCACACTTTACCCCACCACACGGCACCCACCGATCGATTAGCTGTTGTTGTACCCATTTGTATTGCTGGGTGGAAACAGACAAGGGAGTTCCCTGTCAGGAGATGCAACTAAATTTCAATCGAATCGGTGATCTCTGGATTGCAAATACAGTGTGCTAACCATCACACTACGCCAGTATCCAGGGACACGGATGCAGCCGTGTGTATGGGTGTCTGTGTACGTGTGTATGGGTGTCTGTGTGCGTGTGTATGGTTGCCTGTGTACGTGTGTATGGGTATCTGTGTACGTGTGTATGGGTGTCTGTGTGCGTGTATGGGTGTCTGTGTACGTGTGTATGGGTGTCTTTGTGCGTGTGTATGGGTGCCTGTGTACGTGTGTATGGGTGCCTGTGTGCATGTGTATGGGTGCTTGTGTACGTGTATGGGTGCCTGTTTACGTGTGTATGGGTGCCTGTGTACGTGTGTATGGGTGTCTGTGTGCGTATGTATGGGTGCCTGTGTACGTGTGTATGGGTGTCTGTGTGCGTGTGTATGGGTGCCTCTGTACGTGTGTATGGGTGTCTGTGTGCGTGTGTATGGGTGTCTGTGTACGTGTGTATGGGTGCCTGTCTGCGTGTGTATGGGTGTCTGTGTGCGTGTATATGGGTGACTGTGGTAAATGCGGAGCTTCTCCATAGTCCAACGTATGTTGAGACAGCAACCATTGTCATTTGTGGCCCCGAGCAGGAGGTGAAAAGTCCCCATTCCCATGGCGAGGTCCACAATACTTTCTCCAGAATGATCGCTATTGATGTCCAACCACGTGGTACTCAATTTCGCAACACAGGAAGGATGATAGATGATCCTGTTGAGACCGGACCAGGATTTAAACTTGCATCTTTCCAACTAATTTAAACACGAATTACAGCACCACGTGGTCAGATACTCGTGTATCTTCATATATATAAAAGGCAAAGTTGGGAATGTGTGTTCAAAATGTTTAGCGTACTTCCCGACATGCAACAAACTGGAAATTTGCCATGTAGGTACTTTCCAGACTGTACACCATGCAAAAAATATTAAAAAATACACTTTTTGGGGGGGGCGGGGGAGCTCAATAATGCATTTTTTTGCACGGCAAATGAGCTGTGACGTCAAATCTGTCACGTGACCCGCGCATGTGGAAGCGTAACGCATTGTAGCGTTGTGGTTAGAGTGCCCCGTTACGAACCCGGCTACCCGAGTTCATAGTTTTCATAGTTCATCGTTTCATTTATTTGGTATAGCCCTGTGAGCCATTCGGCTCTTGAATCGGGTGCAACCGCAACAAACAAAAACATGAACAAGAAAACATCTTAAAGTAAACTTTGTGCATGTGCAAACAGAAAATCCAGGGAAAAACATCAAAATATTCCTGAAATAGCACCGTACACCAACGCTGTGTGCAAAAATCCCTGTGGGATGCAAGTCAAACAACAACAACAAGAAAACTTAGATTTAGGCCATCAGTCTAACTCCGTACTACAATAAACAAAAACATGGCCAAACCAAAAAACTTTTAGAAATCACCAAAATAAAGCCATAAATGCAATGTAACAGTTCGATTCCCGCTCACGGCCACCACCGGTGACAATTATTTTAACCACTCCTGGGCCTCCCATAGGTCGACTCAGCCTCAAACGAGTAAGTAGTGTGGTGTGTGAACATCGCCACTGGGGAAACAAAGGCCGTCGAGCGTGGTGCTGGCCACCCACCCCTCTCGAGTACCGTTCCTGCCTTCATAGGTGCTCGATAACAGCACTTGCCCCTACAGTCTATATGGGGGATCTTTGTCTTTGTGTGGGGGGAGCGGTAGTGTAGTGGTTAGCGCTACGCTGCGCTACGAACCCGGCGACCCGAGTTCGATTCCCGCTCACGGCCAATACCGGTGACGATTATTACAACCGGTCCTGGACCTCCCCTAGGTCGACTCAGCCTCAAACGAGTAACTGGTGTGGTGTGTCAACATCGCCACTGGGGGGGACAAAGGCGGCCAGGCGTGGTGAATCCAAGTCCCGGGCGAAGCCGGGTAGTTTAGCTAGTATAACATAAAATACTGTAATGTTGTAACGTGTACATGTAAAATGGTGTCAAATTGGAAATCGTGAAAACGATCAATGGGCCTCCAGCGCATATGTTGTTTGTGCAGTTCATTCTGAGAATTGTTAATATTCATTCGTAGTTTGCTTATTAAAGGCTGAAACCCAAGTGAGGACATTGCAGGACCACGGGGTGCAATAATTAATTGTACTGAGACAAACATGGACTCCATAAGTTATTTATCGAGAAATATTGTGAGTAAAGACATTTATTTGTTTTGACAGATTTATCGGTTAGCTTTTATAAAGTTCGCTGAGCTCTCACAATCCTAAAACCCAATGGCCGTGCAGTGCTGTGGTAAGAGCACTTGACTCCTACTAGGAAGGTGTGCAAGTTCAACTCCTAGTCGGGGGTTAACTCAGCCAAGGATACCTGCAGGATGATCTAATAAGTACCACTTTCATGAAAATCAACAAAGGCACTTCCTCAGAATGAGAAAATGCCACAGCTGGATTAGGGCTGCCAACGAAGATCAGAACTATTTGATGTAAATTTCGATTTAAAGCTTTCGTGACTGCAATGATTCATCTTCTTTGGTTCTTTCGGTAAAGTCACGTAGAATGAGAATAAAATAATAAATTGATAAAATAAAATAACACAATAATATTCTCACGACGTTTCGGCCACAACACAAGCGGCCTTCATCAGGTGAAGGGGCGAGACTCTCTGGTAGGACAGCGCTGGAGTGTCCTACCAGACAGTCTCGCCCCTTCACCTGATGAAGGCCGCTTGTGTTGTGGCCGAAACGTCGTGAGAATATTATTGTGTTATTTTATTTTATCAATTTATTATTTTATTCTCATTCTACGTGACTTTACCGAAAGAACCAAAGAAGATGAACTATTTGATGTGTTCAGGTTGTACCACGTGTTTTTCGGCATGTCTAACGTATCGCTCCAGATTCTGCAAGCTTCTTCAGGGTTCAGCTTTTGAACAGCATTCTTAAAGAAGCCTTCAGCATTTAAAGGGAAACGTTGGCCATCAAACCGAAAAATACGCAGTAAAACCCAGAAACATTGGAGATACAAAGCACAACCACACCACCCTATACGGGATACGAGTGTTTCCCCATTGCTCGCTTGAGTAGGCAAACACTATACATTTGACTTGACTATATTTGAACCAAACATTTTCCTTGGAAAGTTAGCAAAAAACACTCGTATACTTTAATTTTCCCGATCTCACTCAGATCTCAGTGCCATTGAGACGTGTAATTTGGTGGAAGACTTGAATTTGATTTTTAAGTGGTATGGGTTTTGCCACTGTGGTTGCCACTTTTGTAGGAATGTGTTTCATGTTGCTGGTAAGAATGCACAGCTGTTGTCTCATACCTATCCCTGTTCTTACAGCTAGGATACCAGACAGATACCACGGATTCCAATCACACACTCATACTCAAATTAGTTGTGAACATGTACATGTTACCCACAACTGAATTTTTTTGCTGATCAGTTTGCGTTTTGTATTTGCAGCAAAAAATCACGCATAATCATAATTAGCACTTATTAGGCACCCTTCACAATGTGATACTTTTTCACAGCACAATTTTGATTTTAGTCAAAGTGAGCACTGACGTGGTGCTTATCTGGTGTCTGTCTGGTAGGACACTCCAGCGCTGTCCTACCAGAGAGTCTCGCCCCTTCACCTGATGAAGGCCGCTTGTGTTGTGGCCGAAACGTCGTGAGAATATTATTGTGTTATTTTATTTTATCAATTTATTATTTTATTCTCATTCTACGTGACTTTACCGAAAGAACCAAAGAAGATGAACTATTTGATGTGTTCAGGTTGTACCACGTATTTTTCGGCATGTCTAACGTATCGCTCCAGATTCTGCAAGCTTCTTCAGGGTTCAGCTTTTGAACAGCATTCTTAAAGAAGCCTTCAGCATTTAAAGGGAAACGTTGGCCATCAAACCGAAAAATACGCAGTAAAACCCAGAAACATTGGAGATACAAAGCACAACCACACCACCCTATACGGGATACGAGTGTTTCCCCATTGCTCGCTTGAGTAGGCAAACACTATACATTTGACTTGACTATATTTGAACCAAACATTTTCCTTGGAAAGTTAGCAAAAAACACTCGTATACTTTAATTTTCCCGATCTCACTCAGATCTCAGTGCCATTGAGACGTGTAATTTGGTGGAAGACTTGAATTTGATTTTTAAGTGGTATGGGTTTTGCCACTGTGGTTGCCACTTTTGTAGGAATGTGTTTCATGTTGCTGGTAAGAATGCACAGCTGTTGTCTCATACCTATCCCTGTTCTTACAGCTAGGATACCAGACAGATACCACGGATTCCAATCACACACTCATACTCAAATTAGTTGTGAACATGTACATGTTACCCACAACTGAATTTTTTTGCTGATCAGTTTGCGTTTTGTATTTGCAGCAAAAAATCACGCATAATCATAATTAGCACTTATTAGGCACCCTTCACAATGTGATACTTTTTCACAGCACAATTTTGATTTTAGTCAAAGTGAGCACTGACGTGGTGCTTATCTGGTGTCTACAGCCCTTAGCCAGTAATATATATTCCACGTGCCTATGGTGGGGGCGAGTATATCCATAGGAACATCACTGTTGACTTCCTCACAAAGTTGTCCTCATTTTATCAACACTAGAAGAAGATGATGGGTTGTCAACAATCCAAATTAAATTAATACTAAATTAATACTAAATACTAAATTAATACTAAACACATTGCTCTTGGACATTATATGGGTATAGGATGAGGATTATTATCACAGGTGGTCTCGTGGTTGGAGTGCTCATCGGACTCTAGATTTAAAGCTTTCGTGACTGCAAGGATCCATACTTTGGTTCTATTCGGTAAAGTCACGTAAAAACAACAACAAAATAAAAATTCACGACGTTTCGGCCACAACAAAACGTCGTGATTTTTTTAGTTTTGTTGTTGTTTTTTTACGTGACTTTACCAAATAGAACCAAAGAGTATGCTCATCGGACATTTGCAAGGTTGAGTTAATATCCCAGTTGTGTTCAGCTCAGCTCATCATCCCTCCATGGTGGATAAAATGAGTGCAGTGACTCAAGGGCAGCCAAGTGAAGCTGAAAATCATCCAGTGCTCATTTGAGTGGGATTACACTTTGACTTTTTGAGTGTGTCATATAATACTTCTATAAAATAATAAGATAAATAAAGTTTGAGTGTTCGTGCAGTGGCTTGTGTACTGTGCTGTGAGCTTGAAAACCTGAGTTCGATTCCCAGCCATGGCTAATATCAGTAATATTTGAATCGGTCCTTGACTGCTCTGTATTCTGCCGTCAACAACCCACCCAGCACAGTTAAGTATAGTAAAGCATTGCCTATGACCGACACAGCAGTGGAGGCCTTTAGCTAGCAGTGGATTGAGAAAGGGCTGTAAACTTTCACAATCATGGAATGCAATAGAACATTCCATGGTAGAATGTGTTTCCAGCTTGTATAAAATGTATTTTTGTTTTTATATTTTGAAAAAAATCAGGGATATCTGCATTAATAGCTTGAAGTCATAAGATCACCAAACCATCCTTGCTCGGAAACCCTGTTAAAATTTACAGTTAATATATATTTCTATTTCAAACACCAGTGCTTGCTTGCAGATTTAAAAAAAAATATGGAGCAATTAAATTTCACATCTGATTCCGCGGAGGTCTATTTGCTGCCACTTAATTAAAAACTGAAAAAATTACATTCCCACAGGGTAGCAGATGAGTGTCATGCATGTTTGCTTGTATTGCATGTAAATTACACTCTGATCCACATGCACCGCATGATTATTATCTAAACCCAGCATCTTAATTTAAATACCATTCCCAAGGACTGGGTGTGCTATATGCTGGCTGGCCAGATGTTACACTCATGCATCCGTCTCAATATGTATGTTGGCGATTTCAGTAAATATCAATCACTATTTCATATTTATAAGTATGCCTGGGTCAACTATGCACATGCTACCATGTAATGAATCGAAATGTAGTCATCTATATATATTTAAAATATCGTGATTGATATTTACCGCAATCACCAACATACACATTCAGACATATGTATGACATACATAATGTCAAAGGGAATACTATATACTTTCTTGATTTGATATGAAAGTACTATATACTTTGATATCTATGACCCTTTATTAGTCAAATCATTCTCTGTAAAACTAAATTTTTCATTTATTGACAATAGCTATACAATTACAATATAACATTGCGTGCAAATAACAGGATAAATTTGCCTCTACTTCTGGACAGCACATTAGCAGATAACAGGAATATTGGGTTGCGGATAACAGGAAGTTGCATGGATCATTGCTGGGATAAAGCTAAAGGGAGAGAAGTAGAGAGGTGCAGTTATGAGGAGTTTATCTGTAGGCACTCTTTCATACAATTTTACCGATGAAAACATTTGAAAATCAAACAGAAATAAGTCAAATCATGCATATACTATTTTTAACCAGTTTTTATTGTAGCAATACACTGTATAGCTTAAAAACACTTGACTGTCGCACTATAAAACCAACAGAAAAAAACATGATCAACACAGGCAATGAAATAATATTAGACAAGACTTTATATTTTTCATGTCACTGGTTAGACATAGGATTCTACATTTCAACAGATTGTTCCATTGCACCCTGGCTGTGTTAAGTTTTTAGGAACTACAGTATCTACAATACCTGCCAGTTATAATCAGATTATATGTTATACTTTGATGACAGGCACTTACAATGAACAAGCAGAAAATACATTTTCAACAGTTTAACACAGATATATGTCACCAAGGCAAGCACAAGATATATGCTGAGTAAAGATATCAACACGCACAGCTGCATAATTAATAATGTGACCTTGCGCACAGAAATGGATTCTATGAAGCACCAGAGGTGATGACAAATGAGCTGTGGACAATTAAATTGTTTGTGGACTTGGGAATTATCCAGTGTTCCGTGTTATTTTATAGAAGCAATCTACAGTACGTACTGGGTTTTCTTGTAACAATGAAAATTGTTATTATATTTTCCATCACAAAATAAAACGGCAAATACAGCAAGTTAAAAACAGCAAGTTAAAAACAGCAGATAGAGCAATCAAAACAGACTTCTCGCATCTCACAAACACAGCAAATATTTTTTTTAAACAAATATTTTTCTCAAGAACACCAACGCATGGTAAAGTGCAAAGTAGAAACCCATTCTGACAATTAATCTAGCATTTTCAAACCCACCAGACATATTCCCTACAGGCACATGAACTGTAACACTAAGGCAAGTAGAAAGAACCAAGAATATGAATCCCTGCAGTCACGAAAGCTTTAAATCAAAACTAAGGCAAGTGTCAACAAATACATTTAACTTCTGCCAACAATGAATGGCTTTCATTAAGATGTGACTCTAAGACTGCCAATATTCAGATAATGTTTCACCGTGAATCTAGACGAGTGCACGGTAGTCACGTTGCAGCATTCGGGGGAAAAAAACATTCCTCCCTGGTTGTCCTTGTTCACAAAGTATCCTGTAGCCTATTAAAGATTGATCTGCAGTTAGGGCCACGATGCTGCTGTAAATGTACGAACATTGACATTCAAGGTTGTCGCTCAGTCCTTGGCAACAAAAATCGTGGGTTGCTACCGCCACAAAGTTTTCTGACAATGCTATAAAAAGGCCACATACTTATTATTAGGCATTTTATATTCTTTTTGGTTTGGTCGACGTGTAACATGTTGTGGATTGTGTCTGTTCATATATAAATTCCATGCAATGTATAAAACTATAATTGATATATTGCATGACAAATTCATTGTTTGTATTTAAGTCTTCCAAGGCTGTGGCTGTGCATGACAAGTGGGCAATAACCACATACAGTACACGCATTACTGTGCATTAATTCACTGGCATGTTGGAATAGTCCGTGCCATGTGACTTGTCTTGACAGTCACATGAAGCATCCTGAACAGGTTTAATCGTTAAGTCATCAAAAATTAGCCCAATACATAGCATTAGCATTGCACTAAGATAACTTTAAAATATTCAGATGGTGAATATGAAAATTCTAAATCTGTAAGGCAAGAGCGCTTATTTTTTTTAAATGTTATGCACAGCTGCGCAGTTAACAAATATGTATCTACTAATACTTGCAATGAATACATTATATAATAAGGCCTCTAGATGCTGTTATATTAGTCTTAGTCGGCGATTGTTGAGAGCCAAGTGTGGTTATTGTTATTATGGGTAACTGAGATATTACGATGTATGTTTAACATCCCACATTTGAATCTGCTAGTCTGCCATATGTACATGGGTCAAGTCAATTAACTAAGCACACTGTTGGATACAAACATATCCACCAACACTCGGAATGCACAGATCTATAATAAGGTCTCTGGATGCCGTTATATCAGTCTGAGTCAGCAATGTTGACAACCAAGCATGGGTATTGTTATTATGGAGCACTGAGATATTTATAGGGAGACTTTCACCATTTCGTCTCCATAAGCACATGCACTTCACGAAACTCACTCCCGTCATCTCTCTAGCCCAGCTCCTATAACCTTGCTCTTTTTATGAAGTAGGTAAATTCCTATATGCTATACTACAATAATGCCCTTGGTTTCTGGCCACTTTGCATTTTAGGTCTTTGGACCTGTTCTTAGCAGCTGTGATGAAAAAAACCCACATCCAGGCTCTTGTACAAACAGAAAAGCAATTGAGTATTTATGTTATTTAGGTAATTATCTCATTTATCTCACAGTCTTAGTTCTTTTTAGAGATGTGCTTTGTTAACTATTCGATATGCTGTTACGTTTTATACATTTCCATGTAAGGGTCAGTAGAAATGTTAATGTGTTTTTTTAACGATTGCTTGGTGTTAAATTCCCCTGGAGGTAAGGGCAGGAAGAGGTAATGTATGAGCGTATTTATATCCATTCTCAGCAGTCGGGCACTGGAAGGAGATGGCGTTATTAATGTCTCACGTGGCATCACTCCTCTGAGTTAATTGAAATGTGAATTTGAAATCTGATTACTTTTATTTGTGCATTATCCAAAAAAGGGCTTTTGAAATTTATAGGTCTTTCCTAGATGTTGGGTAAATTCTTTAGGAGGTATTTTTTGGATATGGGAGTACATTGAAATTCACGGATCAAACTTAGCGATATGACGAGTTAACAGTAATTAAACAGAATAGGTCAACAACCTATTTTCTGTACTGCCTTTCACAGGCCAACTTATAGTTTGGTCTTAGGACTATGTTGCAACAGCTATAATTGTCAATTCACTTACATAAAACAAAATGAAGGTCAATAAATTGAATTGTCATTGGAGTTAAATAATTGCAATGCTGATCAATGTCTGTACTATGCACCTGGTACACACTAAATGGTAAACATATTTACTGGGTAACTGTGTTTAATTATGTAGAAACTCAAATTATCGTCTCGTACCATAAAAATATCAAGAGTAATCTAGTGGATTCTGTAAAAGTCGATAGCTTTTGTTTCTCAAAGCAACAATTACATCCAAAAAAATGCATATGGAGAAACGATATCATTTTGAGGACTGCATTGGCAGTGTTTTGCAAATACAAGTTGGTCATATGATCCCACCATTGTCATTAATAAATACAATACCGTGATTGTCATGCCAAATCACCTCTACTTAAATGAGGTTAGGGACAGCACTTATTTCACCTATTTGTGCCCCTGATCCAGTGGTGAAAATTCCAAATTTCTGTGGCAAGGGCGATTCTTTCCATTGTAAAACCACTGTTGACAATGTTGCCAAACACTGGCTTGTAATTGAGAAATATAAATAACATAACAGTTGATAAATTACCTCTTTAGCACTGTCTTTTCTCTGAAAGGCCATTGTCCAAACATTGGTTTATATGAATATTATTGTTGATCTATAAAGCAGTGCTTGTTAATGATGCCGATGGTGATAACTTCAGCCTTACAGACTTCGATGACTTTGCTCTTCGGGTCATGTTACCAGTCAGAACATGCACCCAGTAATCTACTCACCAGCATGTGGCTCACTCTGCAAGAGTGAGCTTCTTACTGAGCTCCTCAACCAACAGACTGCACACGTTCTTGTGCTTTGGCCAGTGCTGCACCTGACACTCCCTGCACAACCAAAGACAAAATCTCAACGTTAGAATTATCTTTGAATTGGAATAAAATGTTATTTGCAAGCATTTAACATGAGCGACATCATATATGATTTCCCTCGTGCAGATGTTCACACGCCACAAGATTGACATATTTCAAGTCACCTAGAAGGGGCCCAGGCTGTTCCCATGATCAATGCTGGCTCTATGCTGGCACTAAGCCAAGTCTAGGAGCTCGAATTCTCATGGCAGCCCACCCCAGCTGAAACAGCCGTTTCCCCAATATAGCCTCCAAGCTTGCTTCTCAAACTGCACATTGAGCTGGGTCATCCCCAGAACCGATTGTAACTTTATGGGGTCAACGCACAAGTGATACGTATGCACCGTGACCTCACCAGCTCGGTTCAACTTCTTGGCCATATCAGTGTTCTAAATATTGTGCACAATATAAGATAACAAAACTGATTTTCAAATAAAAAACATCTAAGCTAACCCATGCTTTTGTTAAACATCTAATTCAAGACTACTTTCTGACCCTTAACCTCTAGCTGTCAGGGTAGATGAGCAATTGGAACAGAAGGGGCCAAACCCACGGAGCCTCATGGCTCACAGAGCATTGGGAAGCAGAGCTGGGATATGATGGCGCTATCTAAATCTGTGAAAACCCGGCAATTTTGGAACCAACACATAAATAGGCTGGGTTAGAGTTTTGGTATTGTTGGGCATGCATTGAAATATTTTTGTAAAATCAGGATTAACGTCACGCAACCCAGAACCTGGTGCACATCGTCAAGTGTCTCAACCTTAGATGCTGGGCCCAAAGGCAGCCCAGTAGAGTGCGATTCACCACACTCTTCTGTGGTTTTGTGAAGTCTCATCCTTGCCAGACAACAGAACCCCTCTGTGGCTGGTGCGGAGAGCTATGGCCGTGACTTTACCTCCGGCAGTACCACTCATTGCGGCAGCGCGAGCAGCGCTTCTTTGCCGTGGCTCCGCACACGCAGCAGCGCGCCTCCTCCGGCAGCAGGGCCTCCATCACATCCGATTTGTACATCTCCACCCACCTGCATAACAGCCAATGAAACAATTATAAGACAACACTACCCACAAAACGTCAGGTTGCGTGTGGTGGGGTAGTGCAGATACTCTCCCAAGAATTCTGGCCAGTGTGGAAGAATCGGGCAAATTGCCCTCTAGTGGAGGCTATTCCGCCAGCAGTGGTGTGAGCAAGTAATTGTAGGGATGCACCTTTACCTTTGACCAACAAAAGCAATATTGTGGGTACAGTCAGTGTGGTTGTAGACCTTTGAGCTTGCTGCCGAAGCTCCGTTTCTGATGGAGTGAAGGCATTCTTCATCTGGTACTTAGCAATGGCTTTCCACTTGTCCTCATTTTCACGCAGGAATTTTTCCCGAATTTCCGGGATCTTTTGAAAAAGGAAAAAAAAGTGAAATTAGCTGTCGTCCATATCTGGTAATTATTGCAGATGTAAGGTTATGGAATATTTATCCGGACAGCATAACATACAAAAAGATATCTGAAGAATTACAATCACAACCATGTCCAAATAGCAAGTTTGACAACCTCTTTCCTGGTGAAATTGAACTAAGATTCCTTACTGTAGCTCATAAATCCATCCATGCTTTAAAGTCACTCTTATCCAGATGTTTTCATTAATTTGACATGAAATAAGAGAAGATGGTGCATTACCATCAACACATAATCTTATTACACCCTGCAAATACAGTAACCCAATTCCCTGTGTTGAAATTCCGTTAACCAAAAAGCAGAAGACAGTTTACCTTTTTAAAGGCACACTTGTGTGAGGCCAAACATAATGAAAATACTTCTTTGTTTAATTATTTATGAAAGGTATATTTTGAATTTGATCCATTCAAACATTCATACGATTCTTGATATTTCCTGTTGCTACTCAATGTTATTCTAGACGTTATTTTTATACCTTGTGTTTCCTTGTGTAATGTTTGTCTCACACCAATTGGAAATCGCTTTGAAATGCATGCATTTGAGCACTCAGAAAATACAAATCCTAAATACAATAAGTGGCAAGTTATATTCCGTGCTGTATGTATGTATATTGAACATCTTGCACACCAGATATACGTTACTTGACAATGGTAAATGATAACTTTCGCCAAGACTGTGCAATTATTAGGAGACTGACTTCATTAGTATTCAAAAACCATAAACATTTTCAAGTCACATCTTTAAAAAAATACTGTTATTAATATGCAGATAAAAAAGACAAGTACCATTAGATGTGCTCTTGCATTTGATATTCCCCAAATGTAAGCAACACGCTGACATACAGTTCATATGAAAACGGCAACAATACCAGTAAAGATTGCATGTGTAAAATGCACTCACTGCAGCCTGGTACAGCCTTTCATACTTAGCACGACACATTGGCACAAACGCTGAGTTTCATTAAACAAAGTGCAAAAAGCCTGATTGCATTACGTAACAGTGCAACGAAATAATGTACACTAAGGATATAATCTCATTATAATTTGTACAAACAAACCCACAGCTGTTAACTAAAGTGCTGAACGTGTGAAGGACAGTCAAAAGGAGTTAAAAACAAAGATATTACAACTAGAGACCAAAATATATCACTCTCTCCCAACAAGAGCATTAATGCCCGGTGTGGAGGTTCACATCTGGCAACCAGTGCTTTAGAGACAAACATACATGACCTCTACACACGTAGAGTAATAACTAAAATAAAGAAAACACATTAAATGCAGATACCAAGCTTTCCTCCTGTATTTATACTCCGCATACAATGTTTATATTGTCTCCTCCTAAATGTGTGGTTCTCCTGTAATTTTGGTTTCTTCCAAGAAACAAATATTCAACTAGAAATTGGCCCAAATTACCAAGCACCACTCCCCCAATAAATTATCTTGAAACTCATTGAGGCTGTGTCAGATGAATAAAGAATTAATATTATTATTGTATCATAAGCCATACTAAAATACGTTTTTCCAATTCGGTCAGTAAACACAAAATGTATTAATGGAGGCTTTCACGACCAATATTATTCATAATAAAGGTTATTTATAAATGTGTCGCAACCCTCCACCACCCGACACGGCCAATCAGTAAGAAATGTGTCACGACAAAAGACAAATAGTTCACTACTTTAGCCACTCTGCACCTGATTGGGTTAAATGATGACGTCACCCTGCTGCTCTATTTAAGACCAGGAGCAGGTGAAGGGCCTCACTATGCTAGCAAATTGCCCGATGATGCTAGATGTAATTACCAGTGAAACGTCGTACTCAAAAATTGTAAATGTTGTGGATTCACTCTTCAACACACCGGTGGGCTAAAGCAGTGAAATATTTGTCTTTTGTAAACGTATACACTTTAAATTTAATTTATATTTTCAAAACAAATACAGCAAAGAATAGCACCAGGTTATACTGCATCCATATGACCGACATAAACATATTAAGACAAAAAGGGACCTCTATAGGAAACAATTAAGAAGCAATTGTAAGGAAAGGAAATGGGGATAAATAGAGTAGGTAGAGATAGAAAGAGTAGTACACACTTGAATATTAGAACCTTATGGTGGGACCCCGGGGTCCCATAAGCCCCCAGTTATTGCATAAACATTAGATTATAATGTAAACAAAAACTTTGTTATTTTTCACCAATGGGTTTGAATGATAGTGGCAAGTGTTTGACTTGCATCCCACTGGGATTTTTGCACAGCGTTGGTGTACGGTGCTTTTTTTCTGCAAGACTTTGCAGTTTTTTCCTGGATTTTTTGTTAAGAGGCTTTCTTGTTCATGTTTTTGTTTTTTTGTTTGTTGCGGTTGCACCCGATTCAAGAGCCGAATGGCTCACAGGGCTATACCAAATAAATGAAAACTGAAACTGAAAAAAGACGTGACACATTTTTTACTGATTGGCCATGTCGGGTGGTGGAGGGTTACGACACATTTATAAATAACGCATTCTAACCCAAAAACCTTTATTATGTATGAATGGACATGGGCATTTCCTGAAATATTTAATTTGATTAAATGCATATGTCTGGTGCATAATGGCTGCAGTATTACATTATCGATCTTACAACATTAGTGTGCACTACTACGCTTAGTCCATGGAAAACCTATTTCTGAAACAAAATTCAAAGCCATAAGGAAGTTACTGAAATCTAGAATGAGTAAGGCACCATTGATGGTGTGGCCAAATATCTAAGCAACTCTAAGATACTCAACAAATTTTGTAAAGAGTGTTGAATCCATATTTCTGTGTTTATAATTCGTTTCACAACGCCATCTTCTGTGAAACGATCTCACAATATTTTTTATTACAATAATGTACTCAATTATGTACAAGTTTGTAAATTGCCTCAATATTTAGTGGATGTTGGCTTTCCAGAGAAACATTACAGTATTTTACGTGACATGAGCAGGCACACTGCGTGATGCTTCCGCTTGCGGGTGACATGACAGAGATGTGACGTCACAGCTGACTTGCCGTGCAAAATATATGCATTATTGCGCCCCCCCCCCAAAAAAAAATATACAAAAGTCAATTTTTATAATTTTTGCATGGTGTACAGTCTGGAAAGTACCCACATGGCAAATTTAAAGTTTGTTGCATGTCGGGAAGTACGCTAAACATTTTAAAAGACACACATAATCACAAATTTCCCTTTTATATATATAGATTGAGCATAAGTCACATTTCCCAGCCATGCATTTCACCAGTGACAAATTAATAAGGCTTACTTTATTTAAATGATAGCAAAATTAGAGATGATATACTTTGGATTTTTATCTTAGTTTTAGAGTGTTAAGTTTTCAAAAGATTTATATAAGCGTACTCGCAATAATCTAGGCTAGTCTACTCTTTTTTTAAGCCTCATATTTACAAAATGATGTCATGGGAATAACTGAAAAATTGCACTGTAATTTGAAGAATTGGAAAACACAAGCCAGAAAGATTCTTAGTATTTTAAGTCACGTTTCCCATCATCGTAAAAATAAGAGCACTGCAATTCTTTATTAATGCATGACACAATTACTGAGTATCCAAAGTTTTTTAATGTCAGAACAAAACAGTCCCTAGAAGAAGAAACAACTCACGTGCAATCTATGCAAAGATCGGTCAGCGGCCTACTGTCTATATTTCTCCTCCACAGACAACATGTCTTATAGGTTTGGTGACTCACACACATGATGGGATGTGATCCGCCAATCCAAGTTGCTATATAATTATCCAGCAACTTGAAAGCTGGATTGGCGATCAATTAACCATAGCTGTTATTACCTGCTCAATAATAAGGTCTTTCTTGGGAGGTGCGGGATCCACCATGGCCAGGTGATTGAGAAACTTTTGTAGGTCCATCAGACAAGGCAACTGATCGACCAGCACTTCCGTCAGAAATCCACGGAGCTACAACGAGAAAAACACAGCAAATCTATTCACATTATATCAGTCATGGACAAGGATTTGCAATACGTAGTAACAAATACACCTTGGGAGGGACACACAAAAAAACAAAATTATGTCCCCATGGCATTCACCTTCCACTTACAGTCAAAAAACAGTGATGGACATTCCACAATCCCATGGCGAGATCCAATTACTCCACACAACTGCACTATACAGTGAGGGAAAAAAAGTATTTGATCCCCTGCTGATTTTGTACGTTTGTCTACTGACAAAGAAATGATCAGTCTTTAATTTTAATGGTAGGTTTATTTGAACAGTGAGAGACAGAATAACAACAAAATCCAGAAAAACGCATGTCAAAAATGTTATAAATTGATTTGCATTTTAATGAGGGAAATAAGTATTTGACCCCCTCTCAATCAGAAAGATTTCTGGCTCCCAGGTGTCTTTTATACAGGTAACGAGCTGAGATTAGGAGCACACTCTTAAAGGGAGTACTCCTAATCTCAGCTTGGTACCTGTATAAAATACACCTGTCCACAGAAGCAATCAATCAGATTCCAAACTCTCCACCATGGCCAAGACCAAAGAGCTCTCCAAGGATGTCAGGGACACGATTGTAGACCTACACAAGGCTGGAATGGGCTACAAGACCATTGCCAAGCAGCTTGGTGAGAAGGTGACAACAGTTGGTGCGATTATTAGCAAATGGAAGAAACACAAAAGAACTGTCAATCTCCCTCGGCCTGGGGCTCCATGCAAGATCTCACCTCGTGGAGTTGCAATGATCATGAGAACGGTGAGGAATCAGCCCAGAACTGCACGGGAGGATCTTGTCAATGATCTCAAGGCAGCTGGGACCACAGTCACCAAGAAAACAATTGGTAACACACTACGCCGTGAAGGACTGAAATCCTGCAGTGCCCGCAAGGTCCCCCTGCTCAAGAAAGCACATACATGCCCGTCTGAAGTTTGCCAATGAACATCTGAATGATTCAGAGGACAATTGGGTAAATCTGTTGTGGTCAGATGAGAAAAAAATGGAGCTCTTTGGCATCAACTCAACTCGCCGTGTTTGGAGGAGGAATGCTGCCTATGACCCCAAGAACACCATCCCCACCATCAAACATGGAGGTGTAAACATTATGCTTTGGGGGTGTTTTTCTGCTAAGGGGACAGGACAACTTCACCGCATCAAAGGGACGATGGACGGGGCCATGTACCGTCAAATCTTGGGCGAGAACCTCCTTCCCTCAGCCAGGGCATTGAAAATGGGTCGTGGATGGGTATTCCAGCATGACAATGACCCAAAACACACGGCCAAGGCAACAAAGGAGTGGCTCAAGAAGAAGCACATTAAGGTCCTGGAGTGGCCTAGCCAGTCTCCAGACCTTAATCCCATAGAAAATATGTGGAGGGAGCTGAAGGTTCGAGTTGCCAAACGTCAGCCTCGAAACCTTAATGACTTGGAGAAGATCTGCAAAGAGGAGTGGGACAAAATCCCTCCTGAGATGTGTGCAAACCTGGTGGCCAACTACAAGAAACGTCTGACCTCTGTGATTGCCAACAATTGTTTTGCTACCAAGTACTAAGTCATGTTTTGCAGAGGGGTCAAATACTTATTTCCCTCATTAAAATGCAAATCAATTTATAACATTTTTGAAATGCGTTTTTCTGGATTTTGTTGTTGTTATTCTGTCTCTCACTGTTCAAATAAACCTACCATTACAATTATAGACTGATCATTTCTTTGTCAGTGGGCAAACGTACAAAATAAGCAGGGGATCAAATACTTTCTTCCCTCACTGTACATTTTACGGCAAGTGGTACTGATTTTATTGGCTCCAGAAAAATGATCAACTCCAGCAGAATGAACATATAAAGGGTGTGCCCTGGGCTCTCCAAAAAGAATTTGAAACTTCGTTAATGAGAGAAAAGCCTCTCGAAAAGCAGTTACACTCATAATGATATACTGATGCCACCTCACAGACGTTGATATTGATGCACTTCTTTCTGCAAGTGCTCCAAACAGATGTGTCTCATGATGTGATGCTGATGCCATAATTGAAATATAATTAGGAGAAGAATAAAAAGCAACAAACATCGACACACCTTCAGCAGCTGGCCTTTGTTGTAGGCATTACAGTCGTACTTGCGCAGGCTATCCTTGTGCAGCAAGAGGCTGTAGATGGCGATCCACAGCTGACCATCGAGTTTAGACAACTTAAAGACTTCGTCACTGCTCCGCGCACGCCACCCGTTGTCCACATAGAGTTCCACAGCACCTGATTGTTCAAGTCCCAGTGTTAGTGAAACGATGAGGATAGTAAAGCAGCACTGCTGAGGCTCCCTCGGGAGAAGTAAAATTGGCAGCAATCTGTGATTAGAACACAGTCCTCAAGTGTAGGGAGTTGATGGTTTAAATAAATATGGAATCCATAAAAGAGTAAACTCTTGATTATCTTGAGAAATGGGGAAGGAAGCGGTGGCCCGAATAAAACTAAAACATGGATAATGCAAAACATATGTAGATTCCATAATAGAGGTTTTTTGGGTTAGATCGCTTAAATATATAAATGTGTCGTTAAAACCGGCTGGAAAAACATAATCTACCATCGTAGATTATCAGTTTACTTGTAAACATGTTTGTGGTTATTTGGGTGAGTTATTTGGTTCTATTCGATAAAGTCACCTACGTGACTTTACCGAATAGAACCAAAGAGTATGGATCCTTGCAGTCATGAAAGCTTCAAATCTAGAAATAATAGGACAAGTGTGCATGCACAAATATATTTTTTCTCACAAGAACGCTTGAATCCACAACGCAGATAATCTTCTCACAAATAATTATCGAGAGTTAACTGTAGCTCTTATCTTGTAGATACATACCGAGTCAGTGTGTCCTGGATTGTCCAACATTAACGGATGCTTCATCAATGAGAAAAATTACTTCAAAATGATGGTCAGGCACTATGTCATAACTCTGTCATAACTCCGGTGACATCACAGCAATTCAATATTTAAATATACTGGAGGGACTTAATTGTGTCAATACAGCGCTAGAACTGTGTGCCTAACCATAACGTTAAGGTCTGTTCTCTACAACGTAGATTGAAACTCATGTAGGATGACCTGGGATAGAGTCGAGGTTTGTATCTATGAAAAAAGCGGCGTCTTTTGGAATGCATGTTTTTTTAAACCGATTGAAAACATATATAAAATCTTCATTTCAATTCAACCGAGTCCAGCTCTGAGAGTTAATATTTATAAGTATAAATGGTTTCGATAATCCATATGTCGCAAACCAATCTTGTAAAACATTAATGATCACTGTGTGTGAGAGACTTGTTCTCAAATTGCTCAGCAATGTCAAGACAGTTCCGAGATAGCCTATCCATTGTAAAGGAAATTCGGGAATTATTGAGAAAATCAATTGTACCAATTACCATCTATTTCACAGACAATTCCGTGTTTGCAATTCTATAATCATAAAGTCTTGTGGAATTGAATATTCTGTAATCACGAATTATGAAATTGTGGTATCCGTGTCTGATTCCAAACTGGAAGAAAATCCCTCATTGCTAGTGCCCTCATGCGAGACCAACGGCCCTTGTAATTCAGTGGATGTAGACCCTCCGCTCATTGCTAGTGGCATGGTCATGAGAACACAAACCGTCCTTGGTGGTGCGGATCCAGGGGCAATTGTTTAATAGTTGCACCAGCAGCACCGGCACGTTGTGCGTGTTGAGCATGCGCGTGTGCACAGACAGCGGCAGGCTGTGGGCAATGTAACAGGAAAAATAATTAATGACACAGCCACATTCATTCGACTTAACCACTCAGCCAGCACGTGTACATAGGTACCACAGTTTAATCTGCCAAGTGATGCAGCGATTACAGCACTCGATTCACAAATAGAAGGCTTTTTGATTTAAAGCTTTCGTGACTGCAGGGATTCATATTCTTGATTCTTTCAGTAAAGTCACGCATCATCAGGTGTGGTTTTCACACCTGATGATTGCTTGTGTTGCAGTCGAAACGTCGTGAGAATTTTCTTGTTTTATATTTTTGTTGTCTTATTGTTTCCCTTTTGCGTGACTTTACCGAAAGAACCAAGAATATAAATAGAAGGCTGTGAGTTCAAATAGTTGTTCGGGGTTGACTCAGCCTGTTATCCTTCCAGAGCAGATAAAACTAGTTCTACTTTATGGGAAGTTAGCAATGATAATCCTATGGAAAGACTGCCCACCACTATGGAAATGTGGAATGTCCACAATTTTCTAAAAAAACATCAGCATATACCCATTGCTCATTTGAGCAGAGATACACTATTGTTGCTTGACATCTATTTCCATTGAAGTTGCAGTAAAAAATATATCACATGTGAGATTATCATTCTCTTGGGCAGAATATTTAATGTATGACTAATTAGTGCAACAATGTAATTTGTTCAGATGGAAAAAACATTACTAATCTGAAGTGCAGAGTTTATTTTTATGCAAATTAGAAATGCCAAAGAAAAATATTTGTAAAAAAAATATGCAAACATAAAACCCAAAAAAGTGTTTGTCGACAAATAATACTTTTAATGTATATAGCTATATAACAATTTACTGTAAATATTATATGTTAAATTATACAGTGGTTGTACGATCTAGACATTGGCTCCTGCTGTAGAAATGTGGTGTATTTTTTAAAATGGAAAATATCTTTAGCCCACTTGGTATGAAGCAATTAAATATCTTAAGACTGGTAAAATATTCCAAAAATTACGTGTGCTATGTCTGCTGTAAGGTTACTGTTAATCACCTGTCCAGGTAATCAATCAAGTACCGTAGAATCGAGACACACTTCAGAGAAATATTAAACTCCAAATCATCGCTCTGCTGCTTCACCTCCTGTCATAACAAAGACACAAGTGCCAATGAAAACTCCCACAATGGCAGAGATGAAAAACTTGCTTTGATTAACTTCATGGACAGAATAATCACACTGGTCTCCCTGAAAAAGATAGGTTTTTCAAAAATTTTACTGAACCGGGTGTTAATGTAAGTAGATAACTGAAAAATGCATGTGCATATTGCATTATTGCATTGAGAAGACATCATCACAATTTAAGAAAAAGATACATTTCCATGAAAAACAGATGTACAATAGGGTTGTGAATTTATAACATTAAAGGAAGATGCAACACAGAACATTTATATTTGTTCTTTTGGAGAAACATACCGAGATACATTCTGGGCTGTCTGACAAACGGTTAGAACTTTATTCATGAGAAATAAGACTTTAAAGTGAGTCAGGTGCTCCACCATAGCTTTTGTTATGATTCTGGTTCACAAATCAATTTAAGCATGATTTTTTTTGTTATATTGTTCATACGATGTTATTGAACAGTGCGTCCTATTGTAGGGGTAACCGCACACGGGTACCTCTAAGGAGGAGGCGTGGATGGGCGATGGTTTGTCACGCGCGTTCTCTGGTTGGAACTGCCCTTGCTGGTGCCGCGCCACCAACATCGTCACCTTTCCGTGCGCGTAGTCCAGCAGGTCTAGTGCCTGATCGTCCAGAGACCCCACTGCGTCCTACAACACCCACAGTTCCACACGTGTCACTTATAAACAGACGTGCATGGGTATGCAAATGAACAGTCCTTTGTCAGTGCTCTGCTGGACACCGTCCAGATTGGGGGGGGGGGGTGATTTGATTGCTAATCAGTGTGGATTGGTGAAGGTGGGAAGCATAGATGTGGGAAAATAGAAGTACGGTATGCCACCGTCCAGTTATTTTGCTGCACTGCCCTCTGCTGCCTACAATGTAGGCATGCATGCACACACACTAACTGGATGCTATGGCCAGGTCATCCCGCACTTTGGAGGCAAGGTGTATTATAGGTGAAGATACCCACTAACAGGGCTAAGATATGGGATGAAGGTGGGAATACAGCAAGTAGGTAAGAGTGTCTGACTCACAGTCAGAAGGTTGCAAGTTCAAATCAGGGTCGAGGGTCAACTTAGTGTATCATATATGCATGGTTCATAAAATTAGTACAGTTATTGAGGGATATAAACAGTCGTCCCACAGAGTGAATAGCCTGCCATAGCAATGTGGAATTAGCACCATGAGTTTACGGCTACAATTAGAGATGAGCACTTCCCCGTGCTACTTTCAGTAGAGTGATACTTTTACTTTAACTCTGATAATGGAAAGATGGTGTCAGGATATGAAGATTCTAGTCCTGTGCTTGCCTTTACAGTTCGAAACTGCATTTGGAAAGGTAGTCAAATAATGAAATTTGAACAGTGGGAGATGTCCTTTGACATCTTATTTAATTGCTATTCCTGCTAGGTTGAGTCACTGCAGTCAATTAAAAATGCTTTTAATAGCACAAACCTTTGTCGTGTGACACTCTGCTAACACTTGATGGAAATTGAATAGGAGTAAAAGACCCTGTGAAGTACTGCACACGGCATGACGTTATATTGAGACGGTGTATTGAGATTCTGGATATGCTACGTAATATTCATGTCCTGCTAAATTTTTAAACATTACAACACCTATCCAAACAAAAGTCAGTGATGTTGTGCTCAAATGAGCACTGAGGTGGTGTTCATCTCCTGTTACAGCCCTGGGAAACGGGTGGAAATTCCACATTCCTAAGGCGGAGGTGAGTCTATCTACTGGACAAGCACTGTTGATTTCCTTACAACGTGGTCCTAATTTTTCAACACCAGAGGGATGATGATGGGCTGCATGAACCCCCCCAAACCAACTCGCAACGCTACTGCTGAGCCACCTGCCGGCCATTAACTGAGGAAGGTGAATGCAGAATCATTGGCGGCAATGAACACTTTTGAATTTGCACCGAAGAGGGTGCTTGGGGAACCTGACATTGTGTATACAATAGTCATACAGTGTAGTAAGTGTGTAAATAAACTTCAGAGAAAATTACGTGCATATGTATCGCATACCTTATGGTACAAGACAGTTTCAAGCAGGTTCACTATGGTTGCCTCATGACGAATCTGAAAAATATAAAAGTGTTTGAGCTGTATTTTATACATGTGCAATTTAACAAAATATGTCAGAAGGGGAGTCCGGTAAGGAGGTACTCTCTCTCACAAAGATTATTCAAGAAGACCAGAGAGTAGAGGTAGGCAGCAGCTGAGAATGGGAGATATGTATACACTCTTGAGAGCGTTTGAAGTGAAAACACAGTTGAATAGAAAGGCAGTGAAAAGCAACAAGGGACGGGCAGATGGGAATAAAGCAGAGGAATTGGTGAACAATCCTAGCTGCAGTGTTGGGACAGATTGAAGAGGTGCGAGGTAGGAGAATGGGAGACTAGAAATGATATATGAATTATTGGGGCATGAGGTGACAAGGGTGTTAATGCGTGGAGTGCCAAATGGAAGTTGGAAGGAAATGTGAATTTCACTAACGTTCTGGAAGAGAAAGGGATCAATGATGTGGCCGTGGCGTGTATGAAGCACGAAGGAGAGATGACGCAGTGGTTATTATATCATATTGGTCTGCACGGACGGCTGAATGGTGGTGTATGAAGAGTTATAGGGGAAAAGGACTGATAAGGGGGAGGGTGGAAGGTGCTAAGGTGGTCACCTGAGTTGTATCCACATTGAGTTGTAGTTATTGGCTATCCAGGTGGCGAGACAGTGATAGATTGTGCTCTGGGTCACACAGGTAATGTGTCAGAGCTCTGAAGTCGTGAATCGTTTAAATAAAAGCCACGACTCCTCTGCATTCACCAAGAGGGTGAGTGTAAATTGAGAAAAGAAACAAACCAACAAGAGTGCTTTGTGACTTACCACCATGTATATGGGAAATGTCGCTTTCGTTTCAAAATCTTTCACACGACAAATAATAGGGAATATTTTTCGCTTCCAAACCTCTATTGCTAAAACCTCATGGACAAGGACGCATGTCTGAAAAGATAAACATGAAGGAACGATTAATATATGGATTAATATATTACTATATATTTTTTAATCTACGTGACTTTACCGAAAGACCAAAAGAGTATAATATATGGATATTTAAATTTTGATTTAAAGCTTTCGTGACTGCAGTGATTCATATTCTTGGTTCTTTCGGTAAAGTCACGTTGAAGGGAAACAATAAAATATATAAAACAATAAAATTCTCACGTTTTGAAAGCTTTAAATCAAAATTTAACCGCCTCTATGGGGAGGGTTTCCACATAACTTTAAGATCCTTCAACAAACTCTGGGAAAAGAAGGCTCAGCTGATCGAGTCTCTCACCTTTCTGAAGAGATGCCGCGACTCTGGGGTAATACCAATCGCATTTACACTGACCTCTGCTGCTGTAACTTCTTCTAATGCGAAACGAATTATTTTCAAAACTAGCTTAGCTCTTATCTCAGAGCAAATCAGACTTATACGCACCGAACTAGATCAGTTAGACAAGACACTCTACAAATCACACTTATCGTTGACGGCAACAATGTCCACATCGGATTGGGGACACGTAAACAATATAACTGCCTCTTCAGCTGCTACTATGTCGACCAAATGTAAGGACAACCTGATTTCCAAATTTAACCTCCTATCCAACAAAAGACCGGACCCACACACCAAAAAGCTAGACGTTAACAAAGTCGTAATTAATCGCAGTAACAGTTCCATTTCCGATGGTCTGAAATCCGTTTTAGCTAAAGGTCTAAACTTTGCAGTCACACCTAAACACATACCAGTTAATGATATCATTGCCCAAGTAGACGTGGCTCTCAAGGGCCTGGGTCACATCGCTGCAGACGTAGCAAGATCTGAAATCGCTGCAACCCTCAAAATCGCTAAGATGCCAGCTAGCAACCTCAGCAAAGATGAGCGTTTTGAATTATATAAATTAAAAAAGAGGGATGACGTTGTAATCCTCTCAGCCAACAAGGGCAATGCTACTGTCATCATGGATAAAATAGAATATAACAACAAAATTAAAGAATTACTCGACGATGGCAGCTATACAAAAATAAAAATAGATCCCACCAACAGCCTCATCACACAAACCAACAAAATAATTCCTGATTCAACCGCATTAATTGATCAAACTAAAGTCTTCGTTGAAACCTTCTGCTGCCAGGCCACCAAGATTATACGGCTTACCAAAAATACATAAAGTAGATACACCCCTTCGTCCCATCATCTCTACTATCAACTCCCCCACCTACAAACTGGCTTGTTTTCTGTCTGAAATCTTGTGGCCTTTCACTGGAAAACCATCTCTGCGGTACAAAATGCTACTCACCTGGTATCGACAATCAAGGGTATTTCCCTGTCCCCAGACCACCTGCTTGTCAGTTTTGATGTAGTTTCCTTATTCACCAAAGTTCCTGTACCTGACACCATCGCAATCATTGAAGACTTGGTTCATCAAGGACTAAACAATGAGGTGAGACACTGCTTAACCAATACATACTTCACTTGGAATGTAACTTTCTACAAACAAACTGAGGGCACCCCAATGGGCTCCCCCCTATCTCCGGTTATAGCCAACATTTTCATGGAGAAATCTGAGACTGACGCCATCCAGATTACCACTCTGCGCCCAACCTTATGGAAGAGGTACGTGGATGAGACTTTTGTCATCTGGCCACATGGCCGGCCTGCTCTAGACCAATTTTTCGACCACATCAATTCCATACACCCAGCCATCAGATTTACCATGGAAGTCGAAAAAGATGGCAAGCTACCTTTTTTGGATGTCCTAATAAAAAAAGAGACCTGATGGTTCAATGAGCCACTCTGTCTACAGGAAAGCTACCCATACGGTTGCTTATCTGAAACCGGATTCCCACCACCATCCATCACGGAAAAATTATCTCATCAAGACTCTGCACCATAGAGCCCAATGCATATCCGACCAGGAACATATAGGCAGTGAACTCAAGCACGTACACCAAGCTCTTAAGGCTAATGGTTACTCCGACTATACAATCCACAAAGCTATCACTAAAAACCATGAAGAAGGACCCTCTTGAGGAGCCTTTCAAAACCATCACTTTACCCTACATTGTGGGGATCACAAAAAAGATCTCCAAAATCTTGAATAAACACAAGATCCAGGTCCAATTCAACACATTACATAAAATCCGTGATCTGGTTCCGTCTGTAAAAGATGTGATTCCGGACATACAGTACCCTGGTGTCTACAAACTAAGTTGCCTCTGGTAGTAGTTACATTGGAGAAACCAAACGACATGTCTCGGACCGCATTCGTGAACACAAAGCAGACCTTAAACACGGTAGGACCAACACCTCGGCCGTGGCAGATCACTGTTATAATTCAGTAGGCTCACATGACATTGACTTCTCAAAGACAGAGGTTATTTGCAAGCCATCTGGCTACCATGAGAGATTCGTTCATGAGGCTATCCACATATACAAACACAGAGACAATTTCAACCGAGAAGATGGATTCTGGCTTAGCAATCATTGGAAGGATTTGATAAACCATTTCGGGTCTTAATTGATTGTTCACACTTACGGTGGCTTTCAGACAGCATACATTGATTTTTCGTCTCCCCCCTCCTCTTTTCCGAACATAGATGGACTCGTCCATCTAAACAAACTGTCAAATCGCTATCCGTGGTGCTAACGTTTAAAAATAAATAAATACAAACCGACACTTCTTTCAAATGTTCTTGCCGTTGGTTTTCACACCTGATGATGACTGCTTGTGTTGCAGTCGAAACGTCGTGAGAATTTTATTGTTTTATATATATTTTATTATTTTATTGTTTCCCTTTAACGTGACTTTACCGAAAGAACCAAGAATATATGGATATTTAGTTTGAACATAAAATAAATAATGGTTACATTGACAATGTGCTTTAAAAGTTAGTAAAACTCTCACATTCAGATAAATGAAACCACTTCACATACTGTGGTATGTAGTCGTAAGGTCCACCATAATAGTACAATAGTTCATAGTTGTCTGTTTGGGAAAATATCGTGATATTGTGATTATCATTGTTCACTTTATGTTTCTTATATATGGCATACCTTTTCTGACAAAATTTTGAAAATACAAGATTTTAAGTTATAAAGTTATTATTCATTTAGATCTTTGGCAATTACGTGAAGCCATCCCTTGACCTATTGATCCGGATGCATGCACTGTGTAGTTGAATAGCGATCCATCATGAGCAAGACCCACCTTTTCATATGTAACAAGAAACTCCTTCACAAACTCATCACCTTTATTGATTGCCTGCAAAATTGCCTCTATATTGAGTTTCTCGATATACGTGTGCTGTATCATCCACCTACTCACGCACACACAACAAAGAAAATCAATCATTGAACAATGGAGACTGTCGAGACAGGTGCTGTCGGTAAGCATCTGCAGTACAACATATTTCTACTGGACATCTGTGAAAAGAGCTTTATAAGACAATAAAATTATCATTCTACGTGACTTTACCGAAAGAACCAAGAAGATGAATCCTTGCAGTCACGAAAGCTTTAAATCAAAATTTAAGAGCTTTATAAGTCATCGGATTTATCCAGTATAAATATTCTGATTCTGAACACAGACAAAAGTAATAGCATCGACTGGACACTCAAGTGTCACAGCCAGATTAGGTGCACGTGAAGCTGCACTTAAGTATTCTTCTTTCATATCGATATAACCTGAGTAGCAACTACGCACAACACTCGCATCGCACAGTCCCCGTGGTTGAGTGAAGGGCGAGTCGGGCCGGGTCCCCATTACCTGGGGGAGGCGATTTCCAGAATGGGGAATGGTTCCAGCGACTGCACATAGCCCTCTGCCTCTCCGAGCGTGATCACGGACTCAGTCGCTGCCTCCATCTCCTCCTGCAACGGGGAGCAACCTCACAGCGCGCCACTCGAACCGCGGCCTCTCCACCTCCTCCTCGTTCTTCGCCGTTACCGCGGCAACGGGGACGCTGCTCCCGTGGCAACGGCGCGGGTCCCGCCCACCGGTAGTCACGTGACGTGGACCCGCCCACTAAAATACTTTTCTATTTGTGCTTTTTGTTATAAATGCCACGATAAAAGGGCAATGGCCTGAAACGTCGCCTCTTGTATATTGTCCTCATGTCAGGCAGTGTGTGACCGACGGCCGCGTTGGTTTCTTTGTCGCTGCCCGTCACGTGCAGGCGCCACGTGACGCGTTACCATTGGCAACCGCGCAGCGTTGGGATCGCCATTTTTACTCTTGGGGCAGGCAGCACAGTATAATATACTTTTAAAACGCTTTACCGGCCTTATATGGTAATACAAACAAGTATAATGTATTTTAAGATCTACTTATGGTGTAAACCACGTTATAAACAATAATACATGTTAAAAAAACAATCATCAGCCCTGCTGTCCACTGTTGGGGGCCGTCCATGAATGACGTAAAATGAATTTGGCCGATTTTTTTACCCCCCCCCCCTCGTCACACGGCGTCAAAAAGTCAGACCCCCCCTCAAATATAACGTCACAAAGCTCTGCCCCCCCCCAAAACCATATTTCCATTTTGAAAATAAAACATGCTTCAAATCGCTTTAAACTATTGCCATGGTAGTGCACATTTAATGTGGCGCTGCACTCTGTTGTAGGAAAAAACATTTATTAAAAAGTATATTTAATTAAGCAGAACGTGTTGTCTATTTATTTAAAGTTGCGCATTTTGATGTGACGTCACATGTCTCAAACCCTCCCCCTCGTCACACATCGTCACAAATGTCTGATACCCCCCCCCCCCCCAGGTGCGTGACGTCATTTATGGACGGCCCCTTGCTAATCTGGTATAAAGCTAAAATATCAATAATTAGTGAACATGGGCATGTTCGTTTTGCCAAGCGGGATGAGGACATTTTAACAAACACATTTAAAAGTACATGTCGCCATTCGTACAATATATCACGGACCCGATGATTAAATGTGCAACATTTGCATGCAGTGTGAGACAAAGGGCCTTTTCACTTGTGCAGGACTTGCATCCACGTCAACCTAACCGCCATGTGGCGTTTTCTGGTCGACTTAAAATGCCGACAACCGGTGAAGTCGACAAATATCGCGTGTGAAAAGGCTCAGTGGTGCTAAATACTGGGCTACTTTACATAAGTTTGGAGCACAAGCATTCACTGCATGGCGCACGGTCTATGATGTTAAACAAGCATTGGCTAACGTGTATACCAAATTCAGTAGAGTAGCCTTAAAGACGAATGTGTTTTCTACAGACATCTTACAACTGCAAAGCAAGTGTGTGTAACTAGGCATATTGCGAATACAATTATAATCCAACATCACGTTTAATGTTTTTTTAATTGTGCATAAGATTTACATGATATAATGCTCACAACTTCCCCTGACACGTGCATATAAGTATGCTGAATCCATAGCAAAGGACCCCACATTGATGTTCCTATTCACATGTATAGTTTTTAGAGCTGGCCAGTGGATGGTCAGTTTGCCCCAGACCTCAGAGGGCCTCGCGTTTTACGTGCGGATGTTAAAGGGGGCCTCCGAAGTGGAATTCTTCCCCACACCTCGAGGCATCCTCTGGGTGAGCCTGTTGACTTGCCCCTCGGTTGCACATGCTGTGTCACGTTAAGTTACAGCAACAAACACATCGACTGAGCTCTTAAAATGCAAAAGCGGAAGTTTAAGAAGCAAACCTTTTTTATTTGTTAATATACTCAATGAAGTGGATGTTTTTTCAGCATTTTCTTCCGGACTAAACATAGTATATGTGTATAGAGTAATATTACAATTTATTTGGGGTGCATGTGCTTTGATTTGGACTTCAGGAAACTGGTAACGGTGTACATCTTAAGATACAATGATGGATCTGAACTTGACTGTTCACACTTAAACACGTCCAAAATAATGAATGGATGTTCTGCATCAAGCAATTAAACTCCAAAATGTTTGATTAATTTTAACATTTCTCATTATACATTCATTGGATTTCACAAGTCATTCTCAGCATTCGAATAACCAAAATAATAATGATCACGCATGTAGAAATGCAATTTTTGCAAATAGTAAACATGTTTAACATAATAAACGTGTTTTTAAATTGAAGGTTCTCGTAAGGTTAAATTGTATTGTATTTAACCCAGTGTTCCAATCCTTTTTCAAATAGCACATACAAAAATCTGGTATATTTTACACAAAACATGTGCTGCCGTGATACATTATCAAGTAAGATGTAAGTGATGGTTTTCTTTAATTCCATGCATGAAACAAACTAAATCCTCCGAGGCAAAGTGGAAAAGAACAGGATTTAACAGGTTATTTACATGAGATATACGTATATACATTAAAATACAAGCAAAATATTTACAGTAAACGTCATTTTAAAAAGCACTTTGGCATCCTGGATATTGCTGTATACGGTCTCATATAGTGATATTAACTCAATATTCTCTAAGTACTATAACAGTTCAACAGTAAGCCATTATATGTAAGGTGTGATCTACCGAATCCCAAACTTGAAAATGAATGTCAGATGAAATTGTTCAAACACCTGCAACTTTGATAATTAAAATCTCCCTTTGGGGATTGACTCAGCCCACCATCCCCCCCTCCCCCAGTTTTAAACACATTTAACAATGTGTGGGAAGTTCAGTAATCGTCGATAAGAGACATTGCTTTGCTATGGAAATGTGGAATTTTCACAACTGCCTCACAAGACACCGGTCACAAGTGCTAACCCATTGCTCATTTAAGCAGACACTAACGTTTTACTCGTGACCACGGGATTAAGAAAACATGATCTTAAACATGCTGCTGAATGCAATTTACATGCCATGTCTATGCCACACATTTTTTATGCAGTCAGCAAGTGGACAAATCATTAAAGAGAGGTGTAATTGCACCCTATAAGACTTTACCAGTCTCTTGATTAGCATCACATCTAGAGTTGTATTTATGTGACGTGAACCAGACATTCATATTTTGACCTATGCTCAATACAACATTTTATAAACACTGCAATACAATTTCAAAATGTGAAAATGTGGTACACAAATACAAAAAAACTAAAGGTTCATTCTAAATCAGAGTAACAAACCTAAGCTCTTTCAATTAAATGCCAGGGAATACATAAAATGTGGCTAGACATACATAAATTTATATTATATTGTTTATGAATACATTGTTTTTTTATATGATTTAACAATGTGAACATGTCGTGGCCAAAAATCGGGAAACACCTGGTCGTAATACATTTTGATGAGAATTTTTTTTAAGTACCATATACAATTCATGTTTAATGTTATTTTTGAAAACGGATGCAAATTGTCAAAATGTGGTGCTATTAACAAATATTCATACAAATGGGAATGATATGCTAATCAAAAGCTCAAGCCTATTTAAAAGAATGGTAGATCCATGCACGTGTTAATTTCATACTTATTGCCACCTGCACTCAGACGCTTCACTAGTAAAGCAAAATTGGCTATTTGTCAGAGGGTGCCTGATGTTATCATGCAGCTGTGAGTGGTATTTTTTCACATGTAATACACGTATTGAAATTACACTCCCTCATCTGTTCCCTGTACCTCTTCATGCCCAACAACAAAGCAATGGCAGATACTAACCCTGTTCTACTGTGGTTGGCAGGTAGACACTTTCCCCCCCCACCCTTTCACCCTTATTCTAGACTCCCCCCCCCCCCCTGTGCTCCCTTCCAAAAACCCCCATCTCAGGAATGCCAGACACCTGTTTCACTCCATTGTTTTGAAAGAACAAAGGTTATATTTTAAGAAATGGCTATTTGCTGGTCATGCATTCCATTCTCTTGCCAATGATTGTGATTTATTATTCACAGCAATTAGTCGAACATATGTTCTTCATCATCAAAATCAACTGATCCAGAGAATGATCCCAACCTGTAGACAGAGAGAAGGATCACGATTAATAAAACAAATCACCGGTGATTAAATGGAACATGGGCAATGATGAATACCTCATTGTTGATTCAATTATAGTCTTAACACGCAATATTTCTCCAATTCATCACAGCTGCCAATCTGGTTTGTATTTAATTAAATGTCTGTTGCACGTCTCTGTGCTCAAATTAGGATGGGCAACATTCATCATCAGTGGTTAAAATTCCACATTCCTACAAGTGGCAAAAGCACTCGAATCACAATCATTCGTTGCGTTCTTATCTCATTCAAAGTTTGACTCAGCTCATAATTTCTAGGGGTCGATCAAATTTGGATAGTTTTGTAGGAAGACAAGACTGATTGACCTAAGGATAAACTAACCCCCGCCATGGGAATGTGGAATTTCCAATGCTGGCTCTGCATCATCACATGCAGATATGGGCACCACCCCATGCTCTTTTGAGCAGGGAGATGCTTTAGCTGGACTCCTTACCTCTGAATCATCACCGTCTGTTTGTGCAGCTCCTCTGACATTTCTTTCACATTCAGCTTCAGCTTTTTCATGCTAAGAGAAGCAATGTGTGTGGCAGGGCAAACATAGCTTTGGTGAGCTACACGATTCTTCAGGTACATGGCAGAACCATGCTTATGATACAACGTTAATAATGCTCTGGATTGCTTAGTGAATTAAAGGTATTTTCTAGCTAACAAACAGTACAATTGAAGGTGCAACAGGTAAGCGTTAATACATATATGTAATTGAGCAGGGTTATAAGTCGAGCAGTGCGAGGAAAGAAGCAGAAAGAGAAGTGCCGTGACCTGCAGTGTGGTGGTTGAACTCGGTATGGATGAGACAAAACGGTCAGTCTGGCAGAGTGAGCCCTCAACAGGGGTGGAGGAGTCAATAACATTAATGGGAACAGTAACAATGGCAGAAGCAAAACAATAGTGGTTCTATTGCAAGGGACGTAGACTGCAACAGTTATGGTGATGTTTGATTGCATCAACTGTGCCATTAACCTTGACCATGTGGTAAGGGCTGAACAATCTCCGTATGGGATACCCACCCAACACAGATGTTCTTCAGCATGGGTGGCTGCACGAGGTTGGGGGAGTCGGAGTAGTTGAACGTCTGTATGGCCTGCACAGGGCTTGGGACCTTGTTGCAGAGTGCCACAATCTCACCCACTGCACCGGGGTATGACTCGTGCATCCACTGCACACAGACATGCACACGCACACGTGCACACGTGCACACGCAGACACGCACACGGACAAGTACGATTACGTTGGACCATGTCCAAAACCAATCCACTTGGAAATACTGTAGATAGCACTGCATCAAGACATATTATTGAAAACCCTCTGCAAGATGACATCACAAGACTACTTTGAGATTCCTTCAACTGGCTTCTTATACATCCTTCTATGTCATGTTCTCTAAAGTTACGATATAGAGCAGTGGTTCCCAACTTCTGAACCCACAAACAACCCTTAACATATTTCACGTATCACCATGCAGTAAAAAAACTGTTTTGTAAAAATATGTCTTTGGTTCTTTCGGTAAAGTCACATATCAAATAAAATCAAATAATAATAGAATACGACGTTTCGGTTGCAACACAAGCAACCATCATCAGGTAAGAATGAATGCTAAAACACAGACATGGAAACAACATAGGCAGAGACACACGCAGAGAGAGAGACACACAAAGACACACCGATGGAGACACACCAAGAAAACAGACACGAAACAAGATAAGCAGACACACATGCAGAGAGAGACATGCACAAAGACACACCGAGCGAGACACACCAAGAAAACAGACACAAAACAAGATAGGCAGACACACATGCAGAGAGACACACACAAAGACACAACGAGCGAGACACACACCAAGACAAAGACTCTGTGCTGAGGCCTTATTATTTTATTTTCTTTCTACGTGACTTTACCGAAAGAACCAAAGAGTAATTCCTGCAGTCACGAAAGCTTCGAATCTAGTTAAAAAATATAATCGTTTCTGAAACAGGTCTGCCAATCACTTCTAATGGCTTTGTGGCCCACTACAGATCAGTTTGGGAACCACTGACCGAGACGTTTTTCACATGAATATGAAACCAATTTTAGTCCTCAGGAGCTGCAAATATGCCAAATTAAGTTCAACCAAATTTGAAGGTGATGATATTTTGTACAGTCAGGGAGAGACATTCAAGTCGCTATACTTGACAGCCTGGTTTAATTAAGGACTCTGTTCTGACATGGGATGAGTCCCTGAGCAACCTGACAACTACCTGTTTGTACACCCTTTACCACTATCACAGTTAACAGATAATGCATTAAGTGCACGAACAGTGGTTGTCTTAACGAGAGACTGACCCCTGCTATGAGAATATGAAACTACCACCACTGGCTCAGGGTCTAAAAAGGAAACGTTTGCAAACCCCATTCCTTATTTGGTCAAGGAGACACTTTGACCTTTGATTTTACTTCATAAATATATAAGTGGATGTGCAGTATCTACGTGACTTTACCGAAAGACCCAACGAATATGTGCAGTAGTCAAGTGTTGTGTATAGACACGCACACAATCGTGAAAAAGTGTCCCATTACATTTTGGATCAAGTATCAGCCAGTATGCGTTTTAATTTAAAAGCAAATGTTTTTGGAAGAAGTTTAAATCATTGTCCTTTTCCATTGCTCTTCCACTGCTGTTCATAAAATAACTATAGATTTTACATTATTTCAATCCACTGCTGGATGAAGGCTTCTCTCACCATGTCAGTATTGGGATTGTATTTGACCATTCTTCAACACGCTGGTCAGCGGGGGTTGGAAGAGATGTTGCTCAACCTTTATTTTATGTTATTAGCTTAATGAATGATTGATTCTACAGTATCTGAACCCAACAGCTTTAGAATGACTGTGGAGACGTGTTAAAACTTATGTTTGCACTGCTGTGCATGAGGCTTCCTTCAACCAATTATAGCGCTTTCAGTAAAATGAGCTCTCCAGGCTGGACGCAGTAATCATGTACCTTGTTCAGTTTCTCCAGCAGCAAGTCCAGCATTTTGCAGTGATTGTTGCATTCCGCAGCCAACACCACCATCGATTTCCGCACATCCAACATTGATCTGCAAGGACAGCACAGGGCTCACGTGTTTACACGATGCCAGTGAGCTCCTCGTGTCACCGTGCAGCAGCCATGTGCCTTCCATGTAGGTGTCCTCTCCTTCTTAACTCCACAGGTGCTTCTTATTTCCAATGTATCCCCTTGCTCCCTGTCACCTTTCACCTTATAAATACTCGTGTTCTGTGTCCCTCAGGATGCCTCTCAATACTCATTCGTCCAAATGTTCCCTCTTCCCCTGCACAATATCCATTATTTGTACCTATCGACGCCTCCAACTGCTCGTGTGTCCATGGAGGAAGTGTTGCCACAATTGGGCCCGAAATTCCCACACCTCTGATTAGCACCATTGGCTACGTACGGTGCGAAAGAAGTTCAACACACAAACATGGCCCTAGTTCTGCAAGTCGTTCGTGTCATAGTCTTAACGCGCAGTGTGGTTGTGTGAATTGTACCTCAGCCACTCGTCGTAGGTCCGCTGGACAGCCTGGTATTTGGGTTGGCAGTCGTCCGTCAGCAAGGTCATCGCTGCCACTGCATAAGTGCCCAGCTTTTGTCTGTGAAGAGCCCACAAGCAAAGTTGATGTTTCGGTGCGCCATTCACTTAGCTTAGGATAGGAACCACAACACAAAACTCAATTGATTTATAATGCTCATGTCTTAAAATTGAGCTGACACAACTTAAGTCCTTTGTTCAAATTCAGGTTATTGCTCTTTATTATTCAACAATATTTTCAAATTTAGAAATCTGTTGGTTTCAGCATATTAAGCAAAGACTGCACAATAAAACACCATGTCAAATACATGAATATAATTTGGTAAAATTATTTGATTGTTGTGTGGTAAATATCTTAGGGTTTGTGTGTACTATCTAAAGACCATAAATATAAGATGCAGTGCAATTAACCAATGTATATTTGGAGCACAACATTGATTCGGTACAAATGTATTCAATGTCATCCAAAGACAGATTGTTATCCAAAAGGTGAATTGAACCTTATGGCGATACCCTGGGGTACCATAGTACCCCGGCTCTTGCATAATGTCTGTGATGCAGTCATTTTTGTCTGTTGATAGTCGGCGATGCGGCAATCGACTCATCTCGACGAGCTGTACACGATGCACCACTACGGTGCGTAGGAGTGTTCAGGGTTTCAGCGCAATCCTCCTCGCTGCGTTTCGACATCGCGGAGTAGCACTGATTTCGGATTTCATTGGTACCCCAGTCACGGAGTGAAGTACACCCCTCGAAAAAATAGTGTCCCAGAAATAAAATATTTAATTTCCTCGGCCATTTTGTATTATTTGGTACCCCGGGGTACCACCATAAGGATCAATTTTTGAAAGGTACTTACTTTTCAAATTTATGAATCTGCTCTTCATTATACTGCAACCCTAAAAGGAAATATATTATTATACTATTTATCAATCACAATGCAGGGTTCACACATTATCAGAGTGCTCCAATCGTTTTAACCAAACTGGATCTCACCCGCACCCCAAACACTAAAATACTTGCACATTTTTGTTTGGCAGGTGAGAAATCAACATTTATAGAGAATGGAATGAGCATAAATGGGTGAGGTCTCATTGAATGTTGTTATAAAGGGAATGAATGCATTGGCTGGTGCAGCTACAGGAACCAGCTATGACCTATAATGATCTATATTCACCAAATGTCATATCCTCTGTTAAATATGTTCCAAGACCCTGTAACAGGACTAAATGTAAGTTGTGTTGCTATGCAGTGTATAACACCGAATATGGCCAGGTCGCACTGTGGTTACGTGATGGACTCACATTTGGATGAATGTTTAAATCCTGGTTTCAGGTTGACCGGGCCTACAACCCCCACCACCGAGGATGATAAAGTACCACTGTTGTAATTATTATTAACCGGAGTTATCCTTGGAATAGACTAAACCCATGAGAGGATTATTTAATTTTCACCATTTCCTCAAAGCTGCAAACAGATAAGCACCACCTCATTGCTCATTTGAGCCGAGACACATATACCTGACCTTGTAGCATGTGAATATAAATATTATACACAACACTATAGCTCACATACTGTTACACAGCGCAGATACTATTTATTTTGTCAGACAGGATTTGTAAATTATTTCGTCACAAAATATCTATTGATGTCCCACCAAAACTTCCGAATTACCTTTCTAATATATATTTTAAAATAAATCTATTTAGGTGGCATGGAAGCCATTGGCACCAGCAGAAGGCCCCTCATTTGCCCAGGACTGCCGGAAGTGAAAGTTCCACTTTAAAGGCTGACGAGCAAGCAGTGCTTACTTTGTTGTAACTTGTCCTTTTTGAACTGGTAGTATGTGGACAGAACTTTGTCCACCAGTACCCCGATCCTCTCCACCCTACATGGAGGTCACAGAAACATTGAATCAGTGTTAGTATTTGAGTTTAATTACTTAATATTGCTATTTATGGCTGGATAGTACAGAGGTGGTCATTACAGATCACGTTGGTGTCCACACAAATCACCATTGCTTCTTTACATCTGCCAAGTCCTTTAGTTCCAATATCAACAGCTGGTCTCTAAAGTCCTCTTTTGCAGCATCCCACAGTCTGGTTCTTAGCCTTCCCCCCCAAAGGCTGCCAACCTTCGGGTACCACTCCAAATCCTGTCTCGGGAACCATCCCTCCTCCATCCTGTACCGATGATACACCTATCACAACTTCCCCTTGCTGATCACTTCTACAAGTCTTTCCTGCCACATTCTATTCCAAATTCCCATATTTGAAAGCCTAGGCTTCAATCAATTGCTTAGTATCACCTTTAAGCAACTGCATTCAGAAGCCGTAAACTTATATTATAGTTAACCTGTAAAAGTTCAGCTCTGACCCCATCGAATAACACTGCAGCTGACCTCACTATTCTTGAAAATTGGTTTATGTAGTTCATAAAAAAAAATGTGCTGCTACTGGAATGACTGTTGGCCTTTGTTGCAACTCCTTGTTGTGGTAAAGCACCCGATCGATAATCAGAAAATCATGAGTACAAGTCCCGGATATGGATCAACTCGGTTGGTCACCATTCAAAGTCGGATCAAATGCGAACCACTTTGTGGAAAAACAAGTGGTGGTCCCATGAAGAACACAACAGCTAAAATCAGTTTTCATTTTCACTCAATCTTTGCCAAGGAATTTCAATGGCGAATGGAACTCAATGTGAAGGGTGATCATTTCATAGTCAATCCTAATGTCAGAGGTGGATCTCTAAACTTCCCAAGGGGGGATAGTCTTAATATATCAAGCTTTTTAAATAGGGCCCTCCATGATTAATAATGAATTTAATCTATTTATCTGGTAAATATATAAATAAAAATACCAAATTTTGGGGTTGCCAGGATGGGGAGGGACGATTGCCCCCATCACCCTCTCCCCGGGATCCACCACTGACGCGAAGGGCGATTATTGTCTCCGTTCAAGATTCAGTCCAAGTGGGAGTGAATGGGTAACATTTTCCCCACCGTGTGTAAGGTTGTCAGACGACTCAAACGTGGAAGTTTTCCTACTCTGCGCTCATGCTGCTGCGGCTACACTCACTGGCGCTCGGCGGGCGTGGACCCCATCCTCTCCACCGGAGGCTCCGTCAACGGCTTCCCGGGCAGCAGCGCCTGATGTACCCCTTCCAGGCAGTCCTGCACGCTGTCCACCACCATCTGCATCTGCTCACCACACCACGGCACATCGCGTCACCCTACCGCCACCATCACAGTTGCCAACGGGAGCGGATCCTCAGCAGGAGGTGGCAATGTTGCTCACAAGTTCAGAGTGATGAGCTGGGTTTGAATCCAGGCTGGTGCCAGTGATTAAATCAGGTTCTCAATGTACAGAGTTGATGGTCTCAGCCCATTCACTCAGCCCAATCGCAGCACAAAAAAACATATGGCAGAGCAGGTAGGAGAAAGTGCTGTCCTCTTACTATGTGTAACTGTTCACTTTCAGTAAACCATTCTTTAAAATTAAGGGATGCACTGCTCTATGAGCCATTTTGCACGTGAGCAAAAGTTGCCTGGATGGCAGTGATGTTATGTTAGCTTATGACAGTGGGGATATGTTAATGCCAATGTTGTTTGCAGAGGATGTTGAAAATGTCAAGGATGAGGCAGAAGATATCGGTCATGGTGAGAGCGGTACCAGTGACTTTAGAGATGGTGTTGATGGTGAGGATTGTTCGTGGGGTGATATGATGAATGTGATGTAAGGCAAGGGCTGTGCTATTGGTGGTGATGTAGAGAAGGATATTTTAAAAAGGAAAGTACAGGTGATAAACTCACCAATGGTGACTATGTTAAAGTTAGTGGTAGTTATGATGCTTGTGGTTGCGGGTACTCATGATGATAGAGGTGATTGTGATGCTGATGGTCATTTTGGTGCTGCCAATGGCAATGTTGGTGGTCTTCTTTGGTTCTTTCGGTAAAGTCACGTAGAATGAATAAAATAATACTCCAGCGCTGTCCTACCAGACAGTCTCGTCCCTTCACCTGATGAAGGCCGCTTGTGTTGTGGCCGAAACGTCGTGAGAATATTATTGTGTTATTTTATTTTATCAATTTATTATTTTATTCTCATTCTACGTGACTTTACCGAAAGAACCAAAGAAGATGAATCCTTGCAGTCACGAAAGCTTTAAATCGAAATGTTGGTGGTCCTTTTGGTGATGGACATGGTTGTGAGTGGTGATGGTCGTTGTGGTAATAAATTCTGGAAGTACTGATACTGGTGGTTGCGGTGGTGATAACGGCCATGGCGGTGCTGCTGATGGTTGGAGTGGTGGCACTGAAGGTGTTGGTGGTCTAAGAGGTAAATATGGTACTGGTCTTGCTGCTGTTGGCACTGTAAGTATGTAGAACTTATTTTGCACCGTAAGTAGGCAACCCTGCTAATCGGAGGTGAGCACATTGTTGTATACGGCCCTTTTTCCACAATTAATATAAATAATAATATTTGGCAATATATTTTTTAATAGTAACCGAAATAAATAATAAACACGGCTACGACAAGAACCAGCAAACAGCAGCTGGAGATCGTAAAAAGGGCATCAAAGCAAATAAATAAATAAATGGGCTCCGGGGCTAGGAGAGGTTAGCGACTATCGGCAAAATCTTCAGATTGCCAAAGGATGATTCACAAACAAACCTATTTGCCGCCGGGGTCACCAAAAGGGAAGGGGAAATTCTAGGCGGGGGACCCCCCTCCCCTTCGTCAGCCCACAGACAGAGTGACGCCATACAGAAAGAGATTTAAACATATTACCCTTCTTTGCTATTAATACGACGGTTAAAGTTTAAAACTTAGTAAATAGGTTGACATCGTGTATGTATCCGGACAGGGAGCAAAAGTATAAAACCCTTGGAATATCGGAGGTAACATCTAATGATGAACTGCTAAATCACAAATCTTGGGGACAGAAAATGCAGTGTTACATCAAGGGTTATCGAGAAGGAATGAGGCGGAATGGGACGGGCTTACACAGCCAAGATAGACTGTGTTCCATAGGAGAGAGCCTCCCGGCCGCCTTTGTCTTCCCGCAGCACGGGAGAGCAGGAATTTAACACCAGAGCGAGGGAAATTTATTATCGCGGGGGCCATCTGTACACACTGCGCTGGACTTAATGATACACACACGGACTACACCCCCCTCCCCCCACAACGCAGAGCAAGCATCTGTTTTTTTTTTCTCTCGCAAGAGACGCGGAGAGAGAATTACACATTTAAGCTCGGCAAGGGACAGCGAGACTGCAGATCGGAAGAAGACATCAAGCCAGCTCCGAGGCATGGCCTCTAGACATTAGCAATGGGTGCTGTGTCCCGCAGAGAAGAGGGGCGAGGGGATGTTAGGTGCTGAGTTTGGCATGGACCGACAGAGTATCGCTGAAAGTTATTCTACATTCATCCTGATGTTTTGAGTCGCTTGCAGAATCAAGGATTGTGATAAGCTGTATTGTACTAAGCTATCAGAGTTGTGTAAGAGTTGTGCAAATACAATTTTCAAGTTGAGAGTGAGCAACAATTAAGCTCTCGACAGTTCAACAAGGCACAGCTCGGCGAGCTACAGAAGAGGGTGGCGAGCGGCAGGCCCTGAGGTGGGCCCCGCGATCAACCGAGGATGGCGAGGCTGGCAGAGTAGCGATGTGCCACCGAGTGTGAGTTCAGAGCTGAAAGACGAAGTATCGCACAAAGACTTTTATTCTACATCGAGTGCCAGCTGCCAGCACCAAGCGTTGTGCCGACTTGGCTCATCCAGCAGGGGAAAGAGCCTGACCAGCCGCCCGTGAGCAAAAGAGTCAGCGAACTAGCAAAGAGCATGATTTCGCGCATCTCCACAGATAAAGCGCGTGCGGCGCAGTTACTACAGCAGTGGAAGGAGACTGCTGCTGTCAGCGAACCAGCGGCGAGCGTGATCGTGCATCTCCACGGAGAGAGCGCTTGCGGCACAAGCTCATCATCCAGCGGCGGAGAGAACCTTCAGTCAACGTCCAATGCCGAGCGATAGAGGGAACCAGCCGTTGTTCGTATACCCCTCCCCCCACCTTCACAAACCCATGACTCTTACGTCGTCTGCTCACACAAGAATTTACCAAAGAGACAATCCACCGCACCCACACATATTAAGACTAATTATAAAGTGCATTAAAATATCAACTGATCATGAAGAACATTGCTGCCATTGAGTTACGTGGATACGGTCACTTAGAAGTATTTGAGTCGTTGTTTTTTTTTTCGTTTTCTTTTAATGGCATAATCTTGCCGATGAATCCATTGACGTATATTTGTGCCTTTGGGAATAATAATTGTTTGACTGCCTTTTCGCATGAATATCGTCGGATGAAATATTAAGGATTTATTCGTATTTTCCATATGCTCGTGGTACCCAGAGGAAGTAATCAATCGTTCCGTTACCCAAATAACAACGTGATTATTGAGGATTGAAGAGTTGGATCAATGAAATGAACATCGCCTGTAGTACTGTGTTGACAATTTCAAGTATAATAATTCATATTATAAAGTTAAGGTTTTTGTTTAGAATAATTTGCATGCATGTTTTAACGACTCTCCCTTTCACCAACTGGGCTCGCGTTATGCGGTGGAATTAATCGTATGTGCAGTTGCCAAAGTGAAACAACGCAATCGTTGATGGTTACTGTGTTGGTACTGTGTTGATAATTCCGAGCCTAATAATTCATATCATAGAATTAAGGTTTTGTTTAGAAATTAAAATTGCTTAGCACAAAAGTGTCTGCGTGTTCTTTCCTAATTTAATGCATAAAAATATTATTTATAAGAACTGTATTCTGCGTTGAGATTGAATTTGGAGACCTGACAAACACACTAATACACTCAGTTAATGTTAAAGTGAGAATAATTGTATTACTGAGCATTAATACGAAGTTAAACGAGTGAGTTACTCTGGCATGCTTGCATCACACTGGCATAACTTCATACGATTAATTGTATGATCCCGATTGGTAATACGACCCTCGTCAGCGAGGCGGGGCCTAATTATCATAACGGCTTTCATTAGCATAATAACACCCACTCGCATAAATTAATACGATTATCTCCCGAATGAGCATAATTTAGACGCATAACATCAATTAACATAATTTCGGATAATTACGCAGACTTCAAATTTCATTTAATTTTTATTATTTTCATCAAAATTTTCACAACCGACATATACAACAACATTGTGTCCAGTGCCGGACACAGTCACGTGCCATGTATACTACCTACCTTCTTTATCTCTTCCTGGTGGTTGAGGAAAGTTGAGTCCCAATGCCCAGACGACATCTGCGTCAGGGTGTCGTTCCTGCAGGGAAACACGTGCCCATAAGATCGTCCAACGTTTCGTTTCGATTAATGGTTTCATTTCGACTCACACGTCCGAAATGCCGCACAGTGCCCGCGTAACGCGAAAACGTCTGGACGTCTGGTACTTGTGTGCTTACATCTGCTCGAGCATTCTCGACGTGGTCGATACAGCCTTCATCTTCTGCAGCAGAATCACGTTCAGGTTGTCGAGTTCCTTCATCTGATCGCTCCAAACATTCCTGGGAGGGAGGAGACGCTGTTAGGAGCGGCTTTAGTGCTGCTTGGCCAGGGCAGGGATGTTTGGAGGAGGACCATACCATTAGACTTAATGCTCTAAAATATTAATGACAGTTACTACCTTGCAGATAAGCAATGAAGCCACGTGTCCCAGGCTGTCCAACATGACACTGCCATCTATTGGTTACCTAACAGCACAGCAGGTTTGAGTTTGACAATTCTATGTAATCACACACCCCTAAGTCACAACGTGCTGCATCACAGGTATACACCACTACGCCCAGCGTGAGATATTGACAACTAAGTAAAACGATGTTACACTTTGTACATCAAGTGCATTATGGACAAAGGTGGGACATGTAAACATGTATCTGACGATTAATGGTGAGATCAAATTACTAAAATTTTATTTTAATATGAATTACAGCAATTTACCTTTGTTAAAACATGCCCATATAATGCCTGTTAAGACATTGCAATGTAAAATAAGTGCACAACATGTAAAATTAGAAGTGTTAGCCAAAGAAAGAAGAGTAAGGGAAAAATAAATGCTTTTATTGCATTGAGAGAAAGCTGCTAAAGACCGTCTGGCATGGTAATGGCTTGTTGCGGCCTTATGCCCCACAGGGAGCGGAGAGGAGCGAGTGAGTATTGCATTGAACAATTACAAAAAGCCCCTTGCACATTGTTTCTGGCTTTAGCCCATCAGTCACTGGTCCACAGGGAATCGTCTGTGTGTGGAAAACTAAAGAGGGGAGATGCATGAACACTCGCTCACACCACTCACAGGATCCACCTTGCTCCTTTCCGCGCGAGCACCTGCACGCACAGCAGCGAGCTCGAGATCCTCTGCACCTGGTGCAGTTCGGCCGTCACAGACTGAGAAGACACGAACCAGAGGGTACGTTATAACCAAAGTAATAGATGTGCTCTGCTCATGAACACGAGGGGCGAGACCAACAGGGTAATCATTGGAAGTCCCCGTAGTACTCTTCTGTTATTTCTCAGTGCAATATGCTGCTTCTCTGTATGTGGATTTAATAAAGTTGTAATTTCTTATGAAGCGGGATATCCTCAAGGCACAATTGTGGTGCAGGTTTGTCAACAGAATATGTAAATCAACCGATGTAATATCTCCAAAGGGCACACGTACCTTTGCAAGAGAAGCATCATGTATTAAGTTGTACTGAGAATGAAACTTCGGAACCTCAGCTGTTATAATGCAACAAAAACAGAACATTCCACGCAATTACAAATGGGCAGTTCCACAATGTATTGCACACTCAAAAAGTCAAACTCATCAGAATAATACATGGATTTAAAGTTTGATGGGTACTTATCAACATCGCCACGATCAATCTACTGGTAAAAGCCTCCCTAAGCCACCACCTGCATGTGAGCTGATGTCATTGCTCCATGTCCTTTGTGGACGTGCTCTCAGACCCATTCAATTATTTGGCTGCTACACTGTCATTATCGTTGACCATTGTCCATCATCCCTTCTGTGGTGTATCCCGCCCAAGACCACTAACTGTTAATCGTAGTGTGTCATGAAGTTGCAATGTTCTCCAATCTGTTCCTCATTCTCGTCTCGTAATCAGCAGTACAGTGACAAAGGGGTCTTTATATATGTCTATATATCAGCATCCTGAGCAGCTCTTGGGGAAGGTGATGCGGTGGCATGGTCTTACGCTTAATGTACATGAAGCCAATGATCTTCATGGGGTTGGGGCCCAGCAGCATGATGGGCAGGTCTTCAGAGGTGGTGGGCAGCTGTGACAGCTGCGTGTTTCCTGCATAGTGCAGCCGGCGCCCCTCAAACAGAAGCTCTTGCTGTGCCGCCGCAATGCCCGTCTGCTTCTCTATCAGTTCCTGCAGGGACTTGAATCTGGAGTGGTGCACACCAAGACAAAGATCCCAGGTATAGCCTTAACATACTTTTGGGGCAAGTGCTGTGAGCGAACATCTGTGAAGGCCGGCATGGCACAGGAGGGGGTGGCTACCACCACGTCCGGCTGCCTTGGTCTCCCCCAATGGCAATATTTACACACTGCACCAGGTGCTCATTTGAGGCAAAATCGACCTAGGGGAGGCCCAGGACCAGTTCCGATAATCGTCAATGGTGTTGGCCATGAGCGGGAATCAAACTCGAATCGCCAGGTTCATAGTGAAGTGTGCTCACCGCCACACTACTGCTCTCCCCACACATGGAATCTGCTTGCTGTACTGTCTCACACAGCCACAAAGCTGTTCTGTAGGTCAGCATCTCAAACAGACTCACCTAACTTTCACATGATCCACCAACCCTGCCTCCTCTGAGTCAATGAATAACAAGTGTGTGCCCCTGGGTACAGTGCAAAGATGACGCAAGGCATATCGTGTGCATCTACAGCTTTACACCACTGCAGCTCTGCAATTTTAATGTATTTAACGATAAGGATTGACACTTAAATGCCTTAGAATCCCAAAGCACCTTACATCACATCTTATCTCATTGCCCTTTGGCAGTCTAGCCAAGGGGAATGAGTCTAGTCTGCCACGAAGAGGGGCTGTTGCAAAGTGGTTTTGCCCAATTAAGCAACTTGCGGGCAATATTGGATCATGACGCTGGCATACATGGATATTTTATAGAATATCGTGGTGTGATCTTTCGCATACACTGAGAAGCAGACAGCACGTGTCATCGTTAATACACCCACAGTATTAACCAGGGCGGCTGCCGAGCTTGAACCACGGACCTCTGTAACCAGCAGCAAACGCTCTGCCGCTCGGCCACCTCACCGGCCCTAGCCACATCACCGCACCAAAGAACATGGCCAAAGGTCCGTGCTTAATCCAAGAAGCGAGCGTAGTTGTGATCGGGAGGGCCACTCACTGCTGCTCGATTTGGACGTAGACCTTGAAAAGGGAGAGCTGCGACAGGGAGAAGATGTGGAACACGTGGCGCGTCAGGATCTCGTTGGCGGCCGCGAAAAACTGGTCAAAGTTCCAGCAGTGCTGCTTGTTCACCTCCATGATGTTTGCCAACAGCGGTGTCAGAAGCAGCTTTAGGCCTCTGGAAAAGCACGAGACAGCAGAGAGCCTGGTGAGCGACGCTGGTCACAGGTACTGGCCTAATGATGTTGACATGGGCACAATAGTAATAATCCTCCTATGTCGGAGTACAGAGCAATAACCTCATTCATGAGAATACAGACAGCCTCAATCACGGGCATGCAGCCATAGCCTCATTCACAAGCACGCAGCCATAGCCTCATTCACGAGCACGCAGCCATAGCCTCATTCACGAGCACTCAGTCATAGCCTCATTCAGTAATACACAGCAACAGCCTCATTCATGAATCCACAGTAATAGCCTCATTCATGAGCACACAGCCAAAACATCATTCAGGAGTAAACAGCAATAGCTTCTGACTTGAAACTTTCGTGACTGCAGGAATTCATATTCTTGGTTCTTTCGGTAAAGTAATGTAGATAGAAAAAATAAAAGTAAATAAAATAAAAGTAAATAAAATAAAAAGACGTTTCGATCACAATACAAGTGATCGTCAATCAGGAGGAAAAGTGGGGGGGGGGGGGGGGGAAGGCCACAGAAGCCAAGCTGCTTTTAAAGGTTTAAAAAGGTCGTGGCATAAGCCTCCTGGTAACAGAACGAAGTGGGCGGGGCATATCTACCTTGGGGTCAGAAACCACCAAGGTGAAGCACAGGTGACAGGAAAGGAACAAAAGCCGATAAGGAGGGAACATCACAACCAGTTATGACTTAAAGTGGTTGATGACGTCCTTCCAATGAATGCTGAGTTTGTACCCATCATCTCGGTTGAAATTGTGTCTGTCTGTATATATGTATGGTTTTATGAACAAATCTTTGTTGATAGCCAGTGGGCTTGCAAAGTACCATCGTCTGAGAGAAATAAATTTCGTGTGAGCCAACCGCATTAAAATAATGATCAGCCACGGCAGAAGTGTTGGTCCTACTGTGTTTCAAATCTACCTTATGCTCACGAACACGGTCCGAAACATGTCTATCTACGTGACTTTACCGAAAGAACCAAGAATAGCAATAGCTTCATTCATGAATACACATCAATAATGAGTAATAACCTCAATCATTATAGCTTTATTTACATTTGGGGGTGACATCATGGTGACAATTATGAAGTGCCATGACATAATCAATAGCAATGCCCATAAAGTTTTGTTTCGCATGAAGTGTCACACTCATGTTGACAGCCCGGGGAAAGTGGGCTCCGTAAGGGTCTCCACGACGAGACCCGTTTGCTTTGTCTTCCTTTTGAGGGGGCGGTCTTCTGGGAGCAGGGCACTCACCTGGACAGCTGGCAGGTGATGGGCAGTTCTTCGTTCCACACGATGGAGCCGCCCTCTTCCTTCTGCTCCCCGCTCACGGCGCCACGAGGCTTCTCCGCTGTGATGCGGTACCTGAATGATAACTCTCAACTTTAGTGCCAAGCTCAACATGCCACCTCTCCATTGTGGCTCAACATGCCACCTCTCCATTGTGGCCTACTGCATTGTGAGATTGTTCATGCGCAGTGATGGGAAGTGCAATACAATTTACAAGCTAAACAGGTTTTTATAACGACATTTGTATGTGCTATGAAGAAGGGCCATTGCCAGAATCGTCACCGATGATATAGAGGTTTCAATTAAAGGCAGCATTATTGATCAATGTTTATATTTTTCAGTGGGGGCCACTGACTCCACGTCACGTATACGAGTTTTATGATGTTGCTCACATATGGACATGTGCCCATGAGTCTCTATCTCTGGTCTCTAGGCTCTCATCTCCCTCTCACGTATCTCGATTTTAACTCGCTCATCTTTACCGCTTGTCTACAGCTATCCATGGTTTCTCTTTCATCTCACGCATGTGAACCTCTAGGTGATGGAGAGCCATATATCTCAGTGGGCCACTTCTGGACCATGGGCCTCCAGTTGAAGAACCCTGAGCTCAAATGTAAATCAGAGTACCAGAGAAGTATGGTAATCCACTACAGGCAGTCACCGAGATACAAATGTCTGACTTAGGAACATCCGCACTTACAAACCGCCAAAGAATGTTATTATTTTTAACCATTCGACTTGCGAACGTTTGGTCATACTTAAGAACCGAACCGCAGAACTATTTTGTTCGGCGGAACAATCCTCTGTCAGATGTAATGAGTCCCAGCATCCCGATGGAACTCATTACGCCCCTTTCAACAAGTAAGCCAGCATCATGACTCAAGGCAAGTTAAAATTCAAGTTTATTTTCATGTTAGTTGATTTTATGTTTGATTTACTATACAGTATTTATTACAGTATTTATTACAGTATTACATGACAATGAGCAATATTTGTTCTTATTTATGAGCTTATCATTGCTTCCATTTTTGTTAAACCATAACGAATTATATACCTTTTACCATATGTACTTTACAATGAAATATCGAGTTGCGAGAGACGAAATGTTACTTACGAACGAGTCTCAGGAATGTAACCCACGCGTAAGCTGAGGATTGCCCGTATTGTCACTCCCGTTTCAGTGGGAAATTAGAGTTAATGTTATTAAGCAAGTACACGTTAACTTTTTATAATCAGCTTCATAAAAAACAAATCCCAAATCATTTCACAATCAATTAGAAGGAATGTGTCGGCAGCTTGATTCAATGTGCGAACATCTAAAGCTACTGCGTAAGAACCTACCCCACCATAGTACTAACGAGTGCAGGAGTGCGTAACATACATCACTTCCTTGTTCTTGCGAGGGCCTTCAAAGGGCCGGAAGGGCAGGGCGCCTGTAGCCACGTGGTAGAAGGTGACCCCGATGCTCCACAGATCCACGCTAGCACCGTACATCTTGTGGTGGGGCTTGCGTAGCACGGCGCGCTCGTACATGTCCGGGTGCTGCGCGGGTAGAGTGGGTGGAACATCAGACCATTGTGAGTCAAGACTTGAGGTGAAAAACTCCCATGTCGCACAAAGGGGTTTTACGTATACACGAACACTGCTGATACTAACACGGAGCTTCGCGTGTTCCATGACTCTCACCAGGTACTCCTCCGTGCCGTACAGCGACATGAACTGCTCGTCATCCTCCAGCTGGCGGGCTGCCCCGAAGTCGGTGAGCTTGTAGACGGAGCGTCCATCCTCGCCCACCACACGCATGATGTTGCCCGGCTTGAGGTCTCGGTGGATGATGCCTTTCTCGCGCAGGTGGTTCATGCCCGACACTACCGAGGTTGAGCGTGGGATGAGAGAGGGCAGATGGATGAAACTGCGTCAATGTGAGGCCAAGAGGCGTGTTACACAAAAGACTATGAAACTCTTTTAATCCGTGCCACCTTGAGGGATGCGAATAGCCTCGTTGTGAGCCCGATGCACTTGCTGTCTCCCGCCTGTTCTGGGCCCATGGGGTACTGCCCACCTTAAGACGCCACCGCCTGCTGACAGCTATAGAGGCATGATTCCTGTATAACAATATTTAATCTTGATATAGCATCATTCATGCAAACTGCATCTCAAAACGGTACAGAATTCTGATTGCATTGCCTCCTGTCTGTCACCAAGGGAAATGAGATCTGCAGTTCCCCAAAGATTGAACAAATTGGGTAACAAAACAAAAAGTTAAATCACAGCCTCAGGAGTCTCAGCAATCGACCTGTGTGCGCACTCTACATTCTCTCCGATTGTTTATGATTGGGGAAAGGAGCAAAGGTTGATGGCGAAAAGCACGGTGGCATGCACCAAACAACGCTCTCTTTCATCACTACAGCAAGACGAGGTAAACTCCCCGTGCTGCCGAGACCAAGGGTGCAAAGGGAGACTCACCCACGTCACGAAGCACGATGAGGAACTCTCCCTCGGCCAGGCCGTACGCATTCTCAGGCTCGTCCAAGATGGTGTAAAGGCTGCCTCCACTGCACAGCTCCATTATAATCACCTTCTGCTTGGTGTTGTTCTGTCAAGTCAAACACAGCCAGCAATGAGTCAGAGTGCACGATGGCACAATACATGCAACTCATTTCCCTAGATGACAGACAACAGCCAAAGCAATCATGCTGTATAATAAACACATAGGCAATGTACCGCCCTGATAAATTTAACATGGTTACTGGCGATCATCTCTTTTGGCGGCCTTGAGCCATTGTTTTAAATTCATCATCCACATGATGGCGGTTAGTTTAGTTTCTCTAAAGGATGACCCGCAATGTGAAACTCACCTGTGAGCCATTGCCTTTTATAAATAGAAGTGATCCACAACTTTACCTTAAGCCAATTTTATCTCCATGCACAGAGAATTTAAATCTTCAGTTTGCACAGCATTATGGAAAGATCCACAATACTTCTTAAGCACAACAGAGGGTTTGTATACATAGTAGCTTTATACTGGCATTGTTGCACTCATGAAATATGCACAGGGATGGAGCCTTGGCACAGCGGTTAATGCCTTTTGATATGAACCTCACCACCTGAGTTTGATTCCCAAACACGGCTAACATTAGCATTGAGCAATATCTGAGCTGGTTATGGGCATCCTTTCTCAAAGTTGCGTGGTGAGGCATGGTCAGATAACCCCCATGACATTCACTCAGCAGTGGGTTGATAGAGAACATTACACCAATATTACCAATCAGTTTTAAATGTTCTACATTTAAGTAAAAAAAGTGGTCAATTGTTTTTGGTTATAATGCTATCCTTTTAAATACAGAAAAAAACTATATATTTTTTAACAAACCTTAAATGATCAATAGCATATAGTTCACCAACAATCCATTACCTATCCAGCATCTCCAATCTTGTATCTTTGCCTCTTGGCCATTAAACAGAACCATGTATTTTTGATTTAAAGCTTTCGTGACAATCCGCAAAGCTATCACTCCAACCATGAAGAAGGACCCTCTTGAGGAGCCTTTCAAAACCATCACTTTACCCTACATTGTGGGGATCACAAAAAAGATATCCAAAATCTTGAATAAACACAAGATCCAGGTCCAATTCAACATATTACATAAAATCCGTGATCTGGTTACGTCTGTAAAATATGTGATTCCAGACATACAGTACCCTGGCGTCTACAAACTAAGTTGCCTCTGTGGTAGTGGTTACATTGGAGAAACCAAACGACATGTCTCGGACCGCATTCGTGAACACAAAGCAGACCTAAAACACGGTAGGACCAACACCTCGGCCGTGGCAGATCACTGTTATAATTCAGTAGGCACACATGACATTGACTACTCCAAGACAGAGGTTCTTTGCAAGCCATCTGGCTACCATGAGAGATTCGTTCATGAGGCTATCCACATTTACAAATACAGAGACAATTTCAACCGAGAAAATGGATTCTGGCTTAGCAATCGTTGGAAGGATTTGATAAACCATTTTGGGTCTTAATTGATTGTTCACGATTACGATGGCTTTCAGACCGCATTCATTATTTTCGTCTCCCCTCTCCTCTTTTCAGAACATAGATGGACTCATCCATCTGAACAAACTGTCAAATCGCTCTCCGTGGTGCTAACGTGAAAAAAAAACGCCACTTTTTTCAAATTTTCTTGCTGTGGTTTTCACACCTGATGATGATTGCTTGTGTTGCAGTCGAAACGTCGTGAGAATTTTATTGTTTAATATTTTTATTATTTTATTGTTTCCCTTATACGTGACTTTACCGAAAGAACCAAGAACCATGTATGTATGTATGCAGAACTTCTTAAACACCATATGTAGCCAACTGTGCTAATCAGAGGTGCGGGGGAAAGACAACTAATCACAAAAAGCAGTGATAAAGAAATACGTTTTTAATTTTTAAACTGTCACCCCTAAAAATTCCCCACATGGCTCATTCTCCATTTATGTTGTCCCCTTCAGCATGTTCTTTCTCTCGGCTAAAATCTGCAAAGAGTCTATTAGTTTGACAAGCCCTACCTTAAAACGGACAAGCCCTTTTTCCACTAGAGAGCACAATTCAGAGTTTTAAGTCACTGTTCTAAAAGACCAGATCACACCACTTACAGGGCTTCAAATACACAGCAACCAAGTGAAAGAGCAGCTAAAGATGCAACGATTTCACATAACAGTCTAACAAATCCCTCATTCCCAATAACTGTATCTGAGGAACAGAACATTGTACTGTAGCGAGTTCAACTGAGTCGCAGACGTACTCTTTGGAGGCAACACATTTATTAACACCAACACACGGGGTAACTGCTCCTTTACAGGATAACAACCTATGGTGGTGGGCCAAGAGGCTAACTACACTAATTACACCGTAACTAGCTACAACGGACCGGACCACAGCTTGGGTCTAGGTCCACGTGTTGGAGACTCTGAAGGACGTAGAACGTAGATTTCTTCAGGATGAACAACAGCAGCCGGTCCCTCTGGGGGACCGGCTTATATCCTCTGTGGCGTGGCTGGCCCCGCCCTTAGCCACGACCACTTTCGAGAATCCTCGCGTAGGATCTCGACCCTGACAAGTGACCACCCCTAGCCCCCACTTGGGGGCCCTCTGTAGACTTAACCGGTCACGTGTCCTCTTGGGTCAACCAGTGTGCCATGGCCGGCACTCACGCACCCTATCCTGTAGGGGCCAGCACTACACGCAGAGCGTGGTGCCATCCAGCACTGTCAGTCAGCACTCACCGAGCCCCTCCCGGGCCGGTACTGCACCCACATCCAAGTGGTGTCCGCGATGTCACTACATCGCACGCCGTGCCTCTCTTGGGCCGGCATCACACAGTGACATCCCGCGATGTTACTACACACGTAATGCAGCGATGGCCCCTTCTGTTGGGATACCCATGCAGACGACTTATATAACACATGCTCCATGTGTCAATGTAGTAAGGCACAACTATGAAAATATATTTTTTATTGGCGATGTTATATAACCCCGAAGGACAGAGTATTGCAATGTCCTAATATCTGTAATGATGCCACCTATACAAAAGGTAACTTTCAAATTATTTTTATTTAAAGCTTTCGTGACTGCAGTAATTCATATTCTTAGCTCTTTCAGTGGCTTTCAGACAGCATACATTAATTTTTTGTCTCCCCCCTCCTCTTTTCAGAACATAGATGGACTAGTCCTTCTAAATAAACTGCCAAATCGCTGCGCGTAGCGCTGACGTTTTATAATAAATACACCGTTTAAAAATAAATAAATTAATGCAAACCGGCACACCTGATGACGACCGTTTGTGTTATGGTCGAAACGTCGTGAGAATTTTTATTGTTTTATATATATTTTATCATTTTATTGTTTCCCTTCAACGTGACTTTACCGAAAGAGCTAAGAATATATTTAAAATTATTGTTTAAAAGTACTCAGATGCAAAAAATCTAGCCAAGAAACACTTTAAAGAGAATGCCAAACACAATTGGAAGGTTGGAGATTCAAATGGTCAGGTATTGACTTAGTCCATCATTCATACATGGTATATAAAATAAGTACCACTGTGGGAGAACTCAAATGGAGTAATTCTACGACATACTGGCTCCCACCGTGGGGACATGGAATCTACACTAAAGTGCCACCCCATTGCTCATTTGAGTAAGAATACACTTTAAATTTGACTTTCATATACAAATGATCACATAATTGCAATAATATATGTACATGAGTAAGCATGAGACTATAGTCATTCCTCGTTATACAAAAACTTAATATACAGAATTTCGTGATCACGGATCTTAGAAACTATGGAACAAATTCAATATACGTTATGCTAAAGTCGCATTTACGGAATATTGAATATCTAAATGAGATTTTTCTGGGGGACAAAAAAAATTGAATGATGTACGGTATGCCATTTGTCCTAGCGCCCATTCCGTGCTGCTGCACGTGGTTGGTGTGGCGTGCTTTTCACACTATACTAGCTTCCCGCGTTATTCTTGCCGCCAAGGGCGGATATGGGCCCTTTGTGTTAATAACACAATCATTTTCAGCCCTTTTGTCAATTAAAAGCTGGATGAATGACTCTCCAAGCTATGATAGTCACATTCACTAGAATGGGAATTGAATTCAGGTCTCTTGGTTCATCAAGCAGTGCATGAACCAATATGTGGCGCTGTAACAGACAGACTGCTGATATTATCCATACCACCATTATCAGTACGAGAGTTTATATTAATAATACAGCAATACAAAAGAACAGTGATGTTAGGAATAGGTTTTACCCTTTTAACTGGCACAAAAACTGACACCTTTATTCAAGGCATCATGTTTGCAATGACCACAACACAAGCAGTCAAAATGCAAACAAAAAAGACAAGTCTGATAATAATATGCACTGTCCTTGAATTTGATTGGTCTCCAGTGATGTTATAAATATATGAATATCGCTAAACACAACATGTCTTAAATTAATGCCTGCATAATCACTATCCTACACCCTCTTTTGTTTCAAAGTCTAACGTCTATGAGACATGCATGTCACCCAGCACATGCACCTTTCAATAAAAGCCACAAGGTGGTAATTCACATTTAATCTATCACTCTGTGCTAAGGCACTGAGACCCACATTAGCACACAGCACCATGGGGCAAAATATCACTAACATTGCGGATACCTTGGCCTCAATGATGATGAGAGTTTGAGTGGAAATCAGTAAATTAACCTTATGGCGGGACCCCGGGGTCCCGAATAAACGGAAGTAAAAATCGCAATTATTTATTTATATTTGGCAACTCCATCCCACCGTGCACATTAACGCCGTGGCCCACCAGAAATCAATCCTCTAGTTCTTCACCAAGCACCCGTCATTGCCAAAAAATTGCCGTAGTCATAAACAACACTTTTAAACGTTTATTAGCGCATCGCGCAGAGCTCGTCGAGAGGAATAGATCGCCGTATCGTTCGCCTTCAACGGACATAAAATGACGTCGCAACGCAGTTTATGCGAGAGCCGGGGGCTTATGGGACCCTGGGGTCCCGCCATGAGGTTAAAATGTTATATCTAGCCATGTGAATGCGCAATTAAAATATGCCTTGGGGCAACGGACAGGGATTGCAATGTTACTATACAATGGAATTTCCCGAATTGATTACAATGAAATGAAAGTGCTAGCTGTGACTAATGACTCTCGACCAAAGTATGTTCTCACAAGAATCTCGAAACTTAATTTTTAAATCGTTCCCACTGGGTGAGCGTGTGCTTGTTACTGACAATTAATGCAGAAAGGATGAAAAGTTTAAGGATTAAGGGCAACAGACATGGCACAAATTGCACCCCAAGACCAATCTTCTATACACGTCTCCTGCCTGTCTGACACAAGCTTTTAGAATTATAAATGAGAAGAGACGTTCAAGGTTTGGTCAACTGCACTACCACACCACTCAAGTGGCATCACTATCGAGGTATAATTACCATCAGTAATGATTTTACCCACTGCCGGATGAAGGCCTCCCCAAGCCATCAGAATCCATCACAATCCATTATGGTCTTGAAGTGTAACAATCCATCTAGCACCTGCACGTGAGCTGATATCACTCCATCTCTCCAATGAACATATTCTTGGTGTGTTAGAAATAATGACAAAGTGCCTGCCAAATGAGAGTTATCTCCTTTGGCTGCCACTCTGTTGTTAGTATTGACCATCGGCCATCATCCCTTCCAATGGTGTCCTGACCAAGCCCACTTCCTCTTTCAATCTCTCCACACTTCTTTATGATATTTTTTATATTTTGTTCCATTTTCTTTTTCAGTTTCCATGTTTCTGATCCATATGCTAAAGCAGACAACATATACCGATAACAAAATGGTCATATTTAGGAACATGGTATGTTGCTTGCTATTATTAAGTTCAGTTATTATGTACTAATTAATATGCATGGGAGTGATGTTGCAGCAATATCACTAAGGTGTATAATAGCACGTTTGAGCAACTGTAGTCTTGTTAGTTTGTTAACAAAACTTCAACCTCGCATTGGACAGATTGGAACAAAATTTCTGGATATATTTCACAAGGTTAATTAATAATAAACACGTTTTTAATGCGATAACTTTAGTGGAAAGGAAGATCTTGGTGTTTTGCTAACTGGCCTTCAAGGGGTACTGAGTTGTCAGAGAAATAATCTTTAAAAATAATCTTGTAAAGGTGGTATTGTGTGTAAATATCCAACAGAGATTAGCATTTTTGGTTGCGTTTTCCTTTAAAATGGCATTCTTGGGAGTGCTTCTCTTTGCTGGTGGTCTTGAGATGAAGGCAACATTTCCACATTCGTGGGGGGCGAAGGAGTCTCTCCATGACTCAACCACTTACTTGCCACCAAAGTATAGTGCAGTCTTTCCAGATGCTGCTCACCTTATCCAGATGGCAGGATGCCTCCGTTCAAATCATGCATCTCCCTGCTCAAACGAAACTATTGCGGCACTAATCTACGTGTGGTACCCTACCACATATTTCAGTAAAAGCATGGAAACCGTCGACTCCCCACAAACCATTGTATTCCTTTAACTAGCTCTCAGCAGGGTGGTGTTAGGCTGAGTTAATGCCCACTGGGGATTGAACTCAACTTTTTGTTGGAGAGTCAAGCATTCTTGACAACTGCTGTAACAGACTACCATTATAATTGATTTCAGTAAATATGAGTGTGAGTGACTATTACTGGCTATTGAGCAACAGCTCTTCGTTATGAAACACAGGTACTGTTTGACCTTTGGACGCAATAAGAACAAAACAAACAGGCGGACAAAAACAGCACAAAAAAGGGCATGCACGAGTGTTTATAGGGGAAGGCGTGACTCTGTGCGACCTCCTGTAGCGACCACAGCTCATGTCATGTGACTGGGAAACCCCCACGCACCAAATTCATTAGCTGCATGCTCTCCCAGAGACCACAATCAGGCTTGGATCATTTTCCCTCCCCCATCCCCCCCCCAAAAAAAACTGATCAAAATGCATTGGCGCGAGGAAGAAGGCTGATGCCATGAATAAACAATGAAGAAACATAATTCTGACAAAACTAATGATATGTGGTTGAACTTTAGTAACCGGTCTTAAACTGGCATAGTCATTCAAGTCAAGTCAAAATGCCACCATGCTCAAACGAGGAATGTGGCCTTGAGTCAGTTGTGGAGGGAGTGCCAATCTCTCCATGGGATGACCAATGCTGACTTCTCAGAATCATATTTCCAATGTCATTACAGTGACCTTTGCAAAACAGTTAACATCTTGAATGTACCTTTTCATCCAATTACCAAATATTATGGCAATTATGCAAAACACATATTACAATGTACACACAAAAGACAAGCTTGATATGATATGGCATAATATGTATTGAAAATGTAAGGTAAGAATGTGCAAAACATCAAGAGCAAATACAAAAAAAGTTTACACGAAATATGCCAGAACTTACTCCACAAAGGATAAACAGTTGATGGTACTTAGAGACATGAAAGCATGACAACATGCTCCTTTGAGAAGGCAATTAGCTTGACTTGAAGTTTAATTGGTGTCATTGAAAGAACCGAGCCATGGAAACTATATTTTTTAACCATCAGAAATATATACATATGTAAAGAAACGTGTTTCCTTTCCAATACCATTCCTAACTTCAACTACGAGCCACACCTAACGCCACAGCAATTGTCAGAAGCTTATGTCAACTTCGCATGAATATGAGTTTTTTTAGTAGCCCGTTACAAGCTGTTCATTTCTCGCCAATGGAATACCACAATAGAGCAGCTAATGGAAAAAATAATATGCCACAACACTAAAATCCCTATTCCAGCTCAGCATCATAGGTTTACCACTCGGTGGAATTCAATTTCACATCTGCTGTATTGTGGGCACACATTTGCATTAACAAACTACAGTTGCAGAGCTACAGAAAAACAAAAGTTAGTATTCATTAAAGTGCCTTCCTTGAACTTCTGCACCAATTAATAATTTCCTATGTGAACCTAGGATGGTTCCACCTTGAACTCAGTTGCATGGCAACAATTTGCATAGACATGTTTGACATTTAAATGACTGCAGCTATTAAAGGAATAAAACAATGTCTAAACACATGTAGCTGATAAATCGCCATACTAAGATGAGCAATGGGGCAGCGCTCTTCCTGTTTGAAGCCCTGAGCCAAGTGTAAATTCCACATGCCTTTGGCAGAGGCCAGACTCTTTAATCATATCCACCCAAAAATAACGTTGGGCAGTTGATCCTCGACTGAGATTTGAAGTTGCAACTTTTCAATAGTTAGACAAGCACTCAGCCATGGAACAACCAAATCTGATGTACTGTATATGCTATGCTTCAATATTTACACCACTGTTGGTGGAAGGGCCTCCATAAGAGTGAACTCTAGAGGGTATTTGGCCTATTCTTCTACATTGACCAGATGCCGTACCAGGCGCCGTGCTGGAAGTTGGAATCGAACTGGCAACCTCTGGATTGCAAGGCAAATAACCATTACACCACAGCAGCTCCAAAAGTCTTCCTTCAAAATGTCCCAATAGCAGTGGCATTGACTACAGGAGCCTTGGATTCAGCGGTGGATTCAGCAATGCTGGCGACAATGTGAATCGCAGTGGGATCGTTGCAGTGGCACGGGACTTGCCTCATCCTCGATTGCGAAGAGCTTCACGATGTTCTTATGGTCGAGTCTCCGCAGAACATCAAACTCCCGCACCTGAACATCCTGCGGCCTCATGTAACTGAGTTGGTTGAAAGTCTTTATTGCAAAGAGGTCACCCGTTTTCTACACAGAGACAGTCACACAAAATGAGAAAAATATAGAAAATATGAATAGTGCTTTTTGTTCATTTGCTTTCTAAGTACATATGTAAATCACAATTATACAACATTATACAATAATAGTAATACACATAATAAACAAGATAAGATGTGTCTGTTCCACCATGTAAAAATACAATCACATTTATATCCATTAGCCTATAGGCCTTCACCAATGATTTCCACAGGAATAATTTAAGCAGGAAATCTCTGGACTGTCTTTAACCTTCTGAATCTTTCCAGCAATGTGACCTATGAATAAGAATTTATGAGTGAGTGTTAAGAGGGCCTCCCTGCTCAAATGAGCACAGCACTCGTTTCTAAATTGAGACCCTAAACCAGTGGTGAGTATTCCATTCTCACAACACAGGCCGGTCTCCCCAAAACGCAGTCACTGTCGATCTATATAATTAAGTACTCGTAATGAAATGCATTAAGGCAAAAAATGGAATACAAATGAACTAAATCATCATAATTCAAATTATGCAATCAATAGCAACTACTTTACACAGTATTACATTTATATGTTGGCAATTAGTGTTCTGCTTTGGTGAATATTTGTACAATGGATTGGTGTAAATCAAGCTTTGGTACCAACTTTGTACTCTGTTCTTATCTCGAGCATGGAGCTACCTCGTAAAAATGTTAACAGGTCCAAATCTTGAATATGACATTCAATAGAGTCCAATATCGGTTCAAAGTTTACTTTAATAATCAACTTCTATGAAATAATTTAGATCTGGAAGACCTATAGATTTAAATGTCATCTATTTCAGTGACTGAACGATGCTATTGGCATTTACTTCAAGTAAAACTGTAATTTATTAATCCAAGAAAGTCTTGGAATATCTTTAACATTTAAACATTATTTTTAGTAAGGTCATGCATTGGGATGTTTGTACAAGTTCAGGAATTAATATTTGTTATTCAACTTAAATATATAGCACTAAATTACCTAAACACAACTCATAAATTAATTACAGAATGAATACATATGAGCAATATCTGGCCAATCACCATGGCAGACTCTTGAAAAATGTGGTGTTCGTGAGCACCTATTAAGAGACATGTGTCCTTAACTCGGATATTGGCATAACATTTATTTTAGGCTGAATTGATCTACAGGAGGCTTTAGGGAAGCTCTGGGAAAGAAACAAACAACCCTGGCGTAGATAACTTGCCGACTACGCTTTTAACGCAAACACAATTAGAAAATGCATTAATTCCAAACTACATGACCTTAAGCAAGTAAGCTAGCTGTAATCCTTTTATGTTGTATAGATTTGGATGTAAATGTTATAAAATATATACTATTTTAAAGGATAAGTTAATTAGCATGTTATAAAATTAACTTTCAGAATTAATATGTAGGACATATTGATAACCAAAAAGAAAATCATATTGATTTAAGATGTGGGAGGGTTTAAATATCTTAAGGGTGGTAGGATTTTGCCCTGGCAGAGTATGTGGAAGACAGAGGTGCCATATCCTGGCTTGACAGGAAAAGGCAGAGCAGCAAGTGGACGAAAGCCATCTGTTTCCATCTGTAGGGGGATTTTATCCAGGTGCCTCCCACTTGTAAAAACACTCAATCATTGGCGGAACACATCTTAATATAAAAACCCAACGTAAGACCCTCCTGAAACAGTCATATGAATGAGTGTAGGTTTCATGGATAAATAAGTGTGGAACCAACCTTGTTCCTGCCACGGTACACGCTGCCTGTGGCTCCCTGTCCCAGAACGTCATTGGTCCACCACAGGTAGTTGGCCGTGCTCTGCATTTTGCGTCACGGACCACCTGTTCAGCTGCTGTGGGTTTTTCAGGCAAGGGAGGACGTAATTAAGTGGGTAGAAGGGAAAGATTTCAATGTGTGATTATTCATGGCCTGCCAACCTCCCTTAAATATGCATACATTACAATAAATACTTGCGAGTTTAAGAGCAACTAAACACACAGCCCCATGAAAAACTGCACGATAACGTTGATCTTTGATAAGAAGCCCACAATGCATGTACACAGCTTTTGTTTTCACTAGCTGATTTGTAAATTTTAACGGCAAAGGATGTAATTTTGTGCAGCAATGGGAGGAATGAAAATATGATACATTTTTCAATACAAACAATGATAGTATTGATAAGAGTAAAAACAAGAATGGTAATTTGTTCCATTACTAACTTTAAAATTGATTATTATGAATATATCACATTATACAGCAATGGATGGTGTTACGTTTTGTATTTTAATGTCAATAATCAGGAAACCTAAACAATTCACATTGCTAGTTGAGAGGCAATTCTAATTTATTTGCAAATTCACATTATTGCAGGCTGCGGAGAATCTTAGTTAAGTTATTAACAGTTAATGCAAGTCAAGTACACTGTGGCATAAAAACAATCAAAATTTAAAGCAGTGAAACGACAGGACGGAATCATATCAGATAACACAATACGAGTACATGGGCAGATACTACTTTACAAATCATCCATCATTACACGGCAACTTAATATGCAGAATTTCGCTATAACGTAACTTAGAATTTCGTGAAAGAATTTTATATATGTAACGTTACATTCGCACTTACGGAATCTCTACATTTTAAATATTTGCGGGAAAAAAATCTAACAATGCATGGTCTGTGGTTTGTCCCATCATGCATTGCATACTGTTCACACGGCCATCACCAGTTCATGTTAAGCGCTGTACAGTATTTTTATTTCATTAATTATAATAAATAATTTTATAGATTTTCCATTAGTTGTGCTAAAACAAAGTTTGCTGCATTATGTGTCATTTGATTACTTTTTGGGGCCTGATTTTTTTTTAATACATAGAATGGAAGTCAATGGGGAAAAAGGATCAATGAACGGAATTTCACTTTGCTAAGAACTTCTCACTCACGTATCCATTCCGTATATCGAGGGATGCCCAATTGACTTTTGAGAAGCGACTTTAAGACGCACACACACAACCTATTCAATTGTCAGAAATTGCATTTGAGATATATAATAACATTCTCAAAATACTGTACTTTAACAGAGCCAAAATTAACCCTCTTATTAAATGAAATACTGTAACGTTTGCACTAATGTAATATTTCTGGCAATGGCCCTTCTACTCTTAAGAGTGGGAAAACATTTCAAGGGCGATTCAAAAAGACTCTATGAACCATCTTCTAATATTCTATAACAATGTTCTTCACTAATTTTCAGAGGGGGGCCACTTTCGCCGATGAGACATCATCAGTGTGAGGGCCGCCACACATTTTAAACTATTTGGTTTGACAGCAGCACCATGATGATGATGGGGGATGTTTTCCCTGGTGGTGTATTGTGGGTAGGTCACACGTCATGGGCCGCACTCAAGGCCGCACTGAAGGCAACTGGCCCGCGGGCCTTGAAATGAAAGAAGCTGCTGTATAAGAAAGGTTATGACGATAAGAGCTTCCCCTCCAAAATAACTACATATGAGATATCTTTATGTCAATAACACAAAAATACTGATGAACAAATTACCACTACAGTATTTATAAACCATTGAGACGACCAGCAATCACTTTTTTTAATGAGACCTGGGTTTAATTAAGTACCAAAATGTAAACTACAAAAGACCACGTAACTATGCAATATAGTAAAGTGTTTTCAAACTTTGCTTCCACAAAACATTAAACTAGTTTCGCAACTGGCTTAATCTGTATGGTGGCACAGCCCTGATTACATTCACGCAGCCCATAAACATTGCTTGAACACAAAAACACACGTCAGCAAAGTCACGGAGGTATGAGGCATAGTTTACCAGCAACGGGGTAATTGATGTAAAGTCATATTCATATTCTTGGTTCTTTCGGTAAAGTCACGTAGATAGAAAATAAAAAGAAAGTGAATAAAAAAATAATTATGTAGATTGTAGCTTGGTTTTTAATCGAAGTGAGTATACTGGCAGTCTATAATGTAGACTGTAGCCTGGTTATTAAGCTGGGTGCGTGTACTGGCAGTCTATAATGTAGACTGTAGCCTGGTTATTAATCTGGGTGCGTGTAGTGGCAGTCTATAATGTAGACTGTAGCCTGGTTATTAAGCTGGGTGCGTGTACTGGCAGTCTATAATGTAGACTGTGGCCTGGTTATTAAGCTGGGTGCGTGTACTGGCAGTCTATAATGTAGACTGTGGCCTGGTTATTAAGCTGGGTGAGTGTACTGGCAGTCTGTAATGTAGACTGTAGCCTGGTTAAGCTGGGTGCGTGTACTGGCAGTCTATAATGTAGACTGTGGCCTGGTTATTAAGCTGGGTGCGTGTACTGGCAGTCTATAATGTAGACTGTGGCCTGGTTATTAAGCTGGGTGCGTGTACTGGCAGTCTATAATGTAGACTGTGGCCTGGTTATTAAGCTGGGTGCGTGTAGTGGCAGTCTATAATGTAGACTGTAGCCTGGTTATTAAGCTGGGTGCGTGTAGTGGCAGTCTATAATGTAGACTGTAGCCTGGTTATTAAGCTGGGTGCGTGTAGTGGCAGTCTATAATGTAGACTGTAGCCTGGTTATTAAGCTGGGTGCGTGTACTGGCAGTCTATAATGTAGACTGTGGCCTGGTTATTAAGCTGGGTGCGTGTACTGGCAGTCTATAATGTAGACTGTGGCCTGGTTATTAAGCTGGGTGAGTGTACTGGCAGTCTGTAATGTAGACTGTAGCCTGGTTAAGCTGGGTGCGTGTACTGGCAGTCTATAATGTATACTGTGGCGTGGTTATTAAGCTGGGTGCGTGTACTGGCAGTCTATAATGTAGACTGTAGCCTGGTTATTAAGCTGGGTGCGTGTACTGGCAGTCTATAATGTAGACTGTAGCCTGGTTCTTAAGCTGGGTGCGTGTACTGGCAGTCTATAATGTAGACTGTGGCCTGGTTATTAAGCTGGGTGCGTGTACTGGCAGTCTATAATGTAGATTGTGGCCTGGTTATTAAGCTGGGTGAGTGTACTGCCAGTCTATAATGTAGACTGTAGCCTGGTTATTAAGTTTGGTGAGTGTACTGGCAGTCTATAATGTAGACTGTAGCCTGGTTATTAAGCTGGGTGAGTGTACTGGCAGTCTATAATGTAGACTGTAGCCTGGTTATTAAGCTGGGTGCGTGTACTGGCAGTCTATAATGTAGACTGTGGCCTGGTTCTTAACCTCAGTGAGCGCACTGGCACCAAGAATATTAATTCCTGCAGTCACGAAAGTTTTAAGTCAAAATCTCAAGTCATATTGTAACGCGAGCAGCAGTCCGGGCACCAGGAAGTGAACTACACCAGGAAGTCACTTAACACCAACAAATCAAACGTGATCACTTCCTTACTGTACATATTTGTTTTATTAATATATACTGTAAAACGTAGTACTGCTTATGGATCGCTCCGGAAAGAACACAACATAAACCTGTGCTCGGTGTCAATAGTCATACAAAGCAGGTCTCTCACTCACACCGACCCCGATAAAGCGCACAACCGCCAATCGTTAGAAATCTAACTGTAGTTTATTTAAATATTGTAGCAAGATAAACTAGTGTACCTAGTTTAATTACTCAAGTAGACTGTGACACACACAGAGGCTGGGTGAAAGCAACACTATGGTATATATTATACACTCTACAGCACTGTGCATTATCATTATCGTCTGCAATAGTGTACTATAAAAAATATTATATTGTTGACGTTTGAGCCTCCACATTGCACATCTGCTTTCGTTTCGCAGCAGTAAACACAGCGCGTACACCACGACCTGATGCAAATATTACACAGTGCACAGTATTCTTACTGGACCTTGAAACCAAGGCGACTCCAACCCTCCTCTAGCCCCAGCAACAAAGACCACTCCAACCTTCCTCTCGCCCCAGCAACAAAGGCCACTCCAACCTTCCTCTAGCCCCAGCAACAAAGACCACTCCAACCCTCCTCTAGCCCCAGCAACAAAGGCCACTCCAACCTTCCTCTAGCCCCAGCAATAAATGCCACTCCAACCCTCATCTAGCCCCAGCAACAAAGGCCACTCCAACCTTCCTCTAGCCCCAGCAACAAATGCCACTCCAACCCTCCTCTAGCCCCAGCAACAAAGACCACTCCAACCTTCCTCTAGCCCCAGCAACAAAAGCCACTCCAACCCTCCTCTAGCCCCAGCAACAAAGGTCTTCTGTCAAACATTTGCTCGGTGGGAGGTCACTTCCTCCACTGCTGCTACCACTGTCTGCAATCGCCTTCCTCCCTCTCGCCATCCTTATTGCTTAGCCCTTACTCCAGGCTGAATGTCATCATTCTCGCTTCTTCTGCCTAGAACTGCCTCTCCCTGTCAAGTGTCTTCATTCGCACTGCTACCATACCGTGACCTGTCAGTTCACTGTATGGACTGTAGCACAGTGTTTATTTCTAAAGACCTTTCAAAAACACCAACATCTCAAATGTATCGCTCGGCAAACTCTCCACATGGACAAGTCTCTTCGATTTTCACATCACTCTGCGATGTGGTCGCCTTTATATGCTGTTAGAAATCCATGCTGATAAATCCAAACTGTACCATGTTGCACAAAGTAGTTTAACTACCGTAATGCATTGTCCCATCATAGCACAGCAGACAACAGGCTCTGCTTAAGAGTCCAAATCCTATCACAAACAAAGAAAACCACATTTATATATCTAGACGTCATCATAAACAAACACAGCACGCTTCAGATTAAAAACGACAAAGAAAATCTGTCGGGAGCCCATCGAGGGGGACCGGTCCGGGCGCCCAGGCCAAGCCGAGCAGACATGGCGCGGTCATCCATCCTAGGTGGGTGAGCAACTCGCGGTGCTAGGCCACAATGCGGAATCATTTCCACCTCCCAACAGCGGCAGTCGCGGCACTCTTCCCTAACGTGACTCCCTCGCGTTTAGCGTTGCCGCTTACTTACGTGAGTCCGCTGGTCGTCGTCCACAAAGGCAAGAGACGATCCTTCGCCTCGTCGCCACCACGACCACACATAGAGCGCACAACGAGGAGGTTTCTGTTTCACGACTGAGCGCCGCTCTTTGCATTCCGCACCCTCCATAGGCGGCGCCCGGGCGGCCCCTTCCGTCTCACGGCCTCCCATTGGTGGGAAAAACGCCGAGGGGCGGATGAGCAGCCAATCACGTGCGCGCTCTCGTTTTGCTCATCGCTGCTATGCCTATAAAGCGTAGCATATGTAAGTAGCGTGGTGCCTTGGATAACTTGTGAGACTATCGGACTTTAGTCCGTAGGGGCTGTGACTATTGGAGTTCGATTTCCGCTCACGGCCAACACCTTTGACAATGATCTGAACCGGTCCTGGGCCTTCCCTAGGTAGACTCAGTCTTAATGAGTAGCTGGTGCGGTGTGTAAACATCTCCACTGGGGAGACAAAGGCGGCCGAGCGTGGTGCTGGCCACCCACGCCCTCGTGTGCCGTGCCGGCCTTCATAGGTGCTCGCTGCCGGCACTTGCCCCTACAGTCTGTTAAGGCTATATACTGTACACGGAGAATCTTTGTAAGATGGTGACCTGTTAGATTATGACATTTGAGGATGTGCCCTGAAAAACTAAAGTGGCCGAAACGACATGTTAACGTTTACACACGGGGAGGCACAGGAATGCGGAATTTCCAGCTCAGCTCCGCCAACCAGTGAAGGGGGGAAGACCGCCACACTTGCATGAGCAGACACACACAGTCATTGTCCAATCGTTTGGGGAATTAGACGCAACTGTTGTGTTGTCTGACTAAAGTCAAGGATGTATCGTTAAAGCTGAATCATGCAAGGAATTCCCCCCTCTTAATGTGTACGTCTCAAAAACCTCTACGGTACTTCCCGACAACATATAAAGCTGAAATGTGGTACATTATGTAGCTTTTAGGTCACAAAAACGGTAAAAATAAAAATTCGAAATTTTTCATTTTAAGGCCTCCCAAATCTGTATTTTGAAGTGCCCCATAAGGAGCCGTCCGTAAATGACGTCACGCACCGGGGGGGGGGGTCAGATATTTATGACGCTGTGTGACGAGGGGGGGGGGTTGAGAAATGTGACGTCACATCAATATGCGCAACTTTAAATATAGACAACACGTTCTACTTAATTAAATATACTTTTTACGAAATGTTTTCTACTACAACATCAGAGTGCAGCGGCATATTAAATACGCACTGCAATGACAATAGTTTAAAGCGATTTGAAGTATGTTTTATATATATATTTTTGGGGGGGGGGGCAGAGCTTTGTGACGTCATATTTTAGGGGGGGTCTGACTTTTTGTGACGCCGTGTGACAAGGGGGGGGGGGGTCAAAAATCGTCCAAAATTGCGTGACGTCATTTATGGACGACCCCTAAATATGTTTGTTTGTGTCATTCAGAAACCGTTCAAAATTTCAGATTGCTGGATTGTTTCGTTTGATAGAGCGTTAAACGGCGAATAAAATTAAAGCGAGGACCATTGTTTTTTCTGGCTATTTGTTCTATCTTTTATTGTTTTTTCGATATTTCAGATTCAAACCTGAATAATTCCAAAATGGTACAAGATAGGAACTTCCCCTCAGAGTATTAAGCTATTTTTTGTTCTTTCGAATAAAAAAACGGAATCTTTAAATTGAGCCGAATAATACACATTTTTGGACTAGTTCGTGTCTGATCGTAGATAAAAATCTGAAATAATATCAGGTTAATTATTATATTTATTGAAAACTTTTGCCTGGCGAAGACAGGCTTTATGAACGAGTGATACATACTAATACTGTAATACACATGTAACTCCAAATTAATTAGTAATGTTTTACCCTTTTAACTGGCACAAAACCTGACACCTTTATACAAGGGATCATGTTTGCAATAACCACAACACAAGCAGTCAAAATGCAAACAAAAAGAGACAACTCTGATAATGATATGCACTGTCCTTGAATTTGATTGGTCCACACCCGAGACGGCTTTTCTTAGAGCCTAGTCTCCACTGGTGTTGAACTAGAAGACAACAAAAGACGTACAACTCAAAAGGGTAAAACCTATTACTATATCTTGTTACTGGCAAAGGAGGTCTCATAATCCAAATGAATTGTTATATATAATAGCCACCCACGAAGTAAACAACATCCGTGTAACAAGTAAACAAAAAAACAAAAACATCTCATTGGTTATTTCGGTCAAGTCACGTAGGTAAAAAAAATAATAGATCATGACGTTTCGATGGCACACAAGCAATCGTCTTCAGGTGGGAGAGAGAAATCGGCTGCTGAAACAAGTCGTGATCTATAACAAGTCCTGATCTATAACAAGTCGTGATCTATAACAAATCCTGATCTATAACACGTCGTGATCTATAACAAGTCCTGATCTATAACAAATCCTGATCTATAACACGTCGTGATCTATAACAAGTCCTGATCTATAACAAGTCCTGATATATAGAACAAGTCCTGATCTATAACACGTCGTGATCTATAACAAGTCCTGATATATAACAAGTCGTGATCTATAACAAGTCCTGATCTATACCAAGTCGTGATCTATAACAAGTCCTGATCTATAACAAGTCCTGATCTATAACAAATCCTGATCTATAACACGTCGTGATCTATAACAAGTCCTGATCTATAACAAGTCGTGATCTATAACAAGTTCTGATATATAGAACAAGTCCTGATCTATAACAAGTCCTGATCTATAACAAGTCCTGATATATACCAAGTCCTGATCTATAACAAGTCCTGATCTATAACAAGTCCTGATCTATAACAAGTCCTGATCTATAACAAATCCTGATCTATAACACGTCGTGATCTATAACAAGTCCTGATCTATAACAAGTCCTGATATATAGAACAAGTCCTGATCTATAACACGTCATGATCTATAACAAGTCCTGATATATAACAAGTCGTGATCTATAACAAGTCCTGATCTATACCAAGTCGTGATCTATAACAAGTCCTGATCTATAACAAGTCCTGATCTATAACAAATCCTGATCTATAACACGTCGTGATCTATAACAAGTTCTGATATATAGAACAAGTCCTGATCTATAACAAGTCCTGATCTATAACAAGTCCTGATATATACCAAGTCCTGATCTATAACAAGTCCTGATCTATAACAAGTCCTGATCTATAACAAGTCCTGATCTATAACAAATCCTGATCTATAACACGTCGTGATCTATAACAAGTCCTGATCTATAACAAGTCCTGATCTATAACACGTCGTGATCTATAACAAGTCCTGATCTATAACAAATCCTGATCTATAACAAGTCATGATCTATAACAAGTTCTGATATATAGAACAAGTCCTGATCTATAACAAGTCCTGATCTATAACAAGTCCTGATATATACCAAGTCCTGATCTATAACAAGTCCTGATATATAACAAGTCCTGATATATAGAACAAGTCCTGATATATAGAACAAGTCCTGATATATAGAACAAATCCTGATATACAGAACAAATCCTGATCTATAACAAGTCTTGATCTATAACAAGTCGTGATCTATAACAAGTCCTGATATATAGAACAAGTCCTGATCTATAACAAGTCCTGATCTATAGAACTTGTGATCTATAGAACAACTCGTGATCTATAACAAGTCCTGATCTATAACAAGTCCCGATCTATAACAAGTCCCGATCTATAACAAGTCGTGATCTATAACAAGTCGTGATCTATAACAAGTCCTGATCTATAACACGTCGTGATCTATAACAAGTCCTATAACAAATCCTGATCTATAACAAGTCCTGATCTATAACAAGTCGTGATCTATAACAAGTCGTGATCTATAACAAGTCCTGATCTATAACACGTCGTGATCTATAACAAGTCCTGATATATAGAACAAGTCCTGATCTATAACAAGTCCTGATCTATAGAACAAGTCCTGATCTATAACAAGTCCTGATATATAGAACAAGTCGTGATCTATAACAAGTCCTGATCTAGAACAAGTCTTGATCTATAACAAGTCCTGATATCTAGAGAACCGAGAGGGGGGAAGGGGGGGGGGTTGCCGCATCGGGCATGAGGGTGGGGGCTCGAGATTGTGCCTCAGCGAGTGGGGAATCCAAAGATGGGAACCGAGATGGGGGGGGGGGGGTGTAGTTGATGCGAGAGCTGAGGAGGTGGCCATTGTTTTGTGAGAGAATAGCATGTCAATGTAAACAAACCAACGCAACGGTGGCTGTGCTCGTGAGACATCCAGCTCGTTAGACAACGAGGGAAACAAACGGGGGACAACAACACATCGAGGGAAAGAGAGAGAGACACACACTGAGAGGCACACCAACACACAGAGAGAGACACACCTAGATATACACACAGAGACACACACAGAGGGACACACCCAGAGAGAGAGACACACACAGAAAGACATACCCACACACAGAGAGACAAACACACAAAGTGACACAGAGAGAGAAACACATATACACACAGAGACACAAGAGAGATATAGGGAGACACACAGAGAGATACACACACAAACCGAGAGACACACACACAAAGAGACACAGAGAGAGAGAGACACACACAACATCACAGCCAGTTGTAGTCAGCCACCGCCACATCGAGGGAAAGGGTCAACCTTGGCTTTGTTCGTGAGATATTTAGCCCGTTAATGTAAAGACATTTAACTTGGTAATGTTAATTGGTAATGTAACTCAGAGAGTCGGAAATAACTGCTGACAATGACAGGTAGGATGGAAACATCAACAACCAGTTAAGATTTTACCTAGTAAATAACGTCCTTCCAATGATTGCTCAATTTGTACCCATCTTCTCGTTTGAAGTTATGTCCGTGTTTATATATCTGAATGGCTTCATGAACAAATCTTTGATGGTAGCCCAAAGGTTTGCAGAGTACCTTTGTCTAGGAAAAAAAATGTCGTGTGAGCCCACCGCGTTCAAGCATTGATCAGCCATGGCAGAGGTATTGGTTCTGCCGTGTTTCAAATCTGCCTTATGTTCGCGAACACGGTCCGAGACATGTCGTTTCGTTTCCCCAATGTAACTGCTACCGCAGACACAATTTAGTTTGTAGACACCAGGGTATTGCATGTCAGGAATCACATCGTTCACAGATGGGATCAGGTCACGGATTTTGTGTACTGTGTTGAATCGAACCTGAATCTTGTGTTTGTTCAAGATTTTAGAAATATTTTTGGTAACCCCTGCTTTGTATGGCAAGGTGATGGTTTTGATTGGGTCCTCAGATGGTTCTCTACCAATGGTTGGAGATACAGCTTTGCGGATTGTGTGGTCCGAATATCCATTCATCTTGAGCACTTGGCGTACATGCTCCAGTTCACTGGATAGGTGGTGCTGGTCGGAGATGCAATGGGCCCTATGGTATAGTGTTTTTATGAGGGAATTCTTCTGGGCTGGATGGTGGTGGGAGTCAGGCTTTAGATACGAATCCGTATGGGTGGCTGTTCTGTAGACAGTGTCCCAACGAGCCATCAGGTCTCTTCTCGATCAAAACATTCAGGAATGGTAGCTTGCCATCATTTTCCACTTCCATGGTGAATTTGATAGACGGGTGTATGAAATTGATGTGGTTGAAAAATTGGTTCAGTGCTGACAGGCCATATGGCCAGATGACGAACATGTCATCTATGTATCTCTTCCACAAGGAGGGATGTAGGGTGGATGTCTGGATGGCATGTCTCAAATTTCTCTATAAAAACATTTGCTACCACTGGCGATAAGGGAGAACCCATAGGGGTACCTTCATTTTGTTTGTAGAATGTACCATTCCAGGTGAAGTAAGTGTTGGTAAGGCAGTGCCTCACCAAAGTTGGTACATCAGGATTCAGTCCCTGTTGGACCAAGTCTTTAATGATTGCAATGGTGTCAGGTACTGGTACCTTGGTGAACAGGGAGACTACATCGAAACTGACAAGCAAATCATCTGGAGACATTGAGATGTCCTTGATTAGAAAAACCAAGTGTTCTGAGTTAAGTACAGCTGAGGTGGTCTTGCCCGTGAAAGGAAGCAGGGTCTCAGACAGAAATCGAGCCAGTTTGTAGGTGGGTGAGTTAATGGTGGAGACGATAGGACGGAGCGGGGTACCTTTGTAGTGTTCGATTTCACTCGGACAACTTCAGTCTTTCTTCGAACGCTGCTCTATTTACAATTCTCATGATGTCCTCCACATTCCACAATATCCAGGTCGCCACGGCTCGCTCGCCGTGCTTCACTCGACTCGCTTGCCACCTTTGTCTCTCCACTCTCCGCGCTCAGCAACTCCGCGCTCAGCAACTCGGCATTCAGCAACTCCGCACGCAGCGTCTCCAGCTCCGCTATCACTACGCTCACTCCACTGCTGGCTATCCTCTTCAGCTCCGCTATCGCTATGCTCACTCCACTGCTGGCTATTCTCTTAAGCTCCGCTATCGCTATGCTCACTCCACTGCTGGCTATTCTATTCTTCAGTTCCGCTATCGCTATGCTCACTCCACTGCTGGCTATTCTCTTAAGCTCCGCTATCGCTATGCTCACTCCACTGCTGGCTATTCTCTTCTTCAGCTCCGCTATCGCTATGCTCACTCCACTGCTGGCTATTCTCTTCAGCTCCGCTATCGCTATGCTCACTCCACTGCTGGCTATTCTCTTCTTCAGCTCCGCTATCGCTATGCTCACTCCATTGCTAACTACTTCATCTTTATTCAGCTTCGCTATCGCTATTCTCTTCAACGTGACTTTACCGAAAAAACTAAGAATATGAATACGTCGTCTTTGTTCAGCTTCGCTATCGCTACGCTCTCTCCTTCAAACTCTGTCTCTCAACTCTGTCTCTCAACTCTGTCTTCCAAACTCTGTCTCTTAACTCTCCACACTTCAATTCCCCCTGTTGACTCCAAGTTCTCCCAACTCCACGTCTTGCCTCGTCCAGCTCCCAACTCCAACTCCCCGCTCTCTGTGTGTCTCCCCAATTTATCTCAATTCTCATTACCCCTAATTAATTGGCCCTCGTGCCTCCCCACGCTTCGCGTCCTCAAACACCTGCCTGCCTCCAGACATCTCGACGCCTCCTCGCCCTTGACAACAGCCCCAGTCAATCACCGCCGTTGCTGGTCCTCTGGCTTAATTGGCCCAACCGTTACCTCATCATCTCAGCCCTTGCACCTGGCTGTCCTAACATGACCCACACTGTTTTCGCCTTCGCTACAGGCTGACCCAAGAGAACCCGTACTGTCTGTGTGATCATGCAATCACGCCGCCTCCACCACGCACCTTCGTACTCCACTACACCTTCTTTATGGATTTTTGGAAGGCCATAAAATCTGGGTGGTCCAGCAGCCGAAGGTTTTAGAGAGGGCTGCTTGGTTCGATTAGAGAAGTCGAATTAGTGATGATATTGTTGGTTTTCTCTCTCCCACCTGAATATGATTGCTTGTGTGGCGATCAAAACGTCATGATCTATTATGTTTCTAACTACGTGAATTTACCGAAATAACCAAAGATTATGGATTCCTGCAGTCACGACAGCTTCAAATCAAGATTAAACATCTCACTTGCAAAAAAGCTGAATAATCTCCCATTAACTAATACAGTTTGCCAATATAGTGAAATCCACTTTGGCTTCATAAAGCATGTGAGCGTGACTGCATTTCAAAAAGACGAACAAATCGGGAAGCATGTGCCTCTCAAGAGATTGAAGAAGAGCTTTTTTTGTGAATGTTTTTGGGCACAGGGAGAGAACCAGATTACAGTGCTGCAGGCGAGAGAAAGGTGACCGAGACAACATATGCTGGAAGTGTGAATAAAGACCCTTCATAGAGAGAGAGAGAGACAGTCATAGGCAGAAGAAAAGAAGAAGATCGTGAGCCTGGACTTGAAAAGGGGATGAGTCGGACAGAGGAAGGACATTTCATGGGGGCAGCAGCTGCGAAAGAGCAACCTCTCTCTCACGAAGTGAAGGTTCACTGAAGATTGTTCACAAAAGCGCTTGGAGTGGAGAGCACATGAAGGGATATAGTTAGATGAGGGAGTAGAGGTCGTCAGAAATAACTTCATCAAAGACCTTTAAGATTGTGGGGGATAATCTTGAAGAGCAACTGAATTGAGAGCAAGATAAGGAATCTGAAGATAATATTTTGGTGATGTTGACTCATTTATCCATGTGGGTAGAAGTCACGTGGTGGCATTCTGAATTCTAAGTTTCATAATGATCGATTTGAAGAAGTAAGTCTATTAAATGTACTATTTCACTACGCAACCACCTGTCTTTTTATAAAGTAATCTATGTTTGAACCATACTGAAAGAGAATTCCACCGACAATGTTTAGACTTCATAGTCATAAAAGAGTGCAGCGTTAAATTGCATAAATTCCACATGTAACATATTTGCCAACACTACGGATCTTTTACAGATGAGTGATCGTTTCACTTGCAATGCTTTTATTCGAATGGCTTGCGATAGTTGTATTCATCTTCTTATAGTTTCTGACATCATTACAGATGATGTCCGAAAGCCTGGAACTCAGATCAGACTCTGCCTTACATCTCCACTACCCATCGGCTACACGTCCATGTGTACATGGGCACCAGCTATCCGGATTGTCTTGGACTAGGCTCTGTTGAGCCTAGACTGCTGTGTGGATATGGTGGAATATTAATTAATGCTTTTGGCTGTGAGGCAAAGATTTGGCCTAGTCATGGAGCCCCTCTGCCTGACACTTGAATGACTGCAGCTCCCTGTGCAGAAAGGGATAAAGGCTTTTAATCCCACGCGAATGCCTAAGTTTAAACTATGCCACACATGTACCGAGTTTCACTGTTACAAATTAATTCCTTCATGGTGAAGGATTATTTTTGAATCCCACTCGTATGTGAGATTAAGACTGACTGCATCAGAAATTCAAATAGAAGTAAAAAAATGTCTTAATTAAAAAGCACAGTTTGGTCAATGGGCATTCAATGTCAACATTTGGCAGTGCCAATTGTGGAGCAAATTGGCACAGGCTGATTTTGCCGTCAGCAGTCATTACAAAGCTGTAAATGGTTACACAATGGTCAAAGTTGATGCCTACATGCTTTTTTGCAACAATACGAAGCAATATACTGGAATAGTGATTTGTTTTTATTTTGCCTTTTTAGATAATGCATTGCTATTACCCCAGCGACTTGAGTTTCAGTTTCTGGCCACGGCTAACATTAAGTGGTGAATTATATTTGAACTGGTCCCGAACTTGCTCTCACTTCCTCCCAGTAACCCGCATGGTCTAGCGTGAAGGTAAAACAAACCACTGTGACCGACAGGCATGAGGAGGCCTTCCTCCAGCAGCGACAATGTGTGTGATATAATATATAGTACTGCATATACTAGTGATGGTACCAGCATTCACATATATAAGAAAGTATTTTACTTGCAGGTTCATTGAGACTCACCTGGGCAAATATGTTAACAGGCAACTGTGTAGCTTGGAACATTTCTCACACTATCCATACAATCATCAAAAGGTTTCCTTAGTTTAGTTACCCGGCTCTTGGCTGGTCAACCGTTCCACTAAATCCTAAAAATGCTAAAAGTTGATTTGGTCAAGTTAAAAGGTGAAGGTGCTACTCTGCAATTGGTCGTTTACGCCTCCGCTGGCAAAAAAGCCTCCACTAGAGGAGGCTCTAGAGAGCCTTACTACAGGCCGACTCTTCCACGCTGGACAGACATCTTCAAAGTGGTGGGAGCACCCACACTTTGCCCCACCACACGTGCCCTGCCGATCGACTGTGGTGAACCCATTTATGCTCCTTGGTGGACAGAGGCGGTACGAGATACTTTTAAATGGTACAGTCGTGGCCTGCAGTGTCCAATCAACTGTGCTAGATAAATATAATAATTGTTTATTGTGGGTTAATGAAGCGTGTGGAGTCCAAACTACAGGACTGGTCACAGTCACTATATACGGTTCTCCGAATATCCATACTTTTTTCGAAAGTGGCATTGTATGTTATAGAAATATTTGAGAATACATCACAATAAAAAGTATACACGTTTATATATGTGCTCTGGATGTGCTCCCGATTTTAGGATTCATAAAAAATGTATCCGTAAGGGGCCGTCCATAAATGACGTCACGCACCTAGGTGGGGGGGGGGGGGTCAGACATTTGTGACGATGTGTGACGAGGGGGGGGGGTGGTGAGAAATGTGACGTCACATCAGAATGCGCAACTTTAAATAAATAGACTTTTTAATAAATGTTTTCTCCTACAACATCAGAGTGCACCGCCAGATTAAATACGCACTACAATGACAATAGTTGAAAGCGATTTGAAGCATAAAAATTTTGATTTAAAGCTTTCGTGACTGCAGTAATTCATATTCTTAGTTTTTTCGGTAAAGTCACGTTGAAGAGAAACAACAAAATAACAAAATATATATTTTGTTGTTTCTCTTCAACGTGACTTTACCGAAAAAACTAAGAATATGATTTGAAGCATGTTTTATTTTTTGGGGGGGGGGGGGGCAGAGCTTTGTGACGTCATATTTTAGGGGGGGGTCTGACTTTTTGTGACGCCGTGTGACGAAGGGGGTCAAAAATCGTCCAAAATAGCCTGTCGCGTGACGTCATTTATGGATGGCCCCTAAATCAGGCCGATAAGAAACGAAATTTAAGAGGATCAGAATTTCTTTCTCTCGCGGATTAATCCGAAACCGAACATGACTTCATCGATCCGTGGTTACTTCTGCTTTTATCCCACCGAGAGTGGTGCGACAATAACCTTTGTTAACGTGCAGACAAACAATGGCATAACAGCGTACATAATCTGACAGTCTACAACCATTAGTCCTGTATTCTATTTACCATACATACTGAAAATGTACATATATCCACTGCTGGGCAAGAGCCTTCTCACTTCGTGCAAGTCATGCAAAGCTGTCATTTGACCATACTGGTTGGTTAGTGAAGGGTTGCGAACCATAGATATGGGAACACAGAAGTAGAGTACAACAATGGATTTTGGTTCACTGCCTTCCACTGCACACTGCGTAGCTTCGTAACACCCATTTTGCATGAACATGTTTGTCATCCATCTTTACGAGCACTATCCAAACTGAAACTCTCCTTAGCTCTCCAGATCGGACGAGATCGGGCACGTTTAGAGTATATGGTGTTTTAAAGCCAGCCATAATTGGTGCTTACAAACAGCACTTGCCCCCAACACAGGCCCACCACTCAGACAGGTTCCTATTTACACGTCTCACAAATGTATGTTGAACTTCTTTCGCACCATACTAAGCCAACTATGCTAATCGGAGGTGCGGGGGAAGGACAACAAATGAAAGGACGATAAAAAAAAATTCAGGACAGTGCCAAGGTTTTGTACATTGAGTTCGAATGTGCTCAATCATCGTTTAATTTAGTATCACGTTAACTCTGTTCCCCATATGTAAGACATTTCTTTCACAGTGATTTATTATGCTAAGAGAAAACATGCTTTATCATTGCAGATCGGGGAAACGGGCATAAAGGGATTGAGTAGCGTGCCTCGAACTGCTGGAAATTTCCCCGCTGATCGCCAAGCAATGAAGGAGGAAAGGGCATCATCAGCATCATATATCTGTTCCCCAAAGAGACTGTCGTCTGCAGACTTACTTGGGACTGAGATTTATCTGGGCTTGCCACCTGCACGTCCTGGTTTACCCATGATCATCCTCCTCTCTTTGATTTAGCTGTCCTTGGAAAAGTGTACGTTTTCCCCAAGGTATTAAAAGTCCTGGGTTTTGTCAGCTGACGATGCATTCATAACATGTAGTTCTCCCCTATTCACGCAAACTGAACGATCATGGTGTCTTGAGTTCCCACTTGGTTAAACAAATAAACGTTAAACTTTAAACCGTTTTGGTAATCCATAATACGTTTTTTTGGGTTAGATCGCATAAATATATAAATGTGTCATTAAACCCATCACCACCTGACACAGCCAATTAGTAAGGTTTGTCACGTAAACAAAACATGCCAATTTGTGGAGAAATCCTCCTATTTGTTTCTTAAATAGAGGGATAAATGTGATGTCGTCACATGTAAGCCTATCAGGTGCAAAGGCCAGAGAGGGGGTGGTCATTGTACGTGTAAAGACGACTTCAACGCACTTGTCCCGCGAAGGTTTTCTTTATTAAGGAGCCACGTGCTCACATTCGGACATTCGGAGACCCCACTGCAACAGCTCTGAGTCTCCCACGCATCTCATATACGGTCCGAGGCCACGCCCCCATTCCTGAACCTTCTCGCTGGTTCTAGACCGCTCGCTTTATCAGCAGACTCTACTGTCCTCTTTCATCACCTGGCCACGCTCCTATTCTCGATCATTCCCATAGCCACCAGTCCACTCGTACTGCAGACTGACTCCCCTGTCATTACCTCCCATGGCCACTGGTCCACTCACACCGTAGGTTTACTGTCATTACATATGCATATAAATTAAAATGTATATCTATTACCGGTTGGGTTATTCATAGGGTAATCAACATACATTATGTATGCACATTGTGCTTGTTCATCCTGCCGTTTTCTGTGTGCACGAAAATAGCAATATTTATCCCTCTATTTAAGAATGAAACAGGATTTCTCCACAAATCTGGCTGTTGCCTGATGATGCTAGTTGTAATTACTGGCGAAACATCATACTCGCCATTGTAAATGTTGTAGGTTTACTCTCTAACACACCAGCGTGCTGTACTAGTGTAGTGTCAACGATTCAGGAGACACTTTCTTTATTAACACCTTTCACGGTCTCGACACATTTATGTTTACGCGATCTAACCCAAAATACCTCTATCGAAGATAATATTGGTCGCCAAAGCCTACGTGTTAAACTTCCTGGTAATGTGAGATAGTCTGCTTCCCATGATGTGTCCTGAGCATGTTTGTAGCTGCGAGGTGGCAACCTAGGTTCAGGCGAATATGTGAACAGGTTGGATATGTGGACATTAACAGTATATTTATTAAAAAAATGACAGTTACATTATGCATAAATACTATACTGGGCACGGGCACTTAATCGGTCATGGTGAATAAACGACGTTTTACTCTAATATTTGAAGCCCAAATTATGTTTTTCTGTAATTACATAATCAAATATCTCTGCACTACCCAGGGGTCATTCACATCAAACTACTGAAGTACAGCGTTCTCTCGCTCCAATTTTATTCAGTGTCCGTTAAGGGAACTGTCCACTCAAGGAAGGTGTTAAATCTGACTACTGGACCGTAAACCTTCAAGATCGCCATGAAACCCGAAGGTGCGTTGTACGTTCTGGATAGTGACACATTTCATCTTAAAGTGCAAGTCATGAACATTAAGGCTGTTCAATAAGTCGAAGGTCAAAACGCTTTGCTGACAAAGCCGTTTTGAATAAACTTGAAAACAGAGCTGCGTCGGTTCTCGCGCAGTGGGAAGGCCCTCATCCAGCAGTAGATTGGGAAAATGTGTGGACATGCACGATAGCATATTTTGTTTAGCCATATGGCCGACAGAGAACAGTGGGGCATTTTGGTGTGGCCGGGGGTTATCTCCCGGATGCCGATTGTTATCGTTAGTTTACACGACACAGCAATTTCCTATTTTAGGCTGAGTCAAACTTGTGGAGGTCCGTACCATATAGAGGCAACATGTGCTATGGTGCAAGTGTTGCTGTGCTTTCTCAAGGATGATTGACCTTGCTGTATGTCGAATTAAGTGGAAAGACAACGCTCTTGCTTTGGACTGGCATAAAGACTACTGAATGTATACCACGTTTTATTTTAAACCTCGTCAAACATCAGGAGGGGCGTCCATAAATGACGTCACGCGATTTTGACCCCCCCCCCCGTCGTCACACCACGTCACAAAAAGTCAGACCCCCCCCCCTCAAATATGATGTCTGACCCCCCCCAGGTGCATGACGTCATTTATGGACAGCCCCGGATAAGAAGCAGGAAACCAGAATACAAATCCAGGAAATGAGAACAGTAAAGCGATACAGTTTATTTCCCCCAGCCTAAGTGAAGATTGTTGGCTATTCAAATTTATATTCTTTGGTTCTTTCGGTAAAGTCACGTAGGTAGACAAAATAACAGACCACTCACCTGAAGACGGTCGCTTGCGTTGCGATCGAAACGTCGTGATCTATTTTGTCTACCTACATGACTTTACCGAAAGAACTAAAGATGATGGATTCATGCAGTCACGAAAGCTCCGAATCAAGGTTATTCAAATGTAAACTTGTACAGCACACTCACCAGTGCCTGCAGTGACTATGACGCATACTGGTCCATGGGTGACACGTGACAGGCAGTGGTTATAGCATCTGCATGAGTCCTGCATGAGGCACGCAGACACCTCATGCAAATCGGGCTGTGCCGGGAACAGCGGGGCGCATGGTTCATGAAAATGTTGCCTCACCTGCGCAAATTGAGTTCTGAACGGGGCTTAACCACCAGGAAGCATTTGCAGTCAACTCTTGATTATCGGCGGAAATGGGCAGAGGGGTGCTCGAGGGCCAGAATTAAACAAAAGCACAGGTGATGCAAAACGGAATGTAAAGTAGGATTTACAAACGTCGACTGTATTTATTGCTGACCTGCGATGAATGAGGAATGAGCGGCGTGGCAGATGTGGAATGTGTCGTCTGTGTTTCACATTGGTTACAAGCGAGCACGAAAGGAGCGGAGCATAGAAGGCTACTTCATGTTGTAGATGTTTATTTTGTTGCAAGTGTAGGTAGTCCGCACACGGGAAACCGAGAGTGAAGCAGACCTCGTGCCGCCAGGCATTTGTGTTCTCGGCGAGGCGACATTGTTATCCTTGCGATGCTTAAAGCATCGAATCAAAAAATTATATTGGTGTGTTTAAATATGTTAATGTGTCCCCTTTGACCTGTTTAAACTTTACAACATATTTTCTATTTATCTATTTGCTCGTGAAAATGTGTTCGTAAGTCAATTGATGACTAACCAAATGTCTTTTTCCCCATGAATACGACGATGTTCAAATTATGAGATTGACGTTTTACCACGATAGTTCAGTCAATCTGGCTGCTGTTGTGTTTCTTCTGCAGATGTTCCATTGCCAAAACACATTCGTCTGCAGGCAGTGTTACATAATTAGGTGGCGAGTTACAGTAACTAGAAATCTTTAGACCAGATTAATAAAGAAATATAATTACACACATTTGCCAATCTCCTATTGGATGAAGGCCTCCCCACACTTTACTGGTGACACAGGCAACTATTTTACTCTACTTCATCACGCTGGTCAGTGCGGGTTGGTGAAGGTGTGTGGCTTGATCAGCAACCACATCACTCATCTCGGGAATTTGCCGCGGGAGAGAGGCGAACTCAGCTTTCCGGGTTCATAGTACCACTGCCCCCCCAAAGTAAATTACATGTCAAATTGTAGATATTGTGCACAATTCTATCAAAGTCGAACTGTACCTCCACATAACAGAATGTTTTAGTCTATCGGCCAATTCACTTTATGGACTTTTGTTCACCAGTAGTATGTGTTTAAGCAAAAGGAATGTCTTGATTACCAAGAGTGATCAATATCAGGGTGAGTTTCTATATATAAGGGTTAGTGAGGAGTTCAATGCTCACTGCCCTGTTCTGCCTCTTATCGTCTACACGCTTATTTTACCTTGCAATGGCAATTCACCTGGTTATAGGTACAGTAAATACAGGCCTCAATCGAGCAAGGGTTATCTGTGCAGAAAGAACAACGTATTCCTCCTATGAGCATTATTCTACTTCGTAAATAACGCAGAGACCAGTGGTAAAGTGTTGCAAGTGAGAGTACCAGTTGGCGTGTGGATGGGCCAACTTAACTCGTCATCCCTCCGGGGTCGATACATTGGATTCGACTTCGTGAGAAGTCTATCATGATTGTATTTTGGATATATTGGCCCCCGTTATGGTATCGTGGAATTTCCACCGCTGGCTTTGGACTTCCAACAGATGCGCACTGCCCAAACCACTCTTTGGCTGGGAAACACTATCAATGAGTAATGCTATAATCTGTGATCTTTACATCCATTATTGTACGAGATGGCATATATAACACAGCAGATTTGATGTTTGCCTATATTTGACTAATTCTAAGCAGCTCGGATAGGTGACCACAATGCGTGCCCAGGTGCGATGGGCAGCTGCGGGGCTACGTGGTGGCAGCAGAGGGCGGTTCAACAAAGTGCCGTACATTGTACCGTACTACGCTCCAATGTCTATGTTCCCCGTCTGTGTTCCCCGACTTCCCAAACCCGTACTTACCAGCGTGTTGAAATATGGTCAAATGTCCGATTAGCACTTTGGTTACGTACGGTGCGAAAGAAGTTCAAAACACAAATATGCACGTGTGTGTGGTGTGCAATTGTCTTAACGAATGTTTTTTTTTTTACAAATTATTTGGTTTTTACTGAGCTGGTAGTGGTGCCAGCGGTAGAAATTCCACGATACCATCACGGGGACCAATACATCCAAAAGACACCCATGATAGACTTCCCACTAAGTGATAACTAAGGTATCGAAGGGGCATTTCCCGAAACATACTTTTAAGGCCACATTGTTATTGATGAGTGTGTTGTTTTAAAAAAAAAAGTTATATTTGAAACGTTGACTTGTCTGGCCACTATACGCCGTTGCTCCATTTCGAGATGTACGTGTACACAGTACGGTACTGTCCATAATACAGGTTTGTTTGGGGTTAGATCGCGTAAATATATATTATGGATATTGGTCGCGAAAGCCTACGTCTTAAACAGTACGGTACTGTATTAACATTCAAATTAGTGCGCCAGCGACGTAATTTCCCTTAAATACAAAACGTGACGCCATTGCTGCACAGGAGTCGATCGATTGCGTCATTAACAGGTTGCGTCCCGACCGTGGCGTGCGTGACGCCATCACGCATTGTACGGTTACATCACCACCGGTTACATCACCGCACCGGTGGCGGAGTTTAAAATCATGACATCATCACGCACGCGCGCGCCGGATGACTGAGAGCGGCGTGACGTCAATACGTATAACGTGCGTCACCGCGCTCGCAGGTATTTAAATTGATGACGTCATTACACTCGGTCTGCAGAATTCTTGGGACATTGCAGCAGCAGCTGCAGGAATGGGCACAGGAGTGGTAAATATCACAATCGCCGATTAACGTAACTTTACACTCAATAGCTATAAATAAAGCTGTCTTTTACAAATAAATGAGCTGTAAGTTTGGGGCGTGTAAATGTTGCGTTAATGAGGGCTGCATCTGGACTGTTGCATAATGGGGGCATTGCTCCTTTGCAAGGATGCGGTGACATTGATTGTTGGATAACACTGCCAGTGTTATCCTCTTACACAGTCCGTGTGTTAATAGTAATACTGGTGCCGTGTTTATAGCGTCATTAATGTAACAATCACACGCGTGTGCTCTATTCTCTATGCTGGGTATCAGGCATGCTGCCGATCCAAACATTTATATTATCTCTATATTACAGGTTTTGTTGGGTTATGTATATTCCTTGACAATGATGAATGCTATGAAACTGCATGCTGTATTGCCTGTTAAAATATATGATTATATATGAGCGTGTTTTATATTGTTTGGTCTATTGTGTATTTAATTTAAAGCAGTGTAATTGACAAATGTGTTGAGTTTATACAATAATTCTAGCTCTTGTCAATCCACTGCTGGATAAAGGCCTCCCCTGTCTTGTCATGGGTGTTGTTTGACCATACTTCACCACACCGGTCAGTGTTGGTGACGGAGGTCCTATAGCTGTATGGTTCAGAAATCACTCGCCACTGATGTCAGCCGTGGCTGGGAATCGATTGCAGCTCACTGGGTTCACAGAACCCACGCAAACCACTGCGCCACAGCTCCATGTTGCATGCACTCTGTAGAATATCAACTCCATTGCAGACTGCTGTATGTAGCCAAGTGTGTGGGATACAGGATTCAACATCGTTAGTAACATCTCCGAATGCCATCAATGTACGTTTATTGCAAGCTGAATGGCACAACGTGTGACCAAACTACTGTATGTGTCACCTGGACTATTGTTTGAAAGGGTGTCCAGTGACACATACTGTGCATAGCAAACACCGAGTCACATTTCAACAAACATTGTAAATATATACCTTCGATAATTATTTATTTATTGCTATGTGTAATCCCAATTGAACAGTAATATGCAGATGATTTATTTATCAGTATTGGGGTGTTTGGCCCAAACCAGTTTAGATTGTGCGTTTTATTTTTAGCTTTCTTAATGAAGTGCTTTCATCAAGTCATATACCCTCCTGTATAGCCACAGAATCTTTATAACTGAACTAAGCAAAATGTGCACGCAGTTTCGTGCATTGTAGCCTGCAACGTGAGACTATACAATGCCATCCTGGAGTTCTTAAAAACGACCAATTTGAATCCAATTTTCCGAAAGGTGTCACGTTGAGACGAACTGTCTGTGCAGAATGTTCGCGGAAGAGTGCATCACCAGATGTTAGTGAACGGCTCGTGGAAGGAGTTCTCAAAGAACTAGTTTTGAGATCTCGTCAATGTACTTTATTATCCAGACACTTGTTTCAGGTAAAACATTATTTTACCAGGCGAGAACTCAAGAGACAGAGATACAGTCATGTGGTGTAATTTTCAACAGTGACCCAGGGCTAACCTGCACTTCCTGCATGCACTGCTTCACATTCATGTTCATTGCATGGCAGTATCTAACCCAGACATGGGCAAAGTTCGGCCCCCGGGCCGTATACGGCCCATTGGGCTTTTTAATCCGGCCCGCCGAACTTGTACAAATATTATTATTATTAAATTAAATTTCACCTTTCTCCTGTAATGCCCCCATTTCCCCATTAGATGGCGCACTTTGACCAGGAGTTACGACATGTTTTGTATTGTTCATGTTCGCGCAATTTGTTAAATTGCCTTGCAAATAAATGTTTTGCTACCTGTTAAAGGCCAAATCCTTTCATGTAATGATTTTTACACGTCATTTATATTAGTTCACACAAACACTCCATCCATCTGTTCCTGGCCCGGCCCCTCTGTCAAATTTTAGAACCCATTGTGGCCCGCGAGTCAAAATATTGGCCCACCACTGATCTAACCTATATAGTATTGTTAATTCTTAGTAGATGGAAAATGTAATTAAATTAAAAGACTGCATTTAAAGCAATTATTTATCCACATGTTTTTGTTTGTTATACGTTCAGGCATTGGTGACCGGGCCGAGACCCTGTTGTCATTCCACTGCTGGATTTGGGCCATCCTCACATTGTACGGGTTGTGGGGTTATTTTACATATATATTACTATACTTCACCATGCGGGTTAGTGAAGGTGGAGAGGACAGACGGGGGGGGGGGGGGGTATAGAAATGCAGTACAATTGCGTGTCCATCACCTATTCAACATTTGTCATTATCCAAGCTTAATTCTGATGAGCTTCTGAGATCTGGCAAGCCTGGGCACATTGCAGGCGATTTGCACTGAGGTCTTTAAATAGGGTTGTACAGTTCTTAGATGCGTTATACTGCACATTTCCAATTCATGACATGTTATCTGTACAGTACGTGTTTGTATATAAACAAGCACTATGTACAGCACAGTATAATTTACTACAGGTGTGTTTGCATAGAAACAATGTTGTATGTATTGACGAGCAAGTCTGCTTGTGGTAGGAAACGTCACTTGGCTTTCTTAGTGTTTCTCAGTGTACCACGCAGACGTGCGAGTGAGTGAGCAGGGCAATGAATGCACCGCAAGGCTGCTGCTGCTGCTGCATGCATCGTGCTTGCTAATCACTGCTTGCTGTTTTCAATGCTGCTTGGCCCATCGCAGCGGAAAGAGCGCAAGGTGGGTTACTCTAAAGACATGCATAAAACATGCGTGTGCATTTAGACATTCATGAATGCATTACTGTGTTCTCTAACGCAGGTTTGATTCCTGGCCATGTACGTGCGCAGTCAATGTGTCCATCCACTGCTGAGTGAGGGCCATATATCATATGTGGGATATATTGACCATACTTTACACTGGTTCGTGCGGGTTGGATGTAAGTAGGGGCAGTAGAGGAAACTTCACTGCCCTCTACTGCCCACAATCCAACAATATCTTTTTGTATCCAAGGTTATCACCCATCCAAGCGCTAACCAGGCTTAATGCTGCTTAGCTTCTGATATCTAATGAGATGAATGCATTTTAAGTGATGTGGTGTGAGGCGTCGATTCCTGGCCGTGCACAATACCAACACGAACCGCTGTTTGATCGACGTACAAGCTTTCCCAAGGTCACTTCGGCCGAAAGGAAGCACTGTGCTATGTGCAGAGTACCGGTAATACGAGAAATAGACAAAGTTGGCCAGGCATGAATGATGTTGGTTCAACCAGCACCGTTCATTCATCACATTAATTTGTTCTACCAACCATAGTTCACTATTAACATAACCTATTTTTATAAGAATGACCACAATGGAAATAGCTTATGCTCACGACTATTGCACTGTTCATTCAACAGTGGGTATATTCAATGGCAAGAGTGGCCCCCACCAAAGGATTGTGGAATTTTTACCAGGAGCACGAACACACGCCGATCTGAGTGGGCAGAAAGTGGCTTCTGTTGATGTGCACAAGAAGTGGATAGTACTGATCGTTTAATAACATATAAATGTATATGTAGATTTTCACTTGGGATGCTGCCATGGTGTAATTGTTATCACACTGGGCTTGCAAGCGAGGAGGTTCCTCGTTCAAACTCCCTGCGCCAGTTTAAACAACAGACGTGTTCATATTCTTAGTTTTTTCGGTAAAGTCACGTTGAAGAGAAACAACAAAATAACTAAGAATATGAATTACTGCAGTCACGAAAGCTTTAAATCAAAACAGACGTGTTTTTAAAATAATAATTTACACCTATGAAGCACCTTTCACTCGGAGGTCACAAGGAGGCGTTGTACAAGAAACACACGAAGACACGAGCAGGCTCAACACCAATAAAACCCAACCCGAAAACAAAGTATTCAAAAAATATAAAAAAAAATACCTTAGAGATAAGTTGTGTCTTTAGGCACGATTTAAATAACATGAAGTCAGCAGAGCTGACAATAGAAATGGGTACACCACAGTGGATCGGCGGGTCACGTGTGGTGGGGTAGGATAAGCAATTTGTAGTCTGGAATAGAACTTGAGAGGAAAGCATTGCAGAAGTATTAAAGACTAGGAGGTCGCAATGGGTAAAGCACGTGTGCAGGATAGATGAGGGAAGGTTATCAAGACAAACACTGGTGGCACCCAGAGGTTGGCGACCAAGGGGAAAACCTAAACTCAGATGATGGGGATTTAAAAGGGCAGGTCTTCTAGTTCCGTTCCAAAATCTGGCAGAATGAAGGAAGTGATGGTGTCATGACATCGGCAGCATTGGCTGTGATGACCGCGTCGTGATCCCGAGTGCACGTGTTGCTTGTGACGCTCAATGAGGGACCATCACCTGCGTGTGTGAGCGTGCAGCTCAAGGAGTTCAAGGTGATTGGCAGGCGGGTACCGACACCCAAGCAGCCGAGGCCCCCTCTGTACCGTATGCGAATCTTCGCACCCAACCACGTGGTGGCCAAATCCCGCTTTTGGTACTTTGCGTCCGTGCTGCGCAAGCTCAAGAAGTCGTCTGGAGAGATGGTGTACTGTGGAACGGTGAGCAAGGGTGGTGGTAATACAATCAAAGAGGGTAATTCGTCATGAGAAGGATATATAGCTGTTAGCTCAGATGCATAATAATTACATTTATATAGCACTTTCAGGAAACAGCAGCAGCAGACACTCAGAATAAAATTTATATAAATACATTTTAAAAATCATTGACTAAAATAACTAAAAATTGAATAAGCGGAAGTGTATAAATAGATTTTAAGGCGCATTTTTAAAATGTTCACAGACTGAAATGAGGTCGCTGATATTTCGTGGAAGAGTATTCAATATCCTGGGGACTACACGGGAAACAGCTCGGTCACCCAATAGACTGAAACCTTGACCTGGGAATACAGAGAAGATCTGCATCCCCAGATCTTAGGAACCTTGAGGGGACATATGGGTGCAGCATGTCAATGATGTAGGCTGGGGCAAGATGGTTCACTGCTTTGTAAGTTAACAATAGGATTCTAAACTGTATTCTATGTGAAACTGGAAGCTAATGCAGAGAGGCCAAAACGGGTGTAATATGATGTGAAGAAGATGTTCCGGTTAACACCCCAGCAGCCAAATTTTGAACATGCTGCAAATTGATTAGCACCTTCAGCCACACCAGAGCGTAAGATATTACAATAGTCTATGCGTGTGGGGTAGCTATAGACTAAGTAGGGATGAGTCCTTTTTTACTCTTGCCATCTTCAGAAAGTCCGTGGTTTTCCACTCAAATGAGAATAGGACGGTGCTCATCAGCCTTGAACCAGTGGTGAAAGTTCCAAAATGTTTTTGTGGGTGTTAGTCTGTCTATAGAATCTACCCACTTTTGATTTCTAAAAGTGGTACCAATTTTATCGACCTCAGAGGGATGAAGGATTGAGTCAGCCCCGACTAAGATTGGTAATGTTTGTGAGCCACACGCTCTAACCACTGTGCCACCTGGCCAGATCTACTTTATTGGTGCCATATAAACATACAAATATATACATACTAATTAGTCTCCTGTATATCTTTATCCCAATAGATTTCTAAACTATGTCCACTTCTATCAACGCGGTGGCAAAGGGCCACCACATTGATATGTTGTGCCCATCCAAAAATCCAATTCGAAGCACCAATAACTTTTGAGAAATGACTCTTGAAAGTTTTCAAGCAAAATTATCTACCAAATCATGGGGTAAAAAATCTGGCGGTTTATAAATTGTGATCTCTTACCGTGCTTGCGATTGCACCTGCTGTGCAAACTAGAATGATTATTCATATTACTGTACTCTTTGGTTCTTTTGGTAAAGTCACGTAGAGAGAAAATAAATAATAATAGAATACGACGTTTCGATTGCAACACAAGCAACCATCATCAGGTAAGAATGAATAAAACAAACCTAGTAAACTTAGAAATATAATGCAATACAACACAGAGAGTCGGCTAACACAACAGTCAACACCCTACTTGGCTGATTACGTTCTTCCAAAGATTGCTAAATTTGAGAGAGAGACAAAACACACACGGAGACACATAGACAGACACACAAGCAGGGAGAGACACACATATTACTGTAACCCCTGTCAGTCCCTGCTTTATCTAAAAATACACATTCTCGTGCATTATCCGGCGGGTTAGCACTGTGGTTTGAGTGCTTGATCCAAGATCGGAACATTGCAAGTTCAAATCCCGCTCAGGGCCTCATCTGAACTGAGGATGTGGCCCTTTCCACCAGTGGCTTGTATGTATGTAGAACTTCTTTCGCAGCGTATATAGCCAACTGTGATAATTGGAGGTGCGAGGGAAGGATTGGCCCCACAAGCAGGTCATGTGACGTGATTCAGAGATTACCTTCCACGCAGTGATAACAAATACAAAATTTAACCCGTGATGAATATTTTATAATTTTGTGGATCTGGTTTATTTTGGAGTTTATAGTTACTTGGCCAGGTGGTGAATGCTGTGCATTTAATGAAAGGGTGACAGTGTGTTCCGCACTGTATTTGTTCTTCAAGTGCCAACTTAAAGACAGGACAAAATGCACACTTTGTTTACACAAAAACGGACTGGGAATAAAAGGTACGTAGATGGGTCCAGGAAATGTTTTGTTCGTTTCTTTTTACCAATACAAATGAGAAAAATAAACTTAGTTTTAATTAAAACGGGTAATTCATGGTTTTCCTTGTGATACTCAATATCATTGAATCCGATTTTTTTTCCACGCCATCTAAATGAACCATTAGTTTGAACAGGGCCTCGTTAAATAAAATTAATCAGAAATGCAAAAGCGTAAACACGCTAATCAGCGCGTAATTGCATGTGCACGCACGTGATAGATTTAAATGTCAATCGCACCCATGCGGTGCAAACCGACATCGCAGCAAGTGTCAACATACACAGAATTAACGCAGGTAAGCCCTTATTAGTCACTGCTACGACATGACGATTATCTTGAGCCTCGCAATTAAATGCCTCCACATGAATTAAATGCGATGCAACATTATAATTGGACGTCCTGTTAAATAAATGATTTGCGTATCTTTATTATGCAGCCAGGCTATCAATTTATAATGAATTTTCGCCATGGTTGACTCAGCCCATCAACCCTCCTGGACCTATAAAATACATACCACGTTGAAGGAAGTCAGTAGTAGTCATCCTGTGGAAAGACTGGCCCCGTAACATTCTAGCTCAAGGCTACCATAAGGCATAATACGCATTGTCCGATTGCTTGTTTGGTCATGGAGACACTTTGACCAATTGAATTTAGCACAAGCACTGCCCTTTGGCAATCTACTGCCGGATGAGGGCCTCCCTACATTGTGTGGGTTGTGAAAGTGATTTGACTGAATTCACTGGGCTGCTGAGTATGAGTAGGTTAAAGCGGAAAGAATAGATGTGGGGGCATAGAAATACAGTACAACAATGGATTTTGCTGCACTGCTCTTGGCTGCCCACCACGTAGTCCTGCAGCCTCTATCAACCTGTTATGCATGGTGGTTGCACACCCAAGCACCGTACAGGTTTTGCTCTGGTTAACTACCGTGACATGACGAGATCAGGAATATTCCATGGGGATGGGATCTGTTCATAGGACATAGCAATGTCGTTAGAGCAATATGTGTATAATCTGTGAAGTACTCTACATTAATGAACACATAAATGGGCAAATGCGATGCGTTTTCTGGCGCTAATGTATGTTGTTCATCATGTCTGGCATTTCGCCCAACACGGTTGGGAGCTTCTTCAGAAACGGTGGACATTGTGCCAAACAACTCGCGTTACAACTCGAAAACACATTGTGAGAGCTGTGCAGCCCAACCACAAAAACCTACGCGAATCGGCAAATGTATGACTTCAGTCTCTACCTCTTCCGCTTCCGTACCCCGAGCCAGGTCTCCGAGAAGTTCCCACAGAGGATCAAGAACTTTGGCATCTGGCTGCGTTACGAGTCCCGCAGCGGAACCCACAACATGTACCGCGAGTACAGAGACCTCACCACCGCTGGCGCCGTCACCGCTTGCTGTGTGTACCACCCTCATTTTTCATGACCACCTGTGCCCGCTCCCTGGTCCAGTATAAACAAACTCCCCACAATTCCTACACTTCTGCTCCACTTTCTCAACTCCACTGGATTGCCATCTACTATCACCGCATGTTTAAATTTCTCACTCTCGTCTGTAATTCCCTCCATGGTCTTGCTTCTCTCATCTCTTAGTACTCTGTCCCACCCCGTCCTCTACACTCCCAGTCTCTACCGTCCCTCTCTGTGCCTCCCTCGCCCTATGCCTAGTCATGCTCTCCTTCCTGCTCCCTTGTCGCTCCCCTCCACTGGAACCAACTCACACAAAATAATCATCTTCACCAACCTGCTTCCGTTCCTCCAATAAAAAACCCCATCTCTTTTCCCTAGCCCATCATCCTGCTGCCGCTACTCCCTGCTCCTGCTCCCCAGCGATGACCAGGCCTACCCCAACCCCTATCACTACCCCAACCCCTATCATTACCACCACCCCAATCAAGACCCCAACCCCTATCACTACCCCAACTCCTCTGTAACCACTCCCACCAGTCCTCCTAAATGTCACCATAACTATGCCTCCACTTTTAATAACCCCACTCTTTATTTTGACCACTATCATCTTATGTACAATTGTATTGTTGTAAATCGCCTTTGATTAAGGCACTATATATCTATACAACATAAGATAAGACTAAACGAAAACATTTCCTTTTGGAAACCTCACAGCCCTTTTGTTAATCTACTGCTAACTGTGGGCATCCACACGCCATGTGAGACATGCGGGGTATTTGACCATCCTTCACGCAGGTTGGAGCAGGTTAGGGAAGGGGTGAAGCATATATGTGAGCATAGAAGTACAGTACACCAACTGTAATTTTTCCCAAATATTATCCTGATTGTGCTATTGTCATGCAGATGTCGCACAGACCAGTGTATCTCTTTGTGTTGAAGGGCCCGCAGAAGTGGATATCACAGAGCTATTTCTAAGATTTATTCAAGTGACCTCTGGCTCACAGTAGAGTACAACGCTTTTAGGAGAGTAATATGATATTACGCCAGAAAACCGATATTTAATTCTCAGAATGTAGCTAAATTAAGAACAGAAGAATATTTATAGTTCTAGATTTTTGCGTGCAGTCATTGGTATCTGGGCTGAGATCATTCACTATATCAAGCAGTTGCTTAATCAAAATGTACTACTGCCTGGATTCAAACCCCAGGTTCTTTGGGTTGGCAGCTCAGTGACCTCCAAGCCACCCGGTCACCTCAAGTGACTCACCCTTATGAATATTGTCCTTCGAATGGCAATCAAGCTGGATTTTAGCCCACAGATATTAAGTGATGAATAAAGTTTCATATGGTGGGGGTTGTGCAGTCGTTGGTAACCAGGCCCCCGCTCACTCACCATGGGCTTGTAACGCTCTCCTCCATATTGACCGATCTAACTTTTGTTGTACGTCGCATCCACTTGCGACTCGACCCGCTCACTGCGTGTGACGTCAGCGGCACGACGCGGCTTCTGCAGTGGAAAAAAACTTGGGCTCCTCTTGATCCGCGCCGGGCTGGCTTGGCATGGCTCGCCCGTGCAGTGGAAGGGAGGTGAGGTACATTGCCTTCTTTCCGCCGTGAAGTGGGCATGCACGACTGCGAATTCACCAGATCTCGCGTTCTCGCGTTCCCACTTTCTCCGCTTCAGACCGAGACATGGGAGCCCGGCACCGTGCACGGGCCCACTCCATCCAGATCATGAAGGTAGAGGTGATCCCAGCCAGCAAGTGTCGGCGCCCGGGCATCAAGCAGTTCCACGTGAGTGCCCTCCACCTTTACAGCTGCGCGCCTGTCCCCAGCAATGCTGTGGTCGCAGTCGTGATTACTTCGTGTGCTAGAAGGTTAATCATGCACAAAACGCTTCCAAGTTCAAATACTGACTGGGACTGACAATGGCTTTTCATACCTCCAGGAGTCATACAATGAGTACCACGTTGTGGAAAGGCAGTAATAGTTGTTTTCTGGAAAGGTTGGCCTCTGCAAGAGGAACGTGGGATTGTCAATTCTCATTTAGGACCACCAATGGATACGAGAACCATCCCAAAACTAATTTCAACGTGGAGACACTTTTAAATATACTTGATACGGAAAAGGAAAATGGTACACCATACCGTCAACCCCTTATCAGTGCCTACCTTATTACAGACCAATTCAAACCGTATTGGTCACCCAGTGCCCTTATAAATATCAACGTTCATTCTACAAAGTACCATCACAAGGGAGAAACACGAACAGACAAAAACACATTTTTTTCCCCGTATTGAAACGGCTGTGCGCCATATGGACCTGAAAACTCAGTTTCCCTGTACAAGAATACGGGGTAAACCGTGTGGGTTAACAGGTATGCTACACTGTGTGCACGGACACAAGAACTTGAGCATCGTGTTCTAAGCAATGCCTTTGTGGGAAATTAGAAGGAAAGAGAGCAAAAGGGAGACAATCACTTGGTGCTGCAGAACATGAATCATTGGGCTCAGATGGCAAGGAAGTATCCATAAAAAAACCGTGTACCTTTTAGCCTCTTCTTTGGTCAAAGTAATGCTGTCACCATACTCAAGTACTCTGGCTCCCTTGGTGGCCCTGAGCCAGTGGTGGACATTCTTTTGATCGGGTGGGGGGTGCTGCTGACCAAGCATCCCGATACAGAAGCCTCAGGAAAGAGACTTGATGCTGCGTGAGGTTTTCCTGAAGATTTTTTTTTAAATGACAGACTTCCTAAAACAGTGATCTTTTTTAACACCTCAGGGATGATAGGCTGTCGATCCTCATCAGAGACTTTAGCTCATGCCTTCTATTTGAAGTGGGGTGCTCTGACCACAGTGCCACCTGCTGGGATAACACAGTGCTGTGTTGTGCTGATGGGAGGGATCGTCTCAAGGCCACCTGTGCGTGCGTGCGATTACAGAACTCTAAGATTCGCTTCCCGCTGCCCCACCGCGTCCTGCGCAAGCAGCACAGCCCGCGGTTCTCAACGCGCCGGCCCAACACCTTCTACTGAGCCGCCCTCCTCCTGCATGCTAACGGCACCGTTGTGAGTTCACGATTACCAAATTCTCTGGAATAGAATTCTGTTCCGAAGAGTAAGACGCAACACAAACATGCGCTTGGCGTCAATAAAGTTACACAATTATGGTTACACACACACAAATCTACCTACCTGCTGGGTTATGGGACGTACCCCAAAATCTGCTTCAATAATGCAGGGGAAAAAAAAAGTACGTTTTACGATCTGGAAAATATGGTAGCTCTCACCTGTATCCTAATGGTCAACACACGCCGTCTTGAATACTTGTCATTTTAATAAACATGGGAAACCCTCTAGAAACCTAAAGTCGGTAAAACATTCAGGAAAGTCACAAAAAGGTTTTTCATTTCCATATTTGGCTTTTCGATAAAAAAGTATTGTTTTTACAATATCCCCATTGTGATAATAATAATTTACATGTATTTGTAAGGCACCTTCCACAAATGTCTCAAGGCACCTTGTAAGAATAAGGATAGGCCAAGAGAGAGGAGAAGCTAAATATAATATTCTGAATTTTGATTTAAAGCTTTCGTGACTGCAGTGATTCATATTCTTGGTTCTTTCGGTAAAGTCACATTATCGGATAAACGAATTTCCAACGGTAGGGAATTCCACAATATTTGCTTTGAGTCAAAAAACAAAGAACCCTTTCGGATCTCTCGCCGAGCAGTGCAACCCTTCGTGGTTGGGAAAGGGCCAAGAAAGCAGACATCACAGAACTACCTCCTCTGGCACTGAGAGTAAAGTTTGTTGCATGTTGCATGACAGTCAAACTGATATATCTAATTCTCAGAGCTATCATTTAGCCAAATTACGAACCAACTGTAATGTGATTGTTGTTCGTGTCGTTATTGGTAACTCGGCTGAGACTATCAACTCTCTGCACTACCAAACGTAGTTTTAATCGCAGGTGGCTGCCTGGATTTAAACCCAAGATCTCAGCAGTGTCAGATCAGCACCGACTTCTTTTCCACTTGGCTATGGTTTTATTTCAGTGTTTTGCATGTGAGAAAAAATCCAGTTATCCAGGGAAAAACCATGCTACATTTGCACAACAGGGTCACATAATCATTTGCTGTACTGCCATCTCTTGATCACATTGCAGCACAGCTGGATTTTGAGGAACAGCGCCTGATTAATGAAATCTGTCTAATCCATCAACTCCACCTCTGAAGCGCTTGAATGCAGGCAATGTGTCACCACTCCAGGGCTATTTATGGTGCATAACAGCATGGACACATTGTGTATGTAGAACTTCTTTCACACCTGTACGTAGCCAAAAATTGATTGATACCAATCCATGCTGATGCCAATCCATTTTACAGGTCAGAATGTGCCTGCGTGTTCACTGTGTTACAGCTTCTTGTTTGGTGCTTTCTATATATTATAGCCTTTTATGATAAAGAGCGATGAAGCTACTACATCAGTCGTGTGTATACTTTCACCCTCCTATTTATCTTTGCAGAATGAACGCCACATCAAACACGGCCTCGAGGTTAATGTTACACCTAATTTTATTTGTGTTGTGGACTCCGGTCCACATTTGATTAAAAACATTGTGACTACAACTCTTGCACTCCCTGTTTAGTCGATTATCTATAACCTTTCCGACACTCGTAGCATTGTGCAATGCATCCTTGTCGTTGCGTAATAAAGTCTATTTAAATCATTTGAGTCAATTTCTTTATAATATAATAAAACTTGAATTTATATCTTGCTCGTGATGGAACAAAACATCGTGGAGCGAACGTTTTTTGGTCGAGGGGACTCCCGAATGGCAGCTGTCCCTGCTCGGCATGAGGCATTCACAGCACTGACCCACACTTGGGGGTTGGTTCACCAGTCGGGGTTATGTCGCTTTTTGTTATTCCAATTAAGTGATTTGCGAGTTCAAAGACTAACGTGGGTCATTAATCCTGAGAAACCTCAATGAGTATGAAGACTTGATTTCCACCAGGGACCTGCATTGCAGTGTTTTTATGCAGGAAGAGACAAGAATGCAAGGAGAAAATCCATACATACGAGGGGTAACACTTCAACGACAGGTTCACGGACAAATTGTATACCGTGTAATAGAGCCTAACAGCTCATTGGGCCCTTCCTGCTGAAATGAATACTGCCATCTCATCGCCACACCACAGAGCCCGGTATGGGTTACACCAACCCTTGCTGGATTCCAGATACGAACCAAGCCCTAAGGGTTACACTGGGCGCTTAGGCTCCCAGCACACGCGATCGTGGGACCGTGTGTAATTGGGAGCCATGATCAAACTAAAGCATATGTTTAGAACCAATCTGTAATGATTAAACTCTTCAGAACAAATGGTGATCGTATTTACCTCGGCACCAGTTAGAGCTTAATTTGTAAATCAGAAAGTTAAAATCCTGGTTGGATGTCAACTCAGCCTATCATCCATTGAGGATAGTATATCGTCTTATTTTTTTATATATATAAAAGCAGGAGTATACAAGGACCGAGGAATGAATGACCGTGACAGAGGGCACGGGAGGAACGGGACGGGATGCAGTGGAAGGGCGAGGGGAGGGAAGGGGAAGAGAATGGGCGATAGAGAAGAGGTGAGGCTTTAAGAGAGGAACGGAAGGAGGTCACGGAGGGGGACTACTTCATGTTCAGAGGAAGTTTATTCCAGTGGAGGGGTGCAAGGGGGAGGATAGACAACGGGATTGTGCACGGGGAGGAGAAGGGGCAGACAGGATTGGGAACTAAGAGCACGAGGGGGGACAGAGAGATGAGAGAAGCGAGATATTCACTACCCCACTGGGAACGTCAGCAGTGGTTGTGTAGAAAGACTGCCCCCCCCAATAGGAACGTGTGATTTCCACCACCCACTCTGGGCCGTAAACTAAAAACAACAATAACAAAACGAATAGACTACTGTACACATCCGAAATAAGTGCACATTAACCTTAAATGTAAACAATGCATAAAGAAAGCAGCAACCGTGTTAAAATGCAGCGTTTTTATATGAGAACTGCTATTGCAACCAATTAATCTACACTAAACTATGGACCTATTTAACGGTAAAGTACTGTATACATACATGTAGTAGTAATATTCTTCAACTGTGATTGTATAGCTTATTTGGTCTTGTTCTGAACATTCGGAGCTACCATTGGTAAAACCAACACCTGCTGCTCTTCCCACAATTATTTGCGTGCAGAACGCCTCTGCAATATCTTGTCAGCTTCCATCTCAACTTGTGTATTCGGTATGGGGGTCGGGGGAGGTCGTGGTGCTGCGACTCCCTGATCTCATGGTCTGCCCTTCTCGCTTAATATTCCATCCCAGGCCCCTCCCGATGGCGTGAATGACTCATTGCTCTGGCCCAGTGAACCTTTTTGCGCCCATACAATATTAAGCCAACTCATGGGCACCGCAATGTGACCTGTCTTGCGAGGGTCGGCCAATCCCCTGGCAGCGGGAAACCGTGGGGCTTTCTTCCTAGGGACCCTTCGGATTAAAACCCGTTGTGCCAGGCAATTCCCCGCCAGGACACCCCATGTGTGTGCTTCGTGTGGTTGCTCAATGTGGGGCCGGGGGGAGGCCGTGGCACCACTTATTATTGGGCGTGGAAGGATAAAAGGCAGAGTTGTACCCCGATCATGGTGTGAGCTTCCATCTTTTTGATTGGGAATTGCGCCTTAACCACAGCAGCACTCGAAACTGAATTTGCTGGGCAATCGTGAACACTAATTTTTAAGTGACAACACTTTTGATAACGTGCTCAAATATGTAAATAAAGCTCCAAAGCCAAATACTGTGAATGTTTTCCCTACTAACCACACTTCTCAGCGAAAGATATAAGAGAATATTGGAGATAACCCAAATGATTGACGTGACGGTTAAGATATTAGGTTTATAATTAGCATAAGATAATGCGAAGCTAATCTCTAATTAGCTCTGCAAATACACCGTCGTTAGCCTAATTAAATAGCATAGTATTAACTGAGAACTGAATTATCACGTGTCACGCACAATGTCAAAACGCATCCCAATGGTAAATTAGTGTGAATGAGAGGTCTCTTTACCATGTTAATTGCGACCCTTGGGACCGAGCGTGGTGTGGACATCATCTCTCTATGGTAATATGCAAATGCAGGGAGTGGTGGCCAACACCTGTATAGCAGCCACGCAGGTATCACACCCCACTGCATGGCATTGTGGCACCTGTGGAGGGCAGTACAGATGCCTTATTATGTTCCGGTCCTATGTATTTGGGTCTTTTCGTGGAATAAAAATGTCCTCCCACAGTAATATATGACACGATCCCAGACCATACACTAAACCTCAAATGTCGATACCACCTGAGGAGGCATTACTTTAGCGGCTCCAATTGTGACCAATAAAAAGGAATTGGGATAATTTGAAACGAGTAGGTTTTATATTACCTGATACATATGTAGAGTAGGAGTTAGTGACGTCATGTCACGCTCGCCTTCTTGTACGATGACGTCACGGATGGCGATGTCATGCAAAGGGGGCAGGACGGTGACGTCATGTCCCCCTGGGGGATTTAAGCTGGAACCCGTCACGGGTTCAGGGTCGTCTGGAGAGTCCGGGAACGTGAAGGGTGGAAGTAGGGACCCAGGCTAGGGTAGCCTGTGGGTGTGCTAGGGACCTCCCCAGTACCCTTCCCCTGGGGGAGCGATGGGACCCCAGGGTAGGGGGAAATTGGCACCAGGCTAGGGTAGCCTGTGGGTATGCTAGGAACCTCCCCAGTACCCTTCCCCCGGGGGAGCGATGGAACCCCGGGGTAGGGGGAAATTGGCACCAGGCTAGGGTAGCCTGTGGGTGTGCTAGGGACCTCCCCAGTACCCTTCCCCTGGGGGAGCGATGGGACCCCAGGGTAGGGGGAAATTGGCACCAGGCTAGGGTAGCCTGTGGGTGTGCTAGGGACCTCCCCAGTACCCTTCCCCCGGGGGAGCAATGGGACCCCAGGATAGGGGGAAATTGGCACCAGGCTAGGGTAGCCTGCGGGTGTGCTAGGGAATCCCCAGTACCTTTCCCCTGGGGTGCGGAGTGTAGGCAGTGATTGTGCAGTACGTGGAGTCGTGTGCGAAGAGAGGTCTTTAATAAAACTGGCGCAAGCCCCTACATGAAGATCTGCCTCCGAGTCATCATTTACGTCTCAACACATGTAAAAAATTGCTTTATAGATCATCGGATTCCTCCAGGACAAAATCAGATTCTGAAATACATCCACATGCCTGAAAACTGCTAGCAAAGGTGGCACCAATTTATATGCTGGCCCATGGACTACACAGAAATCTGCATACATATCAAAACAGGTTGCAGATTATCGCAGCTCAAATGAATAATCAGTGACGCTCACCTCTGTTGGTCGCCCTGAGCCAGATGTGGAACTTCCACTCGGCTATGGCGGGACAGTCTCTCCGTAGGAAAACCGATCTCGAGCAGGACTTCCAAAAAGGAAATGTTATACCTAGTGAAGCGGTGACAAGAAATTCGTGCACATTTTCAAATTTCTAATCAGCATTTTATTTCACGTTTAGCCACCAGCTGTCACTGCAGTGAAGCATTCCTGGGCAATGTGTGACAAGTTAAAATTGTGGTTTGGGATGGGGCTTCATTTCTCTGTTGATAACTTTTTTGTTTGTGCCTTTTTTGGTGAAATTTATTTTTCATTGAGGGTGTTCATTTGCTTGGTTGTCGCTATAAATAGGATTTGGCCCTTATATATAATTGATGTACACCGTCGTGGGATGCACTTACCATGAATGGCACGATATAAAATGAAAGCCGACGACGGCGCAAAGGCAACTGAACACACGCGTCATGTAAGGAAATGAGGTTTATTATGTACTTAATATTATGTACTTATTAGCGATGTTATGCACTGTGCAGTGAGACTGGTGACAAGCTAAGGCACATTTGGGGGAGCGGGGCAGGGACGATTGCAGGGACCAGAATATAATTCCCTGGTTTAAGAATTTGCAATGCCTTCTGTGTGGACGCAACCATAGTGCAAACGTAACCACCAACACAAAGCACAAAGTTCACACGCCTATATGAGATTGTGAGAATTCACACGGAGTATAGTACACATTCTTTTACATACATGGAGAGTATACTTGCATATGATGCCGAGAAATCCCTAAATGCGTCATTATATTTAATCAGTTTACAAAGCGCACCTTGTTAATAGTTAAACGATTTGCACAATTCCTTTTTTGAGTTGTTTTAATATATATTTTAATATACAGTATTCTGTTCTATACCTTAATTAAATATATCTTATTGGGAAAACTGTAGCGCATTCATCAACAGTTCTTGTTATAGAAACAACCGTTAGGGATGTACGTTTATTGGAGTAGATTTTCTTCCTGTATATTATTAAATTCATGGCTAGTCAAAAGTTTACTAGACATTACCCTTCATCTACATAAGTTTGTGTACACCGTTTACAAATTAAGAAACCTAAAATTGATTATTGCAGTAAGTAATACAAAATCAGAGCAATAACAAATAACAAAACACCTATTAACCAGCAGAAATTGCAACAGACAAAAAACTCCCAAAACCATTTTGATTCAAAAAGCCAATGCACACCTCTTCACATTTTAGGCGAAACAGATTATATGACATTTCTCTCGCCTGGCTCTCATTCTTGTGGTACAACTAAAATCGCACGGTATTTTCCCTCTACATTTGTGTGGACGCTTGCAGTCACGATGCCGACGTTTTCAATTACGCTTTGGAAATCTCACCATTAGTCGGTAAAACGTGAAACTAAATTGGCGCAAGTTAAACACTATCATACCCAGGACTCCAGCATTCATATGAATGATTTCTCTCAGCACGAATGCATTTAAAAACGTTACATTCCCAGCACTTGTTACATTATACATATTGTTTGCCGTTATAGGCCAAGGTCATATTTTTTAAACACATTAATTAAAAAACCACGTTATTAAAAACTTCACATGCATTGGTTTCACAAAAATTAAGCTCAATTAGATATTCGTGATCAAAATAAGCAGCTTAAGTTGATCTTTAAATACTCTTTGGTTTTCGATAAAGTCACGACATTTCGATCACCACACAAGCAATCCTCTCCCACCTGAGGACGGTTGCTTATGCGGCGATCGAAACGTCGTGATCTAATTTTTTTCTACCTACGTGACTTTATCGAAAGAACCAAAGAGGATGGATTCTTGCAGTCACGAAAACTTCAAATCAAGATTTTATCTTAAAATGTATGTTCTGATTTTGCACCCAGTGCCCATGGACCTATATTTCTCAAAGTCCCCTGGTCTATTTTAACAGAAACGGGGTTTTCCCCAATATTTGGTAGTGGCCAGAATGGTGCCACTTTATTCCGACTTGCCAGTTTATATGGCAGAACATCACGACAAAACATGTTTTGCTATCACAAGAATCGGACCACTTCTCTCAATGGGCTCTAAATCAAAATTTTCCTGCATACCAAAAAGGGAAGTTTCCTTATCACCATGAATCGAAAATTTAAACATAGAAATGACAATCCACATCACGGGGTGGGGGGGGGGGGCTTTTTTCAAGGTGTGTGCCCTATGGCAGATCTAAATAATGGATAAGTGGCCAAGGGCTGATCGCAAATGATTAGTGTCTGTCAAAGTCCCCATGCCTCTGTACCATGCTATCAGTCAAGGTATGTCTAATCAATCGCATAAGGAATATTTGCGGTGGCCATTTACCGTTAAGCCCTGAATGTCACGTGGTTGGTGGGGTGGCTGAGAATGTGACCTTAGTGGCGACTCAAAAGGTTTAACAAAGACGCTGCACATCCATAAGTTCACAGCACTCATACCAAGCAGCCTTGCAATAAAAGCACTGCTGTACATAAGTATATACAATTTCCTGTGCTAGAGATTACACATTTGCCACACTCCCCTTGCCAAGGACAATCTCAAAGGGCTATCACACCTGGCTGTATAAAGGGCACTGTCTGTAGTTTAAAAACTCGGCCAAATTTCTCGATTAAAATTTAGAACGCGTTTCTGTAGTTCCGAATGATTGTGTATATATGACGCGCCCACTTGGCCTTTTTGACAAGTGAAGCTGGATTTCCTGGAATCAGACGAAAACTATAAATTACATTACAATCCCTAATGTACACACGCGAGCATAGCAATGAGTTCAGACAATCAAATCTTACGCCCGAATGCAGTTTCATAAGCGATTAAAAATAAGTTTGAGGAAAAAGTTGGGTTTCATTTTCCATTACATTGCAGTGATGTAGTGTCGTACTTGTCAAAATGAGAACGTTTTTGTCAAATGAGAAGAGTTGGCAGCAGCTAAGGTGGTGCAGACTCCATCCAATGCGACGATAGCTAAAGTTAAACACAACTCAAAGTGAAACCGGTTGAGCGATTACCTTGCTCGTCATGCGAGGAGCGTAACGACTGTGGCTTAGGCGACGCGACGGTAAATTAGAACGCAACTTTAATCTCACGGGGCCCGATGTGACAACTGCAGCGCGTTGCGCGTTAAAAGTGGCACGTGCTCATTTTGCGCAATTAAAATCTATTTACATACGAATCGTTAGGCTCAAATTGAACGCCACATTGGGAGATAAAATGCATAATTGCAAAACGTGCAGTCCTAATTAAATTGACCAACTTGGGAATTTTACCACCATTTCCACAGACTGGCCCAGCTCGGCCCATTTCAGGTCAACATCGCATAAGATTTTTAGGGGCTGTACTGACAGTGGTGCAGAAACATAAAAGCCGAAAATACATTATAGACGTCATACTGCATTTTGACTACGCTTCATTCCAACCACAATGCCGACACAGTCCTGTGGTTGGAGCGTAAAGCTCACATTTGGGTGAGCTTCAGACTCAAACCTACACGACCACACCTCCAGGGTTAATTAAATGAGTACCACATTCTAGGTAGTCAGAGGTTGTTCTATATAATAACCCCCCTTCCCCATCACAGGGATGTTGACGGTGGTTGAGGGCTGCCCAGAGCGACAAGCACTGCTCAACGCTCGCCAGAGCAGGCAGACTGTCTTTAGAACCCCGAGACGGGGGTCTCTGCTTGTGCGTATTTACATCGCGTATAGGCTTTACATTTAGTCGTGAAACGACAGTGTCATGAAACCAGCGAGACGGCCAACAGAATACTACCAACAGTGCTGGGTCACAAGCAACACTTGCAAAACACAAAGTGATGAACCTATGAGAACCAGGTGAATATTGACACAAAAACAGTGAAAGTGAACCGCTTGCTTAAAAATGTGCACTTGTTACTCGCATTCACAACCACTGACGTCTGCTTCTGCAAGACTCATGCAAAGTTGCTGAGCTATAATCGCAAGGCTTTCTGTTTCTTTTCCAAGAGACAATGCATCTGATTAACGGTACAATGTAGTGTCAATGGCGGCGAGGGGTAAACCAATGAAAACTAGGTGGCATTAATCTTTGGTAGAAGCGTGAGTGGAGTCGAAGTGAATATGTAAACTGCAAATGTGGAGGTGCTTTTATTCTGGTACAGAAGTATTTGTCATCTCTGTGCATGGGTTTGATTTAATTTTAAATATTACATGCAGACCAGTGTCAAAAATAAACTCTCAAAAGTTTGTCAATTACTCATCACCTGTTAATGGCTACAACAATATAACACAATTTTATCACGAATCTCCTGACCGCTCCGAGGTCATCATTTCTGTGTTACTGTTACATATGAACAACGTTCTACATCACGCGTGACTCGACAATGGAAAAACTATTAGGTAGTGCTGCTATTGAAACAAAAAAATGAACCAATGCTATTCCTAACTCAAGCATATTTTTCATTCAATATGTTAATCAGTTTTATTTTTTATCCAAATAGTTTTGTTTCCCCAATGTATTTCATAGTTAACATTGTGAGTGTCCATTCTGGGGAGGTGGTGAGGGGTACAGCATGCAGAAGGATACTTTCATGTTGGGTAAGGCTGCCACTATTACACATCAGTTTGTCGATTTTACCAACTGCTTAGTTTTAAAACCAGTGTAAATGACTTTTTACAATGAGTTATTCCGTTTTGTAGATGACCAGCACATATCGATCAATTGTTAAATCGGCTAATTCATCAGCCCTTTGCCAAACCAATGAACTTTGGTCACCGAGTTAGGAACGCGCTGTGTTAGTAACGACCTAGCCAGTGCTAAGAACCGTGGCTATTATCAAATGTTAAACTGCCATCCTCTCTTCACCAACCGGCACCATTCAGTATGAAGCATGGTCAAACAACCCCCTATGAGGCCTTCATTTCCTGGTGGATTGTTAAAGGGCTATAATGCAGGTAACACTGCATTTGCCCTGTTCAACTTTTCTCACCACTCACGCTGTCATAATAATTATATGTTCATGATTGAGGGATATAAACGATCATAGATTGATTCTTCGTAGATTTTTATGAGGTTATTATTCATGAAAACGTCAGTGGTGAGAAATATTGAATAGAGCGCGTGTAGTGTTAGCTGCAATAATGAGCAACGTGCAGTGGGACCAACACACACTGACTCCACAATATCTGGGCACCTCAAGACTCGGAACATTTTTGTCTAAATACTGTAGTAGAAAGGTATGAATGAACAACTGCCACAAACAAATATACCGTCCACGTGTGTATATTTGTGCAAAGAATTGCATGGTTAATAGAGATGCCCTGAGTGAATTACACAGTAGCACTGCGGTAAGAGATGGAGAAAGCATTGCCGTGCTGTACAACCTTTTGGTAAAAACAGAGAGCCAAACAAAAGCAACATGGAGAGAAATGCAAAGAACACGTTGAAAGGGCATGTAACAGACACGTACGTAAGTAATATCTGTCTGGATAATGCGACAACAGGTATTTGTTGGTTAAGATTACTTTGTCTTTCACTACCGTGACCGACGAGCATGAAAGATTTTCGTGAAGCACCCGGCAAATTCCTCCGACGCACAGCAGATCGAGGTGACAATGTCCTAGTTTTTGTGCAAGAGTGGGATTTTCTTTTTACCCAATTGATGGTCAGCATTCACCTGAATAAGCATCTTCTGATAAAAAACACCAACGAAAAAAAGTTTTAAACACTTCAAAAGAGAACACAATGCTCATGTAGTGTGCGGAGCTGAAGGCTAAACCACAAGTTGCGCTAAAACGTTTAACTTTTAAAAAAAGTTGATCTATATTTTTCTTTCTATAGGATTAGGGGGTCTGTAGTGGGCAAGTTTCTGATGCAGGTCTACAGGCCGTGGTGCTCACGTCAATGGTGGACACACTCACGATGCCCATGCTGGTGTCACTCAGGTGGAGGCGTGGGGGAAAAGAAAGGGTAAGCCGGTGAGAGACGAAGGTTGGTTTGAAGGTGAGAGGGGCATGGATAATATTGCACAATATCCTGGAACGTGGAGAGGCAGAGGGGTCCGGAGAGACATGGGAAGGTAGCAGCCTCGCCAGCTCAATCTTCCCACTCGTCCTCCTCATCAAAATCATCATCGTCGTCGTCATCATCATCCTCGTCTGTTGGGACACAAGTTAACAGCAGTTGTAAGAGGCAGCTTCATCATGTCAAGGAATGGCCCCAAAGATTACATTTCATTATCCTCACTTTAGCAGTGCTAGATGGCATCCGTGTATGCACGGTAAGCAGTGGTTTTTCATAGCCAAACGTTTATTAATATTCGGTATATTTTGCATCTTGGAGATTGCCTTGCTCACTGACAAAAACGAATTCATGTTTTTTAGTGTTGCTAGTTACTTCAATGAAATTACCAATTGGTGTCACCACATCTGTTTTCTTGCATTTACAATTGTAATTGTAAATTTGATTACGAATTGAAATCACAACGCAATTGTCATTTTAACGTCGGCTAACAATGCTGCTGTAATTGTAGATAATCGACCACAGGCCTGCTTTCGAGCTATTTACCACCTCGGCAATGACTGTGTGTGATGTATCTCACCGGAGGAATGGATGGCTTTGCTCCTCTTTTGCATGGCCTCCATGAGAGCTCCTACGATCCCCACTGTTGGAGTTGATGAGGCAGCTGCATCTGTTTCCGTCACCTGGCGAAACGCAAAGGCAATCAACAGGATAACCTTTTGTTGCATTTAACCAACTGACCTGTGGGACTACCAGACAAACTATTTAAACTATTTTTTATTTTACCAGGTAAAGCCGACTGAGCTAAACAGCTATTTTTCAGAAGCGACCTGGCCACAAATGATAGCTCAACAAAGAAACTTAGCACGTGGAAATTTATAGCAGCCAAATACTCTAAACACAAGTTTCCAAATGTGGAGGGAAAATCTAGAGGATCTGGATAAAAATCCACGCGACCACAGGGAGAACATACAAACTCCAAATATACAGGAGTCAGGATCGAACTGACGACCTCCTGTATACCAGGCAAGGTAGTAGTTAACATTGCAACAATGTAAAAGCGCCACGATTATACAGTATGATATGTTTTCAGTGGCTTTAAACCCCATAGATATGCGATAGACGTTGTCTATAGGGCAACCAATGCCTATTACACCATGAAGTGTGATGTTCATTTTACTCCCCTCAGAGGAATGATGGGCTGTACAAACCCCTGTGCAGGATTTTAACGCAAGGGTACAAAATGTAAAAACTTGATTTGTTTAGTGTTCAGCAAGAGCGTATTATGATTAAATTAATATTAGAAATGTTACTAATCATAGACTGAGCACGATTGAAAAAAGTGCTCTTTATCTATAAAAGCATCGTTGAGTCTGAAGAGTTATTTCACAAGGGGTTATTTTGAGAAGATTTGCTAGTTTATATTATAGCAATCAAATTCAAATCCTACTACCAACTAGCATGCACATTCATAGGACAGCAAGTTGCTTACAGGATCTCCGAGTGCGGTTTTAGTGTCATTCCTTTTGCGTGCGTTTGCGGCACATGTTAAAATTGATCCCAAATGCAAACAAATGTCTGACATACCAACGCAGGACCTTCTTATTGGAAGTCCTGAGACATTCCGATGCTTCCTCATACGCGAAAAGCATCGACTCCTCCATTCCCTGTAACTCGGCCATCAGCACTCACCGTCTTGAGCGCGATGCCCTGGCGGATCTGGTCAAGCAGCGCGTCACGTCCCGAGGTGGATACCGGCCTCGCTGCCGCCCCGCCTCCTGCCGCCGCCGCCTCGTCCACCTTGCGCAGCTGTGCGCCCCCTCGGATCTGGTCCAGCAGGGCCCCTCGTGAGCCGGAGACGGGGCCAGGGCCGGGGCTAGGTCCTAGAGAGAGCGGTGGCGGTGGCGGCACCATGGGGCTCGGTGGAGGCGGCGGACCGGGGGGTGGGGGTGGCGGCGGAGGTGGCGGAGGTGGCGGAGGGCTGCATTGCGGGATTCCGCCACCACCGCTGCCACTGCCACCGCCGTAGCTGTTGCTGTAACCGTGGGGCTGCGGGGGCGGCGGAGGAGGTGGGGGGGGCGCGTGAGAAACCAGCGGCGGGGGAGGGGGTGGCCCCTCCGGGATGGAAGGAGGCGGCACGGGCGGCGGTGGCTGCCGTCCCATGGCAGACATGGGGGGCATGGTGAGCATTGGCGGTGGGTGGGGTCCGGAGGTCCCGCGGAAAGGCAGCTGGGGTGGCGCGGGCCCCGCCGGGTGGGCAGGTCCTCGGCTGGGGGGTGGAGGGGGTGGAGCGCTCCGCCCACGCGCCGGAGGAGGGGGGGGAGCCGAGGACGGCGTCTGAGGGGGGTAGTTGCCGCGGCTCGGGGGAGGGGGTGGAGGGGGAGCTGTACACGCATGCACACACACAGGAGTCAAAACACACATTTAGGTGACATTTAAGATGTTGCTTTATTATTTGGGAGTGGAGCGTGCAATTTGTAGCTCACTGTGCTCAAAATGAACTAATGTAAAGCTGTGAGGTTGATTCATGATCCACCCCTCACTGAATCACGCCATGTCATTCGCTTACTGGCAGTCAGGTGCCTTCCTTATGACTCTTATCACTACTACCATGTTATCGTTTCCACAAACTTGATTCCTTCACCCATGTTGAGGAATCTGACTACCAGAATGACTCGTTCATCTCATCCATACTGTGTTCACCAACCATATTGCAGGTGAAAACAAATCTCTGCTTCTTTCCTCAATTTTCGGCAATGGAATTTCAAACACTTTATTTTCCCAAGCTCTTGTAACCTGCTCTCTCACACCATCAATAGCTCATTGTTGCTGGCCGCTTGACATTTTGGGCATGTGCCCAGCAACTGCGATTTAAAAAAATAAGAGACAAATATCCCACACGCAGAGTCCTTAGGAACCTGTTGTGGCAAGTGCTAAGGATGGCACGACACATCACGAGGGTGGGGTGTTGTGGTCAGAGCCACAATCTGGCCACCAGGACAGGTGTTAGAGATGTAACCATGGTCAGTAATTGAACCCTGGTCACTGGAATCGAATGCTGGTCACCGTGAGCCACTGAGGAAACGCTGCTCAAATTGCATCCACACACGTAGGCAGACCATTTCAGCTCCTTCTGTAATTTAGTTTGCATTGCCATTTAACATCTATTATCTTGAAAGGCATAGAAACTGGCAAAGTAAATTGTATATGGAGTAAATTGTTTTTGTAATTTGTTTTAACACGTCCATTTCAATAGCCCTACATTTTGACTACAATTTACGAGTATCTTTGTGTTGAAATATTGGGTAACACTTTATAATGGTTCATAATGTGGGTGTATTTACTATAGAATACGTGCTTTTACAAGCAGACAATAAACACTGTTGAGTAATTAGAAAAGAGTAGGACATTGTGTGCCAGAATCATGGTCCAAATTGGCACATTTAAAACAAATACCTGAAAATTATTAAATTAGGATTACACAGCAACATCGCCCCCTATTATGAAACTACAACAAATTGTGCCTGTGCAAGTGCTCTCGAGACAGTCCTACGCTAGAAGCTTGCCATGAATACCAAATGTTACTCTGTGTGTGGAATGTTAAGTTTGCTGCACAGAACACAGTTTTATGGAATAAACTTTTTATTCCATTGAATAAACACTTCACGAGCCAGTGGGCTCTTCAAGCAATGCTGCATGCGTCGTCACGGCACACTAAGAAATACGAAATCCTTAGGCACGGCAGGCAATGCACAAACGTATACTCACGTGACCACCTCCTCTGCCCTGTCAACAGAATGTCATCGTCACTTTTCGCTCAACACCAATGTTAAGGAATACTGTTTAATTTTACAGATAAAGATGCCTACTATGAAGTATCAGAAAATAACTGGACCAAAAAAGAGTATATATGTAAGTCCTTTGATTATTCCACATTAGCCTCAGTGAACCTTGAAGACTATTTCAGGACAGCTCAAATTCTTTGGACCATTTGTAATAAAATATATTTGCATGTAGGAGAAAATTGGAATGCGCCATGAAAACCCATGCATACGTGAACAACCTATCTTTCTCTGCTTTGGAGTTGCCTTCATGGAACTTTGATCTTAATCTTTTTTAACCTTGTATAACCGGACTCAATGAAAGCAGCCTGTCAGCTCTTTAGTACCATAACTCCAGCTCTGTTGCTGAACACTTCCTTTATGAATGGCATTAAATCATCAAGCAAAGCCTCTGAGTTTCATTAACCTTTTTCAGTAGGATCTTTCTTTGGGAAGTTTAACCTTTTGAGGGTACGTTCTGCATTTTGGAGGAAATCAGAGTACCTGCATAAAACCACAACAAACAAGCAGATACAATTCTAAGATCTGCAGAGCTAAATTCATGGCCACTGTGCAGCCCAGCAGGTTTAGAGGAGCGTCACAACCCTCAGCGAACCACCAAATATCGCCACTAAAACACCGTACTACAGGTGGGCACCACCATTCCTGGCTAGACTATATGCTCATAAGGTTTCTGCTCATCAGCTTCAATTTTAATGATTTCATGTGTTCACATTTGTGTCCACCTGCTCGAACCACTCACCCTGGCGTCGCATCTCACTCTTGACAGCCTCCACACCACCGAAGTTCTCAATGAAGTCGTAGATGGTCTTGGAGGTCTCCTTGTCCTTGAGCTGAGACTCCGTGATGCCCGCCATGTCAAACAGACTCTTCAGCTCTGGGTCCAAGTTATTCAGCTGCCCACCCAAAAGCAGTGGGTCAAGAGAATGAGATGGAACAGAGGTATGCATGCACAACACAGCACTCTTTTAAAACGTGTCACTAGATTCATACAACCGTTGTCTTTGTTAAAGTAACGTAGCTAAGATATCAGTCTGTCAGTTTGTCCCGAGATCCAACCAAGAATTTGGTCTGTCAGTTTATTGTCTCAAGGCTACATCTGAGACTGGTGTCAGTCTGTTGTTCACCTGAAATGTCAAGATCTTCCTTTCTTTTAAGGACATTAGCGAAAAAAAAAACCCTGTAATTCTTTAACTAATTATAAATCCCATCAGAGATCAGTTTATCAGTCTAATGCAGACTATAAACATCTGCTTTGTAAGTCTATTATCCAGACTGCACAAAGTACTGGTGTCTAGTCTATAACCACATACATCATTAGTGAGTGGTCTATCAATCTACTTTTGAAAGTCAAGATCAGAGAACTGTCCGTATACTCTTTGGGTCTTTTGGTAATTACTACGTTGATAAAAGAACATAGGAGACTGAGTAATATTTACACTGACAAATACTTACATCAAACCCAGTGTTGGGATCCCATCCAATATGACCAACATGCCTGGAATAAAAAAATACATTTTATTAAACAATTCATATCAAAATTAAATAAATTAGTTTTTATATAATGACCATTTGTATGCCAAGGAACACATGTAGCTGTTTTCTTAGTCTCTTTAATGATTTTGATCACATCATGTTTAAAAGGCATTTCCATCAACATGTACATTAGGTTCCCGTATGTACATTCTTTATATTACATTCAAAGATTCAGTAACACTTCGAGTCTCCGTTCGGACCAAAAACATCATTGATTTCTATTTTTATCTCGTTGTTTTCCAGCCAATAAGCACTGTCCGTGCAGAGTCTCACAACAGGAAAGTTGCGAGTTTAAAACCCGGTTTGGGATTGACTCAGAACATCATCCATCTAGGATCAATGAAAAGAGCATCACTTAGAGGAAAGTAAACCACGGTTCTTCTACTGAGACAATGGTCCCCACCACTGGCTCAGAGCTGACAGTGGACATATGCGCAGCTCCATTTCTCTTCAGGTCATGGCGATACTTTTAACTTGACTGTGTGTGTAAATTCATATGCATTCATTAAAATAACATTACGGTACCATTACTAGAATTAAAACAGGATGATGTATTGCCTTTCTACGTGTGCAAAATGAAGCATGGTGACAACCGACATTGGTTTGTAAATGCACATCTATATAAAAACGCGCTGTACATCAATACAAAAGATGAATCGCTTCTTAAGACAATTCTTTCAACATTGGGAGGCACCCACTGGAAGTTGCTGGGTGCGCCAATATCCGCCTTGGTCAGTTTTTTCTTCTTTCCCTTGCCCTTCTTGGTCCTGTCCATGATCATATTAAATGGCGAGTTTGTAATGGTGCTGGTGGGGGTGGAGGAGGAGTTGATGGGGTAGCGGTTTACGGTGATGTCTGGGTTCTTGATGTCCATTGCCTGCATCTTGAGGTTAGGCAGCATCGGGCCTGCACACCCCATGCAGCACACCCCATCCCACCGCCACCACAAGGCACACACACACACACGCTTTGAGTTCAGTCCTTCTCGTGCAACTGCCATAGCAAATGCTGTTGTTGAATGCAGATAATTATCTGTTTAGCATGAAAATAGTAGTTACTTTTAAAAGCAATGTTTTTGGTACAAATCTTGAATTCACAATAAAGTTCGGGGACAAAGTGTATCAGTGAAAGTGTGAAATCCTGATCTGTGATAGAAATGTAATGTCTGCATGGCAAAGTGGGTATAATCAACAATTAGAAGAGTATGGGTTAAAATCCTTGTCAGAGCTGACATGTCACCTCTTGGGGGTCAATAAAATGAGTTTTACTTTGTGGGAAGCCAATAATGGTTGTCCTTGAGAGAAGTGGTCCCTCGCTATCAGAATGCAGAGGTTGCATCACTGGCTCGGACTGCTGCTATAACAGAAATGAGCACTGCCTCATGTTAGTTTGAGCAGGAATACATTCAGGTGATGGGGAAAGGCAAAACCAATTTTGGATGCGGTCTAATGTGAACCAGTCAAATAACTGTTAATATAAAATAATACCACACATTGCCTTGAATTGAACCTATCTCAGCCTGGCAGTGAAATCTGTGGAGCCAACTACATAGTAGTAATTACGCGGTTTGCAGCTCCAATTACTTGGTGCAATCATATAATACATGTATGTCTATAGCCATATATCTACATATTTGGCTATGGCAATCGATTAGAACTGGCGGATACGATGGCCTTTAAATTAAACTGATAATAAGTTTAACCAAGTGAGAATTGAAAGAGACCATGATAAGTCATTTGCAGGCGTTACCTGAATATTGCATTATATTCATCAAAGTATCTTGCGAAAGGACATATTTGCAACACTCAGCGAGAAATAGTCACATTTGTATTCTGTAGGAATGTGCGTGTGATGGGATCCCTAATTTTAAGTGCTACAGCTGTGATGTTGATGATGGTGTTGGGTCATAACACATTCCCCCACTCACTATCTCAAAATGAGGCCCATCAATCACCCTGGCAAAGCCAATGCTCCGTCACGTAACCAGATGGTCTAGGGCTGCAATACCTCGACCCATTAAAGAGGTAGATTGCTGCAATTGGAGAGCGCTGCACAATCCCAGCTTCACCTTAGAGGCAATGCAACTGTGTTCCACTAGGGGAGGCTACAAAGCAGGCATTATGGATAAAGCCATCGCCCAAATTTCAGTTGTTTTTCAGTAACAATGTGTAAACTTATATTTTAGTTAATTCCTGCTCTAACGAGCATGGAGCTGTGCTGATCTCCAATGGTGGGTCTAAGCCACCCGTGAAAATGCCACAAACTGATGGCAAGGACCAGTTTCTCTAAAGGACCTTGTATGGGCAGTGAGCCAATTCAACCCGAGAAGTAGGAAAAGCAATTGGGAAAAAAAGAGTTATTATCTTCATCTTGGTAAATATTGTCAATTGGTTGGATGTAATTTCTAAATAGAAGATATGTGCTATCTCAACACTGCACAAACATCATGAGGTCTTAGCTATTTAACAGTAGATTGTATGGTTGTGGCAATTTCATGGCTAAAATGTAGATAAACTTACCTGATAAAAAAGGACACTAGACTCGTGCATTATACTGTGCACGCAAGAAACATAACACTAGTTATACAATTTTGTTGGAAGATTTTTCGCCACTGCACTGCATACTGACGTTGTTAAAGAGAACGGGCAGGAATAATTGCTGAAGGAATGGGTTAAGGCAACAGGACATACTGAGCTTCAGGACAAGAAAACAATAAAGCTCGATTTAAAAATGTAATTAGTTCCTGGTTCTCAATTGGTTTCACATTTAGAACCAGCTAAGAAAAAATTAGCACAACAATCTTATTTGTGAATGTTTCAGTTAATTTCCACAAGAAAAGTATGGCATACTTTAACGATTTGTAGGACACCTTTGCTTAAAATGTCACATCGTCAACAGTTTTAAAACCAAATAAGCATGAAGCGGCTGCTTTGATAATTTTCAAAAGAGCACATTGTGTGTCACTGATTGTACAGAATGCCATCATGTTCAATCATAAGATGTGGTAATGTTTAACATTAACTGGCCAGGAGACAAGAGCACTCGACTTCAAATACATAGTTGACCAAGTTCCACTTTATAGAAGCTCAATTGTGGTTGTGCTATAGACAGGATTGGCCCCACCAAAGGAATATGGAGTTTCCATCACGAGCTCAGAGGTGCTAACAGAGATAAGGACCACCAAACCGAAATTTGAGCATTTGGTGGACCCATCGAATTTGGCTAAGAATACTCAATCAGCAAGATAAAAAATGTAAAGGGAACACATCAGCAGTTGTGTAGCATATGCCAATAAGTCCTGTTTACCAAACCCACTTGGTTACAGAAATTATAAACTATTTTATTTAGATTCAGAGCAAGACCAAAATTAAGCTATAATGCTGGTGACCTTTTCAATAGCAAGGGAAAGTGTAGCTCTCATTCAGAACGCGGGTTTGCTGGAGACATGCAGAAAGCATGCCCAGGTGTCCAGTAATGGCAAGGCCTTGGGGCAAGGGCACAAAAAGCCAAACTCAGAACAAACGGCCAAAGAGCAGGGAAAGCTGAAACGCTTAGACAATGCAATTTTTTTACGCAGAGATGGTTACAGAAAAAAATAAGAGTGCAGTTGCTTAATAATTTTTCCACTAGGAAACAGACAGTAGTAGACTCCACCCTGATTAGCCAAATGTGTCCGAGCACATTTTTAATGTGCATGTGAATTTTTTTATCTTACTATTTTTCTGGATGCACAACTAATTATGTTCCGAATTGTAATATCGAAGCTAATACACAAAGTAGGGAAATTCTTACTGGCAGCAGATCAACGTCTTAATTAGGAAAGGTGCTAGAAGAAACACCACAATAATGTATTCTGGCATTTCTTCAAAAGGTCATACTTAACCAGCACATTCCTGTGTTCCATTAGAGCAGTTAAATGTGTGTCAGTCATCTGTCATGTGCTACTTATATTTCACTCAAGAGTTGGTCGAATCCAAATAAAGTGAAAAGAAAAATGCAAGGTGGCTGTCTGATATAGGTGTAACAATAATGTCACCACTAGTTCCACCTAGTGATTAGATGAATTACAGCAATTTAAAGCAACAATTAAATCAAATAATCTGTTTTTTTATAACATTGTAGTGAATGTTGCAGTGATCTTGAGCCCATTGCATTCACATTCAAATAAAAAAAGACATAATTTTATATTCGATTCAATGCATGCTTAATTACATGAGAAATCGATACTGATATAAATGTATCAATCCATCATTCCATTTTACTGTCTGGCATTAAAAACGGTGCTGGCTCATTCTAATGTGGGTATTAGCTACCAAAGTGATAGAGCCAACTTCGAGGGATGGATGAGTAAAGAATCCACATATTTGGCTAATGTTAGCAAAGATCAAGGCAATCGTAGAGAAGACGCACCACTTAAACCCATCACCAGGCTTACCTGTGGAGTCACGCCGTGAAATAGGTGGCGTTGGGTCATTACGTTTTCGTTCTATTTAAAACAATAACATGAAAGTAATATATACTGTACACAAGCAAATGAAAAAAATCAATGCAAAAAATCTCAGCAATGATTATTTTCATTGTCTTTAGTCACAAAAAATAGTAATCTGATATGCACATTGAGTAATGGAAGGTCATTTAATAATTTGAGCAAGTAATTTATTTATTTCTTCAACAGAAAAAAATTTCATACAGTTAGCTTGCACATTTTTATTTTTAACTCATCTATATTCCCGCATTGTATTTTATTGCATTATTGTTTTGTGCCTTTGCTATGAAATGAAGTAGCATTTGATTTACAATCAGGTACAACCTCCATTTAAACTGCACAGGGCTTAGATTGAATAAGTAAGGTTGGTTACTGTGTCTATATGTATGCACTTAATATCAGGGCAATATAAACAATTGTGAGACCATCATCAGCTCAGAAATATCCACTGCTGAATGAAAGCATTCCCAGGCCAATACCATTCCACATGGTCTTTCGATGATGGTACTACCATCCATCTCATGCCTGTGCATGATCGTTTCCCATTACTCCATGTCCATGGTGATAATCCTTGAGGGAGTCATTTCTGCTTTGGCTTCCATTCCATCAGCAGTCTTGATCATTGGCCATCATCCCTTAAAGCGATGTGTATCTCAAGCCCATTAATGTGGTCCATTATAAAAACGACTTTAGGCACGTAAAATTTAATGAACAAGTGTGATTTTTTTAATAGCCTCTTTTATCTCTATCTGCAGTTACATCATTGTAATTTTTATCAGTCTCTCATTTACCCCCCATAGTGCTATTACAGATGCCGGCCATTTCACTCATATTTACAACTCGTTACATCATTCAGAACACATTTACCTTACACTCAAGTCAACAAGTAGCTCAAGAATAATGAAAAGTTCTTCGCTTATAAAATCTTATATGGCAGCAATGACTATTTTTAAATGAGGCCTGGAATGCAATGTCTTATGTGCCACCTACTCTAACCTGCTCAGACCACATAAACGTCCACCGCTGACTTGTCAACATGAGCACCTCCATCCCCAACTTGACAACAAAAGTGCACTCACCACTCTTCTGGTGCCTGAGTCGAAGCTTATCCTCCACGGCATCACGGAAGGTCTTTGCCTCCTTCTCGTTGCAAAAGTTAAGCCCCACCTGGCATTTCTGATAGAGAAAGTAGAAAAGTGATTTGGAGGTGTAATACTGCGTGAAATGACTGAGCCAGCACTGCCAATCATTGATTCAAACCCAGGCAACCATGCAAAATTAAACTAGATTTTCAAGCGAACCAAGATGGAGATCTTAGCCGAATCACCAACAAGAGCTCAAACAATCCGCCTTGTAAAAATGTATTTCTGTATTTACATATATGGTAGTTTACCTTTGAGAGATTAAAATACATTGCTGAATTATTGAAATGTAGTGAAGAACTGTTTAACACGTAGGCTTTCGCAACCAATATCATCCATACAGGTTTTTTTGGGTTAGATCGCGTAAATATATAACTGTCGTTATACCCGCCACCATCCGACACAGCCCATTTGTAAGGTTTGTCATGAGAAAACCCTGCATTATGGTGAAGAACTGGCTGTTGGGTAAGACGGGCTCTTTCAAGCAACTCCAGCAGTAGCTGTGCAAGTATCCAAATTCTAGTCATGCCCTGGCATGATATGCAGCTCTGCTAACAATCAGTAATATGGAAGGCCTTTCTTTAATGTACCTCTTGACAAAACTATGCCCACAAGTACAGTTGGTAATAAAAACCAAATAGTTCAAGGAAAATATATATTCAGGCTCTGCGGCTATTTCATGTGTTTTTCAGTAAATAAGCCAACATTAATTGTCTAATATAAAAATGTGGAATTATGGCCACTAGCTCAGAGCTGTGCGGTTTCCCACATTTGCTTTAATGAGAACACATTTAAACGTTTTAATTTTATGGGTAAAGATGGCACTCATTGAATGAGCAAGTCTTGCACATACATCGCCAAGAAAGGTGTGGAAGAAAGGGCGTGGTTGCTTGTACTCAAACTTATTGTAGAGTTCCTGCTCGTAGCACAGATGCCCTGTGTCCTGCAGAGACACGAAGCAGACACACAGTTTGCACAATGCAGATAGTTCTTATATGTCACTATAAAATGTGTTGGCAAAGGGGGAAAAATGAATTTCCCAGAGTGCATATTAAAAAAAAAACTATTTTTATTTCACCAGGTAAGGACCAACGAGCTATTAAGCTCTTTTTCAGAAGCGACCTGGCCACAAATGATAGCTCAACAAAGCGGTTTACCATGTGGTAATGTATAGCAGCCAACTATGCTAAACACATGTTTCTAAATGTGGAGAGAAAACCGGAGGACCCAGAGAAAAATTCACACGACCACAGGGAGACATGCAAACTCCAATAATACGACCTCCTGTGTACCAGGCGAGGTAGTTAACATATCGCCACCGTGGCACCCTATATGGATTGTATATGGAAGAGGCTAATGACATTTACAGCCAATTTTTAGAGTACTAGACCCCTTGGGACTGCGGTGAAAATGTTATCGACCTCCACAGCAACCAGTAATCGATTTGTAAATGTATAAATGCAGTAGTGTTGTAATCTAGATAACTAAGCTGAAGAATAAGTGTGTATCTACCAGTGAAGACCCTATTTTACAAGCCCTCTTAATACAAAAATGTTTGCCTTTCATAGACCCTCTCAAGTTGATCCCTATTAACTCATGTATTCTACCTGCATTTTTCCTTACTGCTTTGTATATAGGGTTGCAAGAGTTAGTGTAACTGTTAACCACTTATAAGCTTCAAGTACAACCAATGTCTGCACTGTTTAAAATTTTAAAATGTACGCATAAATTAGGTGTTGTGACATCCATAAGGGAAGAGAAACGTTGGCCCCAAGAAGTAAACGAATATCAGCATGTGAACAAGAGATTATGAACTGGTCTCATGGTGGCATATACACTACGAAAAGCTTCCTCTTAAACCATGCGACACATTCTTGACATTCTTTAAAAGCTGGTTTGGGAGACAGGGCAGTTGTCTCAATGAGGTAGTTACATTCCGAGCATAGCTGGGCTGCTGAGCGTTCCTCTACATTCACAGCACTGCTAGAGACCTTTATGCATGCTGCCATTTACTGTGGGTCCTGCTGCAGCCTGGGGGCCACTATTTTTTAAGTGTGTATAATAAAAATGAAAGTCTAAATTTGCATCAAAGAGATTGTAAAATGCAAACAAGTGGGTTTTTTTGATGGGTGTGATTAGAACATGCCACACTGGTAAGCCTTCTAATAATGTATGAAAATTACAATAAAGTCACACAAGGCGAGTAAAAGTATGTTGACACTGGTCCACAGCTTGCATTCTACCAATATTGCTAAAATTATGCACTCTCAGAAGGCCACGTGGTTGATGGAAAGTGTAAAAAATTATTATATTCTTAATGTTGAGGGACAAATACATGAAGATATATTATCCACTTATTTATCATGGTAAAAAAACTTTTTGAAGGGTCTCTCTGCATGTATTATGAGCGCTTTTTCAATTACAGAACATGGCAAATACATATTGCTCAATCAAAAGGGGGACAAAATGACATCATTAGCTATTTATTAATAACAGGTATGTCACGACAGTTATGAAATGTGTAAATGTTGTACTTCTTTCGCACAATATGTAGCCAACCGTGCTAAATGGGGGGTTATAGGGAAATAAGAATAATTTAACTGGAGAAATTAGGAATGGAAGAAAAACTATTACTGAAAATCAAAATAAAGAGTTAATCATGGCCAATGAGTTGCAGCCACCAAAGCTTACAGACGAAAAAATTACTGAAAATCAAAATAAAGCTAATCATGGCCAATGAATTGCAGCCACCAAAGCTTACTCTTTGGTTCTTTCGGTGGAGTTACGTAGGTAGAAAAATAATAGATCACGACGTTTCGATCGCAACACAAGCAATCGTCATCAGGTGGGACAACCAAAGCAAGAAAAAACTGCAGAAATAGGCCAGAGATCTGCCGTGGCACGAGGTCATATAGGCCTCGGCAGTAGGGGGGAGAGACGGGGGGGAGGCGGGGCAGAAAGTGGACCCCGCAGCAGCACCTGGGTCACCAAACATCCCCTGGCTCTCAACTCTACCAGGCCCTGCATCCGTTGCAGTTCACATCCACCCTCCTAGGTCTGCCCTCACAGCACTGTTCCATGAATTCAGGTCTTCCCATTGCTCGCAGACCTTTTAGTGCGACTCCAATGCCTGTCTGGGTAAGTCACCCTCATCCATCCTGCACACTTGCCCCCATCAACATCAACCTCCTAATCCAAACTATAAAAAAAGGATTTTCTGTAACATTTTATTCAGAAATTGCAATTTCTTACACTATCTTGCCATGCAAGTACCTACACTCAAACCCCAAATATTATAGAACACAATAGGATACGCGTGACAAATGTTTATTTTGTAGCAACGATTTCATTGGACCACTAAGCCAATGTACCAAGCGGTAAGTGCAGACAGCTATACAAAAGATTGATAAACGGACTGTTTAAGTCAAATATACGAGGCACACACAAGCACACAGGATGCATAACATTTTTTGAAATCATTACACAATGGAGTTAAACACTACTGGACAAAAAGAAATTGCCCAATGTTTTGGAAAAAAACGACCTTTAACTAGGTTACCTGAAATTGCTCAATAAGGTTGCTTAGTACATAAAAAATACGGTTTCCATACAATTGACATAAGACATGCCATTGCTGCACAAAGTACTGTTTAATTAAACATGGTTTGAGAAACAAAAACCACTGGGCTCTTGTTGTAATCTCCCTGTGGACCATGTGGTCCAGTGAGTTTGAAGTTGTTGGAAACGAAAACAATCCTTTAAAATTACTGTGGGGTGACTGCCGTACTTTGTATTACAGCATCACTGCAGCGAGTCCGACAGTTACTTTAGTGTTTGGAGATGTAAAAATTGGCGATGGCGATTATAGCTACAAAATGTGTTGTGCTGTCGTGGTAGACTTCAGTTCATGAAATAATAAAAATGTCCATCAAGTAAGAATATAATAACATGTTGGTCCATCAGCAAATGCGGTTTCTATATTTTTCCACAGCACTTCTTTACACACTGCACAAGTGCTGGCCCTCAATCTCATCAGCAGACAAATGTTTTTATGTTGCCTCTTATTTATGAGCAAGAGCTCTCCAACTACCCAGGGGCACAGAGTTTTACGATTTTAAATTCTTCCAATGGGAGAAATTATATTAGCGCTACAGACAAATAACATTAAAGCAATTTTATTGTACTACTAAATTACAAATGATCGGATGCGCACCAGTATAGTAGGGGAGTGGAATGAAGTGGAAAATCACAAGTGGCAAGACATTTTAGCAGAATAGTCCTAATCATGGATGTTGCAGTCTCAGTTGTGCAATGAAGTCTCCACTGACTGACAGCAGGGCCTATCAAAGCTACTAAAGGCTCAAAAGAAAAAAACCACAAAGGCATAGAAACATCCATGGCTAATTAGACACCCTTAAAGTGTAGTTGGTTAAACCTCAGGGCATGCGGATAAATATACAGTTGTAGAACAAGTCTGGTATTGCTTTGTGGGTATGAACGGTTGAATGCTACAGGCATGTACCGACACTTGTAGCACTCTGGACTGGACGCCCATAGGTTAGGGTGTATTAGTTTTCTCTTCCTTTTCACGTCTTGTTGTCAGGCTAAAAGCCACATTCCTGAATAGACTATGAGTTCTTATTTTGCCTTTTGCAATCATTGTTTCAATCCAACCCATTTACTCAAGTAGGAGAGAGCATGTTTTAAATACTAGACTTAAATTACATAACAGCCTTTTTGCATCATGATTTTACTTGGTTTCCAATTCACTATTTTGGTGCCTTTTTTTTCATGTTTGAAAATCAAGAAGCAAATACATATTTCCTTCCAAGGAAACGTGACCTACTGGACATACAAAAATGTATATGCCAATTTTATGTAAAAAATGCATGCATTTAGAATGCAGCGATGCATTTATAAGATTAAATAATATGCATGGGATGATTTCTATACAATTAAAGACAGCTCTAATGATTACCATTCTAAATAAAAATGTCAGAGAGTAAGGGATTACAGTAGTGGCTATTAAATATAAGTCACTTCTGGAATATGGTAAGCTATGCAACTTATGGGAATGAACCAATTTATTTTCTTGCTCCTTCAAAGAACCCATTACATTTCGATTTAAAGCTTTCGTGACTGCAAGGATTCATCTTCTTTGGTTCTTTCAGTAAAGTCACGTAGAATGAGAATAAAATAATAAATTAATAAAATAAAATAACACAAAATTCTCACGACGTTTCGGCCACAACACAAGTGGCCACTTGTGACTTTACCGAAAGAACCAAAGAAGATGAACCCATTACATATATTTAACTTTTTCCAAATGGAACGTTTAATATGGTCTGGGACTAACAATGTGATCCACAGAATATTTAAATAAACAGATATCAAATGTAATCTTCAGTGCTGGTCCAGAACAGCGCCACAACTCAGTGGAGTTCCCAAAACGTGGTACTGATTTTATCAACTTGCTGGGTTGACTCTAAACCAGGTTTTGAATTTGAAACATTGAAATCGTGAGTTGAAAAACCTAACCAAAGCACCACTTGGATATAAGTATTTACATTGGGGAAGTAAACAATTTTACTGTGTAAAATTAACACCTGAGTATTTCATCTTTGATGCAGGCAAACAACAGAACACAGTGCTATGCCAGTGCAACTGCTTTATGTTAAGTGTGCTGTTTAATTATGGAGTCATTAATTCAGACTTTGAGCTCTGCTCGTTTATAAAATTATGCTCATACCATAAACAAGCCAGACAAATAACAAGCAATTGGAGGCTAAGACTAAATAATGAAAGACTCGGCATGAATGCCCAAAATGATTGTTATGAATAGCTTGTTCCAGAAGCAGGTTCAAATGAAAGAGCAAGATGTATGGGAAGGGGATTTTCTGTAGTGAATAAAAAGAAATAGGTTCCTGGAAAGAGTTAAATGTAATAAATTAAATAATAGAATACGACGTTTGGATTGCAACACAAGCAATCGTCATCAGGTAGAAAACAAACCTAGTAAAATTAGAAATATGGCGGTTTATAAATTGTGATCTCTTACCGTGCTTGCGATTGCACCTGCTGTGCAAACTAGAATGATTAATCATATTACTGTACTCTTTGGTTCTTTTGGTAAAGTCACATAGAAAGAAAATAAATAATAATAATAGAATACGACGTTTTGATTGCAACACAAGCAACCATCATCAGGTAAGAATGAATAAAACAAACCTAGTAAACTTAGAAATATAATGCAACACAACACACAGAGTCGGCTAACACAACAGTCAACACCCTACCTGGTTGATTACGTTCTTCCAAAGATTGCTAAATTTGAGTGACAAAACACAGACACAGAGACACACAGACAGACACACAAGCAGAGAGAGACAACACAAAGACACACAGAGAGACACACACAGACTCTGTGTTGTATTGCATTGTATTTATAAATTTACTAGGTTTGTTTTCTACCCGATGACGATTGCTTGTGTTGCAATCAAAACGTCGTATTCTATTATTTAATTTATTTTCTTTCTACGAAAGAACCAAAGAGTAATTCCTGCAGTCACAAAAGCTTCAAATCAAGTTAAATTTAAATCAGATTTTTTAAAGAAAATGTAACACGTAAGCATTCACGACCAATGTTATAATTCATAATACATTTTTGGGGAACATTGCGCAAGCACAATGCCAATGTACTGTACACTTCTCCACCCGACACAGCCAAATAAATCAAGTTGCCACGTGTACAAACATGTACATTTTTATTGCTTCAACACACCGGTATGTTGAAGAGCAATCGACAAAATGTAATAATTAGGCACGACATTCCCCTGGTACTTACAATCATCAATAAACTATTTCCAGCATTCAACTCCTGTAGTGAAAGTTACTTCCAATCTTGGGCCTTAAATAGTTGTTCACTTGTGGGGGGTGTGCTAATTTCATCGCATCATCTACAGAAATCACGAGACCAGAATAGTCTAATTTGCAAGAGACACCTAGACCACCAAAATGACAAGTACTCACCCTCATCTCATACACACGGATGAAATAGGACCTCCTGGGGTTGTCCTTGACAAAGCAGACCACACCGCAGTGCCTCTTCTGCCACACCCCATTCTCCGAAAAGAAGACCTGCACCACCGCCGTCGCCATGCTCTGCAGATGCACACGGACACAATGCACACACACATACACAGGGAAAGGTGAGGCAAATGTACACTGCACTGCATGCAAGACCTAAAATTATTCGTATACTTGGTATTTTTACCATTTTTAGAAGGCAATGCTATCACAAAGGCACACAAGACACTTGAAAGGATGGCAGCCAATGGTCAAGGATTGGAAAGCATTCTAGAGATGTTCAGAGATGGAGTGATGAAATCAGCTCGCGTACAGGTGCTCGGTAGATTTGTACGTTGCGGGACCATGAGCGATTGCAATGGTTTGGTGAGGTCCTCAGCAGTGTGTTTGTATTAAATTTGAGCATATCCACAATTAGTCGAGCCCACAATGCAGTGATGTTTTACCAGTAAAAACAAAGCATTATTATATTTTCAAATATCGTTGGGTTAGTGGCCTTGGATTCCAAAAGTTTCAGAATAATTACTCTAACCATGTACCACCATTATAACACATTAAATATAGGCCATTAAACCACAGCTGTAGGCATTTGAACGTTGCGTGACCGTGTCAGACAATTTGCATGCAGTACTAGGATACATCACAATTTAAATAGAAAATTCTAATTTAAAAGCTGAAATTTCCATTGGACTGTTGAAACATTCTGTGGTTGGAAAACACGGAGCAGATTAAAGTACACACTTTATTTGAATAAAGTACACACTTTATTTTCCATTTGCAATGTGGATAGCTGCAAGTCTAAAAGGTGAAATGTATACGTCACTAAATAGCATTTGCAGCAACAGAAAAGTGCCCAGTGGAAAGGCCGAGATGGAAGAATGTCTTTACCACCAGCCTCCACTTAGGGTCGGTCCCGCACAGGGGACCTCAACAAAGGGTACTGCTCACGGCACTTACAAAGATGCTGGCTCTGGAGCATGCGACCATCAGGGCTCATGCCTTGGTCTGCTGTTGGCCCTCCTCCCTATAACAGGATTCAGAGTCAATTGCCAGGGTAATCCCATAGTAGCCATCTCATGTACGAGACCAGGCATCTGATTTCCTCGGTGGAAGCCAATGTGGCTTACAATTCAAACAGGCACATATATCCTGAGGGTCCTAAACACCAGGGCAGCATGGCTGAGCAGAGCAGGAGTGGGCACTCCACTAGGACATGTTTCTGCACATTACCAAGGATTGGAGTCCTGGCTTCGGATTCATTCACATGCTGTGTGAACAACAGGTTGAGGCTTTTCAGCTCATGAAATCCAGACCAAGTTGTAGAGTCAGTGGATGTATTTGCCCAAAATATCACAAATTAACCCTAAAAACAAATTAAATTGAGAAATGTCCTGTCGTTTAAAACAAACTCGATCCCAGCCATTTTTCATCGCATAAATACATGATCAAATTGTAGTGACAATGTTCAACTGTCAAACCAACCTATAGTATTACAGATGTCAATTTTTTCACACGTAGTAACATACAGGGAGTCTCCGACATACGTCATCTCGATGTACATTGTTTCGCACTCATGTAGCCGAATTTTTGAGGAACACAACATCACATTTCCCTGCATATACGTCGCTTTTGACTTAGTTCCGCTGAGCAGAGTTAAAAAACATTGTGCGTGGGTGCGTAGCAGGTCAGCGCGCTGCGCTACGAGCCCAGCAACCCGACTTCGATTCCCGCTCACGGCATGGCCAACAACAGTGACGATTATTATTTTCGACTCAGCTTAGTTGAACTCAATTGAAAGCGGGCGGGGGGGGTATAGATGTAGTGTACAACTCGGGCATGCACCACCATCTTCTCAGTCCGATCGTATTCTCTTGGGTGCATACTAACTATCCACTCAAGGTAAGATCATACAAATAATAGGTTAAGGTACAATCTTAAAAAAATGCTGTTAAAAATTACGTGCTTTTTTTACACAAATTTTTGTTTGTTTGAGTCATTGCTTAAAAATGTCACAAATACGTTTTCTATTAAAAAAAGGAAAACTTTTAAAGTGCACAGGGGCTGCTTCGAAATGCACGTAAAAATGGTTTTCAATTAAGCGTTTGAGTATAAATGTTGTTTAAATATTCTTGAACTCGGAATTAGTTGTGTACATTATGTTGTACAGTATAGTACAGTACCTGTTTTATATACATGTAAAGTACATATTTTGGTTGCCAGGTATGAAACACAAAATTTCCCTAAGTTACAATCCCCATCCCTACCTTATTCCATTGTTCCTTTAGGAGAAATTGCCCCGCTTTGCGTCGTTTAGGCAACGTTTACGCTCTTACGGTGCCCCTATTTCCCCCATTAACATGTATACATATGGGGGGAAAGTCCCCGTTACACATCGTTTCGTTACAACTCGCAACTTTCCGGTCCCTAACGTATATCGGGTACCCCCTTGTACTCTAGTTCATTTTCATGACGCAACAAGCTATTTATAATGTATTTTAAAAAGTTATATATTACACATTTTCCTGGTAAACATTTCATGTTGGATTACACTATTTAAAACTTTAAAGTATATATAAATCTGTAAATATCTATGCAAATGCATGAAGACACACAAAGCCGTGGGTACCACGGCTAACAAGTTACACTACTAAACGTACCAAACACTTCAAATTCATTTGATTTCATTCCAGGATTGTGGCAAATGGCAGTCTGCACATCACGTTTTTGCCTTTAATGCTTTTTTGAACAATTTAAGAGACACCACTGCAACTCAAAGAATAATTACACAGTACAATTCATCCACTTAGGGGAAAGCATAACACTATAAGCTAATGGGCACATATGCAATGGCTTCTCATTACATGTACTGTACAGATAACAATATACCATATCTAAATTATATGAATTGTTTTATGCCTCATCGATTAAAATCAATATCAAATGCTCCAGATACCTGCATAGAATTGTGAATGTAAAAATCTCTTTATGATCTAAAAATAAACAAATATAATTTAAGTTGATAGAACTAGACAGAACCAGACCACATATGAAACTAAGACCAAAATAACAAATTCTTTAATCAAATGACCATGAATCCAGGTAATTAATTGAAGCAAGAAGAGGGTGCATTGTTTCGCGTGCATTAAATATTAAATTCTGAAATATGGTACTGACAGCCTTTATGGTAAGTCATTATTAAATATTAATTTGTCCCATGTGAATAAAATCAAAATAAGATCATTTTCTTGACCTTCAACTCTCATGTTAAATAAAAGCAATGGCGTCCAGTATAATAATAAAATCTACTGAAGTGTACAAAGCATGGTGTTTGCCACCTGGGCGGCACTTCCCGTAAATCCACATGTTCACTTTCCTCCTTGTACAGTCTACACAATGAAACAACTTGTGTGGGTTATTAAAAAAACAGGAAAGCAGCTTCCACAATTGTATATATCGCACAGGAGGCATGGGCAGCCTTTTAAACGTTAAATGCATAAACATGCATTTCCTAACACCTTGAATTTCACAGGTACCACAATTTTATACTGTTTTTGTTTACATTTATAAGTGTTATTGTTTGCAATAGTTTCAAAGAACAATTACTCTGGCTCAATTGCTGTAAGAGAATATATGCATAGTTCTTGCTGAAATCCCCAAAGAACTTAAGTTTTGGCAGAATTTGATAATGAACGCTTGAATATGATTGGCGAATAATCCCATTTGAGGATCATGAGATCACGGACATAAGGTAAATTATATTTAGGACTTTAGTAAGTGGATAACAAAATCCGATATGATACACTATAAAAGGAATACAGTACTGCCCACAGCACAGGCAGGATGGTAAGTACCTGTCTCTCAACCACCAAATCTCAGTTCAGTGAGAAATTGTAATTCAAACCTGGTGTGCGCTTGTTACACACACCATGCTTGAGGTTAGCTTCAGGTTGTCAAGTGCAACCACACGTGAAGCTAGACCGGCCAAGGATGATTAGTATCATCATCACAGTACGCGTAGTCAATTATTATGGAACTGCTCTATTCGGAAATAATTAACATTTTGCCTCGTCTTCCTTTGCATCCACCCTCTGTACTGAAGGTTCTGTAGGCAATGGTAAATCTGCACACTCTTAGTGGGAAAACTGTGCATCAACGTACAAGCAACACCAGAGCAAAGAGAATGACCAATTCCACTCTTAGGTAAAGAAAAAAGGCCATACGAAATTTTAAATCGGCTAAACACATCGTTTGGACGATTGGCTCCATTCTTGGCAACCGGAAACATTGATAAGTTAACGTATTATCGGACGAAAAGCAATATTTGACAATAGGTGAATGGGGGTTCAAAGCAAGTTGCTCAATGGTGAAAGTGTACGTACAAAGAGAGACTGCTCTCTCTACTTATTGTTCACTCAAGTGGTACTCGTGTTATTATTTTATTGATCCCAGAGGGATTATAAGCTGAGTCAAGCGCTAACTGGAAAATTAAGTCATGACTTTACAATTTTGATTTGAGTGACCTATCACACAGGACCCTCCTCACCAGCTGGATGGTCCATTATTAGGTATCATTACTGAGCACCCATGCCTGTTCTTAATTGTAAACAGTTCATTGCAGCTCTAATGCTAAATTATAAACATGATGATAGCAGCAAGGCTTTTATATGCCAAGTAGGAAGGGTTGCCCCCTGGTACCGTTGTTGATCATGGATTGAACCTATCAGGTTTTATTTAAAACTGCTGCAGTTTAAAATAATTGTAATTCCAATTTAAAACCCCGAGTAATCCTCATGCCTTTCTTACATGTAAGGGTCTCCAAGACAAAATAAATATCAATTGGATGTTCTAACTTCTGATGCTATTTCATTGAAAAGTCATGTTACCTTATAATACGTTTTAAACATAACAAGTTATAACTATTGTAATACAGCAATGTGTTGGCATAATCCAATATGGTCGATAGATTCAACCATTACACTATGTAACAGAAACATAGATTTTTTCCTGGGTAGTAAATGTTATTTCCTAATTGCTTATACCTCAAAAGTACAAAAAATGGCTATTATTCCCCAAAAACTTTGCTTCTGTGACCAGGACAGTGATATTTAGAAATGTACCTATTTTCAATGAGGAAACTTGTGCATTTATTAAAATACTTTTTAGTGTATAAGGGTACACGCATTATCATTGTAATTGCTATATAATGCACCTAAACTGACTTTACAATATATTTGCGTGAAATTTTGCAAAGGAGCAAAACATTTCTACACCATATTTAAATTTTGATTTAAAGCTTTCGTGACTGCAGGGATTCATATTCTTGGTTCTTTTGGTAAAGTCACGTATTCTCATTCTACGTGACTTTATCGAAAGAACCAAGAAGAATTGCTATTAGCTTATTAACTATCTAGATTCTCTGTCATTTTGTAATGACATTAATGTTTTTTGTTACATGCAGTGTAGAGAATTATGAAAATCTGGTTGCTTGCAGGATTCCTTGATGTGAATGACAACTTCGAGAAAGTATAACAGTGGATAATAAAAATATGCATTGATAGACATTTAGAATCCCTCCCTAGACAATGGGCCAATTAACCAAAATACCAAGAGACATTGTGTTTCATTAAATATCTATTCACTTTAACTATATTCGCATGTTTTCCTGTAAATGTTAAAAATTGTGCCTATGTTTCATAATATTCAGAAAATCTACAGTTAGCCATTGTGCACTGGTAAAAACGATGAGATTCTCCCTTTCATTACTGTCATCACTACCTTTAAAACAAACAAGGTGCATTATAGTCAGTGATAACGGCAACAACTGGCCTTTTCAAACTCGTGCTGCTATTTACTATCTATTTTAAATTGCCTGCCATTGAGAAACTAAAAATGCTGCATCAGAAACTGTATGTAGACGATAACCACTCGGTAGAAGTTCTGAATCAGAAGAGGAAAAAGGAACACACCTGAGAAACAACTCATGTGCTCTAGAAGCACACTGCTAGACCTATTTCACAAGCACGCGGCAAGTTTGCACAATCACCAAGGTTACATGCACCACGTATGCGGAAACACGTAAAAGTTTAGTTCAACAAATTTGTCTTTAAACAATGGGATATTCAAAGGTTATCTGTCCCATGCCCCCCAAGCCAGTAACCAGATGAACAATTCGAATTCATGTTTCTGATAGTATCCTGTGTACCTGACAGGCCTCAACAAGCAGACGCTTGGCAAGTCAACTGTCAATACCATCATGAACCAACCATGCTCCCACACACCTATCCAACTGTGGACATGTTAAAGATGTTCTCCATGCTCTAACAATCTGTAGGCAGTGCTCATCTCCATTGGCAGCACAGACCCTGAAGTATAAAGGCCATAATTTCAAAGGCTGGGTCCAACTGAGTCTGTGCCATCACATTGCTATTTTATGCTAATGAAAGGGGCCAGTCTCAAATGGATGACCCTCCTTAATTCCCACAAAGATGTACTAATTTTATCAGCCTAAAAGTGATAATGGCCTGAGAAGACAGAGCATTTGAACTCGCAAACTTGTGACGTAAAGTGTTGAGCTATATTATTTACACATACCATGATAAAGGCAATGCTCACAATTGGAAAGTATGTATTAATAAAAATCAAACCTAACAAAAATACCGATACCAAATAACATGGAGAATTGTTCGTGATATTGGCACAAAGTGTTCAATTAAAAACATTCCTTAACAGCTACTGCAAACCGTGACATATTTGAGGTTACACAGTGCAAACCGGGCACCATTTTTTATCTGGAATGCGAACTGGTAATGACATGAATCACCACACAATCTAAATAACCTGGAAGGGATTGAAGCCACTTTACACCACGGTTTAACTTGTATTAAGTGTTATCTGAACAATTAAATATTATTGGCTACAGCTGACTTCTGGTAAAATTGTCCATCACTTCATTGAAAGTTACCAAAAGGTTGACCTATGATAAGACAGGGCCCCACCAATGTAATGGGGAATTTTCACCACTGGTTCAGAAACACCAATTGAGATGAGCATAGCCCTATGCTTGCTTAAGTGGGGAGATCCTTATTTTTTCCAATGAAATAATAAAAAGCCGTGGGTCTACAGGAAACAGATCAAGCCGGGTAGTAGAATACTGCAAATGTAGAACCTTGAAGCTTGGGTATCAATTGTGCAACAACTACTTGATCTATAAGAATAATGGAAGCATTGGGAGAGGCATGGTGGAATCAACAGCATTGGTCGTGATAATTTTTTTACCTTTCAGTTATTAAGGATATTCGGTGTAGCTTGTGACATAATTCACAAAATTGGGCGATTATATAAGTTCAGCACCAAACTTGAACATTATAATAAACTAAATGGAAATATATTCCATTGTCAATAGCCCACTATGGGAACTGAGGTCTCCCTTTCAAATAAATAATGCATATAAATTGACCCTGACATGGTCAATTCAACGGCAGCTGAAGACATTGTGGTTTCCATAAGTATTCATCCAATGAGTCCACAAAGAGCAAAGGGGTCGGAAAAGGCTTAAGAGGAATACGATCTCCTGGAAAAGACACTCCACTCAGCCCAGTGAAGGTTGACAGTTACAAAAAATTCACAACTGATTAAGCAGTCAACAAAGTGCGAAGTTACCTTTCTGCAATATCTTTACAAACTTATAACTCCATATTTTATAAATGTTTACTTTTTATGCGCAATAGAATTAAGTTACTCTTTTTTAAAGTCACCTGGTTATTTTATTTCAGTTCCACATACATACTGTTGAGTTGGAGTTTCTGTCTCTTATCGAAGAAAACCATATGGTATGTGTGGATTTCCATTTCGCCAATGGGTGATGTTTCGGTCACAGCTATATGAAGACTAACATAATAGTTCACCTGAGCAGCCCCGAGAAAAACGGCACCTTGCAGGAACTTACTCTCTGGTGGACACATTCACACATACATACATTACATGTTGTTGGTATTTATCGTGGAGGTGTAATGCTAAGACTACAGGGCTGGGAGCCGCCAGATATGTGAATACTTTACAGAAAAAAGGCAGCCACCATATGAGACACTGTACGTAATTCAATGTCTAAGTGGCTGTGAATTAAGACTTATGCAATCAGGTGGATTGGAAATGTAGTTAGACACAATGTAGTTAAACACAATTGGAAGGTTTTCGCGTTCAAAACCTGGCTAGGAGGTTGACTTTACTCATCCCACTGGATTAAATGAAATAAGTACCAATGTGTGGGAATTAAAAAGCGTGTGTCCTCTGCAGTAACTGGCTCCTGCCGTTTACATTGCTGAGCACCAAACGATTTGAACATTGCCACCCCAATGGTTATTCGAGAAAGGAGGCTCTATTTGACCAGACTTGAATAAGGACTTTAGAATTATTATTCCAAGGCCTGAATGCACTGTACTATATACATTCTTAGAACCAGTGCGGTATTCACAAATTGATGATTGTTTCACAATGTGGTGAATCATCTTTCCACAATGTTTTATTTCATTAGTTGTAAAAAATAGGATTAAATGAAATGTTAAAAGAAAAGCTGTTACATGACGCAGATACCGCACATTTCGCCTAACGCTGGGCAAGTTTACAGGTGACTGTGAACTTGTCCAGCTTGTTATTCCGGCCCTAAAGCAGCACGGAGAGTGCACTCATGTGAGCAATGGTGTCACGCTGGCAAAACGCGGTCAGCCACAGCAAAGGAGTAGATGAACGAGTACACCCGATAGTCAAAGGAATTACTCACGGCTAAGTTGCCATGTTTTCTGAGATTACAAAGTTAGATTTTGCACTTGATACCAATAGGATTCAATTGACATTTGACACTTTACATAAACGCAAGCCCTACTCATGAGCATAAAAGTCAGATAAGTGTGGCAGCTCAGTTTGTGATGATTGTATAAGTGAACTCATAAATAATTCCATCTCAAAATGTCAAAAATTCTAAAATGGTGCCTTTAAGAATGCATAGATTAAAATTTGACCACATGAAATACCTCCTCTTGCTGAGTCGCCCAGGTTTATGTATATGGATTGAAATACCGAATTGACGGTAACGTAAACCAATTTCACATGCTTATGATGACGAATTATTTCCCTCCCAGACATAACATCAAGTGAAAGGGCTTCAAATCAGCTAAGAGTATATTCATCGTTATGGGCACCTCGACATAAGAACAGCAATTCAAATAAACTCAATAAACTCTTTTAGTTTTTGCCATTCATTGCAGAAAATGAATGACGCAGAAGCAATAGTAGCAGAGTGTTAGTTTAAACCAACACGCTGATTGATTGATATTCTTGGTTCTTAGGCAGTCGATAAAAAAATATTGGCGCAAGCCATTACATTAACTTAGCCATTGAAACATGACACGCTCGTGTAAGCATAGCCTTGTGGTAATCATACTGTCAATTGTGGAGGCAGATGGAATCTTAACAAAGGGCTAATTATGAAATTTTCTCAACGACGACCATTCTGTTTGTGTGAAAAGGGGTACTTAAACGTGCATCTGATTGGCCTACCTTGCCACCCAGAGATATGTGCAATCTAGTGGTACCAGCCTGATCCTCATCATATTAGAAAAACCAAAGTAAATGCTCATGAGTTTAATTTGCACTGGCAATGAGTGCACACTATGTCTTAAGTGTGGCAAGGTGGGGTGGATCTTATGTGGTATGTTATGGAAAGTTGTGACTTGCCTAAATATGTACAACCGACGTCTTTAACCAAATCACGAGAATGCGACCGATTTCGTTAGATCTCTGAAGCTAAGCAGATTGAACCCTGGGCAGTCCTTCCCTGTTCTAACAAGATGCCTCACATGTTGTTATAGGCTGCATTAACTACGGGGTGGGCAGGAGTTAACAGTTTTGGCAAAACCCAATGTTGTAATGCTCTTCTATGCTTTTCCATCTTTGCTACATGCTTCCACCAACCGACACTGACCAACAAGGTGAATGGTTTAAAAAAAACTATATGACCGCAGTTTCAGGAGGAAATTAGGGCTGTACACGTATATCCTGTCATTACATAACAACCTTTACCTGTCCCACTGTATTTTCATCTTGACATTTAATCATAAGAATGGGACTTGGTTACATCATCACAATACTAGACTAAAATATATATGTATTGCGTGTTTACAAGTTAATCCAGTACCTTCTGACACCTGCATTATATTGTGCCTCTAGGCGAGTTTAATTACAAGCAAGGTGTTGTTATTTTAGTTACCGTTCAGGCATATGGCTTCTCTGATCAACAACAAATGAGTCAACACCGATATAAACAGGAATGCAATACCTATTCTTGGTTCTTTCGGTAAAGTCACGTAGAAGGGAAACAATAAAATATATTTTTAAATATTTTTAAACAATAAAATAAAAAATATTTGTATTATTTTATTGTTTCCCTTCTACGTGACTTTACCGAAAGAACCAAGAATGTGAATCCCTGCAGTCACGAAAGCTTTAAATCAAAATGCAATATCTGTTTACTGTATCCTGGAATAAAGATTATGTGGCTGGTATTTTTGCATTACCGACAAAGCTATTATAACAATTTCCTAGCGTGGTTATTTGCATGAAAATCAATTGTGCCTCACATTTAAATATTGACAATTAAAGTTACATCAGGAATTAAAAAGACCATATAGTATCTTGGACAAGCATGTCAATGTTGTAGTACCAAAACACACACTTATCACAGAGAAAGCTTATAGTTAGACAATTAGTATTCACATTTGAAATAAGATAAAGCATCAACAAGATAATTGCCAATACAATTACATGAAAATATATATTCATTATTCACCTAGCAGTGAACAGAAGGAAAAGTTACGACTTAAACCCATTAAACATAACGCAATCGTTTTTACCATTATGGTAGAACAGGGTGACCATATTAACTTGAGCTATAATTTCAGGTCCTGAAAATGTTTAAAACTTGGGAGAAGAGTTCAATCTAGATTTGAAGTTTTCGTGACTGCAGGGAGAGCTTATGGCACTGCAATGGCTTACTACAGTATTGTACAGTATTGAGAACATGTATCGGTTGGCTGTCAATGTGATCCTTTAACTGGGAATAAAAAAACACGCAAATTGGTTCAGTAGCAAAAAGTATCCTCACCCTCTCGACTTGGAATGAGATATTTTAATTGGTCATTGTGTAGTATGTCGGCATATGTTTGTCACACTATTTGGTTAAAAAAACTATACAGTACACATGACTGACAACCCACATTGACTGCAGTGCACAGCCTACCTAGTCCAATGAGACGAGTTCTAAAAGACGAAATCAATCAGTCTGGTGGTGTATGAATAACAATGCCATAATGCCCGACTCAGAACTTATCTGGCAATGGACCTGCGGTAGGTCTATCAAATTAGTTAATTGTCCAAGCCTATGTAGAACTAGCTTTACCAATTTGAACTCAATCACCATCACAATTTCCACTAGAATTGTATTCAGTTAATGAGTTAAAATGGCATGGCAAGCTAATGTATAAGCCCATATCCTATATTAAAGTAACAAAAACCGATGTTAGGAAATATATTAAGGTATGGTTCACTGGCCCTTTATTATAAGGTAACCTATCTCAACACCACGAGCTCTCATCTCGTTAAAAGTCTGACAATTGCGCCCATTGTAATACTGTACACATGAAGAATATCTCAACGTTATAAATATACGTTTCTTAATGACATAAACTGTAGACAATTTAAATGCATTGACGCTGAGAAGACGCCCATGTGCAGAATGTTCGTCCCGCAATTACAGCATCCACGCAAAGTGGTTTACACCGATAGATTTACGACTGATATCATGGACGTGTTAACAGAAACGTAATTTTCTCCATTAACTGCGAAATACACCCCACATTATTATGGAAATATATTAAAACACTGGAACAGAAGCATGTTAACAGAAAAAAACAACTGCTTGTATACAGTTACGGTAAGTAGTCTTCAATGTGATAGTTTACAATATGTTGAGGTACATTAACATTTGAAAAAAAAAATCTACCTTTAAAAACGAGTTAAAAACAGTGTTATGCAGTGAAATGTTCTGAGTTAAAAACCCGCACCGATACTTAGCAAAGAAAACCAGTGTACGTTTTGAATGACCCACAACCAACGCCGAATGTAAAGAATAACAATTTTTAAATACACAAGCCGCCTTTCAATTAAAATCAAACATCACTATACAACAAAGTACGACCAGCGCTGCCCGGCTGGGGCTCGTTCCAGGGTGGCCGGCAGGGGCTAGGAAAGTAGAAAAAAGCCTGAAGCCGATTCTGCACCCACTGGTGGCCCACGAACGAGTCGCCCAGCGTACGCGGCGGGCGCCCACCCTTCCCATGGCTGCCGACGGGGCTAGGAAAAGGGGGTAAAGCCTCGGGCCTAATCACTAACTCACCAGACACTTGCGGCCCAGCATGTTGAAGATGATCTCATTCTCGTGCGGGGTGAGCACGGCCGACCTAGCACTCGGCTGCTGCTGCTGTTGCTGCCTTTTCGGCTGCGTAGACATTGTTAAGAACATGTACGTGTCGCCGTGCGTGCTCTCGGTGGAGTCTACAGCCGCCGCAGGAGCATGTCCCAGCGCCGTCACCGCCTACCGCCGCGCCACTCAAAATGGCGAAGCGGCGCTGTGGCTCCTCCCTTTACAAACCGCGGTGCCTCCTCCATTCACAACTTCACTTATTTATAACTCCCAACACGGAACGGACAGTTGCAATACCTATCTACGTGACTTTACCGAAAGACCCAAGAATATAATCCAGTGGCACTTCGTCATGTCTGAAGGCATGGGCATTATCTTGTTCTACGTAATTCGTAACAATTGTCACTTGCAATGTCTCCAAAGCCCTCGCCACTTTTATGGTCATCCAATGCACACCAATAAGTGCCCCCTGATTACAAATACTATGTACAGTGTTTATGTATAGATTGTTAGCCACTGCTGGATAAAAGCCTGCCCTAGCCGCCGTTACCGCACCCACCCCCAGTTGCAACAATCCATCCAGCACCTGTACACAAGCCGATTTCATCGCTCCATCCATTCCCAGACGTATAACATTCACGTAGCAGGTCACTAAAATTATAGACATTAATCTGAAGAGAAACGCTTTATGTATTTATTTCAAGATCTCCATAATTGTTTCAGAAATCTCTATGCCATAATAGAGGGGTTTTTTGGGGGGGTATATCGCGTAAATATATAAATGTGTCGTTAAACCCGCCACCACCCGACACAGCCAACTAGTAAGGGTTGTCACGTAAACAGAACGTGCTAATTCCAACACATAACTTCATCCGAGAAGATGGATGCAAAATTTAGCAATCTTTGGAAGGACGTTGACCAACCAGGTAAAGTGTTAACGGTTGTGTTAGCCGACTCTCTGAGTTGCATTACATTTCTACATTTTGTTAAGTTTGATATCTAAGCTTGCTTTTCATTTTTTCTCTCTCTCACCTAAGCCCTCTGAATTTCACCCCCCCCATCCTCTCGGATCTATATGATGCCTCGTCACAACTCTTTGGTTTTATTAGGTAAAGTCACGTAGGTAAAAAATAAAATAAAAATGAAAAGAACTTAATTCAGTCACGACGTTTTCATTTTTATTTTATTTTTTACCTACGTGACTTTACCGAATAAAACCAAAGTATGGATTCTTGCAGTCACGAAAACTTCAAATCTAGAATTAATAACGGCATGCTTCTCTCTCTCGCCTCAAGACGATTGATTGTTGTTGCGATCGATTCGTCGTGATCTATTATTTATGTTCCTATCTACGTGACTTTACCGAAAGAACCAAAGAGCATATATTTGCAATGATTTAACATATATGTTGAATAGGTATGTAATAAATTGGTGAAAATGAAACAAACAATGAAGGATTAAACAAAGCAAAAATATCATGCCATACTGTGGTAAGATATCATTAATATTCATCCGTCAAGAACTGCAGTGAAGGATATGGCATAACCCGAACAAACCTGTTCCTTCACAGGTGCACAGACACGTGAGTTTGAAGTTTCTCAAAACAGCTCTGGCCAAAAGCAGGTACAGTTTAGTAATTAGAGCACGTGGCTTTGTATTTAACTCTTACATAACAGAGCGGTACTTAAAAAAAAAACTACTCTGCTTTAGGTCACAAATGTGAGCGAAAACCCCGAACGGATCACTTGATGTTGTGGACCTGCCTGTATCACAGCCATGTGTACAATAACTGTAAATGTTCATGTGTGGGCCTGCATCTCTAGAGATAGGGTTGCCCCCGATCCTCGTTTTCCCACGATCCATCCTCTTTTGAGGGAAATCTGTAAATCGAGATTGAATGTCTCGTTTTCTGTTAGTAGTATGATAATATAATCCACCATTAAAAATAATACACTTGCATGTAGTTCTCCCATATTTTGTATTGTGAGATGTTATTTGAATTATATGTCACAGTGGATTGTATCTTAGAGGTAGAGACTCTAGTGGGGGATTGTGAATCCACGATAAGGTGGCAGTATGCTCCGTCATGGATTTTATAAAGTAAAAAAAAACATGTCTTGCAAGGAAGAGCTGATAAACTAGAGTTATTTGGAGGTGTAAATTATCATTTAATTCATTGATTAATATTGATCAAATTCCATTCATGTGCATGATGGCAGCAATGTGTTCAGGAGCTAACTCCCAATATCGAGGTCTGCGAGTCACGACGAGAGGGCTTCAGATGAGAGTTCGTGTAATAAGTAACCCACGAAGAAGGATGCTATGCCGAAGAGCCATTGCCCGAAATGTCACCGAATTCATTTTTTTATTTTAGGGCAGTATTGTTTACAAGTGTGTTAGTTTGTTAATCGTAGCTCTGCACCACTGGGAATGCAGAAGCGTCACCAAAAATGTAATTATAAATCGACTGATTAATAATGACAGCTCTGAGCTGTTTTACTGAGCTAGGAACGTCGGTCCGTGGGACTGCTGAACACGTTGCAGTGTCCACCAGAGCTCTGCCTGGTGAGTGAGAGTTCAGTGCGTGCGGTCAGTCACCGCATCTCGCGATATTTAACACGTCTCCCAGAGCAGCGATCGCAACTGACTTGGTACAGATGCGCCTGGTGAAAACTACACTCTTAATGGCATCAATGCTTCCTCTAATAATCACCCCAATTAACTCTCTTTTTCCAGGTGCAATTAATTAACCTTAAGATTGCTTGTTACAAATGGTATCGCATGCATGTCAACAGTACGGACGCTGCTGTGGTGTAAGGGTCAGCACATTGGACTTATCTAGAAATTGCCGGTTCGTTAAATGCTCCCTCACCCCGCCTCTGTCCACCCAGCAGTGTTACCGTAAATGTGTTCACCACGGTTAAGTCGATTGGCAGGTCACACGTGTTGGGGTAAAATGTGGCTACTCCCACACTTCCACGGCATCTGGCCAACATGGAAGAGAAGCCGACATCGCCTCTGGAGCTCACGATTGCGGAGGCTCTTCAGCCAGCAGTGGTGTAAGCAAGCCATTTTTGAGCTGCACTTATACCTTAAAATGTTATATTATATATACATCATAGTAAATGAAATAACACTGAAACAAAACAATACAACGCACGTTAGACTACACGCACCCTTCACACATTTTATGCAACACAAATGAATGCTATTCGTGTGCATATTCACACAGGCATTGTGTACAACCACTGACTACAGACACATTAAAGCTTTGTCAACAAGTGTCATTCCAGATGGGTTGGCTTGATGGTAAGAAGATAAGACTACATTAATCACAGTGTCCGAGATGGTTTAAAAAATGTGTGAAGTGCAGTGAGTTTGGAAATATTTATTGATTGCTTGCAAGTCCAATAAATTGGATTGATACAAATATTAGCATCAATAAATAAAAATTGCTTCGTGCTTTGACTGCAAAGCACGAAGCAACACTCGAGCTAACAACGCCGCTGCCAATGATATCACTTATGAGATTGGGAGTCACGATGATAGCTTAGGTTATGGCATATCGTGGTGATATATGTTTCTCTGCAAACTAAGTTGAGTCACTGCATTTGGACAAGTTGCAATTTGTGCAGAGTTGAGTTAAAAGTTGAGACAAAAAATGGCATTGCAATCATATGATGTAGTTTCTTTGGCTGACCAGCTTGAGTCCACAAATAAACAAGCCAGGTCCACACCCGAGCAGTTATATGGAACTGGTTCGCTTTGCATGTTGCAGAGACTAGATATATAAATTTGAGCAGGAAATTCAGTTGTGTGCGAATTGGAGAGACATTTTGGTTGCACAACGTATCACTCGGATGTGGACCCCCTATTTCCATTTTCAGCCAAATTTTCGCCACGGGTGCAGGGCTGCCGATGAGAGGTATTGGAACAGGAAGCATACTGTCTCTTCACCTGAAGAAGACCATTTGTTTTGATTTAAAGCTTTCGTGACTGCAGTAATTCATATTCTTAGTTTTTTCGGTAAAGTCACGTTGAAGAGAAACAACAAAATAATAAAATATATATAAAACAATAAAAAATTCTCACGACGTTTCGACCATAACTCAAACGGTCATCTTCAGGTGTGTTGGTTTGCATAAATTTATTTTTTAACGGCGCATTTATTTAGGAAAAGAACTGTCGTCCCGACAGTTCTGTTCCTTCACCTGAAGAAGGCTACTTGTGTTGTGGCCGAAACGTCGTGAGAATTTTATTGTCTTATTTAAATCGAAATTTGGGCAGAGATCATTAAACCTGCTGGAGATTAAACAACTTCAGCAAGAAGGAAGTCCTCGCGCGTTCCCCCCCAGGGCCACAGAGGCGATGGCTATGAACGTGTTCAGCTTACCAGCAACCAAGATACATATGTAGTGGAGTATGAAGGTGTGTTGTGGAAACTGCACGATTGCATGATCACACGCACAGTGTGGGTTATCTTGGGTCAGCCTGTGGAGAAGGCGAAAACAGTGTGGAAGAGGTACGTGGATGACACTTTTGTCATCTGGCCACATGGCCGGCCTGCTCTAGACCAATTCTTCGACCACATCAATTCCATACACCCAGCCATCAGATTTACCATGGAAGTCGAAATAGATGGCAAGATACCTTTTTTGGATGTCCTAATTAAAAAGAGACCTGATGGTTCAATGAGCCACTCTGTCTACAGGAAAGCTACCCATACGGATGCTTATCTGAAACCGGATTCCCACCACCATCCATCACAGAAGAATTCTCTCATCAAGACTCTGTATCATAGAGCCCAATGCATATCCGACCAGGAACACATAAGCAGTGAACTCAAGCACGTACACCAAGCTCTTAGGGCTAATGGTTACTCCGACTATACAATCCGCAAAGCTATCACTCAAACCATGAAGAAGAACCCTCTTGAGGAGCCTTTCAAAACCATCACTTTACCCTACATTGCTGGGATCACAAAAAAGATCTCCAAAATCTTGAATAAACACAAGATCCAGGTCCGTTTCAACACATTACATAAAATCCGTGATCTGGTTCCGTCTGTAAAAGATGTGATTCCGGACATACAATACCCTGGTGTCTACAAACTAAGTTGCCTCTGTGGTAGTAGTTACATTGGAGAAACCAAACGCCATATCTCGGACCGCATTCGTGAACATAAAGCAGACCTTAAACACGGTAGGACCAACACCTCGGCCGTAGCAGATCATTGTTCTAATTCAGTAGGCTCACATGCCATTGACTTTTCCAAGACGGAGGTTCTTTGTAAGCCATCTGGCTTCCATGAGAGATTCGTTCATGAGGCTATCCACATATACAAACACAGAGACAATTTCAACCGAGAAGATGGATTCTATCTTAGCAATCATTGGAAAGATTTGATAAATCATTTCAGTTCTTGATTGATTGTTCACGCTTACAGTGCCTTTCAGACAGCATACATAAAAACAAATTTCGTCTCCCCCCTCCTCTTTTCAAAAAATAGATGGACTAGTCCTGGCAAACTGCCATAGTTGCGCGTGACGCAAACGTTATTTTTTTTTATATAAATATAAATAAATAAATATGCCGTTTTCAAAATAAATTTATGCAAACCGACACACCTGATGATGACCGTTTGAGTTATGGTCGAAACGTCGTGAGAATTTTTTATTGTTTTATATATATTTTGTTATTTTGTTGTTTCTCTTCAACGTGACTTTACCGAAAAAACTAAGAATATGAATTACTGCAGTCACGAAAGTTTTAAATCAAAATTTAATCGCCTCTACGGGGAGGGTTTTCACATAACTTTAAGATCCTTCAACAAACTCCGGGATAAGAAAGCTCAGCTGATCGAGTCTCTCACCTTCCTGAAGAGATGCCGCGACTCTGGGGTAATACCAATCGCATTTACACTCACCTCTGCTACTGTAACTTCTTCTAATGCGAAACGAATTCTTTTCAAAACTAGCTTAGCTCTTATCTCAGAAAAAATTAGACTTATACGCACAGAACTAGATCAGTTAGACAAGACACTCTACAAATCACACTTATCATTGACGGCAATAATGTCCACATCGGATTGGGAACATGTAGACAATATGACTGCCTCTTCAGCTGCTACTATGTCGACCAAATGTAAGGAAAACCTGATTTCCAAATTTAACCTCCTCTTAAACAAAAGACCGGACCCACACACCAAAAAGTTAGACGTTAATAAAGTCGTAATTAATCGCAGTAACAGTTCTATTTCCGATGGTCTGAAATCCGTTTTAGCTAAAGGTCTAAACTTTGCAGTCACACCTAAACACATACCAGTTAATGATATAATTGCCCAAGTAGACGTTGCTCTCAGGGGCCTGGGTCACATCGCTGCAGACGTAGCAAGATCTGAAATCGCTGCAACCCTCAAAAACGCTAAGATGCCAGCTAGCAACCTCAGCAAAGATGAGCGTTTTGAATTATATAAATTAAAAAAGAGGAATGATATTGTAGTTCTCTCAGCTGACAAAGGCAATGCTACTGTTATCATGGATAAAATAGAATACAACAACAAAATTAAAGAATTACTCGACGATGGTAGTTATACAAAAATAAAAAGAGATCCCACCAACAGCCTCGTCACACAAACCAACAAAATAATTTCTGATTCAACCGCATTAATTGATCAATCTAAACAGTTTTCGTTGAAACCTTCTGCTGCCAGGCCACCAAGATTATACGGCTTACCAAAAATACATAAAGTTGATACACCTCTTCGTCCCATAGTCTCTACTATCAGCTCCCCCACCTACAAACTAGCTCGTTTTTTGTCTGAAATCCTGCGTCCTTTCACTGGAAAGACCACCTCTGCGGTACAAAATTCTACTCACCTGGTATCAACAATCAAGGGTATTTCCCTGTCCCCAGACGACCTGCTTGTCAGTTTTGATGTAGTTTCCTTATTCACCAAGGTTCCTGTACCTGACACCATTGCAATCATTGAAGACTTGGTTCATCAAAGACTAAACACTGAGGTACCCCCCCTGGTGAGACACTGTTTAACCAATACATACTTCACTTGGAATGGAACTTTCTACAAACAAACTGAGGGCACCCCAATGGGCTCCCCCCTTTCTCCAGTTATAGCTAACATTTTCATGGAGAAATTTGAGACTGACGCCATCCAGACTGCCACTCTGCGCCCAACCTTATGGAAGAGGTACGTGGATGACACTTTTGTCATCTGGCCACATGGCCGGCCTGCTCTAGACCAATTCTTCGACCACATCAATTCCATACACCCAGCCATCAGATTTACCATGGAAGTCGAAATAGATGGCAAGATACCTTTTTTGGATGTCCTAATTAAAAAGAGACCTGATGGTTCAATGAGCCACTCTGTCTACAGGAAAGCTACCCATACGGATGCTTATCTGAAACCGGATTCCCACCACCATCCATCACAGAAGAATTCTCTCATCAAGACTCTGTATCCTAGAGCCCAATGCATATCCGACCAGGAACACATAAGCAGTGAACTCAAGCACGTACACCAAGCTCTTAGGGCTAATGGTTACTCCGACTATACAATCCGCAAAGCTATCACTCAAACCATGAAGAAGAACCCTCTTGAGGAGCCTTTCAAAACCATCACTTTACCCTACATTGCTGGGATCACAAAAAAGATCTCCAAAATCTTGAATAAACACAAGATCCAGGTCCGTTTCAACACATTACATAAAATCCGTGATCTGGTTCCGTCTGTAAAAGATGTGATTCCGGACATACAATACCCTGGTGTCTACAAACTAAGTTGCCTCTGTGGTAGTAGTTACATTGGAGAAACCAAACGCCATATCTCGGACCGCATTCGTGAACATAAAGCAGACCTTAAACACGGTAGGACCAACACCTCGGCCGTAGCAGATCATTGTTCTAATTCAGTAGGCTCACATGCCATTGACTTTTCCAAGACGGAGGTTCTTTGTAAGCCATCTGGCTTCCATGAGAGATTCGTTCATGAGGCTATCCACATATACAAACACAGAGACAATTTCAACCGAGAAGATGGATTCTATCTTAGCAATCATTGGAAAGATTTGATAAATCATTTCAGTTCTTGATTGATTGTTCACGCTTACAGTGCCTTTCAGACAGCATACATAAAAACAAATTTCGTCTCCCCCCTCCTCTTTTCAAAAAATAGATGGACTAGTCCTGGCAAACTGCCATAGTTGCGCGTGACGCAAACGTTATTTTTTTTATATATAAATATAAATAAATAAATATGCCGTTTTCAAAATAAATTTATGCAAACCGACACACCTGATGATGACCGTTTGAGTTATGGTCGAAACGTCGTGAGAATTTTTTATTGTTTTATATATATTTTGTTATTTTGTTGTTTCTCTTCAACGTGACTTTACCGAAAAAACTAAGAATATAGTGTGGGTCGTGTTAGGACAGCCAGGTGCAAAGGCTGGGATGATGAGGCAACGGTTGGGCCAATTAAGCCAGAGGATCAGCAACGGCGGTGATTGGCTGTGGCTGTTGTCAAGGGCGAGGAGGCGTCAAGATGTCTGGAGGCAGGCAGGTGTTTGAGGACGCGAAGCGTGCGGAGGCACGTGGGCCAATTAATTAGCGATAATGAGAATGGGGATAAATTGGGGGGGGGGGGGGGAGACACAGAAAGGGGGAGTTGGAAGCTGGACGAGGAAGACGTGGCGTTTGGAAACAGAGTTTGGAGACGGAGTTTGGAGCAAGATGAAGTAGTTAGCAGTAGAGTGAGCATAGCGAAGCTGAAGCAAGACGAAGTAGTTAGCAGTGGAGTGAGCATAGCGATAGCAGAGCTGAAGACGCTGTGTGCGGAGTGTGCGAAGTCGCTGTGTGCAAAGACGCTGTGTGCGGAGTTGCTGAACGGGGAGTCGCTGAGTGCGAAGCAAGTGAAGTGATAGTGGGGAGACAAAGGTGGTGAGCGAAACGAGCGGAGCACGGCGAGCGAGCCGTAGTGACCAGGATACTGTGGAGTGTGGAGGACATGTTGAATGTTGTAAATAAATTCGAAGAAAGACAGAAGTTGTCCGCGTAAAGTCGAACACTACACATACATGCATGCACTTTCATTTCATCATCAATATGTTTAACATATTATGGACGGGGGAGCCTTTTTATTGCGGCAGCATGAACTTTAAAAGCCAAAATTATTAAACGTAATAAAAAATCTGACAAAAGTGTATCTTTATTTATATATTATAACAAAGCTTTGCTGATAACTTTTGAAAATGGTGAAAGTTTTCCAAAATATATACATTGAAGGAATTTATAAATACAAATTTCAACCAGTTTCTCCGATGTGTTTTCCGGTTGTGCTGCATGTTCGGGACGGTGTCCGACGTTTCACTGCACTTAATGGGAGCTTCTTCAGGAACTGAATTAAATCGTTTCTGAAGAAGTTCCCTGGACATGGAGAGAAACGTCAGACATCACGTCGAACGGAACGCGGTATGACCCAAACACAAATAGGAGAGCCGTACAAAGAAACTGCGAAACGCACGCAGCAGAAACACCACGTTACCCTATTGTGCCTTAATTCCAAATTCACGGTACCTGTCATAGCTCGCATATACTGTCTATACTGTATGAGACCGACCAATGGAAATTTACTCCTGTTGTCTATTTACATTCCACACATGTGCGGATCAGACTTTTTATTTATTTAAAGATGTCAAACCTGTTTTGTATCTTCACAGGTTATTTCTAGTTGTTGTGGGAATGCTATCTGACTGAAAGGCTCTTTCCCGAGAACGCGTGTTTCGACGTTGGAAGGTCATAGGTTGACTAAACCGACCATCCGAACATCATTCTATAGTCAATATAATTAGAAACACTTAGCAATCATGGTTGTGTTATGGATAAACTAATACATGCTATAGGAATGCGATATTTCCGCCAATGCTTTAAATGTTTCATTTGCCCTTAAAGGCACGTTGGCTTCACTTGACTAGGGCAATGGATTACAAGACCGAGCAAGTGCGGTAAGTGAGCACCTATTAAGGCTGGCACAACACAAGACGAAGTGGTGGAGCCAACCTCGCATACCCTGCCACCTCTGTCCTTTCATTGCATTTGATACTATTTTAGGTTAAGCTGACTTACAGGAAGTCTATGATAAGTATGGAGGCAGTTATTTAGGGGGATGTGCATGACCTGGAGTTTCTACAAAGATGTAGATCCTCGGGCAATATCCACATGCTTTGTGTGTGTTGGCGTAGTGGTCCAAATTGCTCCAAATTGAATTCGAAAAGCAATATTTAAATTTGAAATTAAATAATGGCATTTCTCTGTAGTGTTGGACTTCTCTCAATTAGTCCATTTAGAATTATAACAATGTTGATTTCTGTATACTACAGTATTTTGAGTAGAGCTGTGGCGCAGTGATTAGCGCACTGTGCTATGACTCCAGAGGATATGAGCTCGATTCCCGGCGACGGCTAACATCAGTGGCGGGTGATATCTGAACCGATACAGGCACCTCTTTATCAACCCACACACAGCAGCGAAGTGAAGTATGGCTAACATGGTATGGGGAAGCATTCATCAGCAGTGGATTGACAAATGGATCTCATTACTGCATGTGCTTTATTACTATACAGTCCAGTGGTTCAGGTTTAACTAAATCAAAGCTAGAACAGACATTACAAAACCCAATTTAAGACACGGTAGTGTCACCATCTGGTCTGAAAAGGTACTGGTATAGTTTTCTCTTTGAGACTTAAGAAGGTCTTAGTCCGAGTTGGTTGGGAGACTGAGCACATTGGCCGGGGAAAGTCTCTCCACAGCACATGCAGACTGGCGTTCCCACAAAGCGACCAAACTCTTTGTTTTACTGACAACCGGAAGATGAAGGCACGAGTGGACAGTCCCACTTCCTATTTTAAATCACAGTTGCTGAGCACAGGCCCACCGGCCAAGATGTCAAGCAGTCGGCAACAAACAATACCATTGAATGTGAAATAGATTAGAGTTAATGCGTTTCTTGAATTGAGCAAGGTTATAACACGATGGGGGGGGGGGGGGGGGGATGAAACGGAATTCCAAAGTCGTGCAATGCAAGGGAACAAGCAGAAAAAATAAGTGTTATGACCTGCAATGTGGTGAGTAGGTGGGTGAGCCTGTGGGTTAGTTTGTTGCTGTGATCTGCAGTGCGGTGGTGGGTGAACATGGTGGGAATGGGATGAAACAGTCTGGTGGGCCGATTCTGCAACATGGGTGGAGGAATCAAGGAGTGTATTTCTTGGGAACAATGACCATGGTGGTAGCGTTATAAGAGAGACAAGTAAGAGGCCAACCAACGGTGAGCGAGCGACTGAAGTTAAGTCATGAGTGCTGGATCATTAATTCATAACCAGATTGTGAGTTAAATGCTTTGGAAAAGTACCACCTGGCCACATTTTTTCTGGCTGGAATTCATTTTTAACTTAAGACAGTTGGATAGCAGATTGCACAATGGTGCCATGACTAAGGCTCAAGCTTTTTGTGGGAGCTTACCAAATTATCTTCTGATTTAAAGCTTTCGTGACTGCAGGGAATCATATTCTTGGTTCTTTCGGTAAGTCACGTAGAAGGGAAACAATTATTTTATTGTTTCCCTTCTACGTGACTTTACCGAAACAACCAAGAATACAAATTAACTTCATTAAAAAAAATCTGCCTTCCTTGTGCTAGTGTTACAGCGATAACCATCATCAATCCACTGTTGGATAAACGCCTCCCAATTTGAGCAGCATATCCCACTCATACAAGCATGGGTAGTGCTTGTCTGCTTTAGTAATTGTGAGCCATTGGTGGGAATTCTACTTTCATATTTTGGAAACCAGTTACTCCAAGGGACAACCTCTGGACTTCCCACAAAATGGTACGAATTTTATTGGCCCTGGAAACATGATATACTAAGTCAACCCTAGACCGTGAACACATGTTATTGACATTATTGAACTGCTTTGTGTTTAGTTTGTTGTCCTTCTCTCGCACCTCCGATCAGCACGTTTGCCTATGTACAGTGCAAAAGAAGTTCTACATACATTCGATTTTACAATAAGCTGATTGTGAGTTTAGTACTTAATGTCTGGCAAGTCAGTTCTCACTTCGAGAAATTTGATGGAAAATCGCACATACAAGTTAAAGAATCCTAATTTGGGATTGGAAAAATATGACCTTAGCAGCATGGCATTTTGGGAGTGGTGCATCATTGGGGGATGCTACGGTTGGCGTATCTGTTTGCTGCCCTTTAAGATATCTCGCATGCAGCAGCAATTTGCCTGTACCAGTGGAATTTCCAATTAAATGCTTCTATAAAAGGACAAATTCCCCAGTAAAAAACAGAAAATCACAGGAAACAAGTTGTTGACCTCTGACGCCCATACAAATGACAAAGACAAAAAAATAGCAAAAAAGTAAAAAAAACAGGCTGTATAATGGAGTTTACACTTTTAACAACATAAATAAAAGATAAACCGAAAAAGTTATTCACCTAGAATGTTGTGTTAAATAACTCGCAGAGTACAAGATGTGCATTCAACCAAATTTATTTTAAATGGCTGTCCTATGGACAGACTTGTTCACACAATGGGAATGTTGAATTTCCATCAATAACTCAGGGCTGGTGACAGAGATAGGCACTGCCCAACATTTTTTTGAGCAGGGAGGCACATTTAAATGGATGTTAACAATGCGGTTATAGCTAAGGGCATTTTCTCCAACAGCCCTTTAATGCTACACGGGAGATCTTTTTTTTGACGAGTGTGCCGAGGAAATTCCGACGCAGGGCTCCGTGGCCGCCTAGTGGAAGGGGTGAGTATTGCGCGTGAATTCCCTCGCCCCTCGCCCAGCAGTCCGGCACAGCTCCTCGCAGCCACGAGCCGCGTGCGGTCACTCTGAACAGAGCAGCGCCCAAGCTGCATTCTCGGCGATGTTGTCTGAGCCCTCAACGCAGCCGGGCATTTGCCTGTAGAACACAGCAGTCCATGCAATTATATATACACAGAATATATACTGTCTCACAATTGATATCGTGCATTGTTGATCGCTTCTGCTCTACTTAATAGCTTCTGTGTCGTTATCTGTTGGTTAAGAGCTCATTCAAATTCACCCACGCAAGGCACGTGCAACAAGGCTGATCATTTTCTTTTCAAATGAAAATCCTCAAAAATGAGACTGAGCCAGAAATGAGAAGAGTTGCAGAGCAAGGAGAGGCAATGGTGGCATCAACGAAGATTACAGATTCTTCTAACGCAGGTAAGTTACAGCTCAATACACCGACATATCTGTAAACACTACTTTGCAACCGGTTATTTCAAATTCCCGTATATATAAAGCATACGTTATATGTATTGTATATACAGTGCGTATGTAGATACATACATGTGGCTTATGGTTAAATTTTTGCAAAGTTTTGCTATACTTTGTGCCAGTAAATCCTATTTGTAAATTGTTGTGCAATATAAAACACAAGTGTACACATATGTCCACTGTCATTGGCTCATGGCATATGTACAATAAGTTGATATCAAGATGATACATGTAGAACGATTCTGTAATGTGTTGAATTATTATCAACATTATATGGTTTGGATAACGTTTATTCAAGGGTCTATTGGTGTAATTAAACAATCGCAGGTTATTTGTCTGCATACAATTTTAGCAGGTATTATTAACGTGTGACATACGTATAAACTGAAACAATAATGAAGATAGTGTTTTTGAATGTCTAATATCCAAAATACAGAACGAATACTGGGAATTATGAATTAATCGCACATTAAAGCGCTTATCATCACCTAGCGAAATTAAACCAGTGATATGCGACATGCACAGCGTGCCGCGAAGGCGCGGTGCGTGCTACTATCTCAAGTGATAATCTCGTTGTAATGGTTCAAACTGCCCTGGTGGCATGCTGCTTCGCAAATGAAAGCAAAACGTTTCATTTTACGATCACAGTCACCACCTGTGCCACTCTCATGATCACAAACTATTAAAACGTTGTCCCCAAAAAGACAGCGAACTTCAGAGAGATGGATAGGTTCAGCTAAATGTATGCACCTCCATCGTGAAGATGGTTCTACATATCGCCGAAGAACAGCTGATTAGAAAGCAGCTGCTTTATTGGAAAGAACAATTAAACGTAGAGCTGGTGACACTTTACTGAGAGGGTCTGACTTACAATGAGAATGTTGCAGGTTCAAATCCTGATCAAAAGAAAGTCAACTCATATTCTTAGCTCTTTCGGTAAAGTAACGTTGAAGGGAAACAATAAAATAATAATATATATAAAAACAATAAAAAAATTCTTGATGCAAACCGACACACCTGATGACGACCGTTTGTGTTATGGTCGAAACGTCGTGAGAATTTGTATTGTTTTATATATTTTTTATTATTTTATTGTTTCCCTTCAACGTGACTTTACCGAAAGAGCTAAGAATATGAATTACTGCAGTCACGAAAGCTTTAAATCAAAATTTAAAGTCAACTCAGTCCAGCGACACTCCCATGTGGCAAACTGAAGGAACTATCCGATGAAGAGGCTGGCCCCGACTGTGGGAATGTGGAATTTCCAACGCCAGCTCAGGGCTGCTCATGTATTGATAAGTGTCACCCCATTGCTGATTTTGGGCAGAGATATGCCTTGACGTGACTTGATGGTGAATTTTACTGTGTGATTGCACGTAGCTATCATTACATCTAAAACAGAATACATTTAATGTATTGCCGCTGTAGACTTTCTCCAATGAGTTGCCGGGTTTTATCCATTGATTGATTCATTTCCCGACGAAGCCCCCGTGTAGCGCGTAGACGTTTCTCTCCACATGTTGGGAGCTTCATAAACAAACTGAATATTCGGACATCACGCCAAACTCTCTGCACGCAACAAGCTGAAAATGCATCAGAGAGCTCTGCACATTTCTCTACCACTGACCGAAATGTGATCCTTTACGGGGGTTATCGACTCAAAGTGTGGTCCTAAGATTCCATTCACATAGCCGGCATTCGCCCTCTGTGTAGCCCACGCTAACCAAAGCTTCTCCGTACACGAGCAGTTTGCTGTCTAATTGTGCATACATTACACAATGCAAATCATTGCAATTACGTCCGCTGATTGTTAGACGTGATTGAGCTTTCCCGCTGCTGGGCAAACTTACACGCACCATACATACAATGTGCTACTTAGGGCCATTAACAGCGCATGTGGTCACATTTAATTATATCGCCGTAATGACTGGGAATGACTGGCAGGTTCACAAGCATAAATAGGCCATTCAAGTAAGCCGCATTGTCTAACACAGGCTCACCTTTGGTACTATGTCAATTAAAGTCATGTAATCATTGCATAATACCATGTGATCCACATTTCATCGCCACAGCACTGAAAATGAGACGTTGCACCAGGATGTTTGAGACATTCCTTGTATCATTCTGTGGACCAGGAAAGCCTGATGCCTGGAAACGGTAAACATCTGTGGTGATAGCTGAAATGGTCCAAAGCTCTGCCTTCACCAATCTCCAATGGTGAAGTATCGTAAAAAAACTCCATTACCGGCACAACGTGGGGAGGCTATTATCCAGCAGTGGATTGACAAAGGTAAATATACAATAATAATTTAGAAGAGTTGGTAATTGCTCCATTCTTACAGTGCACGGCTATCACGAAGGCAATTCATCGACGAGTATAATCTGAGTATAGATTTGAAGTTTTCGTGACTGCAATGATCCATACTCTTTGGTTCTTTTCGGTAAAGTTACGTAGGTAATAAATAAAATAAATTTTGATTTAAATAAAATAAAGTTAATCAAATCACGACGTTTCGGAAACAACACAAGCCTCTGTCATCAGGTGGAATAGTCACAGCAAGAAGTAATTTGCTGTAGTGGACAAGAGCTGCTCGTAACAAGGATATTATATAAGGCAATAGACAAGGATGTAACTCATTGTCATTTATTTTTCGAGGTGAGAGTCTGGAGAGAGATATATTGTTGATTTAATGCTTTCGTGACTGCAGTGATTCATACTCTTGGTTCTTTCAGTAAAGTCACGTTGAAGGGAAACAATGAAATAGTAAAATATTTATAAAACAATACAATTCTCACGACGTTTCGACTGCAACACAGTCATCATCAGGTTTTCACACGCACCATACATAGTCACCTGATGATGACTGTGTTGTAGTCGAAACGTCGTGAGAATTGTATTGTTTTATATATATTATTATTTTATTGTTTTCCTTCAACGTGACTTTACCGAAAGAACCAAGAGTAAGAGATATATTTATTTATTGTCTCTCTTGTCATGTAGACCCGGGGCCTGTATTTCCAAAGGGATGGTTCTTCATTTGTTGAGATGTTCTTTATTTAATCAGGCGTATCCCATTGCGATAAATCTCATATTTTCACCGTGGGTAAATATAGTTAATAGTTAAATTTTCAATGTATTTTGGGAGTAATTTCAAGATGGTGTATTTGAGCCATGATGCTGACAAATAAATGCTTTATAATTACAACTTATATTACGGAGTCTTCAGCCACCACTTTGAAGATTAATCTTTATTCCCGTTTTAGCCCTCTGCCAGACGGCAGCGTCTTTGTCTCAAACTCCCTCGATCCTCTCTGGCTCGGAGTTTACGTCTTCATTGGTCTCTATGGACCCCTCCTTGCAGTGATCAAGTAGACTTTTCATTTTTATACCTCTTGGCCTCTTTCCCAACAGCCTTCCTTGTGGAACTTCCTCCATCAAGCTTTCAACTATGCAGATATCCCCCAGTCCACATATTTTGCTATTTTTATTTTATTCTAATGATAGTTCTATCCTCCTGAACCTCCTCTCGAACGTCCTAATTTCTCATTCTCTCCATCCAACTGATTTTATCAATGCGGCGCCACAACTCATATCTCCAGACTTATCAGTCTTTTTGTGTCTTTAGCAGCGTCCATGTCTTGGCCCCATACAATGCTGCACTCCATGCTGTGGGGGCTTCACGAGTCGCTTCACAGCTCGATACCCACTCGTGTTGTCAGTCAGCAGCATTCGTCTCTTGCCGAACGCTGCTATTCCCGTGGCAATCCTGGCTCTGGTAATTATCTGTGGAAGAAGCTGACACACATGGTGGGAATTGAACCGTCCACTCCAACTTGACATGGCTGAATGCTGAGCATGTTGTCCGCGAGACTACGAAGAAAAGCGCTGGCTATGAACGAATGTATGATAAAATAACATACTGTATATACAAATAAATGTTTGAGACATCATTAAACGTTGCAGTGTATTTTTTTGCAGTATCTGCAATGCCACAATTTAACAATAAAAATTAACAATAGTTACATCCTTGTATGAATTCTGGTGAAAGAATCCGGCATCAATGTACTATACAGCATTCCCTCGCTATTCGCGAGGAATATCTTCCAGATATGCTCGTGAATATAAATGTTCACAGATGATGATATTGGCCTACGAAAACCTATATATTTTAAGGGATTAACTTAAATAATACATAAGCTACAATAAACAAAGTAAATTAAAATAAATATGAAAGTAATAAATCATCTTCTTTGGTTCTTTCGGTAAAGTCACGTAGAATGAGAATAAAATGATAAATTGATAAAATCAAATAATAAAATTCTCACGACGTTTCGGCCACAACACAAGCGGCCTTCATCAGGTGAAGGGACGAGACTGTCTGGAGGACAGCGCTGCAGCGAACACAGCCAAGCTCAGACCGCGACCTTTAAGCTGTGTGAGAAGAAACAGAGCGTCTTGACAAAGGAATTAGCATAGAATTTAGCATTGAAATAGCTGAGTGATTAGCTTGTGACTGGTCACAGAAATGGCTATGTTAAAGTCAAAGCATCCACATCCACAGAGGCACCCCTTGACAAGGGAATTAGTATAGAATTTAGCATTGAAATAGCTGAGTGATTAGCTTGTGACTGGTCACAGAAATGGCTATGTTAAAGTCAAAGCATACACATCCACAGAATAAATGTACTCAATATAGTATTCAATAAGCTGAGCAATTAACAGTAACTGGGTATACACTACACTATATAATGAATACTATATAGTCAACCAATAAAAACTAAAATATAAATTACCTCAATGTAAAATTTCGATTTAAAGCTTTTGTGATTAAATTTCGATTTAAAGCTTTCGTGACTGCAAGGATTCATCTTCTTTGGTTCTTTCGGTAAAGTCACGTAGAATGAAAATAAAATAATAAATTGATAAAATAAAATAAAACAATAATATTCTCTCGACGTTTCGGCCACAACACAAGCGGCCCTCATCAGGTGAAGGGACGAGACTGTCTGGTAGGACAGCGCTGAAGTGAAAAAGCCACGCTCAGATCACGACCTTTAAGCTGTGTGAGAAGAAACAAAGCGCCTTGACAAAGGAATTAGCATATAATTTAGCATTGAAATGGCTGAGTGATTAGCTTGTGACTGGTCACAGAAATGGCTATGTTAAAGTCAAAGCATACACATCCACAGAATAAATGTACTCAATATATTCTTCAATAAGCTGAGCAATTAACAGTAACTGGGTATACACTACACTATATAATGAATACTATATAGTCAACCAATAAAAAACTAAAATATAAATTACCTCAATGTTGAATTTCGATTTAAAGCTTTCGTGATTAAATTTCGATTTAAAGCTTTCGTGACTGCAAGGATTCATCTTCTTTGGTTCTTTCGGTAAAGTCACGTAGAATGAGAATAAAATAATAAATTGATAAATTAAAATAACACAATAATATTCTCACGACGTTTCGGCCACAACACAAGCGGCCCTCATCAGGTGAAGGGACGAGACTGTCGTCCAAAATCCTGAATAAACACAAGATCCAGGTCCGATTCAACACAGTACATAAAATCCGTGATTTAGTTCCATTTGTAAAAGATGCTGTTCCAGACATACAGTACCCGGGCGTTTACAAACTAAAGTGCCTCTGTGGTAGTAGCTACATTGGAGAAACCAAACGACATATCTGGGACCGCATCCGCGAACATAAAGCAGACTTGAAACACGGTAGAACGAACTCCTCTGCCGTGGCAGATCACTGTTATAATTCAGTGGGCTCACATGACATTGACTTCTCCAAGACGGAGGTTCTTTGCAAACCAACCGGCTACCATGAGAGATTTGTTCATGAGGCCATTCACATATACAAGCACAGAGACAATTTCAACCGAGAAGATGGATTCTGGCTTAGTAACCATGGGAAAGATGTTTTAAACCATTTCCGTTCTTAATTAATTGTATTTTACGATGACCTTCAGACCGCAGCTCTTTCGCCAGCATTGACTCTTAATACCTCTCACACCACGGTTAATGGTATGGTTTACAACATGGAGTATAATAGCGCCTCGCAGCTGTCTCTCTCCCCCTCCTCTGTTCCGACCATGGATGAACTCGTCCGTCTGAACGGGGCCCGTAGCTATCCGTGTTGCTAAAGTTGAGGGTAAGAATCCACCCATTTTTTCGCCATATAGCATTGTGATATATAACGACTTATTGTTGGTAGCTTAGCTGATTGGAGAATATAGAGTTTATTGATAACATTAAGGTAATTTATATTTTAGTTTTTTATTGGTTCACTATGTAGTATTCATTATATATTGTATTGTATACCCAGTTACTTTGAATAGCTCAGATGTGTATGCCTTGACTTCAACATAGCCATTTCTGTGACCAGTCACTAGCTAATCACTCAGTTATTTCAATGCTAAATTCGCCTAGTTATTTCAATGCTAAATTCTCCTGTTTGATTTGTACTAGGTGCCTCGGTGAATGTGTATGCTCTGACTTTAACATAGCTATTTCTGTGACCAGTTACAAGCTAATCACTCAGCTATTTCAATGCTAAATTCTATGCTAATTCCTTTGTCAAGGGGTGCCTCTGCGGATGTGTATGCTTTAACTTAGCTATTTCAATGCTAAATTCTATGCTAATTCCTTTGTCAAGGGGTGCCTCTGCGGATGTGTATGCTTTAACTTTAACATAGCCATTTCTGTGACCAGTCACAAGCTAATCACTCAGCCATTTCAATGCTAAATTATATGCTAATTCCTTTGTCAAGGGGTGCCTCTGTGGATGTGCATGCTTTGACTTTAACATAGCCATTTCTGTGACCAGTCACAAGCTAATCACTCAGCTATTTCAATGCTAAATTCTATGCTAATTCCTTTGTCAAGGCGCTCTGTTTCTTCTCACACAGCTTAAAGGTCACGGTCTGAGCTTGGCTGTGTTCGCTCCAGCGCTGTCCTCCAGACAGTCTCGTTCCTTCACCTGATGAAGGCCGCTTGTGTTGTGGCCGAAACGTCGTGAGAATTGTATTGTGTTATTTTATTTTATCAATTTATTATTTTATTCTCATTCTACGTGACTTTACCGAAAGAACCAAAGAACATGAATCCTTGCAGTCACGAAAGCTTTAAATAGAAGTAATAAATCATATTTTTAAAATGCAGTCGTGTACAGTTCCTGATGCGATTCGCAGATAGCCAAAAATGCGGATAGTAAGTTCGTGAATAACTAGGGAATATTGTATAGTACAATTAGCCCTTGACTAAACAGGCACGAGGCACTGACTGGTTGGCAGATTAATGAATATGATGCCTTAATTTGCTTGCTGTGATGTCTAGCCATTTGAATAGCATTGAGTTTACAGCAGAGTTCTAATTGTGTGACATCCTTCTGAGGGGATGTGAAGGCACCAAAGTATGGTCATTCACGTGTATAGAACATAGACATCCCTAACCTGTACAGTTCTTTTGGCAATCCATTTGTGAATTGGATCTTGGGGGGATATTTGACCATACTTCACCACCCTGGTCACTGCGAGTTGTTGAAGGTGAGGAGCACAGACATGGGAGAAGAGTACAGTACAGTTGTTCTACATTGCCCTTTGCCGTCCTGCACAACGTAGCCCCCAAAGCAGCCAATAACGCCTGTTATCCAAGGTGATCGCCCGTTTAGGAATTCTCCTGACACCACCCTGCTCACCTGCTTGGTTGTGACAGGGATCGGGAGCATTCCGGGTGATTTAGTAATGGGCAGACAGCGCCAACATGTGTGAAAATACGCATCAATTATTGAGTCGGTGATTTGCATGTCGTCATTCCTACAATTCCCACAGAAGCCACCTGGCTCATTCCTACGGGGATTTGCCCAAACGTGTCGTAATCTGTTGCGAAGCGGACATTGAATGGTTTCGGGATATTATTTGCAAGAATAGATAATTGCGATTCTTTTGAAATGTAATGTCAGCTGAATCAAAATAATTAAACAATATCTTGAGCCCTTCGTCAATCGACTGTTTAATGGAGGAACTCCCCCACTGTGTAAATCACGGGGATTGATAGACTATACTTCACCACTGGTGACGGAGAGATGGGGGGGGGGGGAGCACACGGCCCAGGACTGGTTTACTGACGTTAGCCATAGCCATGAATTAAACTCGGGTACCTGGGGTTTGTAGGGTGCACATCTCTAACCACCACCACACCACTGATTCCCAAGGCTCCACATTGACTTTTGAACAGCAAACAATACTAACCGATTTCAGACCACCCTAAATAGTACATCTCACTTGTGGGGGCAAGATAATGGACATCAATGGGCGCTCGCTTGATTAAACAAAGGACGTTGAGTTGACTTGAGCTGTTGCTGTGACGCAACGTGAGCCCCAACAGGGGCCCTCAAGATGATTGCAGAATACGCCGAGCGCCAGAAGAGGACGCAGTCCAATCGCTCCCGGGCGCCCCCTTGCGGCGCAGGCAAGGGCAGCCCTGGGGGCACTGTGCTCTTGCAGGGTTTGGAGGCAGGGAACCCGATGGGCACCGACGACATCTGCGCACAAAGCCCAACGCTGTTAAATGTAGAGCCAGGGGAGAGACCTTTGACATTTTGCTGTAGATCCGCATATAGCGGGTTCCTGTCAAAATTTGCACTTATAGTAGTTAAATATAGTCAGGCACACGTCTCCGTACACACAGGTGTGTGTGTGATGTATGTGTGTGGGCAGTGTGCTCATGACCGGCTCCGGTTTGGCAGCAGAGGTCTCACTCCGAATCGGTCGAGCGGCAATATCTTTTCATCGGTTGCGTAACGTGTGGAAGCTACCTGGTCTGTCGCTTCGCACGAAGCTTCAGGTCTTCTCGGCCACGGTCATTCCCTCCCTTCTCTACGCTTGCGAAACGTGGACCCCCTAATGGAACATCTTCGCCGGTTAGAAACATTTAGGCTGGCCTGCCTACGATCCATCCTGGGTTAAACCAGGCTGGATTGTATGAGGAGCTCACAAATCCTTAAAAGATCTGGGTAAAGTCCCATCGGTGAGCTCCTCCGGCAGGCAAGGCTGCGATGGCTGGGTCATGTAGCCCACATGCCCAACCACTGCATGCCGAAACAGCTTTTGTTCGGCCGGATCGAGGGAGTTAAACGGGCGCGGCACGGGCTAGAGAATAGATGGAGTGACGTGGTACAGGAGGACGTGGAGCTGAGTGGACTTGCCGATGACTGGTACCAGCGGTGTCAAGATCGGCCTCTGTGGAGGAGGCTCGTGAAGGACGCTACTGGGCAGTTGGAGGCAGTCGCCCTCCAACAACAACAGAGGGCTGAGGAGCGACGCTCACAGCAATGAGCGGAGCGTCGGGTGGCTAAAGCGAGTTGGCACAGGGGGGACAGGTGGTGCATCAGCCAGTCATCTCAGTCAGTCGACCCGTGGCACCTGCTGGATCTGCCCCGTGACCTCCTGCCCATGGGCGTTCGACACTTCACGTGGCCTCAAGGTGCACATGGCCTGGCACAAGCGTCGTGGTGACGTCACCGCCACTTAGTGGCGAATGGCAGTTGTTGTCGTTGTTGTATGTGTATGTGTGTGTGATGTATGTGTATATTTGTTTTGCGTGTGATGGGGAGCGGTTGTGTAGTGGTTACTGCGCTGCGCTACATAACCGCCGACCCGAGTTCGATTCCCGCTCATGGCCAACACCGGTGACGTTTATAGAAACCGGTCCTGGGCCTCCCGTAAGTCGACTCGGCCTCAAACGAATACCTGGTGTGATGTGTAAACTTGGCCACTAAGGAGACAAAGGTGGCTGGGCGTGGTGCTGGCCGCCCACCCCCTCATGTGCGATGCCGACCGTCAGAGGTGCTACTCGCTAGCAGAACTTGTCTTCGATTTGGAGTACAAGTTCAGTGGATGCCATTCGATTGGCCACGGTTAACATCAAAAGTGGTATCTGAACTGGTCCTGGGCCTCCCCTAGGTCGACTCAGTATTAATTGTAACCTGCTTACCCGCCACTACTGGATATCTGTGAAACAGAGCTTCATAGCTCATCAGATTCCTCCAGGATAAAGATTCTGATAATTGTGCTCTTACAACCCCCACCACTTAAAATCTCTGTGGGGTTTACTAAGTTTAACAGTAAATAGCATGCCTTATAAACACATCTATATCACGTACCATTACACATGGTCCCAATACATACGACACTTGAGTATGCTCCTCGTGAACATCTGCACGGTCCCACTCCTTTCCCACCACAATATAAACCGCACTGCTTTACAGCTCTTTGTCAATCCACTTCTGGATGAACACCCCCCTAACACGAGGCCCGTATCTATCTGCCCTTCAGCCACTTCCAGGACAAGCAATGCCAGCGGCATCGCACGACGACAACCTGAAAGCAAGACTTGCCCTGCGTGTCAATCAAAACTCCCAACAATTTATGCAGGCTGAAGGGGGATCTCACTGTGTGTGTTTAGCATATGGGTTTAGCATATGAAGCCGGCAAGATGCCCTGGTTATTAGCGTGCGGGTGTATTTACCATAAGGTACTCCACGCCATCTGCTTCACACTGGGTCATCAAAGATCCCCTGACACCATTCACAAGAGTGAGGCCATTCATTGTGTGCCGGCGTCATGATCTTCATTTTGCCAAATTCACAAAAAATACCCCTGCAGTTTTACTCAACTGGGACTTCACACAGCAACCGCCCCCGACTGCGAAACCACGGAGAGGCTGCGGCTTTAAGAACAATCGCTCAAATAGCAAACGTACTCAAGAGTGAGTGGCGAGGCAATGTCTTTACTCAAGGTGACCCATCGACGCGGACAACGCCAGCCCCCTCGATGCACGCACAGCCGAGCGGTGTGTCGTTCATTTCACGACGACAGCTATACGGTGCCGGCTGTTTTACTCGAAATGCATGCGGCGTGGGAGCAGACGGCACCGCTGCCGCCCCTCCTTGGGCAGGGACCCTCGAGCCGTCCGCGAGGGTCTCCGGTGTCGAGCCGCTCCACGGAGAGCGGAGCACGCGACTCGGTCGACTCCACGAGCCCCATGCACCGCGCCAGATCCCGTGGCCACCAAACCCAAGGGCGCATTGTAAACCACTGCTACAACGGAGGCAGCAGCAGCCATTCATTGAGCCTCCCCAGAAGCCGTTGTGTGAATCCACGCTTGAGTACATAGCTTTAGGTCGCTGCTCACTCAGCTGTAAGCAAGAGGGCTGCAAGACCCATTGTGAATGCTCTCAACACCGGCCCCGCTATACGGAGGCACCTCCTCACAGTGTTGCATCTACCGCTTCATTTTGATGACAAAAATAAGCCAATTTAATACACAAAAAACAGTTAATATATTTAATCTCTATCTTATTGTTCTTCTCTTCTCGTTTCATGACATCTTAGTTTGTGTGAGATTTTGTGTTATCACAACACCTCGTACTGTCGTCTCGACCTCTACTGTTATCTCACTGAGAGTTTATAGAAATTAAAAAGGGCCCCCCCCCCAAAAATATAATTTCTGCTTAGGCTCCCCCAGTTGGGCCAGCACTCCCCACTGTCTGATGCAGGATTGTAAATATCAGTGGATATGTTGCTCATGTGGACGGTAAATACAAGCAACGGCCAAGTATGCATCCTAGACGGTGCATGTGTGTCCCACTCCACGCTGCACAATGTACCAACGGCCTTGTATGGTGCCACTGTTGATGTTTAGTTGGGGGCACGGAACGGAGACACCAAAGTCACAAACCAGCGAGCCGGCAACCCTAACCTGGAACCTGACCACGCGATTGACTGGTCCTGTCACTGGCTGCTGGGACACCTGCGGCAAGCGCTTTTCACAGTGGTGCACCGGTGCATATCGAATGCACTTCTAACGCCAGTTTGACTGTCACTGAATCCATTGCAGCTGGTGCGGAGCTAGAGCGAGTGGCTCGTGACCGGAAGGTTACTAGTTAAAATCCTGCACGGGGGTTGACCCAGACGCATCGTTCCTCCAGGTTTGATAGGTTGAGTTCCCCTTTGCGGGGAAGTCAAAGTGGTTGTCCTACAAAATATTTGCCCCCGACCATAGGAATGTGGAATATCCACTCCTGGCTCAGGGCTGTAAACGGGAGATAAGCACCACCTCAATGCTCATCTAAGCAAGAAATCACTTTGCCTTGTGACTGTCCCTCGCTTTGGAAGAGCAGTGACCCGAAATCCTCTATACCGCATGCGCTTCATTTAATATAAAAATAGCCTTTTTGCTTTAGCATTTATCATTTAAACACATTGCCTGGAAGTATTGTAAAAAAAACGATGTCTAAAACAATCTGTAATTTGTATCCACCTCTTGACCAGAGCTACCGTAGAGTCCCGCTCAGAGGGGTGAACCTCGTCTGGGTAGGCGCCCAGGCCCCACGGGGCACGGAGAAAGGAACGGTTTTGAATGTTGCAGTGTCGCTAATCAAAACATTTGTTAGCAGCCTTTTGGTTGGTTCTGCAAATTGTTGTTGCATGGTGTTTGGTTGGTACAATAAATGCTGTTGTACGAAACCCTCCGTTGAGGCTGTGAGAAGGGCTGACGAAATAATTATAACGCGAACATCACTCCCCTGAGTCGCCCAGACATGCGGTGGGGTTTTTTTTATATGAACACCGTCAACAAACAGTCATCAGTTTTAAATTTATTTCCGTACATTTGTCCCACCGCTAATTTATTTTGCCACAGCTTGCACAGCAAGACCTGCCTAATGGTTTGGCAGGGTCACAAAGACCCCCCCTATAGCCTCAACAAATTGTTGAGGCTATAGGGGCTGGCACGGAGCACTAGGGGGGGGTGGGGTGGCCAGCACCATGCTCGGCTGCCTTTGTCTCCCTAAGTGACGATATTTACACATCGCAGCATGTATAGTCATAATTTCAGGCTGAGTCGACCTAGGGGAGGCCCACGTCTGGTTCGGATAGTCGTCACTGGTGGCTGTTCGTTGCGCAGTACGGTAACCGCTACGCTACCGCTCCCCACAGGGTCACGGGTACACATGCGCGCACACGTTGGGGCTGCTCTGCCGTGAGGTGACTGGAATACTAAATGTCGGATGTTTCGTGGGGTTGCGCAGATGCACACACCCGGCGTGCAGCGCCAATGAATGTCATATCAAATCTCGTGAGCACACACGCCGTCAATACGTGTAATGCACCATGATTGGCCCTCTGTGCTTTTGATTGGCCCCTATTTTGGGCAATCAAGCAATTTGTCAACTTAAATGCCTTTTTACTCTGACTTTTTTTGTGTCGGGCAATATAGCAAACTGCGGGGAAGTGCCCCAATTGTTTCTATCGTGTGAGACCGCTCCTAAAACTGCACTCTCGTAAATCGCCAGCGCAGATGTGCTCCGCGCTGGAGGCTCCAGTTAGGTCCAAGCGAACGTTCAGAGAGAGAGTGTCTAGATTATAGATGCGGTAAAACTGAGCCACCCTGACGGATAATTGTCATCTTGCACAAGAAACGATGGAACCCCACTTTAGATTGATTCAATAGTAAAATGTACAAAATGTTAAGGTGCAGCTCCTGCGTGTTGCTCGCTCACGCGACTGCTGGTGGAAGCACCGCCACTGCAGGGAGCTCTGTAAGAGCTCCTCTAGAGAGTATTTGGCCTAGTTTTCCACATTGGCTGCACGCCTTAGAAGAGCTGGGCGTACCCACACTAAACCCCACCACACGCGACCTGCTGATTAACTCAATGGGGACCCCATTCACACTGCTGGGTGTATACATAGCCCGTGCGGATTTAAGAAACTTGCCCCATTGTTTCAACTGCCGCGCCGGGAGATGAAATTGAACTGGCAACTTCTGGATTGCAAGTCCAGTGTGCTGACCAATACACCACTGCAGCATCTCTGAATATTTGTATGACTATTTATTTTTCGAAGTGAATATTTAATATAATATACTGGTCTTCCACCTGCTTTGCTCTGTGTTGTCTCACTTGCACGGATGTTGAACTTCTTTTGCACCATATGAAGCCAACCGTGCTAATCAAAGGTGTGGAGGAAGGGCAACAAACTAAGAGAGATAGGTGTCTGGCTATGTTTAGCTGGGACACATCGCTGCAGATGTGACAAGATCTGAAATTGCTGCAACCCTCAAAAGCGTTAAGATACCAGTCAGCAACATCAGTAAGGATGAGCGTTTTGAGTTATCTCTATTAAAAGAGAGGGATGATATCGTCATCCTCTCAGCCGAAAAGGGAAATGCCACGGTCATCATGGACAAAACCGTGTACAATAACAAAATTCAGGACCTACTTAATCATGGTAGCTACACAAAAAGTAAAAGAGATACCACCAACAGCCTCGTTACAAAAACGAACAGTATCATCACTGAGTCAGCTTCATTAATTGGACAGATCAAACGGTTTTCCTTAAAACCTTCTGCTGCTAGATCACCCAGATTATATGGCTTACCAAAAATCCATGAAGAAGGTACACCCCTTCGTCCCATCGTCTCCACCATTGGCTCACCCACCTATAAACTGGCCCGATATCTGTCTGAGACCTTGCAGCCATTCACTGGTAAGACCACCTCTTCTGTACTTAACTCAGCTCACCTGGTATCGTCAATTAAAGAAACCTCACTGTCCCCAGGTGATTTACTCGTCAGTTTCGATGTAGTTTATTTGTTCACCAAAGTTCCTGTGTCCGATACCATTGCAATCATTGAAGATTTGGTCCAACAAGGATTGAATGCTGATGTACCGGCCCTGGTAGGACACTGCCTCACCAATACATACTTCACCTGGAATGGAACATTCTACAAACAAACTGAAGGCACCTCAATGGGTTCTCCATTATCTCCGGTTGTAGCCAATGTTTTCATGGAAAAATATGAGAAGGACGCCATCCAGGCATCCACTCTACGCCCGTCCTTGTGAAAGAGGTACGTAGATGACACGTTCGTCATCTGGCCACATGGCCGACCGGCTCTGAACCAATTCCTCAACCACATCAATTCCATACACCCAGCCATAAAATTCACCATGGAGGTGGAAAAGGATGGCAAGCTACCATTCTTGGATGTCCAAATAAAAAAGAGACCAGACGGCTCAATGAGCCATTTTGTCTACAGGAAAGTAACCCATACTGACGCCTACCTAAACCTGATTCCCACCACCATCCATCTCAGAAGAATTCCCTTATCAAAACGCTACACCATAGAGCTCAATGTATCTCCGACCATGAACACCTTACCAGTGAACTCAAGCAGGTACACCAAGTTCTCAAGGCGAATGGGTATTCTGACTACACAATCCGCAAAGCCATCACCCCAACCGTGACGAAGGAGCCATCTGAGGATCCAATCAGAACCATCACCCTGCCATACATAACAGGGGTAACCAAAAAGATTTCTCAAATCATGAACAAACACAAGATCCAGGTCCGATTTAACACAGGACATACAATTCGTGATCTGATCCCATCTGTGAAGGACAAGATTCCTGACATGCAATATCCCGGGGTCTACAAACTAAGCTGTATCTGCGGCAGCAGTTACATTGGGGAAACTAAGCGACATGTTCGTGAACATAAGGCAGATTGGAAACACGGTAGGATCAATACTTCGGCCATGGCTGACCATTATTTTAATGCGGCTGGCTCACACGAAATTGATTTCTCGAAGACGATGGTATTTTGCAAGCCTATTGGCTATCAACAAAGATTCGTTCATGAAGCCATCCATATATACAAACACAGACACAATTCTAACTGAGAGGAAGGTTATAGACTCAGCATTCATTGGAAAGATGTCAATAACCACTTTGGGTCATGACTTGACTTGTGTTTTCTTGTCAATCAACCTCCACCGTCAGCAGTGTGGTGTGTGGAGCCGGGTGCAGTGATTTCCTGGCGGACCCTTTGCTGCATTGGCATTGTTGCTGCATTGACATCGTTGCCCCGCCATGCTGCTGGTGCTGCTGATACACTTGGGCTACGCCCATCTCCAAACCTTTATAAACAGTTTGCCTTTAGAGGCTAACCCCTTTTCCTGATGTGTTGCGATCGAAATGTCGTGATATTTGTATTTACTTTATTTTTTATTTTCTATCTACGTGACTTTCCTGAAAGAACCAAAGAACAAAAAATATGTTTAGCTCTTGAGCTCTTCAAGCACACAGTCATATTACGTGTTGCATTTCAATCAATGGACACATAAAACCTTTAATTCATAATCAACGGCGTAAACTCCTTTTTTACATTTGTTAAATGCTCCGAAGCATGTCATTATGACAGTGGGCACACGGAGAGCTCTCTCTCTGCTAAGATAAAATACAAACTCTTTGCAGGGTGGGTTGGCATATAAAACTGCAACAAAGATTTGCACCTGCCTAAGCTCATAAAATAAAATTGTCAAAAATTTAAATGGCAATTTTACTAAAAATCTTTCCAATTCCAAAAGCTATCCATCAACCCCGTGAGGCAATTAAAATTAATAGTTCATTTAACAGCATGGAGGTACCTATACAAATAATGGGCCTGGCAGGTGAAGTGTACATATACTTTTTAAATTTCGATTTAAAGCTTTCGTGACTGCAGGGACTCATCTTCTTGGTTCTTTCGGTAAAGTCACGTAGAATGGAAATAAAATAATAAAAATAATAATAACAAAATAAAATTCTCACGACGTTTCGACCACAACACAAGTAGCCTTCCTCAGGAGTAGAAACAGAACTGTCGGGAAGACAGCGCTAGACTCAAGCGCTGTCTTCCCGATAGTTCTGTTTCTTCACCTGAGGAAGGCTACTTGTGTTGTGGCCGAAACGTCGTGAGAATTTTATTTTGTTATTATTATTTTATTTCCATTCTACGTGACTTTACTGAAAGAACCAAGAAGATATATATTTTATTTAAGAACAAGAAAACATCATTATAGAATATATCGAGCTGCATGCTGTTGGTGAGCACCTATTAAGGCGTAAAAATTGTACAAAAGGGCAAAGTTGGACCAACACCATGCCTTTCCACTATTTTCTAAAATATCATTGATTACATGCCACACCAGATTATTAATTTATGCCTGAGTCAACCTATGGGAAGCCCAGGACAGGTTTCAAAACCACTCGCACCACTGATAATATAATGTGCATAACTGGGAATGGAACGTGAGATTGTGGCTCAGTGTGAAAACCACTTCAACCACAATTTCCCCAAAAACACAAACATTACTGTGGCTGTGCCGTTAGAAATCACCTCCGGAGTGTGTTATTTAAACCTGGTGAAATGAGTATCGTATGAAAGCTGTGTTTTGTTACAAGTTGCACAATGGTGTGATCACAGCATCCTTGATTTCTTACCAGCGTTCATAATTCTTTATCCCAACAAGTCATGTTGCTGCTGATGCTGCTGGCTTCGTGAGCAGCATTCAATTCATCCACTTCATGGGATAATGCAATCACAAAGCACTCTGATTGATGTAACGAACACCACGTGCCTTAATTAACCAATCAGGATGAAGCCAAGTGTCTAAATTGAACGTTCAATGAAGCTGCATGGTATCTCTGACTCCTGGTAATTGTTTGGCGACAGAAAAAAATCTCGACATTTCCCTACCCTGCTGCTGCTGCCACATAACCCCCAGCATCCCAAGATCCTATCTCGCTGCAATTTCAAAGTGACACTGAATGAAGATAAAAGGAGAATGGCTTTTGAGATGAAGCAGATGTGGCATTGATCTCAAAGAAGGGCTAAAACAACACAGCAATAGCTCCTCTTGAAATACATGATTGATTTATTATCTTGAAATAAAGATATTCCTTTATTGTCCTAATGAGGACGTAACATTTCATATGCACCATGCTTTATGCAACAACAGAGCCCAGAGTGCCGTCCACCATTATTTTACCATCACATCAACACTGGTAAATATGCGTCGCTGTTCAAACGTGTAATTCTGATTTTCCTCTCGGTCAGCAGTAATGAGACTAAGGACGCGGAGATGGAGAAAATAATAAAAACCGGTGTAACAGCAATAACATTATATAACCCTGCACATAGCAAAAAAAATGTGAAGTCGAAGTCAAAGTGTCTCGCTGATTAAATAAAAACGGCGCAGCACTACGCTCTGGCGGCGGTTCCGAGCCAGCGGTAGGAATCACACATTCGCACAAACGGCACGGGAATTATTTTTAAAAAAATTGGGAAGGGCAGGCGGCTATTGTGGTCCCACGTTGAGTAGCCACGGAGTCTGCGTGAGCAGCGTTAGTTGACGGGGGGCAGCATGCAACTTATGTCTATATTCAAAAGTTACGGGGGGTAATGTACTAATTTTACGGATACCAGAGGGATGATGGGCTCAAGTTTATCTGTGACCAGGAATTGAACTCGCAGCCTTACGATAATTCTGTTAAACCTGCACGTGGCCGCACAGGGAATTCGGTTACGCGAGGGACGTGAGAAGCTGATGGTGATGTCTGCCTCAGGGGTGAGATATCTTGATAGCGGGACATTGCAGAGAATGTTGTCACGAGCAACGATAACACGATATTGTGCATCGAGATGCGTGGGCAGATATGCGGGAATGGCCACGCGCTGCCTCAAGGTCTGGGCAGAATGAGAATAATGGTTTTTAATATTGTCGTTTGGTGACATGGGCATTTATTGAAATCTTCTCGGTATCATTAAAATGTTAATTTCTCACGGCCCATTTGTGTTTCTTACTGCTGCAGCAGGATGGATAGGTTCGCTCGTAGGTTTAATGTGAGCATATATATTTATTCCCATGTGTAATGCAGCATAGACGTATCGTGTGAGTGCGCGTGTGGATCATTTATTTCAGGCACACCGTCGCGATGTCCGGCCATTGTCTGGAGCGCACCTCTGCTATCGTACTGCCACACTTGTCTCTGCTTTTGTAAGTTAACATCCTTATATGCAGCAGCGATTGAAGGAGACACGTATGAACAGGGCTGGGAAGAGAGTAACGGCTGTTGCTGCACGAGTTCCGAGATTACCCAGTGGCAGAGTGAGACTGGTGGGAAGTGCCTCAATAGTCTACAGGCTGGCTGCTTGACTGACTAAATACAACTGTAGTAAAACTTGATTTGAAGCTTTCGTGGCTGCAGGAATTACTCTTTGGTTCTTTCGGTAAAGTCACGTAAAAAGAAAAGCAATTACATAATAGAATACGACGTTTCGATTGCAGCACAAGCAACCGTTATAGTTCTACCTGATGACGGTTGCTTGTGTTGCAATCGAAACGTCGTATTCTATTATTTTATTTATTTTCTTTTTACGTGACTTTACTGAAAGAACCAAAGAGTAACAACTGTAGTACTCACTTCGTAAATTTAACTCTAAAAAAGCCAATTGGAAAATAATGAGCTTATAAATGAGAGAACAGAATGGATAAGTGATAGAAGATGTCATGATTGACATTAGGAACATGAAGAGAAAAAAGGGAACATTGGCGATTGGTCGCTCATACGAGTATCTCTGAGGGAGTGAGGCACAACCATAACGCGTGATGAGAGCCCGAATCATAAAACTGGTGGAGGATTATTTTGCCAATCCCTAAATCAACCAAATCCATACACCATAGGAAAGAAATCATATAATTTATCAGATAAAAAGTAGGAAGGCTTCCAGACGACAAATTAAATGTGAACAACATCAAAGAAGTGAGACCAGCTTTTGAAACAAAACTCGTGGGGAGTTTACTAAACGTGAGCACGGATGTGAGCTCTCCATTGTGGAATGACGCCACAACTATTATGCTGTTCCAAAGTAAAACTAAATCAATTAGGATAGTTGTACTGTTTAGCCTCCTATCACACATATATCAATTGTTTATAAAGATCGAAGGGAAACACGTAGTGGAAAAGGTAAAGCCACGCTAATCCTGGCAGCAAACTGATTTTAGGAAAGGTTTTTTCTGTAATTTATCACATAGCAATCATATCCTATTAAAACAAAATCCCATAAAAATTCGAAATGTGAACATTTTAAATCTGGAACTCATCCCCAAGTCATCTCATTGTAAACGTTCATGAGGTGCATAACAGTGCGGTCAGTAGTGAGTGAGCAATGCGGTAAATATTAAAAAAGCCCTTTCGTTAAATTATTTGGGGTGTTCAACACAGGGGCATAGCCACTGTGGGTTCCCAACTTGCTTAGATACGGCCGCCCATTTACCCCCGCGCGGTGTGGAAAGGCTTGGGTGCGCTCCTGTGAATACGGCGCAGTAATTAGTTCTCTTGCTCTCGACTGGGAACCGAGACACTTTGTCCACCCAGCGCTCATACCCCCCCACCCCCGCTGGTCATTCGGAGCCCGGCGCTCGATCATAGGCAGTGTTGACCCAGCGCCGTGGATGGTGGCTCTTGTCACGGCGAATGCGGGAGTAAAAAAACTACTCATCAGCAAGCATCTCACACGTGGATTCCCACTGCCTTCGGTCACACGAGTGGTTTCAACTAAGGAAGCTATTTGGGAGGATATTAAATGTTTGATCAAACATTGCATTTTAATTCCTCTTTTGGTGGGGGGGGGGGGGGGCAGTCTGCATTACATTATTAAAAACCAAAAAAACATTCCCCATATAAATGTCATCGGTGCACTCTGTACAAGCATTGAAGAAGATATGGACAAATTGCACCTAACTTTCTGAAATCTGATCATGTATACAGATGTAGTGTACTAATTCAGAGACACTGGTAGGAGGCACTCTCTCTTGTTTATTCTGGCCTTCACAGCCATAGGGGATAACTACATACCGGGTCAGGACAGCCAACATGCTTCCAGACCCACAGCTTGAAGAGGCGAAGACCACGACGACGGCAGCACGACGAGTTCCACTCCAGATGGCAGCAGCCCCAACTGTGAGTCGGAGTTCACCTTTCATCCTCCCCAGCGTTGCCCGGCTTCGCCCTCGGCCCCGCACCCCTCTGGATCCCCCCAGAAGGCTCCGTGCCTCACCCACAAGTCCAACTGGTAGAATGGGCTGCTACCCCCAATCCCATTGTCTACCAGTCTCCCAGCGCCATAGTGGGGTTTATATCTGGGGTAAAGGTGAGGGGCGGTTCTAGCAGGGAAGCCTCTGGAACGTTCGGGAAGGTTCCAGGAGGGGCGTAGCCAATGGCGGGGCTTAGCCTCCGGAGGGGGATATAAGCGGGACACAGAGAAACGTGAGGGGTCGGTGCTGAAGACTGAAGAGGCGCTCCCCGCCGCTGCTGCCCCACCATCTCCATCGGCCATGCGGCGGCTCGTCCTCCAGCCACTCAGCCGCTCCCTAGCACACCGTCAGCCAGTGGTGTGTTGGTGTGCGGGTGAGCGCTACGTGTTGCGGGGCAATGTAGCCACACGAAGGGTGGACGTCCGCAAAAAAAAGAGACGGAGATAACATGGCTGTACCGAGCTTTTATTGAATAAACAACTGAAGTTACTTACCGTGTCGGAGACCACTCATTACACATGTATATGTGTATGTACATGGTAGTATAGGAATAGGTTTTACCCTTTCTGGCAATAAAACAGGTGTTAAGATGTTAAAACACCAAACATAAACATTTTGCAAGGAATCATGTCTGCATTGACCACACATACTTTTGGTGAACATGCAAACAAAAACGTGCTGTTCGCCTTTTGGCGTTCTCTGGGTCTAACACTGGTTGAGACTCGACCCTAAAGAAAGCTGTCTCTGGTGTAGACCAATCAGTTTCAAAGAAAATGCATATATTACCAGAGCATATTTTTGTTTGCACGTTCACCACAAGTATGTGTGGTTAATGCAAACATGATTCCTTGCAAAATGTTTGGTGTTTGATATCTTAGGACCTATTTTATTGCCAGAAAAGGTAAAACATATTCTTATACTTTTATACTGCCAAGAAAGGTCCCATGATGTAACACGGTATTGTATGTGTAGTGGGTTCAACTGAGTCGCGGATGTAGTCTTTGGAGGCAGCACTTTTTATTTTGTTCCAACACACAGGGTAACTTCCCCTTAACAGCATAACAACATAGGGTGGTAACCACCCGGCTAATTACACTAGTTACCACGTAACTGTTATTACGGACCAGGGACCAACAGCATCTGCCTGGGTCCACGTGATGGAAGACTCGTAGAACGGAGATCGTAGACGACGGGTTCTTTCCCGGGATGAACAACCCCGGTCCCTCTCGGGGACCCGGCTTATATTGTCTGTGGCATGGCCGGCTCTGACCTTGGCCACGTCCACTTTCCATAACCCTCGGGAAGTACCTGGGTTGCAATCATGTGACCCCCCCCCCTCAGCCCCCTCTTGGGGCTCCTCTATCAACTTAACCAGTCACGTGTGCCATGGCCTCACATGACCACACCGTGTTCTGTAGGGCCGGCATTCCACTTCCAGCATGGTGCCATCCAGCACTATTATTCAACGCACACCGTGCCCCTCTAGGGCCGGTACTGCACCCACAGCATGGCGACATCCAGCGATGTCACTACATATGTATAATACTAAATTTGAAGCTTTCGTGACTGCAAGGATTCATCCTCTTTGGTTTTTTCGGTAAAGTCACGTAGGTAAAATAAAATAAAAGAAAACAACTAAATTAAATCACGACGTTTCGGAGGCAACACAAGCTTCCGTCTTCAGGAGGAACAGTCACAGCAGAATAGCTGTACCAAGTGGGGAGCTCTTTAGACGACCGGGATTATATACAGGTTAAGAGGGGGGGAGGAGCCAGAAAGGGACGTGGGTGAGGGGGAGGCCTAAGTTAAGCCGCCTTTTGTTATGCTGCAGGGGGTTCGGGGGGAGCGATGGCGTCTACACGGGAGCGAGTACAACCCCATTTTTATTAGAAAGCAATGGAAATGGCTGTACAATTATAAGGCAGCTAAAGTTTGACATACAACCTACTGAGAGTAATGGAAATGGCTGTACAATTATAAGGCAGCTAACGTTTGACTCGGTTTATAACATCTTTCCAATGGTTGCTCAATTTGAAACCATCCTCTCGGTTGAAGTTGTGTCTATTTTTGTATATCTGGATGGCTTCATAGACAAATCTTTGGTAATAACCGGGAGGTTTGCAGAGAACTTGGGTATCAGAGAAAACAATGTCATGAGAACCCGCTGTGTTGAAACAATGATCATCCATGGCCGAAGAATTCGTTCTGCCGTGTTTCAAATCTGATTTGTGCTCGCGGATTCGGTCAGAAATATGTCGTTTCGCCTCCCCGATATAGCAGTCACCACAGGTACAACTCAATTTGTAAACACGGGGGTACTCTAAGTCAGGAATGACATCCTTTACGGATGGGATCAGATCACGGATTTTGTGTACTGTATTGAACCGGACCTGGATCTTGTGTTTGTTTAGAATTTTGGAAATCTTTTTGACCAAAGAGTATATGTATAATATATAGTGTATAGTGCAGCGGTTATCGCGCTGTGCTACGAACCTGGCGACCCGAGGTCAATTCCCCCTAGGTCGACTCAGCCTCAAATGAGTATCTGGTGCGATGTGTAAACATTGACACTTGGGAGACAAAGGCGGCCGGGCGTGGTGTTGGCCACCCACCCCCTCGTGTGTCGTGCCGGCCTTCATAGGTGTTCGCTAACAGCACTTGCCCCAACAGTATGTTAAGGCTATAGGGGATCTTTCTCTTGTATACTACGACGTTTAGATCGCAACACAAGCAGTCCACTTGTGTTGGGATCGAAACATCGAAGTTTTTTGTTTATTTTATTTTTATTAATTTGAACCTATCTACGTGACTTTACCGAAAGACCCAAATAATATTATTACTCTTAATTTATAATCTGGAAAAAAGCAATACGCAAAGTTCCACTGGCACCATCAGTGATTTGTGGCTTAATGATCAGAACCCAGTCGCCTAAATAGCTGTGCTGCACACGCCGTGATGGAGTGAGTCGCATTGGCTCTATGCCCTCCATCTCCTTTTGTAACATTTCGCAACGAGCGACCATTGATTGCTTCTCAATGCCCGTATTGTTCTTAACGAGGGAGTCAGTGTTTTTGCAGCCTTTGATGTGACGAGGTTTCGCTATTGCGGCGAGAGTGTGGATTATTCCTCGCGCAGTGTCAACACCATCAATGGGGGCCCTGCGACATTAAAAATACATCGAGGTTCTTTTTTTGTCTGCCATGACGCTCCTGAATGTGAACAAGGCAGCTCGTATTATTTAGATTGACTATCTGTATAGCGGGATACGGGGAGGTTACACAGAGCGTTACGCCGCATGTTGACTCGCACGCGAGCTGCGTGCGCACGCGAGCTGCGTAGGCACGCAGAGCGCGGTGAACGTGGCTGATACGGGAGATGCACCAAGTGAGTGTGAACATCTCTTTACGCACCGACTGGATATTTGTCATGCGGGTTTTCTCTTTAGTTCAGTCAGTCGTCCTACCCGTGGCCTTACCGTTATTTTTACGAGAGTAGACGATCTGGCGTCACAAGCCAAAGCGAGCGGCTCGTAATCTGAAGGTTATGAGTTCAAATCTGAGTCATTCCTCTGCCGGTGATAACATTAGTACAGTACCGCTATGTAGGTAAGCCTGGAGTGGTTGTGCAATTGAAGGTTTCTCTTCCAGCAGAGGAATGCCGAATTTCCGCAGCTGGTTCATGATTTGAGCGGTAGGAGGTGAGTGCTGGTCCATGCCCCTTTGAGCCAGAGCACCACTTTTTTACCTTGAAGGACATTTGAGGAGCTGGCCAGGTGGCACAGAAGGCTCATAATGGTCATGCCAGAGCATAAATCCAGCACCACTGTAATTCTGGGCTTTGTTAGGGTCACCCGCAATTAAAGCGAAGGCTTTAAATTTAGTTAGTTAATGGTTTTAGCCCGGTCACCAGAATGTCCAGACAAAAAAAAGGTGATGGCTTAGATTTTATTTCAAATTAAGAAGTCCTCATTCTCAAACGAGTGTTGGGTGGCACTCATCTCTGTTGAGGGTCTTGACCCGGTGGTGTAAATTCCACATACCTGTGATGGGGAATCGCCTTTAGATAAACCCGCACCAGTTTATTCTGGTAAATACATTCTGTGGCCTGCACAGAGGGGTTATGTTGATTTACGGTGTAATGTGCCACGTTCGTTCCTTGTTTGTGATTTGTTGCTTTACTTAACTTGATAAATTTTTGCCCTGTGTTATTTTGGGTATTTGGGCACAGAATTTCACACAATCTCTGCTCAGTACATCCTATATTTCAATATGAATCGTAGGCTAATAAAATATAATTTTATCCATCGCCTTCAGTGAATAGGTCAAAGCTGCTGTTTCTGATTTTAATATGCCTCTTGTCACCTGCTTCAACGACAATAATCTATGAGCAACGAAAATTGTTTGATGCAGTTGAGTTATTCAGCAAAATTCCGCGCGAAACTTACGTTCCTGTATTAGCTAAACTTCAGAAAATGTTTCTGGCAGTGGTCATCAACATCTTTGATTTGGTGGCACTTTGATTTGTGTCTCACGGTTGGCTACGTTCTATGCGAAATAAATTCAACATACATACATACATATTGAGTATTAGTGTTACCTGTTTTGTTGTTGCTGCCCATTCAAAATTTCTCCTGCACGGTATTCATTTCACAGTATGTGCCCCATTCCCATGAAGGTTTGGGAGGGCACGACCCACCGGTTAAGAACTTCTGGCTTAGGGCATAACAATGAACATTCATGCCAAGCGTCATGCTGTTAACCCAAGGGCAAGGCTTGGCTAAACCCTTGGCTTAACCACCCCGAAAATACCGGAATGGGTTTATTCAGCTCACAGTCTCCTGCTGCAAATCAAAAAAGCACGCGTAAGAGCTCGTATATTCATTGATGGGCCAAAGGGCAGTGCTGGGATTTACATATTCCCATACACGAAGCTAGTCTATCCATGAGACAACCGCCGCTGACTTTACAAGGTGGTACTTTGTTTAGGAACCTCTTGAGGGATGATGGGCTGAATCGACCCAAACCAGATTTAAAATTTCAACTTTTCAATTGCGATTTGGGCGATTTCCCCATAATGGTATGCCATCAATTCCTAGATCACACTGTTTGCATGTTGACTAGTCGTGTAATGAATCTTTGATTAATCTATCAAAGTTCATACTCGTATGCGTGGTTATTTTGTATTTACACAAATTATATTCCAATTTTTTGTCAACGTACCTTTAGGCTAATTCAATTATGGAGACAGCATACACAAGACGGAATTACTGAAACAGACAATATAAACAAGACAGAAATAATGATTCCTAAAGTTGTAAAAAAAATCACTGCATTTCTGAGAGCGTGAAGTTTTCCATGCCAAATATATTTACATTGCGGTATCGTATGAATTATATTCATCGTTGTGTTTGAGGTTGAGTCTTCTGTTTTGGGTGTCAGCATAAAAATTGAGACCAGCTTCTGGTGCAAAATAAAACCACTGCCAAATATTTAATGAAAGTTCATTTTGTTTGGAGCAAATAATCGGACGAATACTACTTTTGTTTAAAGTCACATGCCCTCCAAAAAGGAGGAACTCACAATTTCCCAAAGACAGAGGTATGCACGCGGGTACACGCACGGATGGAGTTAATGTGGATCCACAGCGTGAAATTCTTCCAAATGTACCACAATTAACACATACCAGCAGCATTCATTTTCACAAATTATTTATCGTTCAGGCTGCATTATTTATTGTAGCGAGGTGTAGTAAAGATGCTTATATCTTGTGGGAGAGCAGATACTTGGAGAAACACCGAGTTACCGGCATACACAGTCATTCATGCCAGCAGTGCCGCTGTGCATGCGATTGCAATGCTGCACCTTTACCCAATCGAGGTGTAAACTTGCAAACCTTCCGAGTCGAGTGCTCTCTAACCACAGTGCCACCTGGCCAGATTTATTTCGGTGCATGATAAACATTAAATACTGCAATTACATAACTGGATCACATTGGGAGGCCACAAAGTAATATTTAATAGATGGCCAGATGGCTCAATAGGCTGACACCCACCAATTCTGGATAGCAAGAAGACAGCGCAGGAGGGAACGGAAGGGTTGAAACCCAGGTGCGCAACACAGGTAACACTTGCACGTTTTGCAAAGTCGGGTTATAAGTTACTGCACAAATATCGCATGTTGAAATATGCAGTGTTTTCATCTGATACTAGCCCTGCTCTGATGCTTAGATATTTTGAGTGGTACAAGGACTCGTCCAGGGCTTGTGGTGTGGCTGTACACTTTGTGAAACATTGTGCAGCAGATTTCAATGCATTGGTTTTGCATGTAGATAATACAATTGGGACACACACTGTAATCGGGGAGAAAATATATTTAAAAAACAAATTTAAAACATAACGATACTAAATACCATCCGATGTATTTTTGAATTGTACCGTCTGTTGTTTGGCATGATTTCCAACGTTTTGCATAACGGGCTGGAAATGTATTCAGGAATTAAGTAAATCGATTAAGTCAATTCAATTCCTGAAGAAGCTCCCAGGTATTCGGAGCAAAACGTCAGATATTGTGCCAAAAGATATACAGTACGACTCTAACGCACATACCAAAGCCATACAGCACAACTACAAAAACAGTGTTAATAAATGCCCATTATTTACCCAGGAGAGCTTCGCTGAGTCTCTGCGCTTTTAATTTAGGGTGACCCTGCATTGGGATGTTGGAGAATTCTCACAGAGTGAGAATGGTTTGCTTCATGTGGGAGGAAGCAGGAATACCTGGAGAAATTCCATAAATATCAGGTGGCAACATCGAAAGATCTACACACATTTTTTTTAAAATCCACTGGTGTGCTGCTGTCCCCTGGCCACTTCGCAGCCCATGACCCACAACACTTTTGTCATTTCCAGGCAGTCTCCCATCTCGGTAACAACAACCAATCTCAGCTCTGCTTGGCTTCCGAAATGCAAGCAGATTGGACACATTCCGGGTGATTTGATCGTAGGATTTAAAAGAAGACGATTGCTTTAAGCGCCAGTGCTATTTTCCTAAATACCGTATATATATTTTACGTTCTTTCAAACAACATGTGATGGCCCGAAGTGTCAATTTAAACGGTGCTGTGTGACATCTGCCAGTGCAGCTGGGATATTGAATTCAACAAACTACATACTATATGGAAATGAAGTCCTCCTCTTTAGCTGTATACACTGTTGGATCAAAGTGCTGCTGTGCTATTAGTGACTGCCTATTGCCCGTAAAAGCAGCAGCATCACTTCCCTTAATTGTGAAGGGGAACGTGGAACGACGGACGGGAAGGAGAAAGGAGGCGGATCAGCTGATGGGATGGACAGAACTCTCCTGGAGAGATGCTGAAGATCGCAAAATGTGGAAAACATCTGGCCTGGGCATCAAACGTCACTATGAAGATGACAACATAGAGTGCAGATAGAGTTCAGGATATAATGGAATGGCGTGAATAGTAGGTCTGGTCACCGTTGTCTCCCTCGCGCTGATGTTTTGTTCACAGCAACAGGTCCTCACTTGAGGCAGAGTACAGCCTACGGAATGCCCAGGATAGGTTAAAACTTGCCACGAATGCTGCCACCTCCGAAGTACAAAAACCAGGACATCTTGGGAAGAAGCATATCTCACAATACAACAAGAGGGGATAACTATGCGTACATTGTCTTAAGTGGTGTATTGTAATAATATTGCTATTATTTAATTGACAAAAAACTGGATGTGTGAATTAGTCGGGAAGATTTACAGGTTTTCCAGGGTGGCAGCTCGCAAAAACAGAGGATAATCCTGAAAAACCAGGCCAAGTGCCAACCCTGTAGTGCAGTTCACCTGTGCGTAACTATAAATTATATATTTATCTCTTACAAGCCTCAAAACCTGCACCAGGCAGCCTGGGATACGGAGTCAAGGGCTATCGCTCCCATCTTTAATGACTGCTTGTTTTGTCAGAAATGTAGTGGGTCCAACTGAGTCGCAGACGTTGTTCCTTTTAGAGACAACACTTTTATTTGTAACACCGTAACACAAAGGGGTAACTGCCCCTTTACCAGACTATAGTGAGTTACTGATACGAAGGGTCGATCCTTCACACGGGTCTCAAACCACGTGGTTTCCTCGTAGGACGGAGAGCTTCAGCTTGAGACGTAGAGCTTCCCGCTTGTAGATGTTGAGCTTCCAGCTTGTAGAATGCAGCGACCCCGGTTCCTCTCAGGGACCCGCTTTATATCCCTCTCCGGTCGGGGCCACACCACCCTCGGCCCCGCCCGCCTTCCCGAACATTCTCGTTCCCTCTCGAACCTTCTCAAGAGCTCTCTCCGGACACGTGATCACCCACCAGTCCCCCCACCCGGGGCCCCCTGTGTGGACATTCCGGATCACGTGTCTACGGGGTCAACCAGAGTGCCATGGCCCGTGGGAACCCTGTGTGTGGTGCCTGCACTATCCCAGTGCTCGCTAAGCCCCGCTAGGGCTGGTATTACACACAGCCACTCATACGGTGCTGTCCACGATGTAGGAACATCGAAAGGAAGACCCTTCCAGGCCGGAAACATACAGTGACATCCCCGATGTCACTGCAGCAATGTAAAAATTTAGTGGTAGCTCCGCTGGTGGTGACAGTGGGGTTTATTTCGTGAGAAATCTGATAAAGATGAGCAATCATCCGTATGGAAATGATAATGCTTGGTATGCATCTATAGGAGCCGTTTGTTTTACGTGCTTGGAAAACCAGGACAAATGGCAACTTCATAATATCATCAGTCCTCTCTTGGCACTGACGTTATCCATGGATAAGAATGGAAACCAGGTTAGTGGGATCGCCATCGACTGCGCCACTGCTGCCCTGTTACACCACCTACTCTATACCCACCCCTTAATACAATGATAAAAAAATTCAGAAAAACCCTCTGCCATTTCATATCTTCTGGATAGTCGTGCATATGAATCCTTATGCATATTTAACCGTAGTCTCTTGAATTCGGTGTATAATAGTAATGTATGATGCTTAGTGCCTGCCGTTTAATAATCATGTAACAATCTTTATATTAACATTTACATTATATTTTGCATACATTTAGCATCCTTGCAAAAAAGCAAAGGTTTCTGTACATTTCACACTGCAGTCGTGTAGTAGAGTTTCAAATCGAGCGAACACCGTTCACCGTGAGTGTACACGCATGTGTACAGCCCATTTTGCCAACACGCTGCTGGATGAAGGCCGCTCCACGCCTTGCGGGCCGTGGGGAATTTTTTACCATACTTCACCACGCCGGTCAGTACTTCCTACTGCCCACCACACCTCGGACACCTGTCTTTTGCGCAAGGTGGTCACCTATCCAGAGATCTAATAAGATCGGGCCCTTTCCTGGTGATTTGGGTACAGATATGCGCGTGCAAATGTATTCTTGTGCATGATATAATTCAGCACTCTTGCAACTCCTACTTTTGCGCAAATTACTTAATTGGAATGACACATTCTTTGGAATGACACAGACAGTAGTCATCGCCCCCTCCTGGCAGACTCAAGCCCCACATCACTTTTGCCAACGAGACCTCTGGTCTCGACTTCTCACCTGATTAAACAAATTTAACAAACTTGTTCATGTGCAAGTGTCGGTTACACTCCTAATACATGATCATTTCTCGCCACTAAAAGTCAATGAATGATAGGAAACTTTTGACAGGGCTCCAATTTTCACGCAACATTTGAGTTTCTACGCAGAATTACCGTAATGGTCGTGTGATTGCCTCATGGAAAAGTAATGAATATTCAGTTAAGTAGTGCTTGGTGGTGTATAAAAAAAATTGACTCACACAACATTGTAATTACGGCTATTTACTAGGAATTTAATGGACTATAAAGCCGTGAGGGGATCTGTGGGGTAAATGTGCCATAATTGTTGTGGTAATGACACAAGCGGGCATATGAACACATTCTTGTCACGCGTGGCCTGCCACAGATCGCCATATATCACTAAACCCTGCACGTCTCTCTTACATTCTATAGAGTTTGTACTATGTAATACCGTGTTAGAGTAAAAAACCCTTCAAATACAAAAGTAAATACACCAGATGACATGCATAATTTCAGAATAACAGTGATTCCGAAATTCATGTGTATTCATTAGCGCACTAACGAGTTATTTTATTTATGGAAAATATATTATTAACGACTGAAGTATAACAACGACATCAATACGCTACGGTCAAACAGAACACATGGATCATGTATTGGCAGAGAGCAATCTTTAATTAAAACCTTTCCTTTTGCTCTGTATTTCTAGACACCTCAAAACAAGAAGCCTGAACAAACATGATTTGCACGACAGCCTTGGGCACTGGCGTTTTGGAAATATCCTTCAAAGCTCTGATCTACGTGAGTCTTATAGTGACGATGGAGGCAGTAGCAGCAGTATCGGCCAAGCCCCAGCAGCTGAACCAGACGAAGCCTCCAGTGATGACCAACCGGCCGTTCATCGTGGTCTGGAACGCGCCCACGCAGCAGTGCCGAAAGCGGTTCAACGTGGACCTCAACCTAGGCGTTTTCGACATGTCCTCCAGTCCCAGCGAGGGCATCACAGCGCAGAGCGTCACCGTCTTCTACTACAACCGCCTGGGCCTATATCCGCTCTACACCGAGGACGGAACGCCCATCAACGGTGGCCTTCCGCAGAACGCCAGCCTCCAGCGCCACCTCGAGAAGGCACGGCTCGATATCGAGACGTACGTGGCGCGCCGGGCGGCCAGCTCGGGGCCCAGCCAGCTGGCCGTCATCGACTGGGAGGAGTGGCGGCCGCAGTGGGTGCGCAACTGGCAGAAGAAGGATGTGTACCGCCAGAAGTCACGGCAGCTCGTGCGGGAGCGCCGGCCCAACTGGCCGGGCCCCAGGGTGTCCCTGCAGGCCCAGAGGGAGTTCGACGCAGCGGCGCTCGCCTTCATGAATGAGACGCTCCGTATGGCCAGGGGCCTGAGGCCTCGCACGCTCTGGGGCTTTTACCTCTTCCCTGACTGCTACAACTACGACTACAAGGAGCGGCCGCTCAACTACACGGGCCGGTGCCCGGCCGTCGAGCTGCAGCGGAATGACGACCTGCGCTGGCTGTGGGAGGGCAGCACGGCACTCTTCCCCTCTGTCTACATGGAGCGGACGCTCGCTTCGTCACGCAACGGCGAGAGGTTCGTGCGGCATCGCGTGCGGGAGGCGCTCCGCGTGGCCGCAACGTCCCGGCCGTCGCTGCCCGTGTTCGTGTACTCCCAGCCCGCCTACGCCTACACCTTTGAGCTGATGGCCGAGGTAAAGTAGTGAAGTTTAAATGTTATTGGACCGACGTTGAAATATATGTGTGCGAGTTAAACAAGAAGGTTAAATGTCACGTAGGTAGAAAAATAATAGATCACTATCTGATCACGTAGGTAGAAAAATAATAGATCACTATCTGATCTATTATATTTCTACCTACGTGACTTTACCGAAAGAGCCAAAGAGTATACATTGTCTTCTTTATAATGATTTGTTGGGTTAGGCTACGTGATGACATAGACAAGTGGTGGTGTGTCGTGAAACCCTCCACCACCCGACATAGCCAAAGAAATGACACAGTTATGTCGTGCGCCGACAGTTAAACACGCCACTTGTTTATTTTTTCAGCTCACGCACCGGTACATTGAGCAATTCTCACTACCAAACTGAGCAATGAGTCAAACATCCTCAGATCATGAAACGTTTCTGACGTCAGGTAGTGGAGGGTTTCACGATGTAAAAATCAATAACGAATGATATTTGGCTGTATGATATTAGAGGTATCGCTCCATCAGTTTGGAGCTTCTTCAGGAAATGAACTACATGAACTAAACCTGGACTTCAGGAACCTCCATTGCAAAAACATTTTGGTTAGTGTTTGGTTCTAGTGTCATCCTGGAGACACTCTAACGTTAGTGAGGGTTTCAGAGTACAAGCACGTTGACGATCGGCTGGATCAGTATTTCTAGTTTGGGTTTAATGTCAATCGTATCATTTTACACATACTGTAGACTCCGTATGTCAAGTCAATACTGGATGAAGGCCTCCCTGTATGCCGTGCAGGTCATGGGGGTTATTTGACCATACTTCACCATGCTGGTCAGCGTGGATGATGAAAGCGGGGAGCATAGGTGGACATTTTTTATACGATCCTCCACTGACCACCACGTCTCAACAACCTTGTAGTCACCTATGACATCCAGTGTGAATGGTGGTCACCCACAATCACTGTCCCATCTCAATCCTGCTTAGCTTCTGATATCCAATGAGATCGAGCGCATTCCTTGTGATTTGGTATATGGAATATCACTTCCAACAATCACAGGGATTCATATATATTTAAATAATAATAATAAATATATAGCTAATATTATATTGCTTAAACAAATTTTAAATTTTAAAATATATATAGCTAAAAAGAAGAATTCATGTACTGGTACTGTATTGGCCAAAAATCCCAAAGGTGAAAAATCACCTGCAGATTACTCAACTGAGATTACACAGCAGCAGCAAGCTTGCCTGCAACTGAGACAACTTGGCAGGGCCCTCCTGAAAAAGCTATGAGACTCAGCAAGGAAGAGAATATTTTCATGTCTATCCACAGTTCAAAAGGTCACTTGCAGGGGAAACACTTGTTTAGTGGCAATAAAGTAGAGTTTGCTGTGAACCCACCTGACTTGAAGACGGAGCAAGACAGAACGTTCTGCCAGGCAGGGATTAAAATCGCAGAACATCGATGAACCAATTACATTGTACTTCTAGAGGAGCCAGGAACAAAAAACTCCTAAAACACATTCAAATCAAGATTGGTAATTACTCTTTATGTCAGACCATGTACTCTTCGATTATTCCTCACATCTGGAATCTGCTGTAGGAAGATAAGAGCTATGTGTGCTTTAGTCAATGTCAAGAGGCTACACTGCAAAAGAGTATAGCCATCTATTCTTTGGGTTTTTCGGTAAAGTCACATAGATAGAACAATAAAATAAAAAAAATGAAAATAAAGTGAATAATAAAATAAGAAAAATATCACGACGTTTCGATCGCAACACAAGCAATCGTCATCAGGAGAAAAAAGAGGGGGAAACCTGCTGAGGCAAGCTGTTTTAAAGGTTTGAAATGGGTATAGCCCAAGGGTCATAAACGCAGTGGGCGGGGCTAGTGATGTTGAAGTGAGAGAGATTAGCATGTCAATGTAAGAGATTCGCATGTCAATGTAAACGGCGGCTGTGCTAGTGTGAACCTGTTAATGTAAAATATTTGGGCCACATTTATTAGTGCGTCAGGTGTTGCCATGGATTCGGAGAAGACAGCTTGTGTCCGGTCATGGCCGACTCCCACATCTGTCACCGAGGTGCGCAGCTTCGTCGGTTTCGCCTCGTACTATCGTCGCTTTCTGCACGATTTTGCGACTCTAGTGAAGTCACTGCATGCACTATCCGCAAAGGGATAAAAATTTCCCTGGGGCGTAGAGGAGGAAGAGGCCTTTGTTGTGCTTCACGCATTCTTGGTCGATGCGCCGCCCTTGGGGTACCCTGACTTTTCTAAGCCCTTCATCCTCGACACTGAAGCCAGTGACTCGGGCACTGGGGCTGTCCTGGCTCAGGTGGTCGACGGGGTTGAAAGGGTTGTTGCATACGGCAGTCGCGTGTTGTCCACCGCTGAGCAGCGGTATTGTGTGACCCGGAGAGAGCTGCTGGCCATTGTGGTTTTTATGTAGCTGTATAGGCCCTACTTGTATGGCAGGCGGTTTACCGTTCAAACTGACCATGCGACCCTGCAATATTCCCTGCGGAGAGATCAGCCCTCAGGTCAGCTGTCCCGCTAGCTTGAGGTGCTGCAGGAATATTCCTTCAATGTCATCCACAGGAAGGGGACCAGCATGGAAACGCGGATGGCCTGTCCAGATTGCCTACAGAGGGCGGGTGCATATGTACCCTGGGTTCCAGTTACTGCAGGACCTCGGTTGACACCGCGGCCCAGTTGGTTGCAATGGCCGAAGCAGCCCCCCCTCCGGGCGTGGCATTGCCTATGGACTTTGGCCTGGGTCTCTCCCGAGAGGTGTGGTCCAACTTGCAGATAGAGGATTCCTCTCTGTTGCAGTTACGATGCCGTGTTGGTCTAAATGCGCAGGGCTCAGCTCCGTCGGCGGGTCCGTTTGTCGCTGTACATGACGGCCCCCTCATGCATTGGGATACCGAATTGGAGCGCTATTGTGTGGTGGTACCCACTGGCCTGCAAGGAAAATTGACTCGTGCCATTCACGAGAAACTTATGCACCTTGGTTATCATAAGACCATGTTGACCCTTAAACAGGACTACAACTGGCCAGGTGTGGAAAGTGATGTGGCACTGTTTTTGAAAGGTTGCCACGATTGTGCACGGTGGAAAGCCCCGGTTGGCCATGATCGAGCCCCGCTGCAGTCCGTCCGGGTTACTCGTGTAAATGAGCTCGTGGCACTTAACATTTTGGACCCCTTTCCGACGTCCCAACGGGGACACAAATATCTCTTAGTTGGGGTCGAGTACCTCACGCGCTGGCCTATGGCGTGGCCCTTGCCAGACCAGTCGGCCTCGTCCATCACCGAGGCCTTTGTGCAGGGTTACGTGGTGGACAAGGGTGTGCCAGAACAACTATTAAAGAACCAGGGCCAAAATTTTCCTTCACGACTGCTTAAGGAGGTCTGTGACCTCCTTGGCACCAAGAAAATTTGTACATTGCCCTATCACCCTCAGTCCGATGGCATGGTTGAATGGTTAAACTGCACCCTCACGTCTATGCTGTGCTACCAGGTGAGCACGTCCCTATCGGACTGGGACCTGTTCGTCCCGGGGGTCCTGGCCACGTACAGGCTGGCACTGGATCGTACACCCGTCGCGGCTGAAAAGATATGTACCACCTAGCCTCCTTGATTCATCCCCACTTCCTGAGCGGCCGGTGATTGATTTGTCCGACACACCGGGCCGCACGGGTATGATGTTGAGCACAATGTCCACCATGTGTGTTCGCCTACAGAGCCCCTACCAGTAGCTCCTGAGGTGACGCATCTTCCTGTGGAGGCCCCGACGTCGAGCCAGTCGCCAACTGGTGCGTTGCCTCTCCCTATGACCGCCGCCGCATGTGGGAGCGGACCTGCAGCTCACACGCGGTCAAGGGGCGTTCGGTTCCGATGATGGCCATTAGGACCCTTGTCATCGGCCTCCAGCCATCGCCGTCATATTCACCGCGTTGCTCCGCATGAAGATGGCCTTCCTTATTGTCGTGCTGCCCTAATGTTCTTGTTCGGTTTCCCCGCAGATGGCTTCACCTTCACACGCGCTTCACATGTTTGTTATCATTGTTATCCGCTGTTGCCTCCTCTTCGCGTTAACGGGGCTCCGCTTTCATATCATTTACAGCCAGGTCGGCTGATTTCTTTTCACGGGGCGGGGGGGGGTAATGTATAGGAGTAATATGGGGACGTGATGTCATACGTGCTGAGAGGTGCGATGACGTCATGTAACGTAGGGGTATTTAAGGGGGGCCCCGTGACAAAAGCGGGGTCGTTGGAGGAGTCTGGCATAGAGAGGGGTTGAAGGGAGTTGGAGAGAGAGCCAGGGGTAGAGCTGAAGAAGCGGGTGTAGTTACGAAAGGTGCTGCGCTCCTCGGTTGGTCGGTGTTGGCTCGAGAGAGCCCGAAGAGACGGCCAGCCGACTAGCAGTAGAGAGAGCTAAGGGTCCAAGAGAAGTACCCAGTGTAGGACATCCACCCCTGGTGGTTACTCACTCCCTTTGTTAATAAACCAGCGCAAGCCCTTACCTGAAGACCTGCCTCAGCATGGTCTTTTACCACACAACACTAAGACAGACGCTTTGTTATGGGAATGGGAAATCTTCACCACTTATCTCAGAGCCGACTATGCTCGTGTGAGTGACTGGAGCGCACCAGTCAAATAACGACTCGATACTACGTTGGTAGTGGTGCACTGGCACAAATTGCAAAAGAACTCAACACATTCGCCAAGGACAGTGCCTGAAACGAAAAAAAATATACAAGGGTGATTGCGCGAAATTTCGCCTACTATAGATATTTCCTAAGGCTGTATTATTGACGAACGTGTTGGCCGTTTCCTTCATAGCAGAGATAGCACACTCGAACATTGCACAATTTCGATACACACTCGATGTACTGTATTTTAATAAAACAAATATTTTAAAAGTAGAGTTAATTTGCGAGTCACCCCAGCAGCAGTGGCATACGGCCAGGAGGCGAGAGATCTGCTTCTCCCGTGGCTCCGCTCGCACGCTGCGCAGCCCTCTGTGCATTTCAACTCTGCGGCGTGATCTTGTCTAAAGGGGGCACGTAGAAACACTAGGTGGGGGCTTGACAGTCAACACCAAACAAAGTTTAAACTAATGTCAAACACTAAACAAAATAAAGGGGCACTGAGCCTGCAGCAGGGGGACTTTGCCCCCCGCCCCCCGACGCTACGGGGCTGTTCTGGTTGATTCTTAGTCTCGGACAAACTTTTGTGGGGTGGGGGGGACTGTCATCGAGTCAAGAGAGCTGTTGCAATGCATATAATCCGTTTCACTGGAGCCTCTTGTGAATGGCCGATATCTCTGTGTTTACAGGTCGACTTGCAGCACAGCATCGGGGAGAGCGCGGCACTGGGGGCAGCTGGAGTCATCCTGTGGGGAGACATCAAGTACGCTCGGTCCAGGGTGCGTCCACAAACAATTTCCCAACTCAAACCGTTACAGCGATAGGAGATGAATGGGCGGCAGCAGGGTGGTGTAGTTGTAACGATCTTGGTGCCTCTCAGCAAGAAGGACCTGGGTTAAAGTCCCAAACCGGGCACCTTTCTGTGTGGGGTTTGTATGTTCTCCCAGTGTAGTGCATGGGTTTCCTCCAGGTTCTCTCGGTTTCCTTCTATAGCAAAAAAAAAATTGACAAGTATCAGCCAAAACATCCTAACACTAAAATTACGTGCAAATTAATAAATTGGGAAACACACGTAGCAGCAGCAACATCACCCCTGATTCTGAAAACGTGGCAGCATGCTCCTGACAAGAGTCTCGACGCTCAACGAGGCTTTGCTTGGCAAACGAGTGTCAATATATTCCTTAATAAGATAACGGTGTAGGTAATTATACAACTTCATTGTATTACTCGTGAAAAAAAGTTGACTTAAGTCAAAGATCATTGGCGATGTGTAACTAATTATCAATGGGTTCCTCCTGGTCAGAATGAACCTGAACTCAACTCTGTACGACACGAATCGCGCCAGCGTTGCGACCGACTGACTCAAGCAGACAAATGGAGTTTCTCATGAAGTAGACGCCATTTGTTTTCGTCTTCTAATTTCAACTTTGCACACGCTGCAGCTTGTTCAGAATCCAGCTGTTCCAATAGATTTCAGAGTAATAAATCATGGTGCGCCGCTTACTCAGGAATAGTTATGGCTCCCTGTGAGAGCACGCATCAATTTGACGATCTTGATGCCTAAGGTTTAAGGAAACCCATGGGCTTCCACCTGCAAATATCATTCAACGTATTACACTGTACAACCCATCAAGGGTGATACGGTCAGACTTTTATCGCCTGACATTTCCATCAAACCACTTGGCTGGTACAGGTGAATCTTTGTCAAACGTGCTCCCAAATTACTCCTATGGTCATGCAAAGCTGTCGAATTGTAAGTCTCACTTCGAAACCTGGCTGTGGTTGTGAAGAATGTTCATTGTGCACAGTGTGTATGTGGTGAGTTGTTTAATGCAGTCATAACGAGCAGATGAGAAACGTGTGCAAAATATGCATCAACGTAAGGTGCCGTGGGTGAGTTTTCAGTGAAAGACTCGGAATAAAAGTGTTGGAATCATTTTGGAATGTGGTGTGGCAGCGGCGGATGCAATCCGGTAATTTGTAGGCAAGCATTAGTGGATCACGTAGGTTTGTGCAACTCCCCAACTTGCTAGGTCTGTGAGGTGGCCAGGAGATGGCAGTACTGGGGGTGTGGTGGTGAACCCGTCTGAGTGGGCAGTACAGGAAGTGGAGTGTTCTCTGGGTATTGGCAAAACATCCCAATTGAGGACCGTCCTGAAAAGGAGGCTTGATACCCAGTTAGGCTTTCCAAATAAATGGCATCATTATAATTACAGTTCAAGGTAAATGCGCAACCCAGCAATTACTTGTTTACGCCACTGCTGACATATGGGCCCCCACTAGAGTGGGCTCTAGAGAGCCGCTCTGGAAGGTATTTATGGCCTACTTTTCCACGCTGGCCGGACATCTCGAAAGGAGTGGGAAAACCCACACTCTACTCCTCCACTCGTGATTTGCGGATAAACTAGCTGTGGTTAACCCTTTTATACTGCTGGGTGGACAGAGGTGGGGGGGGGGGGGGGGGGTGGCGGTTTAAGAAAGTGGCCCAATTGTTTTAACTTCCGTGCCAGGAGATTGAATTGGACCAGCGACCTTTAGTTCGCAAGTCCAGTCTGCTGACCATTACACCACGGGCAGCAGCGAGCGTATCCTTTACCACTCCTTTCTCACGCCTAATGATCCTGGCGATGCCCCCTCTGCCGGTGTGCCCCCTCGCAGGCAAACTGCGAGAAACTACGGAGCTACATTGCAGAGCGGCTGGGCCCATACGTGGTGAACGTGACATCCGCGGCGCGACTCTGTGGCCAGGCGCTGTGCCGCAGGAACGGACGCTGCGCTCGCAAAGATCCGGACAGTGGCGCTCTTCTGCATCTGAGTGACGACGCTTTTGAGGTTCAGCGGCCGTGGACATGGGAGGATGGCGGTGGTGATGCCGGCGACGTCCCACGAGCGAGGGGTGGCTTTGTGGTGAGTGGGAGACTCCCGGCTCGTGACGTTGCGCGCTGGAGGAGGAACTTCGAGTGCCGCTGCTTCAGCGGCTGGGTGGGCACGCGTTGCAGCGTGGACGAGCGGAGCCAGACTGCTGCGGGCTCCGGCTCGCCCGCTTTCCGCCGCGCCATCCCCATCGTCTGGCTCATGCTGCTAGTTCTGTCCGTGCTGCTGGCTGGGAGCGGAGACCTGAGCGGACCATGAACTCGGATGGACATTGGACGAATGCAGTCTCGGCCGGTTGGCCGGCCTAGAAGCCCACGACGGTTGGGAAAGGAGAGGGGGGGATCGGGAGAAGGCTGTGTGGAAAGCAGTGTGTAATATTTTGAATGGGCAGGTTAGTTTTGTCAAGGTTTTTTTCTCTTCTCCTTTTGCGATTGCACGAGTGGTGCCGAGCCCCATGGGACCCCAATGGTAAGCTGCCATTGGACATTTCCTGTGTGTGTGGTCCACCAAATAGAGCCGTTCAATCCCGATGCTCGTGAATGGCTCTTTTTTCCTATAACACCGGGCACACGTTTATATCTACTTTATTTTCTCCTGCATCTATGCATCATCTCCTTAATTTTGAAGGCCCAATACCTCTCTTAGTTTGAGTAGCCATGTACGCATTTCCAAATTTATTTTGTATTAGTATCATTAGTATATTCTTTGGGTCTTTCGGTAAAGTCACGTAGATAGGTTCACTTTACCGAAAGACCCAAAGAATATAAATTCCTGCAGTCACGAAAGCTTTAAGTTATCATTAGTTTCTAAAAGTAAACAGTTTGTACAGGCATACGTCTTACAGCTCTCAGGATGCATTCTTGATAAACGGAGCGCTACACGAAACAGCACTATAGGAAGTCACTGTAACATGGTGTATCGGTAACAGCCTTAATGATATTGTACACATGATAAATGTATGAAAGCATATTATGAATGAAAATTTGAACTTTTAATGATGGCATAAAAATACAATTAAATTATGTACTGTAGTTGCCTTGGTCGATGATCGCCCTCAGGGTGTTGGGGTATTCACGCGCGGCCTGGTCGTCAGTGCCCTGTGTGCGTTTATCAGCACTATAAGAGGCAGCGCTCTAAGAGGTATGCCTGTAATCATAAATACATTTACTTTTCCTGTGCATTACTGTATATAATAGTCGCTAATAATGTACAGCTCATTGTCAGTCATGGAGCTTGTTTGGTCAATACGGGTTGGAGACGGACAACTCCTTAACAAACAAATGATACTGAGAACAGGAAACGATTAAAGCATCTGTGCAAAGGCGGATCTAGAAATTTCCCAGGGGGCTGTCCTGATCATTCAAGCTTTTTTTTTAATCCAAACTTTTAAAAATCGATAAAATGTCTATTTTTTTAGTCTTGAGGGGGGAGGAGGGGAAAAAATCTCTCTCCATCACTTCCCCACAGAGGAACCGACACTGCATCTGTGTCGTGCAATGGGTTATGGGTAGGCGAGCTGCTCTGCCAATAGGTTGATACGTAATTGCAGGTGCTGTTGTTTGGGAATCCAATGACTGCTGCTTCCTATGCTCGGGAAGCATTTTGTCCATTTTCTGCCCGTCTATCAGTCCAGTATCCAGGACACTTTATATGTTTTCTCGTGGTAGAACGTTTTTATTGTTAAAACTTTAGAGCAGATTGACAATTCCTGAAAGTGGATTTGTTGTTTTGGCACCAAAGTTGTAGAGCAGCTCACCCACAAACAGTAATTATTCTCAGATAATAATTCAAATGAAGTGGAAAAAATCGAGACGACTCAATCACATTTTAGAATACAAATTTTGTCCTCTCGTTTAATACGTGTATTGTCTATATAAAATTGTTTTTGAACGTTGTATTTGGTTGGCAATCGCTTCCCCACTGAGTAAGGATCTCCAGATTGCTCAGCCGCCACGATACGCATTGCATGGTTGGTGGGGTACTGACTATTACACGATTAAGGCGATGGTGATTTCATGAAAGTAATTAAACCGATCAACCAATTGCCATGAAACGTATCAAACAGCTTACCAATACGAAGGTCCGTATATTTACAATTTTTGGCAAATAGTGGCAATAAAATACTTTCAAGTAAACCTTTTGAAGTATTTCAAAAATAACAGTTCAGGTGTGTTTTTCTTAACGGGCGTTCTTTCTACGAGAATTCCCTATAATGAGCAATTTCAATTTAGACCAATTTGTTCGCAAAACGAGCAAAATGCGTCCTGTGGTGGCAGGGGGCGGCACGGTTGTCCGCAGCTGTTTGTTTACCAGCTCTCCTGTGCTGTGTTTCCGCATGATTCGTCGTATGGGGAGGGGGTCTAGTGGTGGTACTGTAATAGGTGGGGGTGGCGGCGGCGCTATTTGCAGACGCTGAGGACAGGCAAGCACTGTGGTTCTTCACGTGTGGTAAGTGTTACATTTGATGTTTTAGAACTTTATTTGAAAATTATAATTCGTATTTCTCACGTAGTTCAAGGGTGGAACATTTTGGGGATGTTCCACATGGGATTCAATGAGAACATGGTGATCGTTTAACGAATTTTCGTTGACCGAGCAATTTTCGCGTAACGTATTTTGCTCATTAAACGAGACGCCTGTATTGCTGCATACCTGTGCAATTAATGGGTATGTTCTTGTTCGGAAGCACGTTTGCGTACTTACGACTTTACATTTGTACGGTAAAATCACCAAACAAATGAAGGCTCTCTTAACAGACTTTTTATAGCTTCTATTTCATTATAAAAAGAACATCTGGTCCACGAGTGCGCTAGTTAAAACTCCCCTGTTGTGTCAATGGGAAACTGCCGATTTACTCCAGAAACCAAGCCTAATCACTGCGCTGCTGGGGCACAGCCATTTCTGCGTTGGAATTCCTTGGTGGCATCGACATCCAGTGGCTAAACAACTGGCGAGTCACAAATAACCCGAAGCGCAGCGCTCCCACGCTGCATCACCACGCAGACGCATTGCACTGATGAAGTGACGTGACGAGAGCATACTATGGCAGCAGCAACGTTGCCACCTCTGCGATGCAGAAGACTGGGATGTGTCAGGGTAAGAATAAGCGTGTCGCACAAGACTGGAAGTAAATGCATTGTTTTGAGTGGTGTCTCATTTCACAACTGGTAACACCAGGACTTATAATGTTCTGGGAATGCTGACAGTTTTCCAGGACAGTAGCTGCCTCAAAAGAAGACGATCTTCGAAAAACTCGGACAGGTGGCAACCTTATATAGTAGCGCTCCAGAGGATGGCCTAATATATATTTTTCTCTTACAAATCTCAAAAACTGCACCGGGAAATTTCGACTCGGGCTATCGCTCTCATCTTTAATGACTGCTCGTTTTTGTCAGAATTTTCGTAAATACGTGTCGGCAGTTCCACTGGTGTTGTTACGAAAAATCTGACGAGTGATCATCAAGATGAAAATGATTCCAGAGGTACGCATCTCCAATAGCTGTTTTTTTCTGTACTAATTGCAGTGGGATGTTAATGGAACACACACTGCTGATGTGCGTCGGCAGGGCGTGTCCCAACAAAATCAGGCAAACCAGTCCAGAGTTGTATCCAAGTTAATCTTGCGTTATTGTGGAGCCACGGGTAATGGCAATTACCCCTACAGCTTCTTGGATGCCCAGATAAATATTATCCAGCAGCATTTGTTTGAGGCAAGCAAACTATTGGACCGATTTTGAAAATTTGGGGCACAGCAGTCATGCCAATATCTTTTCTACGAGTCTGACTTTACCGATCACACCCAAGTTGATACTGGCCCAGTGTTTGATTACTTAAACTGATGCTGCAGGTTAACGTTGATCTGGAAAGTCAATAGATAAATGGACTGAAAATATGTTAACTACATGGATATGTAGAACGGAGGCTAGTTTATGTATGCTGAGTGCAGGGCTTACATGAATACTGCGGGTACACACTGGGCCACAAGGCCCATCGGTTGAATGGCAACGAATAGTAACGAAACATATCCTTCTATGTAAATTAATTTATACAATCACATTTTTTACAGTGTATACGTGTTAGTGTATTTATGCATGTATGGTGGATGCATTTGTGTACATAGGTGCTGTGCTTTAGTGGTAAGAGCATCGCACTCAACCCAGTAGTGTGACCTTGTGTAATATGCGGGGTGGCATATAAATCTCGGGGGGGAGGAGTGGGGCACAACACGGTCAATGTTAACTAAACTCTTAAGCAAATGTTCAACGCTAAAGAGAATGAGTAACGATACGATCGGCCTTGATTATACACATTCAGAAGGGAGGCGGGTTAAGACTTCAGATGGGGGTGAGGGGGGGGCTCAGCCACCTCCAAATCCCCACCCCCCCCACAACACTAAAGGTCTTATTGTACTACATCTGCGGCAGCCTGAGTTCCATTCCTGATCATTCACAACACTGGTAGAAGTTTGTATGTGAATTTGTTCTGAACTCAGTCTTAATTGAGCACATAGCAGGCGTTTTTGGCAAAGAGGACTTCTTTCTCACTGTTGCCCACTTTGTATTCGAAACTCTATGGCCACTATATATTCTGAGTTATTTCGGTAAAGTCACGTTGAAGGGAAACAATAAAATAATATATATATAAAACAATAACATTCTCACGACGTTTCGACTGCAACACAAGCAGTCATCATCAGGTGTGGTTTATATATTTATTGTTTCCCTTCAACGTGACTTTACCGAATGAACCAAGAATATGAATCACTGCAGTCACGAAAGCTTTAAATCTATGGCCACTGCTTAGCAAATGCACTACAAGCAATTATAGCGTTTCCTCAGTCTTTCTGGCCCAGTGGTCATAGAATGGGATTTGGATATCTAACAATATTACACTACTTTGCCTTTATGGAATTGTACAGCATTGGCAGTGCAGATTTATGGACTTGTCATTCATGGAGCAGCTTTAGATGTGTATGTAAATGCACAGGCGTGAAAAACGTGTGTGTTTGCATTTGCGGTGTTACATTGTGAAGCGAGCGGATTGTACATCCAATATTATCCCGCATGAAAGCGATATTTGCAGTTCTTCAGAGTTGGTCTTGCAGCCACGCTTCAGCTGGGGCCCATTCATCTGCCTTAATGCAACACATATCTTCTCAAAACATTACTTGAAACGCATTTAAGTGATATAATAAATTGAACGGACTTCAACAATAATGTACATCCAAACTAGCGAAATTTTGGGTAAAGCAGAAGCTGTTTGGTTTAATTGATTTACCTGTATAGTTATTGAATTTCTACGCGCTTATGTATTTCATGCTTGTGCACAGAATTTTTAAATTACAACAAATCTGCACTGTGTCCAAATCAAATCGTTCAAGCCTATAATTGGTTATGAGGCCAAATAGCCAAGTGGGTACAGTGCTCACCACAAACCCAGTCCACGCAGAGTCGATAGTTCAATTCCCACATCTGGTGGACAATGTCTGACTTGGCAACGTGCACCCAACACCTACTGTAAAATGGACATCTAAGATCATGTGACATAATTTGCAAGAGTTGGCCATTCTACAGTTGTATGAATGTCAACATTACAAAGATCTCAGCCAAGTGAAAGACACTACTCAAGTCATAAGCCCATGTTCAAATTAGTACTGGACTAATGTCACTGGTCGTCTATATTGGTAGCTGTAACAGTTGCAGAAATTCCACACTCCCAAGGTAATCACTGTTGGTCATATTATAATACAGATATTATCCTCCTGATCCACCCGGCCATGAATAATTTATTCTCCGAGCCTCTGAATGTCCTTTTTAAGTTCAATGATGAATTAATTCATTAAATCTACATTTTAAAAATTATTATTTGATTTGTTGCCATACAAACTCGTTTTATTTAAACTTCATTTTCTGAATGGTGCTCTGCATTGTACGGTGCATTTTAACCATTGACATTTTCCCGAAATTAATTATTTAACTTGGTAAATAAACATTCAATCTATGATGCTCTTTCAGCTATCCTAACTGCCGACACATTGCGCATATTCGAAAAGAAAAATATTACTTTCTACGCGACACAGGGCTGTTTGGAGAGCCGGTGGTAATAGTTATGAAGCACTTGGTAAAGCAAAAGAACAAAAAATGTAGATATTTTACAGAGAACTTGTGCTTGCAGAATTTCAGAATATTTAATGGCCACACCATGAATCAGGTGCTAAGCTGTAGGCTGTGTAATATATCAGAACATGCATCACTTGTGCATTATAAATAATAAAAAGTGACTTCTTTGTTGTTGAGCTGGTTGGGTGTGTCTCTGGAAAGCCACAATTGGGCATTGTCAAGGTCACAAAAACTAGCAAAACAACCCAAGAAAACATGGACATTTACCTATAATAATAATTTTCAAATGCTAGCAGAGAATTAATTACATTGTATACCTGTGTGAAAAATAAAATACATTTTAAATGTTCTGCTTTTTGCAAAGTTAAAAACAAGCATCTTATTGACTACATGTGTCGGTATGGTTAACCGTATAACCTATTTTAAATGCAATTTCACCTCCACTCAAGGAGGTATTAAAACATTGTACACTAAAATAAAATGCAAGGACAATCAAACAATGTTTAAGTAAAAGCCATGAGAAAATAGTGAGTCTTGCACTCCTAACCACACTGAGGCTCGTAGTGTGTCGGATCACTGCCGGCAAGGCATTCCAGATCCTTGGGGCAATATTTGAGAAGGCCCGACCTTCCAGCGTCGAGCGAAAGAGCCGAGGCTGGGAGAGTAGTAGGTCCTGCTCTGAAGGGCATAGTGTATAAACCCCAGTCGTATTACAGATAAGTGGTGCCCGCAGGTACATTGGTCCATGACCATGCAGAGCTTTATAGACTGGAATGGCTAACTTATACTGGATGTGAAAGCTGAGAGCCAGTGCAGATTGTGGAAATAATATGTTCGAAGCGGGCTACACGCCTCAGAATTCGGGCCACCGCAGTTTGCACTGAAGCTGCCTCAACAAGATACGTGGAAGCCGTGCATATAGGGCTTTACCGTAATCTAAACGAATCAATACGAATGCACGAGTTAATGACTCAAGGTCACGGGCTGACAGGAAAGGGCGCAAACCGTGGAATTGGCGGAGATGAAAGAAACTAGACTTGACCACAGCCGCCACCCGCACATGCATGTTTAGGCTGTGGTCAAAGAGAACCCCTAGGTTGCATACCTTGGGCAAGGTGTGGATGCTGAACTCTTGTAAAAAGCGGAAGTTAAATCTGGCACTGGCCCAGCCTAAATCAAGCAGCAGAGGCAATGAGCATTACTTCGATCTTGTAAAAGTTTAACTTTAAAAATTTTATTCCAGCCATGTTGCTACCTCGGACAGACATTCGGACAATGCAGAGACACGCAACTCAAGTTTGTCAGTAAGCGAGACACAGATCTGCATTTCATCGGCATACTGGTGGCAACATAGGCCATGCCTCCGGATAATATCCCCCAGCAACAAAACATATACGTTGAAAAGCAGTGGTGACAGAACAGACACCTGCGGGATCCCAAACAGGATGGGCCCTTTAGGTGACACATGGGGACCCATGGACACTCTTTGGGATCTACCTGACAAGAGGCAATCCGCTTTAAGGCGGTCCACCAATTTCTGGCATGGTTTTCAGGCACTGTAGCAGAACTGCATGTGTCGAAAGCCGCTGATAGATCAAGAAAGACAAGGGCAGATATCTGTCCCCTGTCCATGGACTTATAGTGAGTCAATAAACCAGAGGAGAACTTCTGTGAGGCAACACGATATTGATTTAACAGCGCTCAATACAGGGTCCCTAACACAAAGGGTAACGGCCCCTTTCACCCAATACCTGAGGAGGTATGGCCTCCAGGCTACACTGCCGCCTAACACTGGGACCACTCTAATTTTTAGCCCTCTGGCTAGGGGCCCTTGGGGAGGCTACGCTGACTCGACCATGCCAAGGTCTCTCGGTCCTGACCACTGGCCTCACTCAGCTCCGGCCCTTAGAAGGACAGCGGAGCTTGGGGTCCAGGGTCCTATCTTCAGCTCCGTCTTCGGTCTTCGGCTTGGAGATGACTGAGCCGGACCCTTCAAAGATCCGGCTTATATACAGGTCCATGGCTTGCTCCGCCCTAGCCACGCCTCCCTTCCAGAACCTTCTGGAAGGTGACATCATCCCCCAGTCCCCCCTCCCGGGGTTTGGGGATTGTGTCCCAGGATCCCTTATCCCAGGGATTACTGTTGGCCACTTGGGCCATAGTCCTTTACATTAGCGTAATCGCACTTCCGCCCCCTGTTGACGCGAAGGGGACGCAACCCGCTAACAGCATGGGGATTGCCGATTAATGCCTCTACAGACTGAAGGTCTCGATTTAAAGCTTTCGTGACTGCAAGGATTCATCTTCTTTGGTTCTTTCGGTAAAGTCACGTAGAATGAGAATAAAATAATAAATTGATAAAATAAAATAACACAATAAAATTCTCACGATGTTTCGGCCACAACACAAGCGGCCTTCATCAGGTGAAGGGACGAGACTGTCTGGAAGACAGCGCTGGAGCGAGCGCCAGGGCATTTTTAAGGGACACAGGGACCTCACCGTTCGAAATGGAGGAATTAATAATTGATGTAAGCATTGGGGTTACTGTCTCCAATGACTCCTTTAGGAGCTACGAAGGGTAGGGATCAAAATCACAGGTGGTCCAATTCAACCCCGAAGCAAGTTACAATAGGGCTGAGGAAGAAATTGGGGCAAACCTATCCATAACGAGAGGAGTCTTTGTTGTGACACTTATCATGATCTGGGGGGCAGATTGCATTGTGGATGAGATCACGCCTATCGGTAAAAAACTGATGGAAATCTCTGCATCGCTCAACAGAAGGAATACTTCTGATGGTTGTACAGTAAGGATATAACAAACTGTCGACCATCCTGAAGAGCTCAGCGGAGTGGTTCCTTTGCTGAATCAGTTTTCCTGATAATAAAATGCTTTGGCCAGAAAGACCACCTTAAAGTAAACCTATTGACAAGCCACCAGAGATTTCCGGTCAGCAAGGGAGTAAAGTGTGGTCTTGTGAAAGTAACAGTACATCAATGCACCAGCATGCGATGACTGAGATGGGCCTGTGGGTGGCTGGAAGGGTTATTGATTAACCGGACTTGTACACCAGTCACGTGGTTAATGACGACTGGTTGAAGATTGCTGTGTGTAACACACGTGCTGCTGCATTTTTCAAGTAAAGGATCCAAAGGTTGTTTTTTATCGTTATAGAAATGTTCTAGATTTGTGCTAGACTTGTTCTAGACTTCAAGCTTGGCTTTGAATTGTTAGTTTCTGATATATTCAATAGGAGGGGTTTAGCACTGTAAAGGATGATGTATTCTAGTTAATACTTGTAATTATCTAACCCTAATACTGTTTATTCTATAACCATGCCCATGTACCCAGAGTATGACTACTTGCAATGCTAATGAGAATAGAACACATGTACAGTCGTAAGTTGTACAATGGTAACAAATACAGTACGTATATTGTACATATACAGTACAGGTAATGGGTGGAAGATACAGATATCAGGATGGTATAGATAGAAATTCAGTTTAGGATTAAAGTAATATTCTAATAGTGAAGTGCAAGAGTTATTGTCAAAGACAAAGATGGTTTATCAGTAGTAGAATTGGGTTTAAGAGAAACTGTTATTGATTAACCGAAGTTGTACACCAGTCACGTGGTTAATGGCGACTCGTCGGGTGAGGATTGCTGTGTGTGACACACGTGCTGTTGCATTTTACAGATTGATCACAATAAATGTTTTTATTATAGATTTGAAGCTTTCGTAACTGCAAGGATTCATACTCTTTGGTTTTATTCGGTAAAGTCACGTAGGTAAAATAAAATAAACGAAACAATTAAATCACGACGTTTCGGAGGCAACACAAGCTTCCGTCTTCAGGTGGAATAGTCACAGCAGAATATCTGTGTCAAGTGCACAGCTCTGAGGCGATCGGGTTTATATATAGGTTAAGGGGGGGGGGAGGAGCCAGAAAGGAAAGTGGGTGGGTGGGAGGGCTGAGTTAAGCCGCCTTTTGTTAAGCTGCAGGGGGTTCGGGGGGAGGCGATGGCGTGTGAGTACGCCCCATTTTTGAAAACGAAAGAGGCAGACTGCAAACACATGCGAGTAAAACCCTTTTTTTGTTATGCTGCAGGGGGATTCGGTGGGAGGCGATGGCGTGCACGTAAGCCCCATTTTTGAAAACAAAAGAAGCAGCTGAAGTTTGGCATACCACCACTGAAAATTGCTGTACAATTAAAAGCAGCTAACGTTTGCCTTGATTTATAATATCTTTCCAATGGTTGCTTAATTTGAAACCATCCTCTCGGTTGAAGTTGTGTCTGTATTTGTATATCTGGATGGCCTCGTGGACAAATCTCTGGTAATAATCGGGAGGTTTGCAGAGTACCTTGGTATCGGAGAAAACAACATCATGATAACCCACAGCGTTGTAACAATGATCAGCTACAGCAGAAGAATTCGTTCTGCCGTGTTTTAAATCTGATTTGTGCTCACGAATTCGGTCAGAAATATGTCGTTTCGTCTCCCCGATATAGCAGTCACCGCAGGTACAACTCAATTTGTAAACACTGGGGTACTGTAAGTCAGGAATGACATCCTTTACAGATGGGATCAGATCACGGATTTTGTGTACTGTGTTGAACCGGACCTGGATCTTGTGTTTGTTTAGAATATTGGAAATCTTTTTAGTAACACCTTCTATGTATGGTAACGTGATGATTTTGATCGGAGTATCAAGTGGTTGTTTCTGTATGGTGGGAGAAACAGCTTGGCGGATGGTACGGTCATTATATCCGTTCATCTTGAGGGCCAGATGTACATGTTTTAATTCACTTGTCATGTAATGTTGGTCAGAAATGCAATGAGCCCTATGGTATAACGTTTTGATGAGAGAATTCTTCTGAGTCGGGTAGTGGTGGGAATCAGGTTTCAAGTAGGAGTCTGTGTGGGTGGGCTTCCTATAAACAGAATGTCCCAAAGAGCCATCAGACCTCCTCTCAAACAGAACATCCAAGAATGGCAGCTTGCCATCTTTCTCCACTTCCATGGTGAATTTGATGGAAGGGTGTCTGGAATTGATGTGGTCTAGGAAAAGGTTCAAAGCTGGGAGGCCATGTGGCCAAATGACGAAAGTATCATCCACATATCTCTTCCACAGGGAAGGACTGAGGGTGGATGTCTGGATGGCGTCTGATTCAAATTTCTCCATTGAAACATTGGCTATCACTGATGATAAGGGGGAACCCATAAGGGTACCCTCATTTTGTTTGTAGAATGTGCCATTCCAAGTAAAGTAGGTGTTGGTGAGGCAATGCCTAACCAGCGCAGGTACATCGGGGTCCAGTCCATGTTGGACCAAATTTTCAATTATTTTAATGTTATCAGGCACTGGGACCTTGGTGAACAGAGAAACCACATCAAAGCTGACGAGGATATCGTCAGGAGACAGTACAATGTCTTTGACCATAGAAACCAATTGGGTTGAGTTAAGTACTGCTGAGGTGGTCTTGCCAGTGAAGGGAAGCAGAGTATCTGACAGAAAACGGGCCAGCTTTTAGGTAGGGGAGTTGATCGTGGACACGATGGGTCGTAGTGGTGTACCTTCTTTATGGATCTTGGGAAGACCATAGAATCTGGGAGGTCTTGCAGCGGAGGGATTTAGGGAGGGACGTTTGGTTGGTTCGATTAGGGAAGTCGAACTTGTGATGATCTTGTTGGTTTTTATCGTTAGGCTGTTAGTAGGGTCATTTTTTCATTTTTCAGTAACTCCCATCATTGAGTACGTCCTGGATTTTGTGGTTTTATGAGTTTTTATCCATAATGACAGTGGCATTGCCTTTGTCGGCCGAGAGGATGACTATATCATCTCTCTTTTTTAAATTCGCGAGTTCAGAGCGTTCATTTTTGCTGATGTTGCTAATGGGTTTCTTAGCATTCTTAAGAATAGTGGCTATTTCAGATCTCGCAACGTCTGCTTGGATGTGTCCTATGCCTTTGAGGGCTACATCGACCTGAGATATGATATCTTCTACTGGTATATGTTTTGGGGTGACAGCAAAATTTAGCCCTTTAGCCGGTACTGTTTTCAGATTGTCCGAAATCGGGATGCTACTCTGATTAATAACGATTTTGTTAACGTCTAGTTTTGTGATATGTGGTTCTGGGTTCTTCTTTGATAGGTGGTTGAATTTAGCGATCAGGTTAGCTTTGCACCCAGCCCCTCCCCACCTTCCCCTCTCCACCCAGCCCCACCCCTCCCATTTTTGGATGCACGACGGACGGACACAATAATCCCCTGTGGGCTGGTGTAACCAGGAGGTTCATACCAATATAAGATCACACTCATTAGACACAAAGTGTTTGCCACAATGAACCACAATACCTTTCTGATCTTGTCAAGGAGCAAACTCCAGTTATTCTCACAACGTCTTTTGGCTAACCATTGAACAAAGATGGTCACTGCATCGTGCACTTTGAGATGCGCTTTTTCGGCCACCTTACTTCTGATATTAGGAAGCCACTGGAGCTATGCACTTTTAAATCTAGATTGAAAAGTCATTTCTTTAGAACTGCTTTTTGTCTTTAGTTTGTTGTCTCCCCGATTAGCACGGGTGACTACGTACAGTGCAAAATACTTTCAACATACAGACAGACATACAGAAATTGGTATTTTTTTACACATCGTATCAGCCACGCGGTCTTCAGCGAGTGCATCATTTGTACCACACCCAGCTGTGAGTTGTTTGTCTGTACGTGGGTGTGGGACGCAATCTGACAGGGTAAACACATAATGGGAGTGAACAATTACACACACTTACGGTAATGGACAAAAACACACACTTGACTTGACACAATTGAATCCACTTATCACTATTTGAATGGGCACACAGAATTGACTCAAATGGAATTTTAAATAGCAAACATGCTATACATGTTTGCTAACAGGGCAACACCTCGCCCTGTTAGCACCTCGATCTGCTCGGCTGCATTCTTGTGGTGTTTGGGCATTTACTGAGCCCCCCCTCCATTTGTGGAGCTCCATACCGTTGGAGATCAGACTCTTGAACAGTGTTGATCTATTTTTTAACCTCTCTTCAAATTGCCTTCGTTACTCCTTTGGCTCTAATTTATCCCACCCGGAACCTTCTTCATTGTGTTGAAGCATGGCGCCTCGAGACTTTGTGAAAGGCACCTAATTTGTGGTAATTATTACGAACATTTTATTATTGTCTAACAAATTTGACAGGACACCCATATCCCTGGGACTATCTGCAAAGAGGTTGCACTGTCTTGTACGGTGGTTGGAACTGGAGGAACAAGCGTTGACTCTGTTTCTACGGCCATTAGGAAGAAGACTCGTGTAGCTCCCTGGGCCCCCTCCCCCCTATTCCATTCTCCTTCGTTCCACACCCAGACGGAAGCCATCCAAATGTTTTGTTTTAAAATAGGTAAAATTCACAAGAGCAATGGGGTAGTTGATGCTGTCCCAAAACATTAGAATTATTAATTGTGTAATTTTCAACCGATTTTATGGGATAAACACGTGACCCAGGAGTCAATGACGGAGCCAGGATTTTCAAGTAGTTGGGGGCAACCCCTCCAGCAATGAAAAATGATAGGAGTTGTTAGTAAGTAAGGACTTGTCCCTTTGCTTTTTATTCGACGCGTGTGCGGCGATGGCGCAGCCATAGATCGAGGGTCGAATTCGAACCATGTGTGATCGGCATCGCGCTCGCTGAAGGTGTTTGCCTTCAGGGAAGTCGTGTACTGTATACGCAACTGCGCACAATTCTGAGTCACTTATAACTGCTTTGCCGTTACTTATTGTCAATTATGGGCTCAGACTATTACCCTATTATCTCATAGAGTCCCTGGCACATGATAATATTCTATACAGTGGCAGTCGGGGTCACAAAATGCCGATTAATTACTAATAAACCCCAATGATCCGATCGGAAATATGGATTTCGATCAGATCATTGGGGGGGGGGGGGGGGCACGTGCCACCCCCCCTTCCCCCCCCCCCCCACACTGGCTCCGCCAGTGATTGGAGTTGACTTCTGCGAGAGACACGGAGCTCCACACTGATCCAGCAATGTCACCACTCCTTGTGAGCGTGGCCCACTTAACTGCATATAAAGACGATGTTTAAAAGCCCTATGCATGTGTCGGGGAGGCACCCCCCCATCTCCCCGTTCACCTGTGACCCACCATTCTCCGACTCTCCCCCCCTCGCTGCTGCCCCTCGTGGCATGATTTAAATAGCTGTATGAACCACCTTGCGAATACGCCGCTATGCCCCTCTCGTACACGCTAACCACGAGCTGTGCAGTGGCGAGAGCATCCACGCGGGTAGAATACACGTTCGTGCGAAAACACAGGACACCACAACGCACAGGCTCAGACCACCATGCATCCCCCTCCGTACTCACAGAGACAACACGACAAGGTTTAATGTCTACTGGCGATTTATTCTCTGGTTAATTGAAGTTGTCTACCCGTGTCAGTGTGGGTCAGCAGGGCAGGTCTAACCTATCTTCCGACGGTCTAGGACTCAATTTGCCTGGTCTCTCCCTACTCACTCTCTTTAACGGATATTCCCCCTTGGCCTTACCTCTCTCCTCCGTACTTATGATCTGCTCTCGAGGTGTAGGTAGTCGCGGAGAGGCGAGGCTGCACGTGGCTTTGGCTGGGAACTGGACATGGCTGCTCTGCGACCCGTCTCACGGACGTTCGAGTAGCAGGAGACTGTGACTCCTTGGTCGCTCACTCCAGAAGACCCCGAGAAAAAGAGGGTTTGCTCCCTGATCTCGATCTCTTTTTATCCCCTTACATCAAAGCCCACGTGCCACTAACCCGCTGGCCTGTTGTCCAATCCGGAGCCTCGGATTTCCCATTCTTGGCCAATCGGATTATCCCCCTCTCCGATGCCCGCCCCTCATTGTTTACCCAACGTGTGCAGGTTTGAGGTCCCTGCACACATTGTGCGAAGGCGAGGCACCCCCCCCCCCCATCTTCCTGTCACTCGCTACTCTGCTCCACCCCCCCCCTACCCACCTGCTGATCCGTGTCGAGTGTGGGTGCTTTCTACCTGCGGTGGCTTCAGCAGCCCCCGTCGTGATCATGTAATTACTACTCAGGTCACGGCGCCGTGGTGCATGCCAGCCTCGGGGGAGGTCGCTCAATTCCCTGGTCGCAGGAAACCGTGAAGCTTCGTCCCATAAGGGGGGCTTCTGGGTGAAAACCTGCTGGCCAGGTGACTTCCTCTCGGGGCTCTATGTGGGGGGGGGGGGGGGGGGTGTGTGTGTTCATGTGGGGGGTGGTGGGGGAAGCGCTGTGACGGAAGCCGGTGGCTTCCGTCACAACCGGTGGCTTCCGTCACAGCGCGTCCCCCACCACCCCCCACATCAATAACAACAACCGCCATTCGCCACTAAGTGGTGGTGACGTCACCACGACGCTTGTGCCAGGCTGTGTGCACCCTGAGGCCACGTGAAGTGTCGAACGCCCGCTGGCAGGAGGTTACGGGGCAGACCCAGGTGCCACGGGTCGACTGACTGAGATGACTGGCTGATGCACCACCTGTGCCCCCTACTGTGCCAACCTGCTGTGCTTTAGCCACCCGGCGCTCCGCTCGTTGTTCTGAGCGTCGCTCCTCCGCCCTCCGTTGTTGTTGGAGGGCGACTACCTCCAACTGCCCAGTAGCGTCCTTCACGAGCCTCCTCCACAGAGGCCGATCTTGACACCGCTGGTACCAGTCATTGGCAAGTCCACTCAGCTACACGTCCTCCTGTACCACATCACTCCATCTCTTCTCTAGCCCGTGCCGCGCCCGCTTAGCCCCCTCAATCTGGCCGAACAAAAGCTGTTTCGGCATGCGGTGGCTGGGCATGCGGGCTACATGACCCAGCCATCGCAGCCTTCCCCGCCGGAGGAGCTCACCAATGGGACCTTGCCCAGATCTTTCAAGGATTTGTGAGCTCCTCACACAATCCAGTCTGGTTAAACCCAGGATGGATCGTAGGCAGGCCAGCCTAAATGTTTCTAACCGGCGAAGATGATCCATTAGGGGGGTCCACATTTCGCAAGCGTAGAGAAGGGAGGGAATGACCGTGGCCGAGAAGACCTGAAGCTTAGTGTGGAGCGACAGACCAGGTAGCTTCCACACAGCGTTACGCAACCGATGAAAAGATATTGCCGCTCGACTGATTCGGAGTGAGACCTCTGCTGTTAAACTGGAGCCAGTCATAAGCACACTGCCCAGGTATGAGAAACTCTCCACTCTCTCCACAACTGCCCCATCACCGATTGGGAGTTGTGGGGGTGGAGTGTCCGATGGTACAAAATACCCAGGCAGGTGCTTAGTTTTGGTGGGGCTGATGGTAAGGCCCCACCTCTTAGTGGCACGCTCCAGTCTCAGCAGCAGCGTCTCCAACTCCTCCTCTGAATGAGCAGCTATTACCAAATCATCAGCATACATAACGTGGTTGAGCAATAGGGAGCCATCCCTTGACCGCACCTGGGCATCGATCAGCCTCCCATTATATCTGTACCATATGGAGATTCCCCCGGTACAGCTATTGAAGGCTTCACGAACTATGTGGTCGATCTTCCAGTCTCAGCAGCAGCGTTGCTGCAGCCCCCACCCCCCCCCCCCCCCCGCCACAGATACGGCTCCCATGGAGTGGATTCGCTGTTGTGGCACCACATAGCCCCCCGAGGTGCCAGTCCCCATCCCAGGTTGACTGGAGCACCTCGCCTGGGTTGCCCCCACGAGGTAGTGTCGCGGGGTCCCCGGGACTCGCCCAGCCCTCGTGGCCGGCCTCGGGGGTAGTGGCTACATCTCCTGGGGTTCCGGCGGCGGTCTTCTCCTCCACTCCAATGGCTCCCTTCATCCCTCGGCACCTGCGGGCTGGGGGACGAACTCAGAGGTGGCAGGGTTTAAGGGCCGTCGTCCCCGTCCCCCCCGGCCTGGGCCGGGACCCCTCGGGGCCCGGGGCCCCGTGGGGCCCATATACCGTGTGAGGCCCTCGAGTATGGGGGGTGTGGGGACCCCGGGATTTCGGGGTACTTGAACGGCGGGGTTCCCCCCCGCTGGGGCTGCTCTCCATGGTTTTAGTCGGCGGACGTTGACCACCATCTCCCGGCCCTTCTCTCCTCCCTGAATCAGCACCGTTCAGGGGGAGATCTGCCATCCCACGGTCCAGGGTCCCCAACAGTAGGTGGTCAATTTCCCTACCTGTCTGGCCCCGATGCGAGGAGTGTGCAGCCACACTTTAGAGCCTGCCGAGTAGAAGGGGGGCTCCATACGGGGTCAGGCGCTCTGCTCTTGCCGCTGGTGCGCGGCCTCTCCTTGCGGGTAGGCCCGGCCCTGGGACTCTCGCAGAGTCTCCATCAGGTGTTCCACGGGACGGCTCCCCTCCTCCCGTTGTGGCGGGAGGACACCAAACAGGAGATCTGCGGGTAGACGAAACTCACGGCCAAACATCATTTGGAACGAGGTCTGTCCCATAGACGTGTGTACCGTGGTGCTATAGGCGAACAGGGTGTAGGGGAGGTGTTCGTCCCAATCCTGCTGATTTGCGGCCGCCATGCGTTTGAGCTTCCCGGCTAGGGTCTGGTTCGTCCGCTCCACCATACCGTTCACCTGGGGGTGGTACGCCGTGGTTCGGTCCTTCAGGATTCCGAACTCGCAGCACAGCACCTGAAACAGCTCGGCCTCGAACTCACTACCTTGGTCGGTAATGACCAGTTCGGGGATCCCGTGCTTAAGTACGTAGTGCTCCATGAACGCTCGGGCTACCACGAGGGCCGTCTTATCGGGGATGGCCACTGCTACGGGATAGCGTGTGAAGTACTCTACCGCTACGAGGATATATCGGTTGCCCCGGTGGGATCGCGGGAATGGCCTTTGCAGGTTGATCCCAACCAGCTGGTTCATTCGACTGACGCGGAACGGTCTCAGGGGTACCTGATATCGCGCCAGTTTCGGCCCGCATTGCTGACACGCGCAGCAGCCCTGTACCCAGGCGGCCACGTCTTGTGCCAATTTGGGCCAGAGATACTGGCGACGCAGGGTCTCCCGAGTGCGCCGTTCCCCGTCATGGTCCCCGAGCGGGTGGTCGTGAACCAGCCTCAGCAGCTGGGGTCGGACCTGGGCGGGAACACAGATGCACCCCGGCTGGCCGGCTTTGGTTAGCTCTCGTACCACCCCGTTCAGCTCGCATAACCGGATATACAAACCACTCCAGGGTCCCGGTAGGGCGCTCTTCTTCTCGTTTAGGGCCGCTGCCACCGCCGCAAGGTCTGGGTCCCGCTGCTGGGTTTGTCTCAGCTGCTCGTCGTCCAGGCCCGGGAAGGCGCAGCCGACATCCCCTTGGATCCGCCCGGTCAGGGTGGGGTGGTTCGTCAGGTCCCCCGCTCCCTCTGCAGGGGTCTCTGCGGCGCATACTGCACTCTCTCTCGGGGGAGGGGGTTTAGTTTCAGCGCTTTCCCGGGGACCCACCGCCTGTCGGCAATGTCCCCCCATGAAGCACGGGCAGGCTTCCTCCGCCCTCGTCTCGGCGCACATCACGGGCCGCCTCGACAAGGCGTCCGTGTTTGCGTACGTCCACCCCGCTCGGTACTCGATCTGCAGGTTGTACTCCTGCAACTGCGCCAGCCATCGGGCCATCTGCCCCCGCGGTTCCTTGAATGTTAGGAGGAACTGCATGGCATAATGGTCGGTGCGTACTCGACATTTCCTGCCGTACAAATACGGCCGGAACTGTTTACACGCGAAGATCACGGCATACAGTTCTTGACGGGTCATGCAATAGTTCAGCTCAGCCCCACTCAGGGTCCGACTGGCGTATGCGATGACCCACTCCGTCCCACCCTGCACCTGTGACAGCACCGCGCCCAGCCCACTTCTGCAGGCGTCGGTGTCCAAAATAAAATTAGTGGTGAAATCGGGGAAAGCCAGGGTGGGGGTGTGGGTGAGGTGGTCTTTGAGGGTGGTGAAGGCTGTCTGGCAGGCCTCCGTCCACTGATAGGTGGTCTTAGGGGATGTGAGTTGGGTGAGGGGGCATGCAATCTCGCTGAATCCCTTTACAAATCGACGATAATAGGTGGCGAGCCCCAAGAATGACCTGATCTCCGTCAGGTTCCTTGGCCGTGGCCAATCCACTACGGTGCGTACCTTCTCCGGATCGGTGCACACCCCTGCCTCGCTGACTCGGTGACCGAGGTACCCCACCTCGCGTTATGCAGTGTAACACTTGCGCGGTTGAGCTTGAGATGGGCTGCTCGCAGTCGCTGGAATATCTCCCGCAGCCTGGACCAGTGCTCAGACAGAGATCTTGCTGTGATTGTCTTACCTGATGACGATTGCCTGTGTTGTGATTGAAACGTCGTGATCTATTATTTTTCTACTTACGTGACTTTACCGAAAGAACCAAAGAGTATGCACGATTATTATCAGTTTTCATATATGTGCAAGAATGCATCCTGATTTAATTATATTTTATTTATCTTTAGCTGTCAATTGTAGTGGTCATATTTAACACAGGGTCACACTTGTTTTAATGTGGCTGAGCAAGAAATAAGAGATTCAGTTGAGTGATGTAGCCATTATATTGCTTTGTCTGAGAGTTGGTGAATTGCAGCTCACCTCCCCACCCACAATCTGGAAGCAGGGCTTGCAAACACAACATCCTCATCCACAATTGGCAGAGTAAGCAATGATGGAAATATTCTTCTCATGAATCCTAAAAAGGGTAAAAGTGGTAACACAGTTGCCTTTTTGTCCTTCTGCTGCCTAAATGAAAAATTCAAACTCGGCTTCCTTGAGTTGGTGGCCATCACGACGTTGTGCGCAGCATTCATTCAGTAAAACAATAGTAAAGCCATCTTGACATGCAAAGCATCCCGAGATTCCTGTTGCTTTGCTATTTAAGACACATTCGTGCACATGTAATAAAAAAAAGATTATCATTTTGTGGGAAGCCAACAGATTGTGCTAAGAAGAAATTGGTCTGCGCCATATAACTTTGGAATTTCCACCACGAACCCAGGGTCAACAACAGAGATGAATGCTGCCGCTCCATTGCTCGTTGAGACACGGAGACACATTGACCTTAATTTGACTCCTGTATGTGAGTAGTGGGAGCGTGCACAGAGACAGCAGCATGTAGCAGCATCCACTATGGCACCAAACCCCTTGGGTCTCCTCCTGGCAAGCCCTGAGCATGAACCAGTTTGCATAGAGTGAAGAGATTTAATTCCTACTTTTACCTGGTAATTTCTACAGGGAAAACACAATACTGCATACTGCCTTATGGGAAGTGGATGGATGTCAAAAACACTGTGAGATCAGTCACAAACGCAGGTCATTGTCAGTATCTCAACTCAAGTCCTAACATTTAAAATGACATGCAAGTAAAATGTTTATATAGGGAGTCGTATGTATTTATATGAAATACCAGGTCATATATAATAACAGGTCTATAATACAGGTTTTTGGGTTAGATAGCGTAAATATAAACAATTGATCGTTAAACCCGCCACCACCTGACAGCCAATTAGTGAGGGTTGTCACTTAAACCAGAACATCTACGCCTCGAAATAAGGAACAAAACAGGTGGACTTCTCCACAAATCTGGTTGTTGCCTGATGAAGCTAGTTGTAATTACTGGCGTACTCATATTGTAAATGTTGTGGTTTGGCTCTCCAACATACCGGTGTGCTGTACTAGTGACGAATTGGCATGTTCTGTTTACGTAACAACCCTTACTAGTTGGCTGTGTCAGGTGGTGGCAGGCTTAACGGCACATTTATATAGTTACGTTATCTAGTACAAAAAACCTGTATTATGGATATTGGTCACGAAAGCCATCGTGTTGTAATAACAGGTTCTTATATCTCTCTTACAAAAAATGAATGTGAATATAGAGGAGATTTGTTTTGGAAGATAAACGAGGGAAATAAAATATAATTCGCTTAAAGAAACGAGTCATGCTGTTATATCCGCAAATGTACCCAAACATTATCTTCACTAAAAACAATTTGAAATATCTTGCGCTATGGAACAATCACGATACAGAGCGTACAATGTCAATAAACTTAAAACAACATTGTCAAATCCCATAAAATATCGAGTTATGAAACATTTAAACAAATTCAAAACGCATAAATGTATAACATAGTATTGACATATTTTTGCACTTGAGATTCCTTATATGGAGCAGCAACGCTATGCTGTCCAACAGACTACTGTGATGCTCTGTGTTGGTGAATATGGCTTTTATACGGCGCAGTTAATTGGACTATTTCTGCCAGCACACGGCATCAGATGATAATGATGCACGATACATTTCTGAATCTGTAAAGCTCTCTGATGTGTTTTTAGGATGTGCCATGGGGTTGTTCAAAATGATGTCCGACGATTTGGTCCACGTGCTTCGGAGCGTCTTCAGGAGCTCTCCGTCGCAGCGCATGGAGCGACATGAGGGGATAGACGATCCATCCAGAGGCTGTGCATTCCAGACAACTGCAGATTTGCAGACAATAATAAGATTCCTGTTGCTTACGACGTGCTAGTTGATTATGTTTTTGTTAAGTTTTAATATAATTCCAAGACCAATTAAAAAGGAGAAATTCTTGTGTCAGCAGCTTCGTGAATGTGAGAACAGCAGCTCCAAATGCAGACAGATCGCACTACTCATACAAGCCTACGCTCGTAGAAGAGCTCTTATTTCTCAGGTTAAATCTACGCCATTTCAAGATTTATATTTACAAGTCCATTAGTTTTGCTACTTTCTATTTTTCCACATACATGCTTTTGGAATAAAGTGAAAGATTACAAATACATATTTTTTTATTGGAGCAATTTCTCTTGCTTCTATTGGGACACCTCTTGGTAGTTATCGACAACTCTGGCCTATTCTGCCCATACCACAGCCAGAACCTGGAACTACGTGTCAATCCACGTTGGCTCTGGGTTCCCACAGCTCGACAATGACTCAAATAATTTTTATTCTCCTTGTTTACCCAGGAAAGCTTCGCTGAGTCTCATGACTCTTAGGAGGATCCTGCCAAGTTTCGCAGTAGTGAGCGATGGTTGCTTTGTATTATAATACAAACAAATGGGCAAACCTGGACCGGAACACACAATGGCCTACTCTTCCGAATTACGTTGCGGGATATTGAACGTCTGTTGTGAAGCAGTCGCCTCACGGAGAGGTGCCTTTACTCTGGAGCCCCACACGTGTTGATGTGAAACAGGTCTCTCAAGCTGTTCGTGCTGGGTGTGACCGATGGAGTGCATGAACGCTAGCCAAGTGTCAAGGCATTTGCATTCATTGTATTGGGTTTCCCACACAATGGCACGAGGGATGTGGACAATGTGTGCTGGATTCCTACGCACGACTTTAAAGTTGGCTACGTCCTTGATTGTCCCAAGTACTTGCACTGTATCAGGATTGATTTGAATGGATTTTCCTGCTTATTCACACCTTGAACCCTTCAGCATGCCATCTTGACCAATTAAGTCTGGTGATTCAACTCTTATGACCGACATGGTGTGAGGAGGCCCTCATCCAGCAGTAGGTTGATAAACGGTTGCAAATAATTAGTTATAATTATTATTGAGACCCTTGTGTAGCCGGGGGGGTGGCACAGTGGTTATCGCACGACGCTATGATAAATTGGTGCTATACTTATGTAGTGACATTCTGGATGTCACTGTGTAATGCCGGCCTTAGAGAGGCATGGCGTGCGATGTATTGACATCGCGGGCACCACGTAAATGTGGGCGCAGTACCGGCCAGAGAGGGGCTCGGTGAGCATTGACTGGCAGTGCTGGAAGGCACCACGCTCTGCGTGAAGTGCCGAACTCTACAGGATAGGGTGTGAGAGTGCCGGCCATGGGAATGGGGTTACTCAGGGCCATGGCACTCTGGTTGACCTCGAAGGACACGTGACCGGTAAAGTTTTCACAGGGCCCCCAGGTGGGGGATAGGGGTGGTCACGTGTCAGGGCCGAGATCCTGCTCGAGGGTTCTCGAAGGTGGTCGTGGCTAAGGGCGGAGCCAGACACACCACTGTTGTATATGCCGGGTCTTGAAAAATTGATAAAAATAACAAAAATTAATGAAAAAAAACAGCGCAAGTATCCAAAATTATGCACATTTATATAATTATGCGCATAAATTATGCTAATTAGGAAGATGAAATCATTTTAAGTTATGAAAATGCATGCGATTTTGCTAATGCAGGCCGTTATGATAATTAGGCTCTGCCTCGTTGTCGAGGGTCATTATGAATCGGAATAATACAATAAATTGTATGAAGTTATACAAGTTTGATTGATGTAAGTATGCTAAATTAAGCTCGGCTTCATTGTCTAGGGTTGTATAATCAATCGGGATAATACAATTATTCTCGGTTTAACATTTACTGATTATGTCTTCGTGTTTTTATGTCAAATTCTCTCCTCTCGGCTCGCCTTCGCACAAAGGACCGGAACGTCCTTTGATTTCACTCTCAGCCTGTGGGAACAGCTGTTTGCCTGGCCTGTGTGTGTGTGTGTTCTAATTTTATTGAGTAATATAAGTTGTTTTATTGTGTTTTATTTTTATTATTTTATTTCCATTCTACGTGACTTTACCAAAAGAACCAAGAAGATAAGTTGTTTCCTCAAGGCCTGGCTCCTTCCTTCGCAGTCGGGTGTTACATTTGTCTCTCTCAATGAGGGTCGCAGTCTCTCCCGTTGTGGTTTTATTGCTACCACATGCTTCTGGAAGACAAAGGCGGCTGGGAGGCTTTCTCTATGGAATACATTTTATCTTGGTCATGTGATTAACCTATTTCGCCTCATCTCTTCTGGATGACCCTCGCTTTAATACTTCATAATTATTATTTGGTTTATGTTTCCCAAGATACGTGATTTAGCATTGTTATTACCACGTATGTTCCTAGGGTTTCATTAACTTTCGTTCTCCCGTCTGTATCCAGGGATCCATGCTGTTATACTCGAGTTAAATTTTGATGTCCCGAGGTTAGAGGTATAACTAAGTTTCAGTTAAGCTTCTTGATTGCTAGAATTGATATTCCTTGGTTTTTTGGTAAAGTCATGTAGATAGCAAGATATAATAGAAATGAAGGTGAATAACATTAGTATTAAAATAATATATGAGAAGTAATAACCCATCAATGTAGATTGTAGCCTGGTTTTTAATCGGAGTGAGTGTGTTGATAATAAGGCTACAAATGTGAGCAGAAAATATACCGATCATAAACGGCTCAGAAAACAGATTTGAAGTCGCAAATTTATCGGGTTATATAATGAACCCAGCATTATACATGTGTAGAGGTGTTAACTACGCGCTGTTGCGTAACCTGCATTGCCACCAGGGCAGTGCAGCATTACCCCTGGGTACAACGGTTGGGGTCAGTCGAGGTGAAATGGATCGTAGCCAGGGTTTGGTACGAACCAATCAGACGGTTCCACGTGGGAATATATGATTGGTTCTGCCTGGCCACGAAGGAGTATAAGACGGGTGACCCAACGGACCTCTCTCCCTACACGAAGACAGAAGACTGGGCTGAAGCCTAGCTAGGACCCTGGACCAGCCTTCCAGCCCTTCTAAGGTCTAAGGCTCGGCATACCCAGTGGTCAGGACCCACCGGGCCAGCGGTGGGTCAGATAGCCTCCCCTAGGTCCTAGCCGGAGGACTAGGATAGCGGTAGACGTGTGAGTCCCGCCAAGTCCGGAGGCTGTACCTCCTTAGGTATCAAGGAGGTTAGCGGTAGACGTGTGAGTCCCGCCAAGTCCGGAGGCTGTACCTCCTTAGGTATCAAGGAGGTTAGCAGTAAACGTGTGAGTCCCGCCAAGTCCAGAGGCTGTACCTCCCTAGGGTATCGGGTGAGGGGACCGTATATCCCTCTGTGTGTGTTAAGCATTGTATAAGGAAATCAATACAATAAACAGAGTGTGCCTCCTAAGAAGTCTGCTCGTCCTTACAACACTACCACTGGAGTCAGAAGTGGTTGAAAATGTAAACAAGAAGTTCAGCCCACGCGCGGAGCCAGAACGAAGATAATGCTGTCTCACCTGCGAGCACCGCCAGCTCCGCTGAAAATGCTGCCGCGTTGACGGCCGCCCAGCCACCGGTTGAGCAGCCGGTCGCTCCTCCTGCCATGGGGGACGGATTCAGGGCAGCACACGGCCGTCTCGCCCAACTCCTACATGCCGCGGCCTCCATTCTCGAAGAGATCAACTTGGAGGTTACGGGCAGGCCGAGTCAACCTCCGGCAGATATTCCCGCCATCGGCCAAGGCGGACATTTTGATTTTCCCGCCAGGGAACCACGTGATTCCGCCGGAAGCGGAAGCCAGGGGCATCCTGGGAACGCGGGGGGCCAATCACAACCCACAACGTCATCAGCACGCGACGCTGAAAATTCAAGTTCCTCAGAGGACGCCACGTTATCACTGTACCGACATGGTACAGTAGACCCTGTCGGCGGGGAAATCACCGATCTCCGGTTCAAGACGCTGCCAGCTGAGGAGGAGACGACGTTCGCCCTCCAACAACGCCTGCCCATCTTCCGGGAATTCGCATCTGAAGGGGGCGACTGGGCGGCGTTCCAGCGTCGCTTCCTGAGCCACCAAGAGATGGTGGGCTGGTCGGACGTACAAGCGCTCCGAGCGCTACCGGCCACTTTGGACGATGACGCTCTCGCCTCGCTCCTCACCATCCCCAGGCAACAAAGGGCGACTCTTCAATCGGCCCTCCAACGAATGTCCGACGTCTACGGGCCTCCATCCGACGTCCGCAGCCGATTTTACGACAGGCGACGCCGCCCTAAAGAGTCTCCGTTGGCATTCCAGACCACTCTACTGGCGATGGCAAGAGCAGGTTACCCCCGCATGGACGACAAGGCCATCGATGCCATCGTTCTCCAGAAGATGCTGGAGCTGGCACGCGAGCTGCGCATCGTCATCCAAGCGGTGGATGATGACAGTATGTGCTCGCTACGAGCCGCTCGGAGCATCCACGCACATCTGCTGCTCCACACGGAATCGACCATCGCCGCCTCGGCTTCGACGTCGGAGCCTGCCAGCAGGGACGCCGAGTTCTCCCCCGACCGGGCCTTCATGGCGACCAGGTCAACGGGCCGGCGATCGTCCGACCACGCTGGTCGCCGCAACGACCAGCAGCGGGGATGGCCCCCTCCACGTGGCGACATAACGTGCTTCAACTGTGGCCGACGAGGTCACATCTCCTCTGACTGCCATGCACCTCGATGACGCCCCTCCGCATCCCGGGGCCAGGACTACAGAACGTCCACGGCATCGTGGCAAAACCAGGCAAGTCGCGACGCCTCTCACACTCGGCCCTCATTCACACCATACACACCGCACCATAAGAAAGGCTCGCGAATCGGCGTGTGATGGGGGGTGTTCTGGCGATTCTTCACGGCCACTTGGACCTGGGCAGTGGTCTGAGTTGGCCCATAGGGTAGTCGCGGCGATGGCAGGTTCGTCCGTGGTTGTCGGATCAATCGAGGGTGTGGAATTTCGCGTGTTGGTCGATACTGGTGCGTCGGCTACGATCATTTCGGATTTGATTTACAATAGATCGTCCGTATGATGCCGCCCCTTGGAACGGGTTTCTATCCCGTGTTTCGCCGCTAATGGCAGTTCGCTGGGCATTATCGGGCAAATTCGGGCGCAAATTTCGACTGGAGACATTAAATTGGCAGGGCCTATTTTGGTCTCTTCTTCTCTCGCCGTGCCGTGTTTGTTAGGCACTGATTTTCTCGCGAAAATGCCTATTAACATCCTTGTAGATCAAGGCTGCATCGAACTCCCATCGGGTCGACGGATGGCGTTCTTGCCCACACCCTCACATCCGCGCATGGCTAATGCCTCGGTGCAGGCGTTTGTCGCGAGCACAGTCCGCATTCCGCCAGGGACACAAATGCTCGTGCCCTTGCAACTTAAAAAACCGCTAGTCCCGGAGGCCTCGCCACATGGCATTTTGCTGGGGCCTTCAAACGCAGCTGCTAAGGGGTTAGATTTGGTGGCTGCACAGACCCTCGTAGCAGCCGACAGGGAGCCGTTCTTGCAGGTTTTGAATGTCAGATTGTCCACAACCGTCATTCCGCAAGGAACTGTGCTCACTCACGTGACCCCGGTGCCGCTGGGGCCCAGAGTCACGGGACACATGCGTGACACGCCGCAGGTCCCACCTCCTTCCGAATCGGATGAGAGATGGTTGGACGCGCTCTGCACAGACACGGGTGATCTGTCTCGTTCGCAGCGAATTAAATTGCGCGCTCTTCTGCGAGAATTTTCCGATGTCTTCAGTAAATCTAAATTTGATATTGGCTGCACCAAGCTGCTGCGTCACCACATTGATACTGGTGACGCTGCCCGGATTCGACAAAACCCGTTTCGGCTTAGCCCGGCGGAGAAACAGCATGTTAAATCGGCTGTGGATGACATGCTGGAGGCCGATATAATTTCTCCCTCCACTAGTCCCTGGGGTTGCTCCAATAGTGCTGGTCAAAAAGCACGATGGCAGTCTCCGTTTTTGCATTGATTTTCGGCGCCTAAATAAAATCTCGGTAGCGGACACCTACCCTCTCCCTCGTATGGACGAGTCATTGGATGCCCTGGCAGGGGCGCACTATTTCTCCACCTTGGACCTTCTATCGGGGTTTTGGCAACTCCCCCTCGACGAAGCGTCAAAACCTAAGACTGCTTTTCGGACACCACAGGGCCTTTTCAAGTTTAATAGATTGCCCATGGGTCTCCACTCGGCCCCAGCGACGTTCCAGAGGCTCATGGAGCTGGTCCTCGCTGGGCTCCAGTGGGACTCATGTCTCATTTATCTTGACGACGTCATCGCCTTTAACCGCACGTTCGGCGAACACTTCGAACGGTTGCGTGCTGTCTTCTTGAAAATGCGGGCCGCTAACTTAAAATTCAAGCTGCAGAAGTGTCACCTTCTGTGTGAGTCTGTGCGCTATCTGGGCTACATTGTTAGCCACTCAGGCATCTCTACCGACCCTGAAAAAAAAAATGTGTTCAACAATGGCTGACCCCTACATCTGCGGGCGATGTTCGTAGTTTTATTGGTTTTGCGTCGTACTACCGCCGGTTTGTTGCTGGCTTCGCAACGATTGCCAAGCCACTCCACGCCCTTACGTCAAAAGGGGTGGCGTTTCATTGGGGGGGCGCAGAACAGGCCGCGTTCGACTCCTTGCGGAACGCGCTCGTGACGGCACCGTCCCTTGCGTACCCCGATTTTTCCATGCCATTCATGTTGGACACCGACGCTAGCAATATGGGGATTGGGGGTGTTCTTTCCCAAAAAGTTGATGGCATTGAAAGGGTTGTTGCCTATAGTAGCAGAGTCTTGTCTTCTGCTGAACAAAGATACTGTGTGACCCGACGTGAGTTGCTGGCCATTGTTTTTTTTATTCAGCAATACAGGCTCTACCTGTATGGTCAGCATTTTACCGTGCGATCTGATCATTCGGCTTTACAGTACGCTCTGCGGGTTGACCAACCGTCCGGGCAGCTTTCTCGGTGGCTCGAAGTCCTTCAGGACTACGATTTCAATGTCACTTACTGTAGGGATGCACAACACACGAATGCCGATGCGTTGTCTCGCCTCCCGCCGGCTCAAAAATGTGCGTATTTTCTGGGCTCGGGCCGTTGTAAGCTGCCACTGCCTGCGCAAGTCGTGCCTCTCATAACGGTGTCAGCCGCACTTCCCGCCGCCTCAGCGCCGATGACGGATCATGCAGATCCAATGGCCAGTGACGATTTGCTGGGGCTAACTTTGGCCGAATGGGGTCGGCACCAGAGCGATGACATGTCGTTACTGCGGTTGCGTCGCCACGCAAATAATGCGGCTCCAAGACAGGGTAAATGTCATTCATTCGTCATGAAGCACGGCTTGTTGATGCATTGGGATGCTGACTCGTGTCAACATAAAATTGTCATGCCGTCCGCCTTGCGATGCAAAGCCGTATGGGCAGCGCATGAGCGTTTATTACACCTGCGTGTTCATAAGACCATTGGGTTGTTGCGGTTGCAATTTTTCTGGCCAGGCATGCTGCGCGACGTCAGTGACATTTTGCTGGGATGCACCCATTGCGCGCAACGTAAACCGCTGGCTAAACCGGCATGTCCACTCCTGCAACCCATTTCGGTCTCTCGTATAAATGAGTTGGTGGCTCTCGATATTTTGGGCCCTTTTCCTACTACGCCACGGGGTAATAAGTACCTTCTGGTTGGGGTAGAGTATTTCACGCGGTGGCCTATGGCCTGGGCCCTCCCCAACCAGTCGGCGGCGGCCGTTGTGGACGCCTTTGTTCAGGGCTACGTCCTGGACAAGGTCGCACCAGAACGGTTGCTGACCGATCAGGGAAGTCATTTTTCAGGAGCCTTGCTGAATGATGTGTGCTGCCTGTTGGGCACTAAGAAAGTGCGCACTTCGCCCTACCATCCCCAGACCGACGACATGGTGGAGCGCCTTCATATAACTCTCACCGCTATGTTATGCCATCAGGTCGATGAATCCCACCTCGATTGGGACTTGCAGGTTCCGGGGGTCCTCGCCGCATACCGTATGGCACCTCACGTGGCGATGGGATTTTCCCCGTTCTTTCTAATGTATGGCAGGGATGCCTTTCCTCCCGCCGACGTTCGGCTGGAAATCAAACAGCCACCGCAAAAGTCAAAGCTCGTTGACCACTTACGATTCAACCTCCGTAAGTTGGCCGAGGCACGGGAGGGTGCCATTGAAAATTCGGCTTCCCGCCAACGGGCGAATATGTGACTGCGTGAGCCTCGGACGTACACGCATCGGTGGGCACTGGGAGACAGGGCATGGCTCCACTGCCCCCAGGTGCCGGTGTCCACGTCGGCCAAACTCCTCAGACCATGGCGAGGCCCGGTTGAGGTAGTTCAAGTCCTGCGTCCCCAATGTGTTAAAATTCGCTGGGGACGGCGTCGCTGGTGCGTTCACCCCTCTCGGTTGAAACCCTTCATCACGCCACGCGTCCCTCCACAACACACATGACACGGGGGCCGATTGTGCGACGTGTCCGACGAGCCAGATGTTGCCCCGTTGGTGCCTAACCCACAGCGCAGGCGTGTCATTCCTCCTGCAGATGACGCGGGAGTGACGGCTCCATGCAGGCCACGTTCGGCCTCAATGGACCGTGGAGCATCAGGTGTCCCCGTGGAGATGCCTAAAGGCCCACCGGATGCTCTTGCTCATCTTCCTCCTTCCCTTGTGCCGCCGACAAAGCCTGCCATCCCCTACAATGGTCCCGCGAAACACACGCGCGCGAAATCTCGCCAGTTGTTATGATGTTCTTTGGCATGTCTAGTGCCTTGTACATACGTTGTTAAGGGGGGTATTTATAGGGGTTTTATTGTTCTTGTTCTTGTTGTTCGTGAGGCACACTCACAATTCTTCTACCGTTGGTAATTTCGGAGTTTCCCTTTGTTGCAGCCGGGATGGCTGGAGCTGCCGAAGGAGGGGGTGATGTAGAGGTGTTAACTACGCGCTGTTGCGTAACCTGCATTGCCACCAGGGCAGTGCAGCATTACCCCTGGGTACAACGGTTGGGGTCAGTCGAGGTGAAACGGATCGTAGCCAGGGTTTGGTACGAACCAATCAGACGGTTCCACGTGGGAATGTATGATTGGTTCTGCCTGGCCACGAAGGAGTATAAGACGGGTGACCCAACGGACCTCGGGTATTCTCTTCCTACACGAAGACAGAAGACTGGGCTGAAGCCTAGCTAGGACCCTGGACCAGCCTTCCAGCCCTTCTAAGGTCTAAGGCTCGGCATACCCAGTGGTCAGGACCCACCGGGCCAGCGGTGGGTCAGATAGCCTCCCCTAGGTCCTAGCCGGAGGACTAGGATAGCGGTAGACGTGTGAGTCCCGCCAAGTCCGGAGGCTGTACACCCTTAGGTATCAAGGAGGTTAGCGGTAGACGTGTGAGTCCCGCCAAGTCCGGAGGCTGTACCTCCTTAGGTATCAAGGGGGTTAGCGGTAAATGTGTGAGTCCCGCCAAGTCTAGAGGCTGTACCTTCCTAGGGTATCGGGTGAGGGGACCGTATATCCCTCTGTGTGTGTCAAGCATTGTATAAGGAAATCAATATAATAAACAGAGTGTGCCTCCTAAGAAGTCTGCTCGTCCTTACAACACTACACATGTGTGGTGACATCGGGGATGTCACTGTATGCTGCCGGCCCGGAAGGGTCGTGCCGTTCGATGTTCCTACATCGTGGACAGCATCGTGTGGGTGGATGTGTGTAATACCAGCCCTAGTGGGGCTTGGCGAGCACTGGTATATTGCGGGCACCATGCACAGCGTGTGGTGGGGGCTCCCCCAAGGGGGAGGGGGTGAGTGTCAGCCCAGGTGCAAGGTTGCCCTGGGCCATGGAACTCTGGTTGACCCCGTAGACACATGATCCGGAATGTCCATACAGTGGGCCCCAGGTGGGGGGACTAGGAGGTGATCACGTGTCCGGAGAGAGCTCTTGAGAAGGATGAAGAGGGAACGACAATGTTTGGGAAGGCTGGCGGGGCCGAGGGTGGAGTGGCCTTGACCAGAGAGGGATATAAGGCGGGTCCCTGAGAGGGACCGGGGTCTCTGTTCGTGCTACAAGCTGGAAGTTCTGTGTCTCAAGCTGGAAGCCCCTCGTTCTACGGGGGACCACGTGGTCAGAGACCCGAGCGAGGATCCGACCCTTCGTAGCAGTATAGTTTTTCATTCACGGCCTGTCGTTTAGGCGAATGTGTAAGTCGCAGTCCGACTGTGCCTCATTAACCTGTTGGCACAACATGGACGTAAGAGTCCTGTGCAAGCACTCTACCATCCCAACTGTCTGGGGATGGTAGGGCGATGTCCGGAATTTTATGTACCCAGGGAATCGCACACCTCCTTTAACAATTTCGAAGAAAAAATTCACCCCTGGTTCATAAGGAGTTGTTCCGGGGCCCTTTTGTTCAAAATGTACCCATGTAAAATGCGTCTGCAATGGATGCAGCCGACTGATCTGGCAGAGGCCAAGTTACTGGCCACCAGGACAGGTATTCCACCCCGACGAGGAGGAATTTATTTCCCCTTTGAGTGGCAGGAAACGGCCCGAGGATATCCAGAGCAACCAGCTCGTTAATACAAGACACCGCGATGGATTCATCTTCTTTGGTTCTTTCGGTAAAGTCACGTAGAATGAGAATAAAATAATAAATTGATAAAATAAAATAACACAATAATATTCTCACGACGTTTCGGCCACAACACAAGCGGCCTTCATCAGGTGAAGGGGCGAGACTGTCTGGTAGGACAGCGCTGGAGTTCCTACCAGACAGTCTCGCCCCTTCACCTGATGAAGGCCGCTTGTGTTGTGGCCGAAACGTCGTGAGAATATTATTGTGTTATTTTATTTTATCAATTTATTATTTTATTCTCATTCTACGTGACTTTACCGAAAGAACCAAAGAAGATGAATCATTGCAGTCACGAAAGCTTTTAATCGAAATTTAACCGCGATGGATTGTAACGACGTCTGGACCTGCCTCGGCGGCGGCTTGCGGCGTGCACAGTCAGTGCACCCCCTAACCATGTGGTACACATCATCCATCATCCCGGGCCAAAATAAGTCACGCTTCAGTGTCAGCAAAGTTTTACGCACCCCAAGGTACATTAATTTCACGTGGATAGCCCGTGTAAGTTAACCCCGCAGGAAAAGTCGGCACCACAATGCAATAACGTTGCAGCTCCTCATCCCACCTCATCAAAAGCCGATCATGGAGGGCTATAAGGGACATTCCCGCTGGCACATTTTTACTACCACTCGTCCCAACACGATGCCGCAACTTTAACAAGGAGACGTCCTCTACCTGGAGGCGTCCCCATTCAGCGTGCGTGAGATCAATTGTGTTGCCACAAGGAGTAGTTGTCATGGGTGGTGGAACATCGACGGACGCCACAACAGCGCACGGCAATTCTGCAGCCAATAGTTTACTTTGGCCAGCACCCATTAGGCACACACTGGTCCCTCGGTGGTAACTGGGACAGCGCATTGCAGTGACGTATACCTTTCCTGTAGGAGACCGTGAAGTAGATCTGCAAAATTTCTAATCAGCGGGAAAGTTGGCCGGAAGGCTGGTCAACCCGTAAGGCATATTGAAGAGCCACATAGTCTGCACGCATGATAAAGTTCCGTCTGTAAAGGTACGGCCTATGCTGCTGCACAAAGTGCACTATGGCCAAGAATTCTCTGCGCGTCATGCAATAACGCTGCTCTGCAGGGAACAGCACATGGCTCCCGTAGGCCACAACCCTCTCTGCACCGTTCACGACCTGGGACAGTACAGCGCCGATTCCAGTGTCGCTGGCATCCATATCCAACACAAAGGGCAGGGTATCCAAGGAGAGACGCATTAGCGAGGCCATCGCACAGCATGACAAATGCGGCCTCCTCCTCCCCCCACCGAAATCTCTGGCCCTTGGTAGTGAGCTCGTGGAGCGGCTTAGCGATCGTTGCGAACTTGAGGGTGAACTGGCAATAATACGATGCGAACCCGACAAAACTGCGGACTTCACCCACTGATGTGGGGGTTGGCCATGTGCGCACGCACGCAGTTTTGTCGGGATCCGTGGCCTCAAACTCACGGACCATAGACAGGCACTTCCGTTGAGACAGCGCAACTGCAGAAGCCACCGATGGTTACTCAAATTTGGCGGGAGGTCTAATGATATAGATGCTCACCACCGAGCCCTCATTACTTTGATAGTGCATTGTCTTTGAGCTGTACGCCTTCTGGCGTCATGTGGTCGAGCATCAATTGGATCGAGGCTCAAAAGAAAGCCGTCTCTTGGTGTGGACCAATCAGTTTCAAGGACAATGCATATATTATCATAGTATGTTTTTGTTTGCATTTTGACTGCAGGTATTGTGGTTAATGCAGACATGAATTCTTGTAAAAAGGTTTCAGTTTTGTTGCCAGAAAAAAGGGGAAAAACCCTATTATTACATTTTGGTACTGGCAAAGGAGGTCTAATGATATAGATGCTCACCACCGAGCCCTCATTACTTTGATAGTGCATTGTCTTTGAGCTGTACGCCTTCTGGCGTCATGTGGTCGAGCACCAATTGGGTCGATGCTCAAAAGAAAGCCGTCCCTTGGTGTGGACCAATCAGTTTCAAGGACAATGCATATATTATCATAGTATGTTTTTTGTTTGCATTTTGACTGCAGGTATTGTGGTTAATGCAGACATGAATCCTTGTAAAAAGGTTTCAGTTTTGTTGCCAGAAAAAAGGGGAAAAAACCCTATTATTACATTTTGGTACTGGCAAAGGAGGTCTAATGATATAAAAAATGGCAGTCGACATAACGAATTTCTTGTTTTACTTTACCACTTCTGATGCCAAATGTAGTGAGTAACGCGGAGACAATAAGAGTTGGAGGGATTTCTTTATTAACAAGCACCATCGGGTTAACACTTTCATAATTAGTCCTTCTATGGTCGGCGACTTTACTCAGTCAGGACAGTTGGTAGGCTGCTTGACTGGTGATGCCCCAAGATGGTGAAGACGGAGACAACGACAAGAAGGATGGTGAAGACGATGAGAAGAATGGTGTAGACGATGAGAAGAATGGTGACGAAGACTTCAGCAGCACGACGGGGATCCCACTCTATACAACAGCCCCTAGGTCCCCTACAGGGGCCCTTCTTATACTGTCAGCGTAGCCTGGCTCCACCCCTGGCCACACCCCCTTTCTAGAACCTACCAGCGGGTTCTTGGTGTACCCCTTCTGTGACCTTTCCCCTAGATCCGCCTCTTGTGTATAAACTGGCCTCCTGACATCAGGGCTGCCGTAAGCAGCAGATCCCCTTCCCTGCCAGCAGCCAGCGCTATGCTGCTGCACTTCTATTCTATGCCACTACACATGCAAGGACATTTTATAGTAAAACAAATATTTAGAGTCCACACGCGTGCGTGTGTGGGGAGCAGTGGTGTAGTTGTTAGTGTGCTACGAACCCGACGACCCCAGTTCGATCAACGTTCATGGCCAAAACCAGTGACAATTATTTGAACTAGTCGTGGGCCTCTGCTTGGTCAAGTCAGCCTCAAATGAGTACCTGGTGCGATGCATAAACATTGCACCTTGAGAGACAAAGGCGGCCGGGTGTGGTGCTGACCACCGTGCGTGTGCCGTTCCAGTTTTCCTAGATGGTCACTAACAGCACTTGCCCCAACAGTCTGTTAAGGATATTTGGGGGATCTTTGTCTTTGGGTGAGAGGTAGGGGGTGGCAAAGTAGGCAGTGTGCTGGGCTAAAATTCCAAATCATTCTATATTTTTTATTACCAGAAAATCTATCACAACAGAACTACTGTATGCGCGCTGGCCACAAAACCGAAAGGGCTGAAATATGTTATACTTCCAGCGCTGCTTTTGTGTTGAAACAATTCGAGAACTTCCAGGTTTAATTCCTGGTCATGCATGACACCAGTGGAAAATGGCGTTTGAACCTGGCTTTTACTGTACCCATGGTGACTCACCCTCAATACGATTATAATTTAATCATCATCGGGGCATTGTCAATCTCCTGCTGGATGAAGGCCTCCTGAAGCCGTCGGTAACTCTCACGATCCTGTGATGTAATTTTAGGGAGACTGCCCCCCGTCTCCCCGTTCTCCTGTGACCCACCGTCCTCCTGCTCTCCCCCCTTCGCTGCTGCTCCTCGGGGCACGATTTAAACAGCTGCACTAACCAACTCACACATACGCCGCGGTGCCCTTCTCGTACACGCCAACCACGAGCTGCGCAACGGCGAGAGTGCCCCCGTGTACAGAACACACGGGGTACCACAAAGCACAGGCTCACAGTTAACGTGCACGGCGCACGCGCGGGCAAAATATGCGCTCGTGCGCAAGCCCAAGACACCACCCAATGCACAAGCTCACCACAACATGCACTCCTCTCCCTCCCCGTACTCACAGAGACGACACGACACGGGTTAGTGTCTACTGGTGGTTTATTCTCTATTTAATTAGAGTTAATCTACCCGTGTCAGTGTGGACCAGCAGGACATATCTAATCTATCTCTCTACGGTCTGATACTCAAGTAGCCTGTCCTCTCTCTATACACTCTCTGTCTTAGAATTTCCCCCCTTGCCTTACCTCTCCTCTTCGTACTTACGATCCGACCTCGTGATGTTGGAGGTCGCGGAAAGATGATGCTGCCCGTGGCTTTTGCTGGGAAACTGAACCTGGCTGCTCTCTGACCCGTCTCACGGATGTTCGAGTCGCAGGGAGATGATGAATCCTCGATTCCTCTCTCCAGTTGATCCCCAGCCAAAAAGACCCCTTGCTTCCCAATCTCACTCCATTTTATGCCCTCACTTTCAGCCCAAGTGCCGTTAATCCGCTGGCCCCTGGCCAATTGGGTTATCTCCCCCTCTCCGACACCCCGCCCCCCATGGTTTAACTGATGTGTGCAAGTTGTAGAGGTCCTCGAGGACGTCCTCCTGGGCTACCGCTCCGACACACGTTGTGCCACGGCGAGGTCCTCGGGCATCTCGTGCACGCACCCTAAATGTCAACCCATGCTGCCCCCCCCCCCATTGTTTAACCGCGTGCACCACCGACAACTAAAGGTGAGCCGGTGCCGCCCCGCCCCCCCGCCTGCCTGCCAATCCGCGTATGCCTTGGGCATTTCCTCACTGCGGTTCTCGGTGAGTTTGCCTTGGTCAGTCAATTTTAAGTTAACTCACGGCGCCACAGTGCCATTCGGCCTGGGAGGGGTTCTGCCAATTCCCTGGCCCTGAGAAACCGTGGAGCACCCCCACGAGGGGGTCTCTCGGGTAAAAACTCAGGGCAGGTGACCCCTCCCCTCGAGGCCCTACGTGGGTGCATGTGTGTGTTTATGTGGGGGGTGGTGGGGGGAGCGCTGCGACGGGAGCCGGGTGGCTTCTCTGGTGCAGCAGCACAGCGACGACCCCGGTCTCGGCAGAGCGGCTTCGCTGTCGTGGCACCACAGTAACAATCAACCGAGCACCTGCAACACAAGCTGACAAAATCTCTACATCTCGTCGGTGGATGTACCAGATGTAATAGGTGCTTGCTAACAACTTTTTCTGGGTGAAGTTGTGGTTACAGGATTTGCCTTTGCAACCTGACATTCCGAGTTCAAATTCCAAGCCGATGGTTGGCACCACTTATCGTCGCAGAAAATCGGTCACGCTTTACGGGACCTCCACAGCGGCTGTTCCAATGTACAGACTGGCCCCTGCCATGGGAACGTGTAATTGCTACCACCGGTTTAGCCATTTAAGGTCGCTAAAGGAGACGTGCATTGCCACAGGCTCAGATGAGCAGAGACACTGACTTTACCAGTTCTTACCCCAGCAGCTTCGAGGTTGAATGGCAGCAGCTCCCTCCTTGTTGTGAGGTTTGTGCGCCACTGCTGCTGCTCTACGCATCCCGTGGAATGCAGCGTCAATGTTCCAGGGCACTCCACATACTCGGTCTGGGGTGATAAACCGCGTTTAACGACATCGATCATAAAAGTCGCTGACAAACATTCAACAACACTTGGCGCACACCCAGGTTTCCATGGGTGCAAGATTACACTTTTGTGCAATTCGTCTCTTATCATGCGGCATCATTAGATCTGCCGTCTGTTTGGCCACCTGGGGTAATCTTCTCTTTTTCTGCTCTTTTGCTGATACTAATTGCGTTTGAGGAAAGTAGCCACTGATTGATACCTCGCCATGAGGGGTCGGCTTAGAAGCTGTTAATGGGTGGCGAGGTTTGCGCGGCCAAGTGTGGACGGTCGAAGTGCGATGCTTTAAGGCGTTGGCATCGCTCTCTTGCACTAATTTTGCTTGGTGTCGTGCTTTTGTGAAATGTGACAGTGGTGACTCTCTCTTCCCTGTTCTTACATCATGGATATCTTAATTATATTATATATACAGGCAGTTTCCAGGTTACGGAAGGGTTAGGTTCCCGAGAACGATCCATAAACCGCATTTACCGCATGTCAGAAACTGAATATTTTCCCCCAAAATCAAGATAAAATCCTAAAGCCGGAAATAGTTGATTCCCCTACCTGATTACTCGTTCATTTTCTCTCGGTCCTGTATCATGCTGTCTGTTTTCTATTACTACCTGTATCATATCGCTGTACATACGCTCTGCACTTCCTATGAGTCTTTTATTTGATGGAATATCTACCCTAACACTACCCATAATTAAACTAAAGGAACATATAATGTATCCAATTATTTATGAACACCACGAACATTTTAATATTAATTAACAGAATGCAGTCACTTCCGAATGTTCATTTACCACGCATTAGGAATAGCCTAGACTTCTCCGATCACTGTTGGCTGAGACCATAAGCAATCGAAGTGTCATTGTGCTAAACAAAGCGCATACAGTAAATAATTAATTAAATCGGCTTAAAATGAAGAAAACTAGTATCTAAGACCTTGTTTCAGTAGCTTTTTCTCTCTCACCTGAAGATGGTCGCTTGTGTTGCGATCGAAACGTCGTGATCTATTAATTTTCTATCGATTTGACTTTATCGAAAGAACCAAAGAGTATGGATTCCTGCAGTCACGAAAGCTTCAAATCAAGATAGTAAGAGAAACATAGAAAAAATAGTTCTAAGCATAGAAAATAAATAATTACGTAGTGTTACAAAACAGCGGCAATACACCACTGCCTTGGGGAAGATCCTGCTCGCTTTATACCTCGTTCCGCAGTATTCACCCGCAACCTCACCGTGCTGCACGTAACTAACGCAAACATTTATGCATATATGTTTTAAATGATTTATAGGAGCATTTCCGTAAGGTCGGATTTCCGTAAGTCGGGTCTTCCGCAACCTGGGGACTGTCTGTATATCTTGATTTGAAGTTTTCGTGACTGCAGGAATCCATACTCTTTGGTTCTTTCTAGCTACACCCATTTCAAACCTTTTAAAACAGTATGCCTCAGCAGCAGACCATGCTTTCCCACCTGATGATGGACGCTTGTGTTGCGCCCGAAACGTTGTGATTTATTTTATTTTATACCTATGTGACTTACCGAAAGAACCAAAGAGTATACTTCTTCTTTGGTTCTTTCGGTAAAGTCACGTAGAATGAGAATAAAGTAATAAATTGATAAAATAAAATCACGCAATAATATTCTCATTCTACGTGACTTTACCGAAAGAACCAAAGAAGATGAATCCTTGCAGTCACGAAAGCTTTAAATCGAAAAGAGTATGCTGTCTGTATATGTAAATATAATTTATGATCGCTGCAATCTATTAGTTTGAAATACTGTCAAAAAGTTAAAGCGTCTCTGTACTCAAATAAGCATGGCACATTGCCCATCTTCATCGCTCACTTAATGGGTCCTGGAAAACTGATGGGCTGGGTTGGACTCTCGGTTGGCATTTTAAATGACTAAACTTTGCTTGCGAGCTGAGTGCTCTGGCATGGTGCCACCTAACTTGATTTTGTACCGGACCAATTATGTTTGATTCTAAAATATCATGTCAGAGGAAGTGCCACTTGCCTGCTTTTCCTACCAAAAATTACATCGTGTATCACGAAAATGATGCTGTATGATGGCGCATTTGATAGGAAAATATGAATATCTTCTTTTGCCACGTGTTTGTCCCACTCATGTGGGGTTCACTGTCCTTGCCAACCTTCTCCATGCTGCCCTGTTCTGCGCCATCTCTCTTTACGCTCCTCGGGCTACCATGTCCGATCACACCACATCAGCCCACCTCTTCCTCCTTCCTTCCACTTACATCACTTGCACTTTCTGACCCACACTTTTCCTGTTGTCTCTCAACATGACCGAACCACACCAGCCTGTTCTCTCTCATCTTCTCTGTGTTTCTATCACCTTGAGTCTTCCTATCACTTCTTCATATCTAACCCTGTCCTTCCTTGTCAAACCCAACAACCACCACAACATTCTAATTTCTGTGACTACCATAGCTTGGTCTTCTATTTTTCTTGTGCCCCAGCACTCGGCACCATACAACAGCACAGGCCTTACCACCACTGTGTATACTTTTGCAAGGACTTTCCATGTTTTGGCTTTAGGGTTTTACGGCCGGATCCCACCAGATGCCAACCCTCCTTTATCCTGGCTTGGGACAGGCAAAAACACATTTCTGGCGGAGTTACGAAAATATGACTATACCGTTTATTAAGTTTTAATTTAAAATATAGTTTACTACTGGAACTTATTAAATTAATTAATGTTATACGACGAATATAAAGGTTGTTAAAATTATTAAATGTAGTGCATACATGATAAAAGTTCTAAAATCTCCAAACATTTTAATCTGCAAATATGAAATAAGAAATACAATAATAAATTTGGGGAAAAAATACAAGAAATCCATATTTTACAAAAATGAACTTGAGTAAAGCCACAACATTTGCAGTTAGAGTACGACATTTAGCTGGTGATTGCAGCCAGCTTCATCGGGCGATTTGCCAGAATTGTGAATAAGTTTTCCTGTTTTGGTTTTAAATAAAGTAATCGTGATGTCATCACTGGGGTTTGGGTTTACACTCCAACACACCGGTGTGCTGAAGTAGTAACTAAATTGGCATGTTTTGCTACGTGACAAACAGAGGCGGGCCGTCAGGGCTAGCAAGGCCTTCTCTGCTGGCCTAGAGATTGTCAGAATCAGAAAATTGTATTTGGATAAATTTATCTATATATTTTCATTAATGATATATGTATTTTACAATGTTCGTTCCCATCAGTCTATTAATGTAATTTCATTGACATTAAAAGGCTACTCTCTCCCTCAGTTGCGCTGGTTCCAGTGCAGCTCATACAAATTAGAGAAACGTCGTGGGTGTTTTGCTTTTAATTTTTGTTTTCTATCTACGCGACTTTACCAAAAGAACCAAGAATATAACTCTTATCCAATCAGATTTTCCACCTGTGCTGTCTCCGGGTGAAAAATCTACCCTGAAGCCTTCAGAATTTCGAGTGAATCCCCTCTGCTGTTGAAGCAAATGGAGACGATGTTGTTGATTGTCATATTCTTTAACCAATCAGATTTCGATTTTGCCATGTTGGGCGTATTCTTTGACACGCCGAAGCCTTCTAGCTGGCCTCGATGCCTACGTTAGCATTTTCGTGTGGTGTAATCGGAGGGCCAGTTAGCTAACTGAAGTAAAACTAGCTAGCACGTAACGTAGCATCATCTAAGATTTATTTAAACTTTATTTCATGACGTTTCGATTTTTAGATGTTGTGCTTTATTTTTTGTTTGTTTAGATTTTTACTTAGCCCTGTTGTTTTTTTAACGCACAATGGCTGAAGGAGGAGAAGAAATTTATTTGGTGGTGGTTTTACTGGCAAAGCCAGTTGCACTGCTTTAGATCGTTGCTGCTGGTGTGATTGATATTCAGATGCAGTTGCCTGGCTGTGCATTTGAGTGTGCGTGGTGGCATTAGCGTTTAAGCCCAGCAGCTTGGCTGGAATCTGTGGGGAAGCATGTTGAATCCTGATTGTGTTATTTGTTTTACGGCATTATGCTTGCTTGGTAGTCGTATGAGTAAATGTGACTGGTTGTTTTGAGTTTGTTCATGTTTCTTTGGTAATGACATTGATTTGGGCTATGCGATGTCTATTTGTGATGCAGCATTCTGTCAAACTGCATATCTGTTCCACCTGATGACGGTCACTTGTGTTGCGATCGAAACGTCGTGATTTATTTTATTTTATACCTACGTGACTTTACTAAAAGAACCAAAAAGTATGCGTAGTAGTGGTACGTCCTTGATGGTTTCAGTCACCTGGTATTCATGTCTCTGCAATTAGTGTATTTTAATTCTTATAGGTGTTGAGCCTCGTGTTAAATAACTTTTTTCCACTCGATCAAGGTTACTGTCACTGAATATGGGGTGGTTCCGTCGAATGACAATAGTGTCATGGTGAGGTTATTCGAAGACGGTTTAATTGCGGGAGGATAGCACTTGAAGGCCTAGGTGTAAAATACATGGCCAACCACAGGTAACAAACCTTACTAATTGGCTGTGTCGGGTCGGATAGTGGCAGGTTAATGACATATTTACGCGATCTAACTTAAACTCCCCTCCCCCTTTATTATAGATATTGGTCGCGAAATTCTAAGTGTTCAACTTATATTTTTTATTTAAAAAAACTTTTATTTTGCTAGGTAATGCCCAGAGCTATATAGCTATTTTTCAGAAGCAACCTGGCCACAAATAATAGTGCAACGAAGTGGCTTAAATTTATAGCAGCCAAATACTCGAAACACATGTTTATTCTAAATATGAAGGGACAAACCGGAGGACCCGGAGAAAATCCATGCAAGCACAGGTGGCGAGATGCCAATAAGTGGACAGCCACGGAGATTTAAGAGAAGTGCTCCGTTTCAACTGCCACCCCCAGGAGAGTGAATCAAAGCTGCGACCTCAGGATTGCAAAGTGCAATACAATAACCATTACACTGGCAGCTTCCCATTCCTTTTGTCCCCTCCACAGCAGTGTGGAATTGCCATAAATTATTTAGAGCCACCGACTAGGATGAGTGCCATCCTATTGCTCGTTTAACAACTGGTTATTTCGACTTTAAAGTAATGTCCAGTGCCTAATAGTTTCTGATGCAATATAGGCAGCCTCGTGTTTTGTATGTTACATGTATACGTGTAGCCTTTATATTTCATAAAAGGCTCCATATTTTCAAATTGATTCTGTAGTGGAGTAGGAAGGTGCGTAGTACAAACAGCGTGATTACATGATCACACAGACAGTACGGGTTATCTTGGGTCAGCCTGTAGTGAAGGTGAATACAGTGCAGGTTATGTTAGGGCAATTAAGCTGGGAGAGCCGTGGACGGCTGTGATTGGTTGGTGCTGTTGCCAGGGCTGGAGGGGCGTCTGGAAGTCTGGCGAGAAACAGGTGTACGGTCACGCGGAGTGCCTTCGGGGCGCGGGTTAATTAATTGGGGGTGTAATGAGAGCGGGTATAAGAGCGGGAGTCGGAGTCAACAGAGGGGGTCGAAGTTGGAGAGTTTGGAAGACAGAGTTTGAGAGACAGAGTTTGGAAGAGAGAGTTGGAGTTAAGAGTTGAAGGGTGGAGTCGCTGTGTGCGAAGACGCTGTGTGCGAAGTCGCTGTGTGCGAAGGAGTCGCTGAGTGCAGAGTCACTGAGTGCGGAGTAAGCAAAGTAATCGTGGGGAGTGGAGAGACAAAGGTGGCGAGCGAGTCGAGTGAAGCACGGCGAGTGAGCTGTGGCGACCAGGATACTGTGGAATGTGGAGGACATGCTGAGAGTTGTAAATAAAGCGGTGTTTGGAGAAAGACAGAAGTTGTCCGAGTGAAATCGAACACTACAATTCTATAATATAAAAAGTGCAGTATTGTAATTGGTGGTAGTCCTGTTGTTGATTATGTGACACGTATAAGTACAGTTTTCATATTCGCACGGGCAATGGGGCTTATTTCAGAGTGGTGCTTCAAATAAAATCTTGTCATATTACGCGTGAAACTTTAATTTTCACACCAAAAGTCATCAACACTTTCCTGCCTTGCGACCCTGTCATGGTTTGCATATTTTTTTTGGCACAGGCAGTTTAAATTAAGCTGCGCACCAAAATATACCTCAGATTTAATACTGTATATGCAAATTGGAAGACGGTGATGTGACTGTGAGGCCTAATACCCATGTCACGCAAGCATGCAGCCAGCACCACGAATATCCAGGATAATATCTGGACATCCAACTGCGATTTTACCAAATTATTATCTGCATCATTATGGCTTCTCCAATAATTTTATTTACAATTAAACACCCATTTGTACCATATTAATAATGTTCCTGTTATTGACTTTCTACAACTGGAGGTGAGTTTAACTCCCATCGCAACACTCTCGCCTTAGCAAAATGCGCATCTGCCATTTTAGCCTGTATAAAACCTTATTCTCGGTCAAAAGAGGAAAACATAATTTACAGCCTATTTTAATAGTGTACACTGCTAGATGAAGGCCTTCCCGTGGCGTACTGGTCATGGGGCTGTTTGGCATACTTCAACATGTTGCTTAGTGCAGGTTTGTGATTGGGGACCCAGGGCCTCAGTTCCGATATCACTCACTCTCCACTGAGAGCCGTAGCCGGCAAGACAACTCAGATCATGTTGCTCGAAGTAGAGCGTGCTCCTAACTGTGCCACAACTCCACCCCCTCTTCTTCGTTACCTAAGATGAATTTCTCTTTGCTCGCAGACCGGTTCCAATGATTGCACAGATGTTCATCTTTTCCCACTCGCATATGTACACAACAGTATATCATCTAGTTACACTGTCACGTTTGTCCTTAGCTGTGAATAGAAATCGTATTGATTTGGCTGTGAAGGCAAAATTGAAATTTAGAGTTGTGATTTGTTAAGTCACCCACCCCACCTTCAGCTCTGCGATTGGCTAAAATTAGGTCACATCGCTATCATCATCGTGTTGGCATTGGCAACGCTCAGGCCTTGCTCGCAGAACCCACACAAATACTTGGTGGCCTTTATTGATAAGAACTATTGGAACCTCCTTTGCCAGTAGCAAAATATGATAATTGTTTTTTTATCCTTTTATCTGGTAACACAACTGACACATTTTTTTGGTCCAACACCATGTGAAACTAGGCTCTAAGGAAAGCTGTCTCGGGTGTGGACCAATCAATTTCAAGGTCAGTGCATACATTATCAGAGTTATGGTTTTTTTCATTCCGACCGCAGGTATTGTGGTCAATGCAAACATGACTCCTTTGAAAAAAGGTGTCAGTTTTGTTGCCAGATAAAAAGGGTAAAAAAACAATTATCATATTTTGCTACTGGCAAAGGAGGTTCCAATGGTGTAGATCCTTACCCTGAGCTCTCATACTCTGATGGTGCATTGTCTTCGAGTTGTGCGCCTTTTGGCGTCATCTGGTCCAACACCATGTGAGACTAGGCTCTAAGGAAAGCTGTCTCGGGTATGGACCAATCAATTTCAAGGACAGTGCATACATGATCAGAGTTATGTTTTTTGTTTGTATTCCGACCGCAGGTATTGTGGTCAATGCAAACATGACTCCTTGTAAAAAAGGTGTCAGTTTTGTTGCCAGATAAAAGGGTAAAAAAACAATTATGATAAGAACTGTTTGTTTAATATTTACGACAACATAGCATTCTTCTTCCTCTAGTCCTTTGGCGTTTTGGGCCGCTGGAGCATTACCGTTTTCTCCACCCACATCTCCTTGCACACGACTCTCCTTGTAGTCGTTTCTACGCCCACCTTTATCCATGGCTGCATCTTCCAATTGACATGCACCTTTGATATTTTGAATGCTTGAAGTAAAATAAGAACCAAATCTAGGGTTTGCTAAAGTAAAGGTGGGGTCTTTGGGGCATGGCATGGGGTAATGATGATATTACCATAATGATGGCATGTTGGTTTCCAAAGTGCTCATTGGGGGAAGAGGAAAAGGGCAGGTGGAGCAATGAGGGGTGGCTGACCCATGAAATTTCATAGACAAGGTTTGATGCTCTAAGTGACCTTTCTGCAGGCAATTACACTCATACAATACCTCCCTGAGCCTGACTGCAACACCCTCCCTTCGGTGCAGTGCAGGCGTGGGAAAATGTTCCTTACCGACAACCAAATGTGACTTTCAAATACTTTACCCTTGGCAGGTAACCACACATGAACACACACATACCTCACTGCAAGAGCCTGTTGCAGTTACATAAGTGCCTGAAGTGTGTGTAGAGTTATAAATGCAGTGTTGCCAGGTCAAAACTGCTTCTGGTTAGTGGTGTTAAGATGCTTGCATTAAAAAATAAATATAATTTACAGGCCATTTCACATGGGAGGCCTCATGTGGCCACATGCTGTTTGAGAGGAAGTCCTGGGCTGGATAGATGTCATGGGCCGTAGGTCTCCCCCACGTCTGGTGAGGTGACGTGAGATACACTTGTCATCAGCATCATCAAGGCATTATCTACTGCTGGATAAAGGCCTCCCTGCATCACCACTATCCCTCGAGAGTGTTGAAATGCGACCTCTCATCTTGTACCTGTGTACGAGCATATTTCAAACATATTTTTTTGTATTTAGTTTGTTGTCCTTCCCCCACATCTTCAATGAGCACAGTACGGTGCAAAATAAGTTCAACATACATATAGTACATATGCCACTCCATCCCCACAGTGGGTGACCTCTCAGGTGTGTTCAATCCTTTGGTTGCCATTCTACCACCAGTCTCGTTCATCAGCGATCAACCCTTCTAGTGATGCATCCTTCCCAAACCCCCTGACTTTTGTTTAACAAGCAGGCTTAATTTTATCAACTGACAAGATGTCTCTAAATTGCAGTTGTTCTCTGCTTCATGTATTTCTCTTTCTGTCTCTCAGTATAAACGCAATCGTATTTAGATGTTTTTAAAATAAATCCAAGATATATTCATTATATTTGTATCTGTGTTCTGCCTAAAATGGGTGAAGGCAATCATCGTCCGACACTGGCATGTGGGATCATCTGTTTCTAAGTGTATTTTTTAGTGTAATCACTCGAGACAAAGTGAATTGCAGATCTTTTCGTGGAATGTAAGTTTTTTTAATTTTTGTCAGCTTGCAATTCTATGTGACTTGTATGACATTTTTTATGGATTTTATTTCTCAATAGAAATGGCAGGATTTAAAAAAAACTCAAACTAGGTGAACATTTCTTCATGCATCACTGATTTTTCCCATTTGTATTTCTTTATGTTGCGAAATGTATGTGTGATTTCAATTGGGACACACACTGTATTGTTATAATAAATTGTGATTGATTATATATAAATATACAGGGTGACCCAAAAGACAGGATACAAGGTTATATAAATAAACAAATCACATCGGGTTATTTAATTTATTTTAACACTGGCATTACAACATGTGCATTGTTTATTCTTTAAGTTAATATAGTATCATCATTTTCTTGGTTCTTTCGGTAAAGTCACGTAGAAGGGAAATGATAAAATAATACAAATAAAACAATAACATAAAATTATCTTAAATCGAAATTTAGTATCATAATTATTAATATTTTTTTCTTCCCCCTGTGGGGTCACCTCAAATCCGTTGTTTACAAAATTCGGCCAAGAACCCTGATTGAAATGAGGCAATATAATTGATGAATGCTCAAAGATTGCACCTGTAATCTTCAAAAAGTCCGAATTTCATTTGTACATTTCATTTGTACAATGGTAGTCGGTTCGAAAATGTGTTAAAATAAATAAATAAAAAAACATCTCTGATTTGTTAAAATAAATATAATAACCCTGACTTTTGGTCCACCCTGTATATGTAAAATTTAGTTTCAGAATGTTCTTGATCAAACTCAATGTACATTAATATCTGCATACTGTGTAGAGCATTTACGTCTGTGTATACACAATATATTGTTCTGGCACTGAGCAGTTTCTTAAACATAAACTCAGATATTAAAAGTATGCACGTAATTACATGTACTGCAGTGTTTTACATAACAATTATTCATAATTATTCATAATTGCCACCAATGATCTCGTTTTCGTCGGCAGTCCCTCGGAGTTCGAGGATGATGTCCCGTCAGGTTCAGTGGTGGCTCTTTAGGTGACTGATTAGTCCAATTCCGGATTTGCAGTTCTTTGGGCATTGAGGGCACGCGGTCCCAAATGGAAGTGGAGTCCGCAGTGCTGGGTTGGTTTCCCTTTGCTTTCTTTTTTGGCGTCGATCCGCATTTGGCACCGAGATGTCGGGTCTCAAAGTAGACCACGGCCTGGTGGATGCAACGGCACCACCCTAAGCGTTCGGCAGCCTTCCTGCTGCTCCTCCCAGTCTTGAAGACTGATTTTGCCGCTCTTCAGGGAGGACTTGAGGGTATCCTTGAACTGCTTTCATTGTCCTCCCCTCATCCGCTGACCATTGGAGAGCTGGATGAAAAGGATCTGGCGGGGAAGGCGGTTCTCAGGGATGCGGATGAAGTGGCCGGTCCTTCGGAGTTGTTTTTTTAGAAGCATCGCTTCAATGCTGGTGGTGTCAGCTTGAAGGAGAACACTCGCATTGATGCAGCGATCTTCCCACTTGATCCCCTGGATTTGGCGGAGGCAGCACTGATGGAAGCGCTCGAGTGCAGTGACGTGGCGCCGGTAGGTTGTCTATATTTTGCTGTGGTAGAGGAGCATTGGGATGACAACGGCCCGGTAAACTAGGAGCTTTGTTGTCCTGCGGAGATCTTTGTTATTATTCTACAAACTGCGACAGTAGGGGCTTCTGGATGTGTGTCTACGTCCGTGTGTGTGTGTATCAGTCGATGTGTGTGCAACTCGATATGTGTGTGCATGAGTTGATATCTCTGTGTCAGTCGATGTGTGTGTGTTAGCCAATGTGTGTGTGTGGTGTGTGTGTACACAACTAATATTTAACAATTAGGTTACTTCAATCTAGATTTGAAATTTTCGTGACTGCAGGGATCCATACTCTTTGGTTCTTTCGGTAAAGTCACGTAAAAGATGTGGTCCCAGACATACAGTACCCGGGCGTTTGCAAACTAAGTTGCCTCTGTGGTAGCAGCTACATTGGAGAAACCAAACGACATATCTCGGACCGCATCCGTGAACATAAAGCAGACTTGAAACACGGTAGGACGAACTCCTCAGCCGTGGCAGATCACTACTATAATTCAGTGGGCTCACATGACATTGACTTCTCCAAGACAGAGGTTCTCTGCAAGCCATTCGGCTACCATGAGAGATTTGTTCATGAGGCCATCCACATCTACAAACACAGAGACAATTTCAACCAAGAAGATGGATTCTGGCTTAGTAACCATTGGAAAGATGTTATAAACCATTTCGGTTCTTAATTGATTGTATTTTACGGTGACCTTCAGACCGAGTTCCATTCGTTGGCACTGCTTCTTAATACCTTTCACATGACGGTTAATGGTATAGTTTATAGCATGTCGTATAATAATAAATAGTATAACATCGTAATGTTTTACAATTCATATGGCAATATATAGTATCGCAATTGTATCGTGAATATACAGCAGTGTGGCATATAGTGGGGTTGATCAAATAAGACATAGTATAAAGTTACAAGTCTAATATTTTATTGTTTAAAGTATAGGGCAGTGTAGAGTAACGCATTGTATAATTCAAAGGTGGAATTTTTTGTCTATGGATATGATATTATACCATGTAGTTTAGATTGGAAGGTATAATATTACATTGTATAGTAGTCCAGTTTATAGCATAGTTATTAACGCAATACAGGACAGAGCAGCGCACCTATCCTATTCCTTTTTTTCCTTTTTTCTGTGTACCCGCTGCCACCCTCCCCCGATCCGGTGGTGGTGGTGCTGGGTCACATGCTAATTAATATGTTAATTCCGCCCACACAGCTTAAAAAGATGCGGTCCAGGCTTGGCAATGTCCACTCGAGCGCTGTCTTCTGGACAGTCCTGTTTATTCACCTGAAGAAGGCTACTTGTTTTTTGGCCGAAACGTCGTGAGAATCTTATTTTATTATGTTTTATTTTTATTTGTATTATTTTATTTCCATTCTACGTGACTTTACCGAAAGAACCAAGAAGATGAATCCCTGTAGTCACGAAAGCTTTAAATCGAAATTTAGGTGATTTAATTGATTTTATTTTATACCTACGTGACTTTACCGAAAGAACCAAAGAGTATATTACTTCAATTTTATATAATTATGTGTGTCTGCGTCGATATGTGTGTGTGAGTCGACGTGTCTGTGTGTGTGAGAGTCCATGTGTGTGTGCATGAGTCGATATGTGTGTGTCAGTCGATGTGTGTGTGTTAGTCAATGTGTGTGCGTGTTTTGTGTCTGCGTAGACAACTAAGATTTTGCAATTAATATTTATGTCTGTCTAAGTACATGTGTGCGTGAGTCGATGTGTGGGTGTGGCTCCATGTGAGTGTGTAAGTCCATTTGTTTGTGTGTGTAGGTGCATGTGTGTGTGTGTGTTTGTCCATGTGTGTGTAACTCTATGTGTGTGTATCTAAAGTTGATATCTGTGTGTCTGAGTCCATATGTGTGTGTGTGTAAGTCGATGTCTTTGTGTGTGTCGGTCAATGTGTGTAAGTGTGTGTAGGTCGATGTGTGTGTGTCTGTAATTTTCGCCCGGGCAATGCCAGGTAATTTCCGCTAGTGTACTATATTTGTATCAATCGTCTGTGGTTATTAAGATTAAGATAATATGAATCTGTTTATAGGTAAATGCAAGTGAGGTTAGGTGTAGTGTTAGACGTCCTATCTTAACGCTCATGAGCTTGAGGGATGCTGGTCGTGGGGTTTACTTGACTCTACCATGTTTGTAAGTGTGGGTGTTGAAGTTGAGGGTTATAGTACATTTTTTTCGCTTATATTAAAATTGTTGTGAAGTTTTCGTGACTGCAGGGATCCATACTAGGATGGATCCCTGCAGTGGATCCATACTAGGATGGATCCCTGCAGACTTGATGGCTCATTGGGACACTGTCTACAGGAAAGCCACCCACACAGATTCCTATCAGAAACCTGATTCCCACCACCATCCGGCACAGAAGAATTCCCTCATCAAAACACTACACCATAGGGCCCACTGCATTTCTGACCAACACCACCTAGCCAGTGAACTGGAACACGTACCAGGCCCTCAAGATGAATGGGTACTCGGACCGTATTATTCGCAAAGCTGTTTCTCCAACAATGGAGAAACAACCCCCTGAGACGCCGATCAAAACCATCACGTTACCATACATAGCAGGCGTTACCAAAAATATTTCCAAAATCTTAAACAAACACAAGATCCAGGTCCGATACAGTACAGTACACAAAATCCGTGATCTAATCCCATCTGTGAAGGATGTTATTCCTGATATGTAATATCCTGGAGTCTACAAACTAAGTTGCACCTGTGGTGGCTGTTACATTGGGGAAACGAAACGACATATCTTGGACCGTGTTCGTGAGCACAAGTCAGATCTGAAACACGGCAGAACCAATACCTCCACCGTGGCTGACCATTGCTATAATGCTGTGGGCTCTCATGATATTGTTTTTTCCTAGACCAAGGTACTCTGCAAACCTTTGGGCTGCTATCAAAGGTTTGTTCATGAAGCCATCCAGATATATAAACATAGACATAACTTCAACCGAGAAGATGGATACAAATTGAGCAATCATTGGAAGGATGTTATTAACCAGGTAAAACCTTAACTGCTTTATGGCGTTGCCTTCATATCCGCGTTTTGCCTTGCTCCTAATCCCTCTAGCAGCGCTCCACTTTCCCCTACCCCACACCCCCCTCTCTCTCCTCCCTGGCTCTTCCCCCCTCTCTCACCTATATAGCCTCTTGTCACGGCATCCTTTTACCCACTTCAGCAATTGTTTCTTGCTGTGGTTGTCCCACCTCATGACGGACGCTTGTGTTGCGCCCGAAATGTCGTGATTTAATTTATTTTATTTTATTCCTACGTGACTTTACCGAAAGAACCAAAGAGTATTAAAATTGTTGTCTGGAGGAATAAGTCAAAGTGTATCTGCTCCAACGATCAATCCCCATAATTTTTTTGTCTCTACATAATTTGTATATATTTATTAACCAATCGAATTGCTTTTTGATCTTCTGGGTTTCATCAAAAGTCAAATGCCGCTGGGTCACAAGATATTATTGGCACTAGCACTCCATCAAAACTGCGGGGCCCTGTTGGTGTACAATACCATATAAGCAGACCTCTATTCTGGGTCTGCACACAAAAGATAAGCAGAGCAGAGATCTGCTTAGAAATTTGAATCTCCCATAATGCTCCACAACAATGCATCATCTCAACTGGCGGCCCTGGATCCGTTGTGAAATTTCCACATTCCCAAGATCGGGGCCTGTATCTATAACATTGTACAGTAATCACTTAAATAACCCCAAACAGATAGTCAATAATGTCTGGGCCAAAAGTGACGGGCGGAGTCGGGAAGGATGCTTCGGGAACCATCCGGACCCAGTTTCGATTCCCGCTCATGGCCAACACCAGTAACGATTATCTGAACAGGTACTGGGCCTCCCCTAGGTCAACTTAGCCTCAAATTAGTACCTGGTGCAATGTGTAAACATCGCCACTAGGGAGATGAAGGCGGCCGGGCATGGTGTTGGCCACCCACCCCCTCGTGTGCCGTGCCGGCCTTCATAGGTGCTCGCTAACAGTACTTGCCCCTGCAGTCTGTTACAGGCTATATGGGGGATTTTTGTTTTTGTGGGGAGCAGAAGTGTAGTGGTTAGCATGCTGCACTATGAAAGCGGCGACCCGAGTTCCATACTTGGTCACGGCCAGCACCAGTACCTGGTGTGGTGTGTAAACATCGCTACTTGGAAGACAAAGGCAGCCGGGTGTAGCGGTGGCCACTCACCACCTCGTTTGTCATTCCGGCCTTCATTGGCGCAGCTCACGAACAGTACTTTCCCCAACACTCTTTTAATGCTTTGTGTGTGTCTGTGTGCGCGCGCCCCGTGTGTGTGCAATTGTCATGACTCATTACCCCCCTTCTTACTACAAGCTAACATCAGGAATTGGCTAAACCCGCCGGCCGTGGCCACAAATTTTACAGATGAATTTAACCTGTTTCAATTAATAAATGTCCCCACAAGACCCAACCTAAAAAATCCGGGACAGTCAACTCTGCTTGACGTCCTATTGACAAATGCCCCTCACAATTTCACACTGACTGGTGTTCTGGGAAATAACCTTAGTGATCACTCCTTCATTTTTGGGGTGAGATCATCAGCCAGACCCAAAGCCCCCCCTAAAATTGTTGAGAAGCACTCTTTGAGGCACTTTAGCACTCAGGAATTTACTAATGATGTGCTTCACTCGGATATTGACAAGGTCTGTGATATCCCCAACCTGACTACGGCTTGGGAGACTTTCAGGTACACGTTTCTCCAAATTCTTAACAAACATGCTCCGTTGGTTAGATTTAAAACTAAAGGCAACCGCCCACCATGGTATGATCCTTTGATTACAAAGCTCATGAAAACTAGGGACAAGGCTTGGGCATGTGCTCAGAAAGGCAATTTGGTAAATGACTGGCTAGAGTACACGATCTTAAGGAATAGATGCGTCAAAAAAATACGGCATGCAAAAAATGCCTACTTTTCCTCCACTCTCCTGGAATCACATGGAAATGCCAGGATTTTTTGGAAAACAATCAAATGTATCGAAAAGGAATCCAAAACAGACAATCTTCCCGTTGAGCTAAACCGAAATGGGGAATATTTTACAGATCCCAAAAAAATAGTTGACAATTTTAACCTTATTCTTAGTTTTTTCGGTAAAGTCACGTTGAAGAGAAACAACAAAATAACAAAATATATATAAAACAATAAAACATTCTCACGACGTTTCGACCATAACTCAAACGGTGATCATCAGGTGTGTTGGTTTGCATAAATTTATTTTTAAACGGCACATTTATTTATTTATAAAAAACGTTGGCGTCACGCGCAGCGATTGGCAGTTTGCCCAGGACTAGTCCATCTATTTTTTTTGAAAAGAGGAGGGGGGAGACGAATTTTTTTTATAATGTATGCTGTCTGAAAGCCACTGTAAGCGTGAACAATCAATCAAGAACTGAAATGATTTATCAAATCTTTCCAATGATTGCTAAGATAGAATCCATCTTCTCGGTTGAAATTGTCTCTGTGCTTGTATATGTGGATAGCCTCATGAACGAATCTCTCATGGAAGCCAGATGGCTTACAAAGAACCTCCGTCTTGGAAAAGTCAATGGCATGTGAGCCTACTGAATTAGAACAATGATCTGCTACGGCCGAGGTGTTGGTTCTACCGTGTTTAAGGTCTGCTTTATGTTCACGAATGCGGTCCGAGACATGGCGTTTGGTTTCTCCAATGTAACTACTACCACAGAGGCAACTTAGTTTGTAGACACCAGGGTATTGTATGTCCGGAATCACATCTTTTACAGACGGAACCAGATCACGGATTTTATGTAATGTGTTGAAACGGACCTGGATCTTGTGTTTATTCAAGATTTTGGAGATCTTTTTTGTGATCCCAGCAATGTAGGGTAAAGTGATGGTTTTGAAAGGCTCCTCAAGAGGGTTCTTCTTCATGGTTTGAGTGATAGCTTTGCGGATTGTATAGTCGGAGTAACCATTAGCCCTAAGAGCTTGGTGTACGTGCTTGAGTTCACTGCTTATGTGTTCCTGGTCGGATATGCATTGGGCTCTATGATACAGAGTCTTGATGAGAGAATTCTTCTGTGATGGATGGTGGTGGGAATCCGGTTTCAGATAAGCATCCGTTTGGGTAGCTTTCCTGTAGACAGAGTGGCTCATTGAACCATCAGGTCTCTTTTTAATTAGGACATCCAAAAAAGGTATCTTGCCATCTATTTCGACTTCCATGGTAAATCTGATGGCTGGGTGTATGGAATTGATGTGGTCGAAGAATTGGTCTAGAGCAGGCCGGCCATGTGGCCAGATGACAAAAGTGTCATCCACGTACCTCTTCCATAAGGTTGGGCGCAGAGTGGCAGTCTGGATGGCGTCAGTCTCAAATTTCTCCATGAAAATGTTAGCTATAACTGGAGAAAGGGGGGAGCCCATTGGGGTGCCCTCAGTTTGTTTGTAGAAAGTTCCATTCCAAGTGAAGTATGTATTGGTTAAACAGTGTCTCACCAGGGGGGGTACCTCAGTGTTTAGTCCTTGATGAACCAAGTCTTCAATGATTGCAATGGTGTCAGGTACAGGAACCTTGGTGAATAAGGAAACTACATCAAAACTGACAAGCAGGTCGTCTGGGGACAGGGAAATACCCTTGATTGTTGATACCAGGTGAGTAGAATTTTGTACCGCAGAGGTGGTCTTTCCAGTGAAAGGACGCAGGATTTCAGACAAAAAACGAGCTAGTTTGTAGGTGGGGGAGCTGATAGTAGAGACTATGGGACGAAGAGGTGTATCAACTTTATGTATTTTTGGTAAGCCGTATAATCTTGGTGGCCTGGCAGCAGAAGGTTTCAACGAAAACTGTTTAGATTGATCAATTAATGCGGTTGAATCAGAATTTATTTTGTTGGTTTGTGTGACGAGGCTGTTGGTGGGATCTCTTTTTATTTTTGTATAACTACCATCGTCGAGTAATCGTTTAATTTTGTTGTTGTATTCTATTTTATCCATGATGACAGTAGCATTGCTTTGTCAGCTGAGAGAACTACAATATCATTCCTCTTTTTTAACTTATATAATTCAAAACGCTCATCTTTTCTGAGGTTGCTAGCTGGCATCTTAGCGTTTTTGAGGGTTGCAGCGATTTCAGATCTTGCTACGTCTGCAGCGATGTGACCCAGGCCCCTGAGAGCAACGTCTACTTGGGCAATTATATCATTAACTGGTATGTGTTTAGGTGTGACTGCAAAGTTTAGACCTTTAGCTAAAACGGATTTCAGACCATCGGAAATAGAACTGTTACTGCGATTAATTACGACTTTATTAACGTCTAACTTTTTGGTGTGTGGGTCCGGTCTTTTGTTGAAGAGGAGGTTAAATTTGGAAATCAGGTTTTCCTTACATTTGGTCGACATAGTAGCAGCTGAAGAGGCAGTCATATTGTCTACATGTTCCCAATCCGATGTGGACATTATTGCCGTCAATGATAAGTGTGATTTGTAGAGTGTCTTGTCTAACTGATCTAGTTCTGTGCGTATAAGTCTGATTTTTTCTGAGATAAGAGCTAAGCTAGTTTTGAAAAGAATTCGATTCGCATTAGAAGAAGTTACAGCAGCAGAGGTCAGTGTAAATGCGATTGGTATTACCCCAGAGTCGCGGCATCTCTTCAGGAAGGTGAGAGACTCGATCAGCTGAGCTTTCTTATCCCGGAGTTTGTTGAAGGATCTTAAAGTTATGTGAAAACCCTCCCCGTAGAGGCGATTAAAAAATTTCGTCTCCCCCCTCCTCTTTTAAAAAAAAAATAGATGGACTAGTCCTGGGCAAACTGCCAATCGCTGTGCGTGACGCCAACGTTTTTTATAAATAAATAAATGTGCCGTTTAAAAATAAATTTATGCAAACCAACACACCTGATGATGACCGTTTGAGTTATGGTCGAAACGTCGTGAGAATTTTTTATTGTTTTATATATATTTTGTTATTTTGTTGTTTCTCTTCAACGTGACTTTACCGAAAAAACTAAGAATATGAATTACTGCAGTCACGAAAGCTTTAAATCAAAATTTTAACCTTCATTTTTCTGAAGCTGGTAATCTTTTTGATAATGTATTGGGAGTCACCCCTGCTCATGCAAATTCCTACACCCCTGTCCAAACATTAAACGAATTTAGTTTCCAGCCAATCCATGAAAGTAATGTTCTGAAACAGCTGTCCTACCTCAAAGGGATAGTTTTCCCGTCTTTGCTCTACTAACTGTTGGTCACCTAATATACAAACCTATAGCCCATATTTTCAACCTGTCCATCAAGGAAGCATCAGTTCCTCTAGAATGGATACATTCCTATGTCCGTCCACTTCACAAAGGGGGGCCTAAAGATGATCCCAATAGCTACCGACCTATCTCAATTTTGTCCCCATTAAGGAAAATTTTTGAAAAATCATTGAACTATCAAATTAGCAGTTTTCTGTCCACCAACAATCCACTACATCTAAAACAATCTGGGTTCCGAACAAAATACAGCACCGCATCTGCTGCATTAGACTCTCTGAATCAAATTTACAGTAGCCTTGATAATAAGCAGTACTGTGCCTGTCTTTTTCTTGACCTGTCCAAAGCTTTTGATACAGTAGACCACAATACCCTGCTTGGTAAACTAAGCTGCCTCGGTTTTTCCAAAAACACAGTAAAATGGTTCAAAAATTACCTCTTTTCTCGCACCCAAACTGTATTCACATATTGTTGGAGGTCAAACAGTGTTAAGATAACAAAAGGGGTTCCACAGGGTTCCATCCTCGGCCCCCTCTTGTTCTCTCTTTATGTCAATGACTTGGGCACTGACCTGGATCATTCCAGGGTAAATCTTTTTTGCAGATGACACGATACTGATTACTGCTGGCCGCTCTCCAGATGACGTGATTGCTAAGCTCCAGGGTGATTTCAACAAACTACCACATCAGCTAGTTGCTCTTAAACTAGTCCTAAATACCCCCAAAACCAAGGTGCTATGCTTCTCACCGGGACTAAAGCAGGAAGTAATTTTTCCCAAATTACATTCCTTAAATAATGATCAAATAGAGCAAGTCAAGTTCTATAAGTATCTTGGGGTCATCCTGGATTCAAAACTGAATTTTGAAGATCACATTGATTATATTGGTAAAAAGACAAAAATGAAAATGGGTTTTCTGTATCGACACAAGCATTGCTTCCCCCCTATGTTCCGTTTGGAATTGATAAAAGCTACCATACTGCCTCTACTTGATTACTGTGATATCGTGTATAAATCAGCCCCAAGTACTGTACTGAAGAAGCTTGATTCCATCTATCACTCGGCCTTAAGATTTGCATTGAACTGCCCATATAGGACTCACCACTGTGATCTCTACATTGGGTCAAACTTAACATCTCTTAATGTTCGACGGCTTGTACACCAGATCTTATTTCTTCACGATGTACTTACAAAAAAATCCGCAGACTACCTGCTGGATCTCCTCTCTGTTTCAAAGAACAAATTTGACCTCAGGTCTTCGCTCATCTACCAGCTTCACATTCCCTATTGCCGTACAAAAACCGGAGGAAGGACCTTTGCTATTGATGCCCCCAGGGTCTGGAATGCTATTGCCAATAAACTGCAACTTGAATCACTACCTATGAGATCTTCAATCAAAACTGCTCTAGAGGAGTTGTACACCCCTAGCTGCCACTGCTGTTCAGTGGCCCAAAATAAAATAAAATGTTTCGCTCCGGATGACCACTGCAAACTATTATCTGTATTTTGATTTAGTGTGCTGATCTTAAAGGTGCATTGAAAAATATGATACTCCGACTGATGGTCCTGTTGTTTGTGGAGTGACTCATGCAGCCAGCTGTGGCTCTATGGTTTGGTGTTACATGTTATTTATGTAGTTTATTGTTAAAAATTCGGTCACAGTTCCTATGATTACTGTTACATTGCATTTATGGCTTTATTTTGGTGATTTCTAAAAGTTTTTTTGGTTTGGCCATGTTTTTGTTTATTGTAGTACGGAGTTAGACTGATGGCCTTAATCTAAGTTTTAATGTTGTTATTGTTGTTTGACTTGCATCCCACTGGGATTTTTGCACACAGCGTTGGTGTACGGTGCTATCTCTGGAATATTTTGATGTTTTTCCCTGGATTTTCTGTTTGCACATGCACAAAGTCACTTTAAGATGTTTTCTTGTTCATGTTTTTGTTTTTTTGTTTGTTGCGGTTGCACCCAATTCAAGAGCCGAATGGCTCACAGGGCTATACCAAATAAATGAAACTATGAACTATGAAACTATGAGGACTCAAGGTAAGTGAAAATGACATTTTTTTCTATTTGTGACATTATTCAACGTGTTATTTACTATATGGTGTTCCATGCAAATGTACAATATTTCTTAATTATGAGTTTAACAATGCTTCAAGTTTCGTTTAATTATAACACATTTCATAACATTGACCAAATCGTATTTTAAATACAGTGCATTATTGCTTTCAGACTTATGAACCGTTCATCTTATGAGCGGGTCTCAGAACGAATTTGGTTCGTAACCCGACGACTGCCCGTAATTTAGTCTTGGTCAGGTGTTAACTCAGCCAACCATTCCTTCCAGGTTGCTAATATAAGAATCTTTGTAGGATGTCAACAGTTGTCCTGTAGAGAGTAGCCCCGCAATAGGAATGTGAAACTTCAGCACTTTCCCAAAGCCGAAAACAAGATCGGCCCTGCCCCACTTTTTTTGAGCCGAGAAACATTAATTAAAATTATAGTCATATCGTTGCAGTTTTTCAATCGGCATTCACACAAGCACATTGTAATACAGACTCTTGTCTAAACTTGAAATGAGTATGAATGTTTTTTTTTTCAACAGAAGCAGAACAAGCTGTTCAGCAGCTAATCCTTTCTAATCTTGTCTCAGTGTAATCCAACATATGCTGGAAGATGGCTGCAAATGTCACCAACTGATAATTTCGCACTTCTATTTGCTTAAATTTCAGTGTTTGCCTGAAGTAAATGTGAAGCCTAGGTTATCTGGTACCCAACCTAATCTACAAAATTGCGAGCTGGATAAACTGTAATCAGAAATCAAAACGAGACTGTAGAATTATTTTGTATTTTAATATTATACGTGCAAGCGTGGAAACGTATGCAGTCTCACAAAACGTGACATCTGCTTGGCAACGTTGCAGCGGATTTGATTTAAATTCGTGCTTTTGTGGTGGTCACTCTGTAAACACACACACGCTACACAGTACCTACCAGAGCTGGGTCATTGATAACCCTGACCAAGACCCCACCTGAGGGGTGGAGGCTCTGGAGTGTGTGTGGGTGATCCCCCAGATCCCTGCCCCTAGGCAGAAAGCGGGATAAACAACCACAGATCGGTTGGGCTTCCTGTGGCCCGAACCCCTCTTGAGGGGAGGGGGCTGCAGGGGATCTGTGATCCCTCAGAACCCCGCCCCTCGGTGAGGAATCGTATAAAAGGTGGACTCCTGAGAGCAGAGGCCGGTTCGGCTCAAGCCGAAGTCGAGGAGCCACCTGGAGACGAGACCCTGGACCCCAAGCCCCGATGTCCTTCTAAGGGCCGGGGCTCAGTGCAGTGCCAGAGGTCGAGAGGCTAGGACCCTGAGGTTCCCTCAGCCCGATGTCCTTTTGAGGGCCGGGTCTGGACGGGCCAGTGGTCAGAGACCCACCGGTGCCAGCAGTGGGTCAGCCTCCTTAGCTCCAGCCAGCCGGAGGGCTATAAGAGTCAGTCAGTGGCTAGGATAGATAGCCCGGAAGCTGTACCTCCACAGGTTGTTGGTGGAAGGGGCCATTACCCCTTCATGTTAAGTCCTAGTGAGTGTTGTTAAATATATAAATAAAACGTGTTGCTTCTGTAGTGTTGTAAGGACGAGCAGACTTCTTTAGGAGGCACACTCTGTTTATTGTATTATTTCCTTATACAACGCTTAACACGCACAGAGGGATATTCGGTCCCCTCACCCGATACCCTAGGGAGGTACAGCCTCCGGACCTGGCGGGACTCTCACGTCTACCGCTAACCTCCTTGATACCTAAGGAGGTACAACCTCCGGACTTGGCGGGACTCACACGTCTACCGCTATCCTAGTCCTCCGGCTAGGACCTAGGGGAGGCTATCTGACCCACCGCTGGCCCGGTGGGTCCTGACCACTGGGTATGCCGAGCCTTAGCCCTTAGAAGGGCTGAAAGGCTGGTCCAGGGTCCTAGCTAGGCTTCAGCCCAGTCTTCTATCTTCGTGCAGGGAGAGAACTCCCCGAGGTCCGTTGGGTCACCCGTCTTATACCCCTTCGTGGCCAGGTAGAACCAATCATACATTCCCACGTGGAACCGTCTGATTGGTTCGCACCAAACCCTGGCCACGATCCGTTTCACCTCGACTGACCCCAACCGTTGTACCCAGGGGTAATGCTGCACTGCCCTGGTGGCAACGCAGGTTACGCAACAGCGCGTAGTTAACACCTCTACACTTCCTACTACTACTCCGTCTCCATTCACGACTACTACACTTTTATTAAGCATGTTTGTAAGCACAGACAAATCAATGCGAAAGATACAAGGAAAAATAGCACAACAAAGGCAAAAGCGAAACATTTATTTAAAGTGTCTCTGTGCTGAAAATGATAAATACAGTGCTCATCTATCTCCGTGGTGCACATTCCACATGCTTATTGTGGGCACCAGTTTGTTCAAAGATTGACTGCTGCTGACTTTCCACAAAGTGATTCTTATTGTATCATCCCAGGGGGATGAGCTTAGTCAACGCCAAGCTGCAATTTCAACTCATAACCTCTGCTTGTGAGTTGAGCATAGACAAAGGGGCACAAAAAGTACCGTACAACAATCAATTTTTCTGCCCTCTGTTGCCCATGCACCACGTAACCTGGCAGTAGCCTATAACAACCTGTTGTCCAGAGTGCTGGTCACCAAACCATGCATGAGCCAGCCTCGCTCCTGCTTAGCTTCTGAGATCTTTTCAACTGCTTTTCATTTATTTAGAACTGATTTTTGTGTTTAGTTTGTCCTTTTCCCACACCTCAAATTAGCGCATTCGGTTATGTACAGTGCTAAAGAAGTTTGACATACATACAGATCTGACAAGTGGTCCATTTCAGGTGATTTTGTCATATGTGTAGAGTAATAGTGCTGGATACTGACGGAAAGTGGTACTGACAGCATATGGCAGTACACGTCAGCAGGCCACTATATACGTGTGGAAAGCCAAATAAGGGAAAAGCTCAGGAAGGGGTCTTTCTTGAAGCTTCGGAAACCTGCTAGTAGGTTCCAGAAGGGGGGCGTGGCCAGGGCGGAGCAAGGCCACGCTGGAGCATAAGAGGGAGCCGTTTTCACCATCTGCTGTTCGTCACCATCGTCGCCACCATCTTCACCATCACTGGGCACCGCTAGCTAGACAGCCTGCCAACTGTACTAGCTAGATAGTGCCGCCTTAAATAGATGGTTGTGTGTATATTATATATTAGTGTGCACCCATGTAGGATGCGTATAGTCCCAATTGTGTGCAAGAATAAAGAAAGGTGCCTCCAATTATTCCTGTCTCCGAACTACATCACTACATTTGGTGCCAAAAGTGTCAAGAAAGAATTATTCATGTCAAAAGCTGGAGAAGCTGTGGCGCAGAGGCTGCAGGCGGTCGGGATGCCTCTCACCGCCGCATCCGCACGGGAGAAGGCCACCATTTCGCCCACCGCGGGCGCGGCGCGGCTGGCGGCCGCCATTTTGTCGACAGAGTGGGACCTGTTTGGCGCCAATGTCGAGTCGGCCCCGGCGGCGCTCTCGGGAGTGCCATTCTAGCCATGGCGGTTTCCTCCCGTCCGCGAGTTGGTAGCAGTGGGGGGTGACTCGACGGCGTTTCAATGCCGTTTCGAGGCTGCTTACATGTCCGTCGGCTGGACGGAGGCGGAGACTCTACGCGCTCTGCCGACGGCGCTAGATGACAACTCCTTGGCGGCGTTCAAGGCCATCCCGGAGGCGACTCTACCTCGGGCAAATGACCGCCATCTTCGACCCGCTGTCCAACACCCGCAGGAGATTCTTTCTGCGGAGGCGGGGGGAGGCCGGGATGCCTCTCGCCTTCCACAGCGTGCTGCTGGCCTTCGGCCAAGCAGCCTATCCTCACATGGACCGGGCGGTGCTCGATTCCTTTGCACTGGAGAGGTTGCTGTCGTTGGCGCAGGAGTTGAGTGTTGCCCTCTCCTTCACGGAGGAGGACGACCTGTCATCCGTGAAGGTGGCCCGATGTATACAGAAGCATTACGCTGCGGCAGTGGCCCACGTTGGCTGCTTGTGTGGGGGAGCTTGCAGATCCAGAGAGGCCTGCACTGGCGGGAGCCGGAGAGGGGCTGCGATTCGTTCATCCGGGGCCCACGCGGGAGGGTAGTCAATGGACAGCAGCTGTAGCGGGAGTGGCGAGAGAGAGGGACCCCCTTCCAGCGTGGAGGTCCACGACCACCTGTTTCAAGTGCGGCCAGCCGGGCCACATCGCCAGGGGATGCCGGAACAGCGCCGGATCATCCACCTCGCCTTCGATGTCCTCCGCCCCACCGACATCCGCTTCCTCGGCCTCACAGGCAAGTCGCAACCATCAAACACTCGACCGCAACTATCACTTCACGCATCTCGGTTGTTGCGCACGTCCGATTTGCACGTCGCCATCCCTCTTCTTGTTGCAGTGCGCGGGCGGCAGACTCCGGCATCGTATGGGTGGCTGTGTTGTGTTGAGCAGTGGAGTGAATTGGCGCACCATGTTGTGGCAGCTGCGGCGAGTTTGTCTGCGGTGGTTGGGTTTATTAAGGTGGTATAGGTAGGGCTCTGGCGAAAGGTTGCACTGACTGCGCACGCCGCAAACCACCGCAGAGGCAGACTTAGCCTCCTTTTCAATCTATAACGGTGTCTATAATTGACGAGCTCGTCGCACTGGATATTTTGGGTTTCGTTTCCGGTTTCCCAGAGGGGAAATAAATTCATCTTGGTCGGGGTGGAATATCTTTCCCAGTGGCCGATGGCATAGCCTCTGCCTGACCAGTCAAGCCGCATCCATTTATGGGTTAGGGGTTATGGTTTAGGATTGGGGTTAGGGGTTAGAGTTAGGGTTAGGGGTTGGGGTTTACGGTTAGGGTTAGGTTTTTTTTGTTAGGAGTTAGGGTTAGTTAGGGGTTTGGGTTTTTTGGTTAGGGTAAGGGGTTGGGGTTAGTTAGTGTTATGGTTTTGGTTAGGGTTTAGAGTTAGGGTTAAGGGTTAGGGTTTAGGATTAGGGTCTGGGTTAGGGGTTATAGGGTGTTAGGGTTTTAGGGTGTTAGGGGTTTTAGCGTGTTGGGGTTTTAGGGGGTTAGGGTCTTAGGGGGTTAGGGTCCTATGGGGTTAGGGTCTTAGGGGGTTAGGGTCTTAGGGGGTTAGGGTCTTAGGGGGTTAGGGTCTTAGGGGGTTAGGGTCTTAGGGGGTTAGGGTCTTAGGGGGTTGGGGTCTTAGGTGGTTTGGGTCTTAGGGTCTTATGGGGTTAGGGTCGTAGGGGGTTAGGGTCTTCGAGGATTAGGGTCTTGGGAGGTTGGGGTCTGAGGGGGTTAGAGTCTTAGGGTGTTAGGGTCTTAGGGTGTTCGGGGTCTTAGGGTGTTCGGGGTCATAGGGTGTTAGGGGTTTTAGGGGGTTAGGGTTTTAGGGCGTCAGGGTTTTAGGGGGTTGGGGTTTTAGGGGGTTGGGGTTAGGGTCTTAGGGGGTTAGGGTCTTAGGGGGTTAGGGTCTTAGGGGGTTGGGGTCTTAGCGGGTTGGAGTCTTAGGGGGTTAGGGTCCCAGGGGGTTAGGGTCCTAGGGGGTTGGGGTCTGAGGGGGTTACGGTTTTGGGTGTTCGGGTCTTAGGGTGTTCGGGTGTTAGGGGTTTTAGGGTGTTAGGGGTGTTAGGGTGTTAGGGTTTTAGGGTGTTAGGGTTTTAGGGGGTTAGGGTTTTAGGGGGTTAGGGTTTTAGAGGGTTGGGGTTTTAGGGGGTTGGGGTTAGGGTCTTAGGGGGTTAGGGTCTTAGGGGGTTAGGGTATTAGGGGGTTGGGGTCTTAGGGGGTTGGGGTCTTAGGGGGTTAGGGTCCTAGGGGGTTAGGGTCCTAGGGGGTTGGGGTCTGAGGGGGTTACGGTCTTAGGGTGTTCGGGTCTTAGGGTGTTCGGGTGTTAGGGGTTTTAGGGTGTTAGGGGTGTTAGGGTGTTAGGGTTTTAGGGTGTTAGGGTTTTAGGGGGTTAGGGTTTTAGGGGTTAGGGTTTTAGAGGGTTGGGGTTTTAGGGGGTTGGGGTTAGGGTCTTAAGGGGTTAGGGTCTTAGGTGGTTGGGGTTTTAGGGGGTTAGGGTCTTAGGGTGTTAGGGTCTTAGGGTGGTCGGGGTCTTAGGGTGTTAGGGGTTTTAGGGTGTTAGGGGTTTTAGGGGATTAGGGTTTTAGGGGGTTGGGGTTTTAGGGGGTTGGGGTTTTAGGGGGTTGGGGTTAGGGTTAGGGTTTAGGGTTAGGTTTAGGGTTAGGGGTTAGGGGTTAGGGGTTAGGGTTAGGGGTTAGGGGTTAGGGTTTAGGGTTTAGGGTTAGGGTTTAGGGGTTAGGGTTAGGGGTTAGGGGTTAGGGGTTAGGGTTAGAGGGTTAGGGTTTAGGGGTTAGGGTTAGGGTTTAGGGTTAGGGGTTAGGGTTTGGGGTTAGGGGTTAGGGGTTAGGGTTAGGGTTTAGGGTTAGGGTTAGGGTTGGGCTAGGGTTAGGGTTTAGGGTTAGAGGGTTAGGGTTAGGGGTTAGGGGTTAGGGTTAGAGTTAAGGGTTAGGGTTAGAGGGTTAGGGTTAGGGTTACGGTTTAGGGTTAGGGTTAGGGGTTAGGGGTTAGGGTTAGGGGTTAGGATTAGGGTTAGGGTTAGGGGTTAGGGTTTAGGGTTAGGGGTTAGGGTTAGGGGTTAGGGTTAGGGGTTAGGGTTAGGGGTTAGGGTTAGGGGTTAGGGGTTAGGGTTAGGGGTTAGGGGTTAGGGTTAGGGCTTAGGGTTAGGGTTAGGGTTTAGGGTTAGGGTTAGGGGTTAGGGGTTAGGGGTCAGGGTTAAGGTTAGGGGTTAGGGTTAGGGTTTAGGGGTTAGGGGTTAGGGTTAGGGTTTAGGGGTTAGGGTTAGGGGTTAGGGGTTAGGGTTAGGGTTTAGGGTTAGGGTTAGAGTCGAGGCATCTCTTCAGAAAGGTGAGAGACTCGATTAGTTGAGCCTTCTTATCCCGGAGTCTGTTGAATGATCTTAAGGTTGTGCGGAATCTCTCCCCGCAGAGGCGGTTAAATTTCGATTTAAAGCTTTCGTGACTGCAAGGATTCATCATGGACACTCGCTAAATAAACTAACCATCATGGACACTCGCTAAATAACCTAACCATCATGGACACTCGCTAAATAACCTAACCATCATGGACACTCGCTAAATTACCTAACCATCATGGACACTCACTAAATTACCTCACCATCATGGACACTCGCTAAATAACCTAACCAACATGGACACTCGCTAAATAACCTAACCAAATGGACATTCGCTAAATAACCTAACCAATATGGACACTCGCTAAATAACCTAACCATCATGGACACTCGCTAAATTACCTAACCATCATGGACACTCACTAAATTACCTCACCATCATGGACACTCGCTAACTAACCTAACCAAATGGACATTCGCTAAATAACCTAACCAACATGGACACTCGCTAAATAACCTAACCAACATGGACACTCGCTAAAACAACTTATCCAACATGTACACTCGCTAAATAATCTAACCATTATGGACACTCGCTAAACAACTTAACCGACATGGTGCTGTATCGCCACCGTGTGGTCACATGGTACAACTGCAGTGCTTGGCGCGATAACAGCAACAGTGGCACTGTGCGGTGTCTTCACGGCTTCATTGCAGCCAACCGCGCTTGGCACTAACGCCAGGACACCGCAGCACCAGCGACTCACAACTGCGGGGAATGCGCGGGTGACGTCTGACAGTGGCAACTGCTGGCCTACTGTGTTGGCCTGTACTGCACATGTCCACCACATAGCAGACGTAACCACGAATTGAATGGTTGTGGTACTGCACGTGTCCACCAGAGGGCACAAGTAACACGTCAAGCGCCGGTAATAAAAACGAAACTGGCCGATTTGCACTGCAATTCTTTATTTCTTCACGGATTTTCAAGTAACAAACTACTGCATTGACATCCCAAGCTGTCCCATACGTTTACACAGTTGAATATTTGGTGAACATCGGTGCTGAAGTAGTGAAACGCACTGCATTCCCAAACAGTGTGCTACAAATCGGCAACAATCACACCCATCATTGACTTCAATGCAAATGCCGCCACGGTTCCACAAGTCACACAAGCAAGTGGTGTTTGCCCTTCGACTCTACTCGACAGAGTCGCGCCATATACGATTCAACTCTACTCGCTGAGATGCGTTTAAAGGCATATGGATTAGGGTTAGGATTAGGGGTTATGATTAGGGGTTAGGATTAGGGGTTAGGGTTTGGGTTTAGGTTTAGGGGGTTTGGGTAGGGGTTAGGATTAAGGGTTATGGTTTGGCTTAGGGGTAAGGGTCACGGGTTAGGGTTTGGGTTTAGGTTTAGGGGGTTAGGGTTAGGGCACCCATTCAGTTTTTTGCCAAAATGTGCCACATTTTCATAGCTACATTTTCCATGAAAAAGTTAATTCCTCCATTGTATTTACCCTTAGTATGATATGTATTTGATTTAAAGTTGAACATATTATTATTAAATGTTCACGTACCAAAAAAGAAAATCAGCACAACCCATGCCGTTTTTGGGAAAAATTTGCATAATTTTCACAGCTTCATTTTCCAAGAAGTTAATTCCTCCATTTTGTTTAGCATTAATATGCTCTGTATTACGTAAAAAGTGGGAAATTTCACCATTAAATTTTAAAGTAAAAATAGGAAAATCGGCATACTAACCTATGCCGTGTTTGGCTGAAACTGGCCAAACTTTCACAGCTTTAGTTTTCGACAAAAAGTGAATTCCTCCATTGTATTTCACCTTAATTTAATAAACGACTTCCATGACACGTTGAGATTTGCGTCTTTCCTTTATTAGTGATGACTGCTCGGCTCTGCACTCTCTTAGATGGTCACCCTCTCTCTTGCCGCATGCACGCGCTCACTGCTCCTCCATTCCCACGCAGATTCCCTCGCTCTCGCTTCCCCGCGCACCGCTGGTCGACGGCGCGCCGGGAGTCAGGAGAGCTTCGCTCGAGGCTGCCACGTGGTCGGTGGCTGACGAGATGCAGTCCGGACCTAGGCTTCCACACCGACCCCGAGTCCTCTTCCTGCCTCTCCTTATATCCTCCTGGAAGGGAGCGTGGTTAGAGGCGTGGCTTCGCTCCGCCTCTAACCACGCCCCCTTCAGAACCTTCTCGATCGTTCCCGCGTGTACCCCTGAGCTCCGCCCATGAACTTTGGCCCAGATCGAACCCGTAGCCCTGATTGGCTATGACCGATGCGGCAATTCCTATGCAGCCCTCCTTATATCGGCGTGCTCTCTCATTACATTAGTATGCTATGTATTAGATAAAAAGTGGAACATTTCACTATGAAATGCTCATGTCCCACAAAAAGAAAATCGCCATACTAACCTATGCCGTTTTGGCCAATGTTGGCCAAATTTTAAGTTTTTGTTTTTTACAAAAGTGCAATCCTCGGGTGTGTTACGCCTTAGTATCCTATATACTACGTAAAAAGTGTGAAATTTCACCATGAAATTTTTAAGGAAAAATAACAAAATCGGCATACTAACCTATGCTGTTTTTGGCCAAAATTGGCCAAACTTTTACAGCTTTATTTTTCGACAAAAGTTAATTCCTCCTTTGTATTTAGCCTTAGTATGCTATATATTACATTAAAAGTGGGACATTTCACCATGAAAATTTCAAGTATAAAAAAGCAAATCGGCACACTAACCTATTGCCGTTTTTTGGCAAAATTGGCCCAGCTTTTATAGTTTTATTTTTGAATAAAAAGTGCATTCCTTGGTTGTGTTTAGCCTTAGGATCCTATAGATTACGCAAAAAAAGTGGGAAATTTTACGATTACATTTTCACATCTCAAAAATAAAACAGCATACCAACCTATGCAGTTTTATTTGCCAAATTTTACCAAATTTCCATAGCTTTATGTTTCAACAAGTGCATTCCTCCATTGTGTTGGCTGTAGTATGCTACGTATGACGTACAACATTGAAAATATCGAAATAAAATTTTCACCTGACAGGAAGAAAATCTGCATACCTTTTTTGGCCAAAAAGCAAATTGTCATACTAACCGATGCCGCTTTAGGACAAAATTGTGTTAGGGTTAGGGATAAGGGTTAGGATTAGGGGTTAGGTGTTAGGGTTTAGGGTTTAGGGGTTAGGGTTTAGGTGTTAGGGGTTAGGGGTTAGGTGTTAGGGTTAGGGGTTAGGGTTTAGGGGTTAGGGGTTGGGGTTAGGGGTTGGGGTTAGGGGTTGGGGTTAGGGTTCAGGGGTTAGGGCTCGATTATTCCGACTCACTTCTCTCTGGCACATCTGGCAAAAACATTACCAAGCTGCAGCGAGTACAAAATTTTTTGGCAGGCGTCATGACGGGTACTGCAAGATCCGACCATGTCTGTCCAATGCTCACAGAATTGCATTGGCTTCCTGTTGCCAAACTCATACATTATAAGACCAGGAGCAAGTGAGGGCTTCACCATTCTGGCGAATTGCCCGATGATGCTGGATGTAATTACCAGTGAAACGTCGTACTAAAACTGTAGATCTTGTGGATTCACTCTTCAATACACCGGTGGGCTAAAGTAGTGAACTATTTGTCTTTTGTCAGCGTGACACTTTTTTGCTGATTGGCCGTGTCGGGTGGTGGAGGGTTACGGCACATTTATAAATAACGCGATCTAACCCAAAAACCTTTATTATGAATTATAAGGTTGCACTCATTACATACAAAGCGCTTGCCACAAATGAACCTCAATACCTTGCTGACATTATCACGCAAACTCTGGTCATCCTCGCGGCACCTTTTGGCTAGTCATCGAATAAAGACGGTCTCTGCATTGCACACTTTCAGATGCATTTTTACATCCATCTGGAATGTTTTTCCTTCCGATATTAGGAAGTCACTGGAGCTACGCATTTTTAAAATCTATATTGAAAATAAATTTTCTTTAGAACTGCTTTTTGAGCTTAGTAAGTTGTCCTTCGATGAGCATAGTTGGCTCTGTACGGTGTGAAAGAAGTTCAACATACACACCAACATGGAGAACTCGCTAAAAAACCTAACCATCGTGGACACTCGCTAAATAACCTAACCAACATGAAAACTCGCTAAATAACCTAACCAACATGGACACTCGCTAAATGACCTCACCATCATGGACACTCGCTAAATAACCTCACCATCATGGACACTCACTAAATAACCTAACCAACATGGACACTCGCTAAATAACCTAACCAACATGGACACTCGCTAAATAACCTAACCAACATGGACACTCACTAAATAACCTAACCAACATGGACACTCGCTAAATAACCTAACCAACATGGACACTCGCTAAATAACCTAACCAACATCGACACTCGCTAAATAACCTAACCAACATGGACACTCGCTAAATAACCTAACCAACATGGCCACTCGCTAAATAACCTAACCATCATGGACACTCGCTAAATTACCTAACCATCATGGACACTCACTAAATTACCTCACCATCATGGACACTCGCTAAATAACCTAACCAACATGGACACTCGCTAAATAACCTAACCAACATGGACACTCACTAAATTACCTCACCATCATGGACACTCACTAAATAACCTAACCAACATGGACACTCGCTAAATAACCTAACCATCATGGACACTCGCCAAATAACCTAACCATCATGGACACTCGCTAAATAACCTATCATGGACACTTGTTAAAACAACTTAACCAACATGGAGCTGTATCGCCACCGTGTGGTCACATGGTACAACTGCAGTGCCTCGGCGCGGTAACAGCAGCAGTGGCACTGTGCGGTGTCTTCACGGCTTCATTGCAGCCAACCGCGCTTGGCACTAACGCCAGGACACCGCAGCACCGGCGACTCACAACTGCGGGGAATGTGCGGGTGACGCCTGACAGCGGCAACTGCTGGCCTACTGTGTTGGCCTGTACTGCACATGTCCACCACATAGCAGACGTAACCACTAATTGAATGCTTGTGGTACTGCACTTGTCCACCAGAGGGCACAAGTAACACGTGAAGCGCCGGTAATAAAAAACGAAACTGGCCGATTTGCACTGCAATTCTTAATTTGTTTTTCACAGATTTTCAAGTAACAAACTACTGCATTGACATCCCAAGCTGTCCCATACGTTTCCTCTGTTGAATATTTGGTGAACATCGGTGCTGAAGTAGTGAAACGCGCTGCATTCCCAAACAGTGCGCTACAAATCGGCAACAATCACACCCATCATTGACTTCAATGCAAATGCCGCCCCGGTTCCACAAGTCACACAAGCAAGTGGTGTTTGCCCTTCGACTCTACTCGACAGAGTCGCGCCATATACGATTCAACTCATCTCGCTGAGATGCGTTTAAAGGCATATGGATTAGGGTTAGGATTAGGGGTTATGATTAGGGGTTAGGATTAGGGGTTAGGGTTTGGGTTTAGGTTTAGGGGGTTGGGGTAGGGGTTAGGATTAAGGGTTATGGTTTGGGTTAGGGGTAAGGGTCACGGGTTAGGGTGTGGGTTTAGGTTTAGGGGGTTAGGGTTAGGGGTTAGGGTTAGGGCACCTATTCAGTTTTTTGCCAAAATGTGCCACATTTTCATAGCTACATTTTCCATGAAAAAGTTCATTCCTCCATTGTATTTACCCTTAGTATGATATGTATTTGATTTAAAGCTGAACATATCATTATTAAATGTTCACGTACCAAAAAAGAAAATCAGCACAACCCATGCCGTTTTTGGGCAAAATTTGCATAATTTTCACAGCTTCATTTTCCAAGAAGTTAATTCCTTCATTTTGTTTAGCATTAGTATGCTCTGTATTACGTAAAAAGTGGGAAATTTCACCATTAAATTTTAAAGTAAAAATAAGAAAATCGGCATACTAACCTATGCCGTTTTTGGCTGAAACTGGCCAAACTTTCACAGCTTTAGTTTTCGACAAAAAGTTAATTCCTCCATTGTATTTCACCTTAATTTAATAAACGACTTCCATGACACGTTGAGATTTGCGTCTTTCCTTTATTAGTGATGACTGCTCGGCTCTGCACTCTCTTAGATGGTTACCCTCTCTCTCTCTTGCCGCATGCACGCGCTCACTGCTCCTCCATTCCCACGCAGATTCCCTCGCTCTCGCTTCCCCGCGCACCGCTGGTCGACGGCGCGCCGGGAGTCAGGAGAGCTTCGCTCGAGGCTGCCACGTGGTCGGTGGCTGACGGGATGCAGTCCGGACCTAGGCTTCCACACCGACCCCGAGTCCTCTTCCTGCCTCTACTTATATCCTCCTGGAAGGGAGCGCCTCTAACCACGCCCCCTTCAGAACCTTCTCGATCGTTCCCGCGTGTACCCCTGAGCTCCACCCATGAACTTTGGCCCAGATCGAACCCGTAGCCCTGATTGGCTATGACCGATGCGGCAATTCCTATGCAGCCCTCCTTATATCGGCGTGCTCTCTCATTACATTAGTATGCTATGTATTAGATAAAAAGTGGAACATTTCACTATGAAATGCTCATGTCCCACAAAAAGAAAATCGCCATACTAACCTATGCCGTTTTGGCCAATGTTGGCCAAATTTTAAGTTTTTGTTTTTCACAAAAGTGCAATCCTCGGGTGTGTTACGCCTTAGTATCCTATATACTACGTAAAAAGTGTGAAATTTCACCATGAAATTTTTAAGGAAAAATAACAAAATCGGCATACTAACCTATGCTGTTTTTGGCCAAAATTAGCCAAACTTTTACAGCTTTATTTTTCGACAAAAGTTAATTCCTCCTTTGTATTTAGCCTTAGTATGCTATATATTACATTAAAAGTGGGACATTTCACCATGAAAATTTCAAGTATAAAAAAGCAAATCGGCACACTAACCTATGCCGTTTTTTGGCAAAAATTGGCCCAGTTTTTATAGTTTTATTTTTGAATAAAAAGTGCATTCCTTGGTTGTGTTTAGCCTTAGGATCCTATAGATTACGCAAAAAAGTGGGAAATTTTACGATTACATTTTCACATCTCAAAAATCAAACAGCATACCAACCTATGCAGTTTTATTTGCCAAATTTTACCAAATTTCCATAGCTTTATGTTTCAACAAGTGCATTCCTCCATTGTGTTGGCTGTAGTATGCTACGTATGACGTACAACATTGAAAATATCGAAATAAAATTTTCACCTGATAGGAAGAAAATCTGCATACCTTTTTTGGCCAAAAAGCAAATTGTCATACTAACCGATGCCGCTTTTGGACAAAATTGTGTTAGGGTTAGGGATAAGGGTTAGGATTAGGGGTTAGGTGTTAGGGTTTAGGGTTTAGGGGTTAGGGTTTAGGTGTTAGGGGTTAGGGGTTAGGTGTTAGGGTTAGGGGTTAGGGTTTAGGGGTTAGGGTTTAGGGGTTAGGGGTTGGGGTTAGGGGTTGGGGTTAGGGGTTGGGGTTAGGGGTTGGGGTTAGGGTTCAGGGGTTAGGGCTCGATTATTCCGACTCACTTCTCTCTGGCACATCTGGCAAAAACATTACCAAGCTGCAGCGAGTACAAAATTTTTTGGCAGGCGTCATGACGGGTACTGCAAGATCCGACCATGTCTGTCCAATGCTCATAGAATTGCATTGGCTTCCTGTTGCCAAACTCATACATTATAAGACCAGGAGCAAGTGAGGGCTTCATCATTCTGGCGAATTGCCCGATGATGCTGGATGTAATTACCAGTGAAACGTCGTACTAAAACTGTAGATCTTGTGGATTCACTCTTCAACACACCGGTGGGCTAAAGTAGTGAACTATTTGTCTTTTGTCAGCGTGACACTTTTTTGCTGATTGGCGGTGTCGGGTGGTGGAGGGTTACGACACATTTATAAATAACGCGATCTAACCCAAAAACCTTTATTATGAATTATAAGGTTGCACTCATTACATACAAAGCGCTTGCCACAAATGAACCTCAATACCTTGCTGACATTATCACGCAAACTCTGGTCATCCTCGCGACACCTTTTGGCTAGTCATCGAATAAAGACGGTCTCTGCATTGCACGCTTTCAGATGCACTTTTACATCCATCTGGAATGTTTTTCCTTCCGATATTAGGAAGTCACTGGAGCTACGCATTTTTAAAATCTATATTGAAAATAAATTTTCTTTAGAACTGCTTTTTGAGCTTAGTAAGTTGTCCTTCGATGAGCATAGTTGGCTCTGTACGGTGTGAAAGAAGTTCAACATACACACCAACATGGACACTCGCTAAAAAACCTAACCATCGTGGACACTCGCTAAATAACCTAACCAACATGAAAACTCGCTAAATAACCTAACCAACATGGACACTCGCTAAATGACCTCACCATCATGGACACTCGCTAAATAACCTCACCATCATGGACACTCAATAAATAACCTAACCAACATGGACACTCACTAAATAACCTAACCAACATGGACACTCGCTAAATAACCTAACCAACATGGACACTCGCTAAATAACCTAACCAACATGGACACACGCTAAATAACCTAACCAACATGGACACTCGCTAAATAACCTAACCAACATGGACACTCGCTAAATAACCTAACCATCATGGACACTCGCTAAATTACCTAACCATCATGGACACTCACTAAATTACCTCACCATCATGGACACTCGCTAAATAACCTAACCAACATGGACACTCGCTAAATAACCTAACCAACATGGACACTCGCTAAATAACCTAACCAACATGGACACTCACTAAATTACCTCACCATCATGGACACTCACTAAATAACCTAACCAACATGGACACTCGCTAAATAACCTAACCATCATGGACACTCGCCAAATAACCTAACCATCATGGAAACTCGCTAAATAACCTATCATGGACACTTGCTAAAACAACTTAACCAACATGGACACTCGCTAAATAACCTAACCATTATGGACAGTCGCTAAACAACTTAACCAACATGGTGCTGTATCGCCACCGTGTGGTCACATGGTACAACTGCAGTGCCTCTGCGCGGTAACAGCAGCAGTGGCACTGTGCGGTGTCTTCACGGCTTCATTGCAGCCAACCGCGCTTGGCACTAACGCCAGGACACCGCAGCACCGGCGACTCACAACTGCGGGGAATGTGCGGGTGACGCCTGACAGCGGCAACTGCTGGCCTACTGTGTTGGCCTGTACTGCACATGTCCACCACATAGCAGACGTAACTACTAATTGAATGCTTGTGGTACTGCACTTGTCCACCAGAGGGCACAAGTAACACGTGAAGCGCCGGTAATAAAAAACGAAACTGGCCGATTTGCACTGCAATTCTTAATTTTTTTTTCACAGATTTTCAAGTAACAAACTACTGCATTGACATCCCAAGCTGTCCCATACGTTTCCTCTGTTGAATATTTGGTGAACATCGGTGCTGAAGTAGTGAAACGCGCTGCATTCTCAAACAGTGCGCTACAAATCGGCAACAATCACACCCATCATTGACTTCAATGCAAATGCCGCCCGGTTCCACAAGTCACACAAGCAAGTGGTGTTTGCCCTTCGACTCTACTCGACAGAGTCGCGCCATATACGATTCAACTCATCTCGCTGAGATGCGTTTAAAGGCATATGGATTTGGGTTAGGATTAGGGGTTATGATTAGGGGTTAGGATTAGGGGTTAGGGTTTGGGTTTAGGTTTAGGGGGTTGGGGTAGGGGTTAGGATTAAGGGTTATGGTTTGGGTTAGGGGTAAGGGTCACGGGTTAGGGTGTGGGTTTAGGTTTAGGGGGTTAGGGTTAGGGGTAGGGGTTAGGGTTAGGGCACCTATTCAGTTTTTTGCCAAAATGTGCCACATTTTCATAGCTACATTTTCCATGAAAAAGTTAATTCCTCCATTGTATTTACCCTTAGTATGATATGTATTTGATTTAAAGCTGAACATATCATTATTAAATGTTCACGTACCAAAAAAGAAAATCAGCACAACCCATGCCGTTTTTGGGCAAAATTTGCATAATTTTCACAGCTTCATTTTCCAAGAAGTTAATTCCTTAATTTTGTTTAGCATTAGTATGCTCTGTATTACGTAAAAAGTGGGAAATTTCACCATTAAATTTTAAAGTAAAAATAAGAAAATCGGCATACTAACCTATGTCGTTTTTGGCTGAAACTGGCCAAACTTTCACAGCTTTAGTTTTCGACAAAAAGTTAATTCCTCCATTGTATTTCACCTTAATTTAATAAACGACTTCCATGACACGTTGAGATTTGCGTCTTTCCTTTATTAGTGATGACTGCTCGGCTCTGCACTCTCTTAGATGGTTACCCTCTCTCTCTCTTGCCGCATGCACGCGCTCACTGCTCCTCCATTCCCACGCAGATTCCCTCGCTCTCGCTTCCCCGGGCACCACTGGTCGACGGTGCGCCGGGAGTCAGGAGAGCTTCGCTCGAGGCTGCCACGTGGTCGGTGGCTGACGGGATGCAGTCCGGACCTAGGCTTCCACACCGACCCCGAGTCCTCTTCCTGCCTCTACTTATATCCTCCTGGAAGGGAGCGCCTCTAACCACGCCCCCTTCAGAACCTTCTCGATCGTTCCCGCGTGTACCCCTGAGCTCCGCCCATGAACTTTGGCCCAGATCGAACCCGTAGCCCTGATTGGCTATGACCGATGCGGCAATGCCTATGCAGCCCTCCGTATATCGGCGTGCTCTCTCATTACATTATTATGCTATGTATTAGATAAAAAGTGGAACATTTCACTATGAAATGTTCATGTCCCACAAAAAGAAAATCGCCATACTAACCTATGCCGTTTTGGCCAATGTTGGCCAAATTTTAAGTTTTTGTTTTTTACAAAAGTGCAATCCTCGGGTGTGTTACGCCTTAGTATCCTATATACTACGTGAAAAGTGTGAAATTTCACCATGAAATTTTAAAGGAAAAATAACAAAATCGGCATACTAACCTATGCTGTTTTTGGCCAAAATTGGCCAAACTTTTACAGCTTTATTTTTCGACAAAAGTTAATTCCTCCTTTGTATTTAGCCTTAGTATGCTATATATTACATTAAAAGTGGGACATTTCACCATGAAAATTTCAAGTATAAAAAAGCAAATCGGCACACTAACCTATGCCGTTTTTTGGCAAAATTGGCCCAGTTTTCATAGTTTTATTTTTGAATAAAAAGTACATTCCTTGGTTGTGTTTAGCCTTAGGATCCTATATATTACGCAAAAAAGTGGGAAATTTTACGATTACATTTTCACATCTCAAAAATAAAACAGCATACCAACCTATGCAGTTTTATTTGCCAAATTTTACCAAATTTCCATAGCTTTATGTTTCAACAACAAGTGCATTCCTCCATTGTGTTGGCTGTAGTATGCTACTTATGACGTACAACATTGAAAATATCGAAATAAACATTTCACCTGACAGGAAGAAAATCTGCATACCTTTTTTGGCCAAAAAGCAAATTGTCATACTAACCGATGCCGCTTTTGGACAAAATTGTGTTAGGGTTAGGTATAAGGGTTAGGGGTTAGGTGTTAGGGGTTAGGGTTAGGGTTTAGGGGTTAGGGGTTAGGGGTTGGGGTTAGGGGTTAGGGGTTGGGGTTAGGGTTGGGGTTAGGGTTCAGGGGTTAGGGCTCGATTATTCCGACTCACTTCTCTCTGGCACATCTGGAAAAACATTACCAAGCTGCAGCGAGTACAAAACATTTTGGCAGGCGTCATGACGGGTACTGCAAGATCCGACCATGTCTGTCCAATGCTCACAGAATTGCATTGGCTTCCTGTTGCCGAACTCATACATCATAAGACCAGGAGCAAGTGAGGGCTTCACCATTCTGGCGAATTGCCCGATGATGCTGGATGTAATTACCAGTGAAACGTCGTACTAAAACTGTAGATTTTGTGGATTCACTCTTCAACACACCGGTGGGCTACAGTAGTGAACTATTTGTCTTTTGTCAACGTGACACTTTTTTGCTGATTGGCCGTGTCGTGTGGTGGAGGGTTAGGACACATTTATAAATAACGCGATCTAACCCAAAAACCTTTATTATGAATTATAAGGTTGCACTCATTACATACAAAGCGCTTGCCACAAATGAACCTCAATACCTTGCTGACATTATCACGCAAACTCTGGTCATCCTCGCGGCACCTTTTGGCTAGTCATCGAATAAAGACGGTCTCTGCATTGCACGCTTTCAGATGCACTTTTGCATCCATCTGGAATGTTTTTCCTTCCGATATTAGGAAGTCACTGGAGCTACGCATTTTTAAAATCTATATTGAAAATACATTTTCTTTAGAACTGCTTTTTGAGCTTAGTAAGTTGTCCTTCGATGAGCATAGTAGGCTCTGTACGATGTGAAAGAAGTTCAACATACACACCAACATGGACACTCGCTAAAAAACCTAACCATCAAGGACACTCGTTAAATAACCTAACCAACATGAAAACTCGCTAAATAACCTAACCAACATGGACACTCACTAAATGACCTCACCATCATGGACACTCGCTAAATAACCTAACCAACATGAAAACTCGCTAAATAACCTAACCAACATGGACACTCGCAAAATGACCTCACCATCATGGACACTCGCTAAAAAACCTAACCATCAAGGACACTCGCTAAATAACCTAACCAACATGAAAACTCGCTAAATAACCTAACCAACATGGACACTCGCTAAATGACCTAACCAACATGGACACTCGCTAAATGACCTAACCAACATGGACACTCGCTAAATAACCTAACCAACATGAAAACTCGCTAAATAACCTAACCAACATGGACACTCGCTAAATGACCTCACCATCATGGACACTCACTAAATAACCTAACCAACATGGACACTCGCTAAATGACCTAACCAACATGGACACTCGCTAAATAACCTAACCAACATGAAAACTCGCTAAATAACCTAACCAACATGGACACTCGCAAAATGACCTCACCATCATGGACACTCGCTAAAAAACCTAACCATCAAGGACACTCGCTAAATAACCTAACCAACATGAAAACTCGCTAAATAACCTAACCAACATGGACACTCGCTAAATGACCTCACCATCATGGACACTCGCAAAATAACCTCACCATCATGGACACTCAATAAATAACCTAACCAACATGGACACTCACTAAATAACCTAACCAACATGGACACTCGCTAAATAACCTAACCAACATGGACTCGCTAAATAACTTAACCAACATGGACACTCGCTAAATAACCTAACCAACATGGACACTCGCTAAATAACCTAACCAACATGGACACTCGCTAAATAACCTAACCATCATGGACACTCGCTAAATTACCTAACCATCATGGACACTCACTAAATTACCTCACCATCATGGACACTCACTAAATAACCTAACCAACATGGACACTCGCTAAATAACCTAACCAACATGGACACTCACTAAATTACCTCACCATCATGGACACTCACTAAATAACCTAACCAACATGGACACTCGCTAAATAACCTAACCAACATGGACACTCGCTAAAGCAACTTAACCAACATGTACACTCGCTAAATAACCTAACCATTATGGACACTCGCTAAACAATTTAACCAACATGGTGCTGTATCGCCACCGTGTGGTCACATGGTACAACTGCAGTGCCTGGCGCGGTACCAGCAGCAGTGGCACTGTGCGGTGTCTTCACGGCTTCATTGCAGCCAACCGCGCTTGGCACTAACGCCAGGACACCGCAGCACCAGCGACTCACAACTGCGGGGAATGCGCGGGTGACGTCTGACAGCGGCAACTGCTGGCCTACTGTGTTGGCCTGTACTGCACATGTCCACCACATACCAGACGTAACCACGAATTGAATGGTTGTGGTACTGCACGTGTCCACCAGAGGGCACAAGTAACACGTCAAGCGCCGGTAATAAAAACGAAACTGGCCGATTTGGACTGCAATTCTTTATTTCTTCACGGATTTTCAAGTAACAAACTACTGCATTGACATCCCAAGCTGTCCCATACGTTTACACAGTTGAATATTTGGTGAACATCGGTGCTGAAGTAGTGAAACGCAATGCATTCCCAAACAGTGCGCTACAAATCGGCAACAATCACACCCATCATTGACTTCAATGCAAATGCCGCCACGGTTCCACAAGTCACAAAAGCAAGTGGTGTTTGCCCTTCGACTCTACTTGACAGAGTCGCGCCATATACGAGTCAACTCATCTCGCTGAGATGCGTTTAAAGGCATATGGATTAGGGTTAGGATTAGGGGTTATGATTAGGGGTTAGGATTAGGGGTAGGGGTTAGGGTTTGGGTTAGGGGTAAGGGTCACGGGTTAGAGTTAGGGTTTTAGCGTTAGGGTTAGGGTTTTAGGGTTAGGGTTTAGGGTTAGGGTTAGCGTTAGGGGTTAGGGTTAGGGCTAGGGTTAGGGTTATGGTTAGGATTTAGGGTTAGGGCTAGGGGTTAGGGTTAAGGGTTTGGGTTAGCGTTAGGGTTTCGGGTTAGGGTTTAGGGTTAGGGTTTAGGGTTAGGGGTTAGGGTTAGGGCTAGGGTTTAGGGTTAGGGTTTAGGGTTAGGGGTTAGGGTTAGGGATTAGGGTTAGGGGTTAGGGTTAGGGGTTATGGTTAAGGGTTAGGATTTAGGGTCAGGGATAGGGTTTAGGGTTAGGGGTTAGGGTTTAGGGTTTAGGGTTAGGGTTTAGGGTTAGGGGTTAGGGGTTAGGGTTAGGGTTTAGGGTTAGGGTTAGGGGTAGGGGTTAGGGTTAGGGTTAGGGGTTAGGGTTAGGGCTTAGGGTTTAGGGTTAGGGTTTAGGGTTAGGGTTAGAGTCGCGGCATCTCTTTAGAAAGGTGAGAGACTCGATTAGTTGAGCCTTCTTATCCAGGAGTCTGTTGAATGATCTTAAGGTTGTGCGGAATCCCTCCCCGTAGAGGCGGTTAAATTTCGATTTAAAGCTTTCGTGACTGCAAGGATTCATCATGGACACTCGCTAAATAAACTAACCATCATGGACACTCGCTAAATAACCTAACCATCATGGACACTCGCTAAATAACCTAACCATCATGGACACTCGCTAAATAACCTAACCATCATGGACACTCGCTAAATAACGTATCATGGACACTTGCTAAAACAACTTAACCACCATGGACACTCGGTAAATAACCTAACCATTATGGACACTCGCTAAACAACTTAACCAACATGGTGCTATATCGCCACCGTGTGGTCACATGGTACAACTGCAGTGCCTCGGCGCGGTAACAGCAGCAGCGGCACTGTGCGGTGTCTTCACGGCTTCATTGCAGCCAACCGCGCTTGGCACTAACGCCACAGGACACCGCAGCACCAGCGACTCACAACTGCGGGGAATGCGCGGGTGACGCCTGACAGCGGCAACTGCTGGCCTACTGCGTTGGCCTGTACTGCACATGTCCACCACATAGCAGACGTAACTACTAATTGAATGCTTGTGGTACTGCACTTGTCCACCAGAGGGCACAAGTAACACGTGAAGCGCCGGTAATAACAACGAAACTGGCCGATTTGCACTGCAATTCTTAATTTGTTTTTCACAGATTTTCAAGTAACAAACTACTGCATTGACATCCCAAGCTGTCCCATACGTTTCCTCTGTTGAATATTTGGTGAACATCGGTGCTGAAGTAATGAAACGCGCTGCATTCCCAAAAAGTGCGCTACAAATCGGCAACAATCACACCCATAATTGACTTCAATGCAAATGCCGCCCCGGTTCCACAAGTCACACAAGCAAGTGGTGTTTGCCCTTCGACTCTACTCGACAGAGTCGCGCCATATACGATTCAACTCATCTCGCTGAGATGCGTTTAAAGGTATATGGATTAGGGTTAGGATTAGGGGTAAGGATTAGGGGTTAGGGTTTGGGTTTAGGTTTAGGGGGTTGGGGTACGGGTTAGGATTAAGGGTTATGGTTTGGGTTAGGGGTAAGGGTCACGGGTTAGGGTTTGGGTTTAGGTTTAGGGGGTTAGGGGTTAGGGTTAGGGCACCTATTCAGTTTTTTGCCAAAATGTGCCACATTTTCATAGCTACATTTTCCATGAAAAAGTTAATTCCTCCATTGTATTTACCCTTAGTATGATATGTATTTGATTTAAAGCTGAACATATTTTTATTATATGTTCACGTACCAAAAAAGAAAATCAGCACAACCCATGCCGTTTTTGGGCAAAATTTGCATAATTTTCACAGCTTCATTTTCCAAGAAGTTAATTCCTCCATTTTGTTTAGCATTAGTATGCTCTGTATTACGTAAAAAGTGGGACATTTCACCATTAAATTTTTAAGTAAAAATAAGAAAATCGGCATAGGAACCTATGCCGGTTTTGGCTGAAACTGGCCAAACTTTCACAGCTTTAGTTTTCGACAAAAAGTTAATTCCTCCATTGTATTTCACCTTAATTTAATAAACGACTTCCATGACACGTTGAGATTTGCATCTTTCCTTTATTAGTGATGACTGCTCGGCTCTGCACTCTCTTAGATGGTCACCCTCTCTCTCTCTTGCCACATGCACGTGCTCACTGCTCCTCCATTCCCACGCAGATTCCCTCGCTCTCGCTTCCCCGCGCACCGCTGGTCGACGGCGCGCCGGGAGTCAGGAGAGCTTCGCTCGAGGCTGCCACGTGGTCGGTGGCTGACGAGATGCAGTCCGGACCTAGGCTTCCACACCGACCCCGAGTCGTCTTCCTGCCTCTCCTTATATCCTCCTGGAAGGGGGCGCCTCTAACCACGCCCCCTTCAGAACCTTCTCGATCGTTCCCGCGTGTACCCCTGAGCTCCGCCCATGAACTTTGGCCCAGATCGAACCCGTAGCCCTGATTGGCTATGACCGATGCGGCAATGCCTATGCAGCCCTCCGTATATCGGCGTGCTCTCTCATTACATTAGTATGCTATGTATTAGATAAAAAGTGGAACATTTCACTTTGAAATGTTCATGTCCCACAAAAAGAAAATCGCCATACTAACCTATGCCGTTTTAGCCAATGTTGGCCAAATTTTAAGTTTTTGTTTTTTACAAAAGTGCAATCCTCGGGTGTGTTATGCCTTAGTATCCTATATACTACTTAAAAAGTGTGAAATTTCACCGTGAAATTTTTAAGAAAAAATAACAAAATCGGCATACTAACCTATGCTGTTTTTGGCCAAAATTGGCCAAAATTTTACAGCTTTATTTTTCGACAAAAGTTAATTCCTCCTTTGTATTTAGCCTTAGTATGCTATATATTACATTAAAAGTGGGACATTTCACCATGAAAATTTCAAGTATAAAAACCAAATCGGCACACTAACCTATGCCGTTTTTTGCCAAAATTGGCCCAGTTTTTATAGTTTTATTTTTGAATAAAAAGTGCATTCCTTGGTTGTGTTTAGCCTTAGGATCCTATATATTACGCAAAAAAGTGGGAAATTTTGCGATTACATTTTCACGTCTCAAAAAAAAAACAGCATCCCAACCTATGCAGTTTTATTTGCCAAATTTTACCAAATTTCCATAGCTTTATGTTTCAACAACAAGTGCATCCCT